>NC_051863.1:42550225-43208558 GCF_015732765.1 Culex quinquefasciatus
GAACGACAGTTAGTTTAGCGTAAACTGTTTATTACATCCGACTGGTTTGCTTGTCGCTATTCGTCTAGTAGGTATTCCGACCATTTTTTACAGTACCTACTGAGAATTTCGGCTCGAGCTTCGACTCGGCTGAGGCTTGATCTCGAGCCAGATCGACTCGAGGCTCGAGCCAATATTCTCAGTTGGAAGTGGCTGTGTACTCGTCACTCGTCAGTCTCGTTGCTCAGCCTGACAGAAGTAGACGTGTTTGCGTGCGATCTGAATGCATCGTTGCGTGCCTTGACGTGTTTGACGAATGGAGGCGGAGGAGTCCTCGGAAGCTGGTGATTAGCATTCCATCCCCGGGAATCGGAAGAGAAAAAGTCCGTTGAGATCATCGGTGGAGCAGAATCTGATCAACAACAACAAGTTCAGGCCGCCAGCAGGAGGAGGGGACGCCCCGGCGGTTGCAGCACCCGGCCTGTCGGCAAACAAGCCAAGGCAATCACCTTTGTGAAAAATATACCACGGCTTTTTACAAGCTCTTGAGGATAGTGGACGGTTGTAAATTTGGTTCGAGCCGATTTACAAACTAACCCGATTTGGAAACAGAGTGACATGTTTTAATGTCAAAGATTTTGACAAGTTGCAAGGATTCCTCGAGCAGAACAAAGTGGAATTCTACAAACACGAACGACGGAGCGAACGATCTCACCATTGTAGTTGACGACGGAGCGAACGATCTCACCATTGTAGTTGTTCGTGGTTTACCTGAACTCAAACCTAATGAGGTCAAGTATCTGCTAAAGAGGAATCTCAAGCTGGAGCGCTGGAAGTACATGTCAAGCGGAAGGAAAAGTCCACCGTGGACGAAACTCCATATATTGTTGTGTTCCCAAGGGATTCACCAATCTGAAGAAGCGCTCTGCAATAAAATGTGGCAAGCACTATCATCTGGTGGGAGGCCTACCGCAACAAGCAGCCGAACGTGACCCCGTGCAGTAACTGCTTGCATCTGGGCCCTGGAACCAGGAACTGTTACCTCAAGACCAGGTGCAACAGCATTTTAACCCCAAGACCCGATCAACTCGTCGGCCTTTCCTTCTACACAGAAAAAAAAATCCGTAAATTTACATCATTTATGATGTACCAAAGTGCACGTCATTAATGATGCTTATTTACATCAACTTCAACTGAAATTTACATGCCTTGCAACGTAAACACGCCGAAGAAATTCGACCTCGAAAAGTTTAAATTTCCGATGAAAATGATGTAAATTTACCGAAGTTGAAAATTTTTACTCCGTTGAATTTTGAATCCGATGTAAATTTCAATCACTTCGCCCAAATAATGTTTGTAAAGTTGCATTATTTTATCAATTCTAATCAATTTAAGCACATTGTAAACAAATTGTTTTCATGCATTGCTTATTTTTGATCAAAAAAGACAAAATTGTATCGTACAAACATAAAAACTGGGCTTGAGCTTGAAAAAGTATCGGATTTAAAATTCAACGAGTAATACAAAATTAGACTCATTAAAAGAAAGCTTGTTTTATAAGTATAATTGTGATTTCAACTCTACGGATGTTACAAGAAATTTGAAAAAAAAATATACAATACCTACTCACAGTTTTACTACATGGCTGATCAAAATCTGCTAGGGTCAATCCAACAGCCTCGAGGTCCTCTTGAATCTCTAGTGCCAGAAGCCGATCGCCCACATGCACTCCTGATCAAGTGTAACTTTTCGCCGTGGAACAACGATACACCCTGCGCTGGACGGAGCCAGCTGTGAACCGGAAGCTGCTTAGGGATCCAGTTTGTCGCAGAATTGGCGAAATCTTGGTAGGCCACACCCATGTTATGCCTATAAAAATAAACAAACAAAATTAATCTCTTGGCATTAGAGGCAAGGCACAGCAACAACCCACCTCTATGACGGCACGGAAAACGAGTATGTGTGGCCAAGCCAGCCAACATCTCCGATCGATTATTCTGGAAGACGTACTGGTAAAAGCGGCAAAACGGACTCGCTCGGCAAACTCTGAAGCACCTTCTTTCACATGGACCCGCTGGATATGGCGTTTGCGTTTCCGCTGGTGCGTTTCTACTCTTGAAGATCATTAAAGGTGAACTCGAGGCGAACTTCTCGCTTCAAGACTCACCCGAAGTGCTGGAGAAGATCTAGAAGTGGGCGTTCGATTCGGAAATTGTGATGCACGAGCGGCCTTCCGGCATCGACAACACGATCTGCACGTACGGAAATCTCATCAAGTTCAAGCGTGGAAAACCGCTCGAGGGTCTGAAGCTTCGCCAGCAGGTTAACATCCCGATCGTGGACACCGGAGTTAGTCGGACCATGGCGAAGTTGGTGGCGGGCGTGGCAGATTTGAAGAATCGCCACCCTGGGATGTTGGACTCGATAGGACATCTCGTTGATCAACGGCGATCGGCGTAAGCCATCCGACGCTGGAGCGGATCTTCCGATTGGCTGAAGAAAGTGGATTTAGTGCAAAGTTGACCGGAGCGGGTGGTGGAAGCTGTGCGTTGGTCTTCTTGCCGCAGGACTACGCAAGACCCTTTTTTCGATGGAACCGCATTTCGTCGGTCACGATGACCTGAATCACCTGCTACAGTTGCTCGAACAGCACTCGCTGATTATTTCTGAAAAAAAAGCCGAACGTGGAACCGGACGTATCGTGCCGAGCGACGATTCCCTAATTCCGACGGGATCGTTTCGAACTCGGATTGTGATGTTTACCGAGCTGCAACAGCAAACACTTTCACTTTTCTATTGGAACCCGAGGCACTTCTGGATTTCGGCGCGAGTCGTTCCGGGTGGAGGTGGTGCTCCCAAAAAATTGTATGTTTTGAATTTGGATAAATGACGTTTGTCACCCTGCGACTGAGTGTTGCAGAGGCATGCCAAGCAGGTGAACTACTGAACTAGATAAGTTAACAGGGTTTTAGTCCCGGCTTAAAGTTACAGACAACATTCAATGTAAATGTATTAGATAAGGTAAGGAGATTTTCAGAAAAGTGTAAAAACCTATTTTTTTAAAAGATGTCCTATAATTGGGTACTAAAGCCCTATGTAAATTTTGATGTACAACGGTAAAAAACACGATTAGAAACCATTTCTGATCACTTTTTTTTCATTTTATTGCAATTTTTTTTTGACTAGACAACATTTTTTCGATGGATCAACTATGGTCCCCTTGGAACGAGCTGTCAAGTAGGAGCTTTTCTGTCAAGAAGGACCGCGAGGTTATTTTTTAAAAATTGATTTAAAAATCCATTTTAAACTCTTTGTGGTCGTACAAAGGGTCATTGCACTCAGAAAAATAAGCTTTATCGCTGTAAACAATAATATCAGCAATCTAAGCTTCATTTTAGGACCCAATTATATGAAACATAACAGCTTAAAGGATCTTTTCGAAAATATAACTCTGTATATGATCAAACAGACAAATTGTTTCACATTTTTACTATATAAGTTTGTTGAACATGAAAAACTGAATAGAAAACGCTTTCAGTTGGACTTTTTGAAAACAGAGCAAGTTTTTCGTTTAAAAGTGATTTTGATCTAGTTTGGCTCTTAAACAACCTTACAATGAAAAACCTTTTACGGAAAATTGCCACATTTTCTGAAAATCTTCATAAAAATTCCTCTTTTCGTACCAAATAAATGTGGAACCCCAATCTTTAACTTTTGCTCATCACGATTGATGTTTAAAAAGTCATAAAAAACATTGCTTCAAAACTGATCCTAAAATTTATTTTCTCTTTGCAATGTTGCATTTTGTCATGGCCATTATAATGTAATGGTTCTAGAATCAAAGAATTTAAAAAAATGAAATACCAAATATATATTAGCTTGAGACAAAGTGCTCTGTAAATAGATGGCGTAAAATTACTAAGCTCTTATATTTGTATTTTAACATTTTTGTATTTTTCTAAATTGTTATTGCTAAAACTAAAAAAACAGGTGCCGAAGTTATATCAGAATAACAGTCCATACTAATTATCCGATGGCTGTGGAGGCATCGTGTTTTGCAGATTTCGAGCCAACAGGTAAATAACTATTTAAAAATTTCACAATGTTAAAAGTACGCGGCAAATCAACCTCGAACTACGCACTTTCGGCAAAAGCGCGCTGTCAAATCCCATACTGCACGTTTTGAATTTGTTGTTCTTGCCAGGTATGAATTTGTTGCATCAAAAGTGCTGAAAATAGCTGAAAACAACGTCTACGGCTCATTCTGAAATACCGCGCGGCGTGTACCTTCTAGAGAAACAGACAATATTAATTTCTTATTGCACCCAATTTTTCGTTACCTCCATCATAAATCTCCTTGGTACGCTGAAACACCGGCATTTTCAGTCACAGGGTTCTCACCTGACGTTTGAACTGTCTATCTGTCAAATAAATATTATGTTAAGAAAATTTAGCTGAAAATAAGTTTTTGCTTTTTGAAAAAATGGTACCAGTTTTGCAAAAGTTTAACATAAACCTCCATCAACGCAGTTCTGCAAACAACTTTAGCGCAAATTTGCTCAAAATTGCTGACCAAACCGTGAAACCGTTGATGTGGATTGTTGAGCATTTCGGAATGGTTCTGGTCCAAGATCCGGTTGCAGATTCCCTACGCTCCGTCCCCTTTACGTTGAGTTACGATCAAGCCGAGATTGTAGTGAGTGAGCAAGGAACAGTCACGAGGAAGAAATTGCACAACCGGAACGAAACCGGCGCAGTGACGGAACCTGAGCAGCTTGTTCAAGGTCGTACCGAATCTTGCCGCGCCAGAAGCAAGCGTGTCCGCATCGGCACTTCTGGAAGTCCCGGTTTGCTTATAAATCTAGTTCCAGCGTGCAGGAATCTTTCCAGCTGGTTGCCGTACCACCGGAAAACTTCGAGAGCCACAATTTTCAATCTGTGCTGTCAGAGTGGAGTTCGATCCAATAAGAGTTAAGAATTCAACGCGGCCGTTGACGTGGAACTTGCCTGGACCAGCAAATCCTGGTGGCGTTGAGCGCCACCGGCGGGACACTGCAAGGTGATGTTTAGTTTAAGTTCCAATTGGCCGTTTTGGGTTGGTAAACAAAGAATGTATCCCTTTCGTGCTATAAACTTCCTCTAGCGTGAACAGGATACACTCTTTGTTTACAAACCAACAACGGCCCTTTTCTTTGTTTTGTTATGTTGACTCTTGTTTTTAGGACTTACCGTTTACGGTTTTCTGAACATTAACCGAAATTAACTAATTACTTGGTCTCACTTTCAATATCAATTTGAACCCGGGAATTTAATGCAGATATCAACGTAAATATTGTAGCCAAATCGAAATTTTGATTGGAAAACACTCCCACTGCAATGCGCACCAAACATCACAACATTGATCTGATTTGCTTTTGTATTCTGCTTGAGCTGTCATTTCATAAAACAAACTTTTTATTTAAATATAAATGCTTTTCAACTTTACATTTAGTAAATTTTACATTACAAATACAATTACATGCCTTTCAACTTTTCAAATTTACGATTTGGTGGAAACAATTTTTTTGTTTAAATGAGATTTATGCATTACGTTGAATCTCATTTTACATGAAGGTACTTTAAATGCGATACAACGTTTTACATTGCATTTCAAATGTAAATTGAGCATGTTTACGTATGAAACATGATTTCAGTGTCGGGTAATTACATTTTTTTCTGTGCACAGAAAAAATAATTGGGTAAATTTACATCATTTATGATGTACCAAAAGTGCACGTCATTAATGATGCTAATTTACATGAAATTCATTGTAAATTTAAATGCCATCCGTCGTAAACGTGCCGAACAAACATAGCTTCAGAAACATGTAATTTTCCGATGAAGTCGATGTAATTTTACAAAAGCCAAAATTTTTTACCCGTTAAATTTTGAATCCGATGTAATTTCAATGCGTATTATGTTTCATTGTTTACTGTATTGCGCAAAAGCTATGCTTTTCGTTATGTATCAGCTAACTTAAGCATAATCTTTGAGCAACGTACAGCAACACAGTATGAAATATAAGCATTAAAAAAACTACATCGAACTCAAAATTCAACGGAGCATGAGCATGACAAAACTGTTAAAAATAATTCACAAATTTAACTTACGGTTTATCTTCCAATCGTCATCAATACACCACAGGGATGATTCCTACAGATTGTCTAGGGAACAGATTGGCCAATGTTTCTGGACACCAAACGCGCTGGACACCAACCGCCCTTTACACCCAGCAAAACTGGCAGTGTTGCAAGCGCAAAACATACGTTGCCAGTGCCTGTTTATTTTGCATTGGCCAGTCTGTTTCCCTAGACAGTCTGTAATGATTCCGTGCCAATACGTAGATACATGTTTCTTCCCGGCCCCTGAACCGTTACTTGTTTTACGGATGGTCTAGAATCTGGCCAGTATCATATCGTGGTTACAGCTACTGCCCAGATAAACTTGTCTCGTATTATGTCCAGGCTCCTTGGGCCATGCGAGCACTTCAGACTGGTGAATCCTGGAAATTCAAGATAGAAATCATGATTTTTCATTGTGTCCAACCTTCCTGATGGACAAGGTCCAAAAAGTGGAATAAAAAAGTTCAAATCAAAGTTTTAGGTTTTGTTTTAATTCACAACGGTATTAAAAAATTTGCCACGAAAATCCAACATTTTTTTTTTCACTGGGAAGAGGAAGAACTCTCAAACCGTATTGTTGAACTGATAATTTTGGTGGATTATTGTTTAATGTTTTATTATGTTTAATGTTTAAAAACACCCAAAAAGCAAAAACTGAAAATTTGGTTTATTGGTCCTTTTCAAAAAAAACTCCAGATTTCATATCGGGGAAAAGTTTAGCGGGATCGACTTTTCTTTGCCAAATATCATCCTGGCATGTGTGCTAAATTTGTGCGACGAAAAGGTTTAAACGATCCACCAAAATTATTAGTTTAACAATACGGTTCCAGTCTCGTGGGAATTAAATATTTGGACGTGCTTTTTAGACACCACTAATTAACACCGTTAAAACCAAATAAATATTTGTGATTAAACACAGAGAATCTAGGGGGAAGCAACCGTTGCCTTTAAGGCACCCACGTTTCGGATCTGTAAAGCATCTAAACGAGTCAGGACGATGATTTCGGTTACAAATATGATCACTTTCCGGTTGTTTTCTGTTCACAAATCCTGGCTAGGTTGCGTATTCGTTGGACGACACGATCCTATTGGAATTCTACTCGTTGCGGAGAGTTTATCCGTTTTCGGTTCCGACGAATCTACCTTTGGGAGCAAATTATCTTTTGTCCAATTCCTCCTAATTGGCTGTTGTGACTCCGGCTCGATCTTCTCCACTTTTCGGCGCCCGACCGTGGACTTCTTGCGAACTTTTCATTGTACTCTAAAATTTACCATTCCCTAGGAGTCTTTTCACCTACCTTCCACACGAACACCCTGAACCAGTGTAAAAAACAGATTTAGCATTTGTTACTAAATCCAACAAAACTGGCAGATTTATTTTGGGCACCAAAAACATTGTTTTGTTTGAAAATTTTGACATTTGAAATTCAATAACATGCACGTTCATGAAAAAACAGTAGACTGGTATGAATCTGTCGGAGTTGGTGTTTGCTTCGCACCTACTCAATTTAGGGTACATAATGTTAGTCCACTAGTACACTGGGACTAGCATAACACCAACTCCAGTTTGATTTAACACACTTTTACAATTAGTGCAATTGGGTACTAAAGTCCTATGTCAATTTTTATGTACAACGGTAAAAACACGATTAAAACCATTTCTGATCAGTTTTTTCATTTTAATGAAAAATTTTGTTTGACAAGACAACATTTTTTCGATGGATCAACTATGGTCCCCTTGGAACGAGCTGTCAAGTAGGAGCTTTTCTGTCAAGAAGGACCGCGAGGTTAATTTTTCAAAATTGATTTAAAAATCCATTTTAAACTCTTTGTACTCGTACAAAGGGTCATTGTACTAAGAAAAATAAGCTTTATCGCTGTAAACAATAATATCAGCAATCTAAGCTTCATTTTAGGACCCAATTATGATAACTTGAAAAGTTGTAAAAGAAACCACGTAGACACTTTAGGGAGGGAGGTGGTTGCAATTGTTCACTACGTAAAATCTAACAAAACAATGCAAAGGGCCATTGTGTGTTTGTAAACAAAGAGGGTGCTTACATCTGACATGAAAGAGATTCACTCTTTGGTTACAAGCCCACAACGGCCCTTTTGCATTATTTTGCTAGACATGTTCACGCTGCATACTGAAAAGTTTTGTTTGTATGAACAATTATTGTTAACATCAGGGATTGGGGGAAGGGGTTCTTATTTTTTTAAGTGTCCGCGTGGTTTATGGATGGTCCCAATCCTAGTGAACTCTAAAATCTCATACAAGTGTAACGGAACATGAAAAAATTAAACTTACGCGATATTCAATTTTGCTGAAATACAACTTATTACTTATTACATAATTGATCGCATTTAAATTTAAGGTTTGTTAAAAAGTATGCACAATCGATTCAACGGGCCTATTTTTTTATCACCTAAACTCCCAAGCTCTAGAAAAAGGGGTAATTAGTTTGCCTAAATTCATCGTTAAACTTTAGTAATTTTGGAACATTTTTACATTTTCAGGTGTCCATTGAACTTCTATTCTTTTGTGATTTTTTTGGCACATTATTGAAAGAGTTCCTGAAAAATTAATTAAATTATTATAAAAATATAAAACCTACTATGACATTTCATTACTATCTCTAAAGGAAAAGTTTATTTATTACGTACCGTCAACAAGGGAAAATCAGGTCTACAGCCCAGTCACGATGGGCTCGTTAGTCGTTTATCTCTACGAGCTGTCGGCTTTTAGACCACTTAAAACCTGTAAATTTGGAAATCTTAGATAAACAGCTGTCCTGATTTGCCCCTATGTCTCGATTCGCCCAGATCACGGTAACGCAGTTAAAGTCGAGGAAGAGGAGCTTCGTAACAATTCATATAAATAAATTTAAATTTGTATGGGAAGAGGGCTTGAAATCACAAATTTGGGTTGTATTATTTTAGCAACCTGCGAACCTGTGTTACGCTCCCTATTATTAAATAAAATGTATGGACATTTTATATTTTGTTACAAGGGAGTGGGAAGAGGGTCCAAAAAACATATTTATTGTTACGTAATAAAAGAACGCTCCTTTATCCCCTTCAAGAATATTTCATTTCATTTCATTTCATTTTATTAGGTTGCTTAAACAATTACATTGGTGCAGTTGTTATCCTGAGCTGAGATATGGACTACCTTTCAACAGCTGATTTGTTCAAAATGGGGAGAGAGTTTACTGGTACTAAAGAGAACGAATTAGACAGAGAAGGAAAAAATTGGAAAAATAACCTTCGAAATAGCCACCTTCAAGAATATGACTCACTTTTTTCCAATCACGAAATATTCTAGCAGAGTTGGTTCTATCAGAATCCTGAACATTTCTAGATTGAATATTCAAAAGGTCCTACCTGCATAGGAAAACCATGACTCATAGGTTGTTTTGAAAATTTACTCTAGATTTCTGCTTGAGTGCTGTAAGAATATCCAGCTTTGTGTTAGAACTCTGCTAGAACGTCGTGACTGGGGGTTAAATTGTAGCCTATTCAAATTAGACTACTCTGCTTGTCGGAGTTGGAAACCAATCAAATTTAAAGAATATTGATATTTAAAGCTTACCGTGTACTCCGACAATTTCAACGTTCTGTCAAATTTAATTTGAAAATCAAAAGATAGGGGAAATATGCCCATTTTAATCACACTAAGCCGTTCGACCAATTATCATCACTTTTGCTGTTTTCCTCTATTAAATGAATATTTTCAGATGTATCAACAATGGAGAATTGCTTGCTCACTTTTGTTTGAGCTATTTATTACTTTAGAACAGTCAAAAACACTTTATTAAAGCTGTAATTCATGATCAAAGTACTCATAGGCCGATAATAGAAATAGGCTGAGAAAGGGTATAGTTCCCCTACTGTGTGAATTTTTTGAGTTTTAATTTTTATAAAACTAGGGGAAATATGCCCATTTTAATCACACTAAGCCGTTCGACCAATTATCATCACTTTTGCTGTTTTCCTCTATTAAATGAATATTTTCAGATGTATCAACAATGGAGAATTGCTTGCTCACTTTTGTTTGAGCTATTTATTACTTTAGAACAGTCAAAAACACTTTATTAAAGCTGTAATTCATGATCAAAGTACTCATAGGCCGATAATAGAAATAGGCTGAGAAAGGGTATAGTTCCCCTATTTCGTAAGTACCCATCACAAAATCGCCCAGTTTTTGCCAGGATGGCCATAACACGGAGAATTCTTACCATTAGGAACGAAACGGGAACCTGGTCCGTATGTTGAGTTCTGCAAAAGGCGAACTGAATCACTGGCCTCACCGAACAACATTTTCCGCAGCAACCGTTCCATCGGTCAGCAGTTCCGGATGATTTGCCGGCCTACGCTGAGGAATCTACAGCCCGGGTCAGCGCCGATGTGTAAAGGAACATAGCTGGCCGTTGCCTTGGACGAACTTGCCCCTTCCGTCCGTGATGTGAACAAGGAGTAAACGCGAGCAAATGGACACTGACGGAGGAAGCTGCCGCCGCAGCAAGGTGAAAGCTGTCTATTTTGCCGAAAAGACAGCTCCTGATGCCAGCAAGAATAACAATCTGCAGAATTGTTCCAATTAATGAGTAAGTTGATCAAATGCTAGAGTATTTTGCTCACCTGTTTAACTCGTTTCAATATAGTTGGAAGTCCTGATGATCTTCCCGTTATTTGATTTCACGCATAAACATCAGATTCGAAAGGACCACTTCCGGCATAATAGTTTTGTTTTGGGTACGACCTGCGCGAAAAATATGTGGCAACTTTGGCGTCTATTTTGCCTTCTCCATCCATTCCAATTACAATTGTAATCGAGTGTTCTTTGCAAAACCTTTGCATGCCAAACTACCCACTAAAGTCCTAAATTGTGCCGAACAAATGAAAAAAATTATCCGTAAACACTTCCGCACCACTCTCTTCAATCGTAAACAATGTTGAACTGTCATTGACAAAAATAGCCAATGTTTCAATTGAAACTACAGTACATTCAACTTTTACGTTGAGTAAATTTACATTGAATAATCGTTTACATGCTCTTTATTTTTACAAATTCGCCGATAAACAGCAATTTCATTCTCATTTACATGAAAAACAAGAATTACGTTCAATTTCAAATTACATGAACCCTCTTTATGTGTGATTTAACACTTTACGACGGATTTCAGTTTTAAATTAAGGTTGTTTACGTTAAATACATCGATTCAGTGACGTGTAATTTTACATTTTTTTTGTGTATGCTGTAGGGCTATCCAAAAACCACGTGGGCACTAGACATTTTAGAATTCTGGGTCACCAAGATATTTCATAACAATTCTTTTTGAACCTAATCATTTTTAAGTGTCCTTGGAGAAAGCCAACCGCGAGCACGGCTTCACGTCACCAATCCCTTCAGTGTCTTTAGCAAACTTCAGCATCACCAACTCGTAGGTTACCACCGTTCCAGCCATCTAGAATGAAACAAGAAATTATTCGCCCCTCCTCGTAATATGACACTAAGTCAGTACCGCCAGCATCGTCCGTTTGGTGAGATGGAAGAATCCCATCCCGGACAGTGAAACCCTCTCGTTGCGCAGCTGATCTACTAGCCGTTCCAGCTCCAGACACCAGCCAATGTTGGGAATGCGACGGCAGATGGCCAACGGCGCTCGGGCCGTTTCGTTGACCATGGCGGTATGATAGAAAACTAGGGTTGTCCGCACGATCAGATAGGACAGGGCAAACCAGCGGTGGATGCTCGAAGCGAGACTTTCCTGCTTTTTGGATATGTTGAGGAGTTGGAAGCAGATCAGGTACAGGTTGGTGCCGCTTGAGGCGATGATCAGCGGAGCTAGCAAACGGTTCGTATCGTGCACCAGTTGACCGAGGAGGGAGTGTTGGGCCCGGATGTCGGACCAGAACTTTTCAGCGGCTACGACGATACCACTGCTGAACGGTTGAATTTGGGCGTAGATTTGACGGAAACGGTGCGACAGGGCCATGCCGGTTAGGATGATGAGGAGATCCTGACAGGTCCAGGCCATCGTTAGGGCAGCGGTGTAGTACTCGAAGAAGGCAAGCACGGGTATGTTGAACGGGATGTGATTAAAGATGAACGCGTATTGACGGGATGCGAAGTAGTGCGCGGAGCTTTTAATTTCCCAGTTGCAGAATCTAGCTTCGTTTGATTGGTTGATGATGTCGGCGGTTTTCGAGAGGAGGTGGTCCACTGAAAATAAGGATGTTGAAGAGTTTGGAAAACATACGGCATACGGCAATCTCACACAAAGCGCAAACGATCATCACACCGGAAGTGAACCAAACGGTCTTACGGAGGCTTTTTTTAGCTTCACCAGTTTCTTTTGCAAGGAATTCCCGATCAACGCGTTCCCATTCAAGTGCCAACGGGCGCCACTTGCGTGCTAGATTGACTAGCAAAGCGATAATCAGTACGGTGTCCACGTACACCAGTATCCCAATGGTATTATTTGCGTTTGCTCCAATCCGCTCCAGCCGTTTGTACTCTATGTAGACCATTAACAGTCCGAAACCAATCAGGGTTAGGGAAAAGAGAAACTGCACCGAGAGCCACCTGAATCGCAAACCGATGGGACTCCGTTGAAGGATTCCACCTACGGGAAACGTGCCCATTAGCTGAAACACGACAAACACTGGCCGCAGAGCGTTGTTCAGAGAGTCCATTGCACTGGACGGAGACCGGCTTTTTCTTGGCATGAAGGACAACTTTAAACAACTTTGTGACATTCTGAAGGTTTTTATGCTAAAAATGAAGTAACACGCGAACCGATTAAGATTCATTTGTAATGATAGTAATTAGGGCAGCTGGTATGGTTCGCACGATGAAATGGTGGAGTGCTGGTCAGATGAGCAGTACCACCTCGTAGGTGATAATCGTTCCGGTCAGCTGTGGGAGGAAGGAGTAAATGAGACCATTATTTAGAATCGACAGTTGGCGTAAGGTCATTGATTACAGTCAGCAAAATCCGCCTTGCCGTATTTGGGGTATATTTGCAGCCGTTGCAGCTCGTCGCAGTATTCTGCGGTGGGTACCAGCTGAATCAACCGGCAAGTCACATCGTGTGTTCGACTTTTGCGCTGTACCAGAACATGTCTAATTTATAACTCCATCATATTTCAAAAGGCCTCATCCATAAAGTACGTTACGCTAAAATCAGCCAAAATTTACCTCGCCCATGTCTCGCTTTTCCTATACTTATTAGAGATCCTAAATAGGGAGACTGAACGAAGTGAATTTGACGTACCCAAACAGACGCGAATTTTACGTATCCAAACGAGCATTTGCCTTTACGCACAGCAAAACTTATCAGTGTTGCCAAGCTCAAAACATACGTTGCCAGATCGATTTAGCAAGCTTAGACCAGTTTCCCTATTTAGGGTCTCTAATACTTATAACATCTAATTTCACGCTTGCTCAGACTCCCCCCCCCCTCCCCCCCTAGAGCGTGACATACTTTCTGGATGACGCCAAATTAAAACCACGTAGTGAATGCAGCAGAATGCAATTCTTGGTCAGAATCTGTTACAGTCGACTCTCTGGCTGTCGATCTTCTCGATATCAATAATGCTCCATGTACCGATGAATTCTTCAGTCCCTTCAAACTGCATACTTCGATTGTCTTTATTCCTCGATATTTTCTCTTGCTTGAAGGATCTTTTCCTCGACGGTCCCTTGAATTCTATTTGCTTTGAATATCTATTCCGGTTGTCAATAGTTTCACTTTCTCATGGCTTGCATAGACATTTTTCTTTTAGAAACGAAGCTTTGAAGGGTGTTTGACATTTATTTGTTTTTGTTTGCTGGACGTTGCCATGATTCTTTCCTATAGCTGGTCAGCAAGAAAAAACAAATTTCAATCGAGTCTTCATTTTGCATCGTTCTGTAAACTGATGATTCTCTTCCTCGACGGTCCCTTGGATATTGACAACCAGAGAGTCTACTGTATTACATATATTTTTGATTTGAGATGGTTTTATATATCAGACGAGACACATCTTGAAAAAATAACAAACATTTCGCGGCGTTGCAACGCCGGAATGTGCCGTAATCATTTTTAAGTGTCCTTGGAGAAAGCCAACCGCGAGCACGGCTTCACGTCACCAATCCCTTCAGTGTCTTCGGCAAACTTCAGCATTACCAACTCGTAGGTTACCACCGTTCCGGCCATCTGAAACAACACAAGAAATTATAACACTTTTCGTTCCTCTTTGCAATGTGATATAAAACTAAACAAGTACCGCCAGCATCGTCCGTTTGGTGAGATGGAAGAATCCCATCCCGGACAGTGAAACCCTCTCGTTGCGCAGCTGATCTACTAGCCGTTCCAGCTCCAGACACCAGCCAATGTTGGGTATGCGACGGCAGATGGCCAGCGGCGCCCGGGCCGTTTCGTTGACCATGGCCGTGTGGTAGAACACCAGGTTCGTCTTCACGATCAGATAGCACAGGGCATACCAGTGGTTAACGCTAGAAGCGAGACTTTCCTGTTTTCGGGATATGTTGAGGAGTTGAAAGCAGATCAAGTACAGGTTGGTGCCGCATGAGGCAATGATGAGTGGAGCTAGCAAACGGTTCGTGTCGCGCACCAGTTGACCAAGCAGTGTGTGCTGGGCCCGGATGTCGGACCAGAACTTTTCAGCGGCAATGACGATACCACTGCTGAACGGTTGAACCTGGGCGTAGATTTGACGAAAACGATGCGACAGGGCCATGCTGATTAGAATGATGAGGAGGTCCTGACAGGTCCAGGCCATCGTTAGGGCGGCGTTGCAGTATTCGAAGAAGGCAAGCACGGGTATGTTGAACGGGATGTGCTTGAAGATGAACGCGTATTGACGGGAAGCGTAGTAGTGTGCGAAGCTTTTAATCTCCCAGTTGCAAAATTTAGCTTCGTGGGATTGGTTGATGATGCCGGCCGTTTTCGAGAGGAGATGCTCCACTGAAAATAAAAGTTTGAGAAGTGTTTAGGAAATAACGGTCTTCGGTTATCTTACACAAACCGCACACGATCATTACACCAGAAGTGAACCATACAGCCTTTCGGAGGCTTCGTTTAGCTTCGCCAGTTTCTTTTGCTAGAAACTCTTGATCAACGCGTTCCCACTCTAACGCCAACGGGCGCCACTTGCGAGCCAGATTGGCCAGCAAAGCCATGATCAGTACGGTGTCCACGTAGAACAATATCCCAATGGTATTATTTGCGTTGGCTCAATCCTCTCCAGTCGTTCGTACTCGATGTAGACCATGACTAGCCCGACAATGATTAGGGTTAGGGAGAAGAGAAACTGCACCGAGAGCCACCTAAATCGTAAACCGACGGAACTCCGTTGAAGGATTCCACCAACGGGGAACGTGCCCATTAGCTGGTACACGACAAACACTGGCCGCAGTGCGTTGTTCAGAGAGTCCATTGCGCTGGACGGAGACCGGTTCTTTCTTGGTATGGAGAATAAGTTTAAACAATCTTGTGAAAACCTGAAGGTTTTTATGCTAAAAATGAAGTAACACGCGAACCGATTAAGATCCAACAGTGCTGATGGTAATTAGGTCAGTTGCCATGGTTCGCACGATGAAATGGTGGTGGAGTGTTGGTCAGATGAGCCTTCCCGGTAGGAGAGCAGTACCAGCTCGTAGGTGATAATCGTTCCGGTCAGCTGTGGGAGGAAGGAGTAAATGAGACATTAGTCAGAATCGACAGTCGGCGTAAGGTCATCGATTACCGTCAGCACAATCCGCCTCGAAACGCTGAATACACCCATTCCGTTGAGGCTAGCACCGCACTTGGTGTACATCTGCAGCCGTTGCAGCTCGTCGCAGTATTCTGCGGTGGGTACCAGCTGAATCAACCGGCACATCCCGTGACTCGTGTGTTCGACTTGTGCGCTGTACCAGAACATGAGAAATGTCCTAAGCAGAAGATATGCGAAAGAATACCAAAAGTACACCTTGTTGACCACCGACGGTTGCTCCTGATTCGCGTTCATGATTTGCAATACGATGTAATAAGTGTCGTTGGCGTAGGATACATATACCAGCTTGCTAATGGCACGATTGATAGATGCGGCTAGTTCGCACAACGCCACGTACTGGATACGGATTTGCTCCCAAAAGTGTTCGGTCGTCGGTGTCCAGCTGTTGATGCGGTCAAATACGCGGTCTCGTAGCTGGTCAAATCGCGCCGCAATGCCTATGCTGATCAGCATGATGAATAGATCAATAAAGTTCCACACGAACGTCATCGATATGATGATGTACTGGAAGAAAGGAAGCGGAAGTCAATTATACTTTGCTCTAGACATTACTTACCTCATTGTAGATAGCAATTGGTAGACTGTACGCAAAGGTATGGAACGTCGTGGTAAACGTCTTTGCAAAGAAAAACTTGGCCGGATCTGGTATCGTCCAGTTGCAGTAGTCGATCTCCTTAAGCATATAGCTGACGTTGTTGGCAACGAAAAGAAGATGTTCAGCTGGGAGAAACAAGAGACCATATAATGTTTACTGAACGCATGTAGATGTTTGCAGTTACCGAGAGCCATCAGAAGAAGCGCCGCGGCCACAAAACGGATTTTCCCTTTGAGGTTCGATTTATACCGAACAAATGTTCGCTCCGTACGGGACCACGCAACGGCGATGGCTTGCCACTGTTTGGCCAGTTGCCAGAATATGACCAAACTCGTGGCACAGATGCCAAAAAAAGATGGGCTCGGCAACGTTGATGGCGTTCAGGTCACGACCTAGACGTACCAAGCTGAGTAGTAACATCGTGTATCCGCCAAAGATGGAAATCGCGCTGACGACGCAGGTCACGGAGACCGTTCGGAACGTCATGCTTTCGGGAGCGCGATTCAGGACACTTTGTAGGGGGGAACACCCCAAACAGTTGGGACAGGGTCAGCACTGGTCATGGAGAAATGAATTTGTGAAAGTTATTGTACAATTTATATAGGAAGTATTCGAACCTGGAGCGATAGCGGTGTGGAAATGGTCACTTTCAGACGCCCCCTTTTGGGGTTTCCCGCATTCGACGACTGTGAATGGCTTGGCAGCTAGAATTGAGCTTTTCTTCCAAAGTACGTTTGGGTTACGCCAGTATGGATAGGTGTGCATGTGTGAACTAGAAACGAGAGTAATTACTAAACTTATTCCAACTCTTATTTTAATTTTTAAACCCTTGCATTCAATAACACTTCTTCTGTGTTGGGTCATTTCGCACCAACTGTCAACAAAAAAGTACAAATTTCGAAATCGACTTTTTCTGATTATGCTCAAATTTTGTGGATCTGTTTATACTATTGAAACATGCAAGAATCCCAAATTCAGAAAAAATGGACCATCGCTTCTCTTTTGGCGCTCAATTTTCGTAAAAATTTCAAAACCCTCTGATTTCAGATGGCCAAATTTCGGAAGCAGAAAATGGCGTCATCAGATTCATGCGATTTAATTTTGAATTGAACGTCACCGTCGTGTTCCCCAGAGGATTTTACATAAGAACCATCTTTTTTTTGGACGAATAAAAATTTCAAGCTTGCCGTTGCAGAATTTGTAGAACTACGTTTTATTCACATTTCCGCTCAGAATACTAAAAAATGCTGCTGTTTTGGAAGCAAAAAGAATATTTTTCAGGTCTGAAACCGAATTTATATCCTACCTGTACAAATGGAAAGCCGGGCCAAGTGGATGTAAATGTGAAACTGTCGATTATGCAGCTAAAGTCGTTACAGATGTGTTTGCAAGGAGAATTTCAATGATGCGACTCAACCTACGATGGCATGTTATACTCTATTTGTCGAACGGATTTTTAGTTTCTTCCTTTTTATTTTTTGCGCTCCAATGGAAAAAACACTAATCATTGTTGACTTTCAATTATGCGATAATACGGGTCCGTGCTATCGTGCCCATGGTATGTTTATAGTTTATAATTTCATATCGTGACCTTTCTACGTGGTGCAGAATATTTTGTCTTAAATGACAAATAACGAGTAAACACGAGTTTAGAAGCGGCAGTCATTGCTGAACGAAGGATAGTTCTCTTAAGATTAAAACTCTGAGTTGACTTTTAAAAAAGCTTAGGGTTTTATATGTTCTGCTTGTATGAAGTATCACAAAAAATATGAAGAATCAATTGCACTGATTTAGACCAGCTACCACGGATCGCAAGACAGTTTGCTGGAATGTTGCTCCGATGAGTCCTTCCGGTATGACAGCATTACCAGCTCGTAGGTGATAATCGTTCCGGTCAACTGTTGGTGGTAAACAAAACGAAATAATTAGTCCGAATCGCTAGACAGCGTAAGATCATCCTTTACCGTCAGCAGAATCCGCCTCGACACGAAGAATACGCCCATGCCGTTGAGACTAGCACCGCACTTGGAGTACATCTGCAGCCGTTGCAGCTCGTCGCAGTACTCCTCGTTGGGCACCCGCAGAATCAACCGGTACGTGGCGTGACTCGCGTGCTGCACTTCTGAGCTGTACCAGAACGAGAAACGTCCGCAGCAGCAGGTACACAAACGAGTAGCAAAAGTACACCTTGTTGACCGCCGACGGTTGTTCCTGGCTGGCGTTCATGATTTGCAAACATATGAAGTAGGTATCATTCGCGTACGACACAAACACCAGCTTGCTGATGGCACGATTGATGGTCCCGGCCAGTTCGCACAACGCTACGTACAGGATGCGAATTTGCTCCCAAAAGTGTTCGGTCGTCGGAGTCCGGCTGTTCATGCGCTCAAAGACGCGATCTCGGAGTTGATCGAATCGGGCCGAAATGCCGATGCTGACCAGCATGATGAACAGATCGACAAAGTTCCACACGAACGTCATCGATATGATGATGTACTGGAAGAAAGAAAGCGGATACAGGATTATGGAGTTTGGTGGTAGTTTGTCGTGTGCGTAGAGTATCGTGCGTCTCCATTGAATTCACAAGTAGAGACTTGCAGGACGGTAAGCGAGAAACCTGACTACTTGGCGTTCTTTAACCCTTAAGTGGTAATGTGCGCAAATATAAAGCGGAACTGAAAAATTGTATTTGATAATCCAATTGAATGCTATTTGATTGATCGGTGTTTCAAATAAATTCCAAATAAAAAATATTTTTATCCTTCAAAAATCAATTCTAGAGTTCTATATATTTGCGAAGGTCTTATAAGCAGACGGAATCCCATAACTTATCGTCAGCTGTGTGCTATCTTGTGACATAGATTATTTTGGTCAAAAATGAGTTAATGATGACGTTTTGCTATACTTAAGGCTACCAACTCTTGCTGAGCAAAAATCCGTACACTTTGCCGATATAACACCATGGTATAACAAAAACTGTCAATGAATTATTTAGACAAATTAAATTTAATAAATTTGAGAATTAAAAATATAAAACTGTGTCGTTTTTACAGCTAACAAATTTCACAAAATGCTATCAGAGTGCTTATGATTTGCACGTTTAAAAGTATTCATAAAATAAACCGTGATTTGAATCAAATCATTATGTTCTTCCATTTTTTTTGTTAAACGATTAAAAGTTTACGAAATGTCAAGTTTACTTTCACGAATAATATCCTATATAACACAACAGTTTAAAGGACCTTTAAAAAACTCTAGATTTGTTAATTCAAATGTTCAAATGTTTTCACAAGTTTTAGAAAGCCTTTGGAAATGAATGAATATATTTAGTAAGGAATTTTTAAAAGAAAAATTCCAGAGTTTTTTTTAAAAGATCCTATCAACATATGAAAGACAATAGTTCAAAAACTCTAAAATTATTGATGATCAAGTTTGAATTGAGATAACCCCGGAAAACTCTCCCTTTTTAAATCAAACTCAGAAAAATAAAAATTTCTAGTTAACAAAAGCTTCGACCAAATCAAAAAAGCAATTCAATGATTAAAAAGTTGTTAAAATTCCGTACAAATCCGTATTATGCGTAAAATTCCCTACAAAAAAATCCGGCCTGTTAAAAATCCGCGAAGAGGTTCGACAATCCGTATGGTAAGGAAAAAATCCGTACAGTTGGTAGCCTTAGCTATACTTAACAAACACTACAAGATGCTTTAACCCGATTTTGGAAACTCGTTTCCGTTTCCCGGATATCGCAATACACACTTGTGAGTCTTGTGACAAAGACCAATTTATCATCAAAATGATTTGGAAAATGAGGAAAAAATTTCTTATTTTCACAAATTTATGTTGATACACATTTTCTGAAGGCAATGCAATCTTTTGTTTTTGAAAATATACTGATTAAGTTGGTTAAACTATTGATTTGAGCCTATTTTAGTTTGTATGGGAATTCTGTGCACGCTTGTGACACGTAGTACAAATTTACTTTCAAGGCACACTTGTGAAACGTGCTTTTCAGATTTTTGTTTACATTATTTACTGTATCTTTTAACTGGTGTAACCAAGCTCTACCATTCATAGTTTTGAAAAAAAAAAAAAACTTTAAAAATCAATTTTCTCGAATAGTACTAAATGGTCGTTATCACAAGACAGCACACAGCTGACGTTATTGGACCTTTATTTTTTTGTTTGAAAAACTCTAGAATTGTAGAAAAATCTGATTAAAGTGTATAAGACAAATAAGTTGAGTACATAAACAAAAAAATAATTGTTTCTGAAGTTTGCACAAAAGTTAAATTTTTCAGAACACCCCTGCCTTATTTTTTTAATTGACCGCATTTTAGGTATATATTGAATCATAAACGTCTTATTTAAAAATGGTGTTTAACATCTCATTTTTCAAAAACAAAAAAAGTTTTTCACAGAAATCTAAAAGAACTATTTTTTTAATTTTTAAAAAAGATGAGTTGCGACGCCTTTTCTGCCCATCTTCGCATAAATGTCCTATATGCAAAAACCGCTAGCTGAAAAAAAGGCAAGAGAAGTTTGTCCCACACATAAGGCTACCCCAAGTAACATTTTTTTTCCAGGAGTTCTACAAGAGCTCTTCAAGATAGCTACACCCAGAACTGGGCATCGGCATACGAGAGGATAAAGAGCAAGATTCGGTAGTAAAATGATACTGTGTGCGGACGGAGAGGATAAATCCCAAAATTACCGAGAGTACTTTACTCATGGTTCATTTTCCAAAAAAGTTCATCTATCAAAAAAAAAAGTACCGGTACCGAGCCTCGAACCCAAGACCTTCGGCATATTGAACCGTGCCTTTGCCGTATGGGCCACCATGGTTCGGTGACTAAGTGGCGGTCATTTGTCCATATAAGCCACTCAATAGGATGAACTGTTCCAATGAACGAAAGAACACGCGAGAGAACTATACTCTCGCAATAAAGCACTTTCCTCACGTTTCTTTTCGTGAGGACTATCCCCTCGTTCTTTAACTTTGGGTTTACAGCATAGCAGTTTGGACCGCGGTAGGATAAAACTCTCTTCAAGTACTCTTCAAACTCCTGAAGAAGTTTTGAAGAGAATTTTATCCTACTGCGAACCAAACTGCTATGCTGTAGCTATCTTGAAGAGCTCTTGTAGAACTCCTGGAAAAAATGTTACTTGAATACATCAAATGTTAAAGACCGAGGGGATAGTCCTCCCGGAAAGAAACATGGGGAAGGTTCTATAGGGACGTGGCGTTACATCGTGCTGCCATCTGGTTTTTTGAGGTGCAAGAGTGGAAAAGTGCTGAGTCATCGTCTAAAAATAGACGGCGTCCTATCTCGCCCAGCAAAATTAAGTCGATAAAGTAGTCGGTTTCGATGAGAAAAAGTGGAAAACGTGGTCTAAAAATAGCGACGCCATCCCCCTATTTTGCGAGAGTAAAGAGCTCTCGCGTGTTCATTCGTTAATTGAAACAGTTCATCCTATTGAGTGGCTTGTATGGACAAATGACCACCACTCAGTCACCAAGCCCGTGGTGGCCCATACGGCAAAGGCACGGTTCAAGATGCCGAAGGTCTAGGGTTCGAGTCTCGGTACCGGTACTTTCTCATAGATGATTTTTTGGAAAATGATCCCAAGAGTAAAGTACTCTTGCAAAATTCGGGATTTATCCTCTCCGTCCACACACAGTATCATTTTACTACCGAACCGGGCTCTTTATCCTCTCGTATGCCGATGCCCAGTTCTGGGTATATGTGTTTAGTTTTCACAAAAAAAAACTGGATTTCTTCCTGATTTCTAGAACAAAGATGTTTTTGGCTTTGCTAAAAGAGCACACGATTTTGAACAAAACTGCATCAATAACTCAAAAGTGATGACGTCCCTTATGCACGTTTATGCGAGCAGGGGCAATTTTATTTTTATATTCATTTTTTAAAGCCGAACTATAAAGAGATCCAGTGAGCTCAAAACTGCAATGTTCCAAAACTTGGGCAAGTATCATGCCTAGGGGCCACATAAATCGACATTCCTGAAAAAGAAATGTTTTTACGAGACAAACCCCGTTCAAAATTCTCATCCCTTAATATTCATCCTTTAATATACTCGAAGAAAATATATTTTTACACTTTGGCATATTATTTTTTAATTTTTGTGTAGTGGTAAGCGCGGTTCCCAGTTGGCCTGGGTTCGGTCCCAGTCGGCCTCGGTGGCATTTTTCGAGACGAGATTTGTCTGTCTGTCTGATGTTAGGTCGTAAGCTCAGTCCAAGTATAAGGGTCGTCCCCTCGGGTCCGGTCTCGGTAGAGTCGCTGGTAGGCAGTTGGACTCACTATCCAAAGGTCAGATCGAATCCCAGGGAAGATGGAAGCTTAGGTGTAAATTTGTATGACCCCTAATTTAGTACTATAAAGTGATTAGAAATTTTAGATCCGGATTTTCCGGTGGCCTGTACTCCAGCCAACGGTCCGTGCAGTGTGTTTTTTCGTCGAATTATAATTAGTGGTGTAAAAACGAAGCTTTTGATAGGGTGTGAACAACGGGTGGTTTGCGCAAACCCATATTTCGGTATTTTTCTGGGTCCTTTTTTCCCAACGATTAAGCCATCTAACGAAGTTGCCAATGGCGCTGCTCTACCCTGGTATGGGAAAGATTTTGGCCAACACTGAAAGTTAGTATTGTAGAACTTACCTCGTTGTACGCCGCAACTGGTAGACTGTACGCAACGGTATGGAACGCGGTGCTAAACGTCCTTACGCAGAAGAACTTGACCGGATCCCGAATTGTCCAGTTGCAGTAGTCAACCTCCCTCCGCAGATTGCTAACGTTGTTGGCCACGGAAAGAAGATGTTCAGCTGAAAGTAACAAAAAAAATCCTATCAACTGATGTTTTCCGAACGCATGGATGTTTGCGCTCACCGAATGCCAACAAAGGAGCACCGTGGCCACGGATCGGATTTTCCACTTTAGGACCGTTTTGCGAAACGGATGGTGCAGAAATTTTCGCTCCGTTCGGGACCACGTAACGATGATGGCTTGCCACTGTTTGGCCATTTGCCAAAATATTACCGAACTCGTGGCACAGATGCTGAAAAAGAAGGGCTCTGCGATATTGATGGCGTTTAAGGCTCGGCCTTGACGAATCAAACTGAGCAGTGAAATGGCGTATCCGCCAAAGATGGAAATAGCGCTGACGACGCAGGTCACGGAGACCGTTCGGAATGTCATACTTTCGGGAGCGCGATTCCGGACACTCTGCAGGGGAAATACCCCAAACAGTTGGGACATGGTTAGCACTGAAAGTGGAGGGGGAATGGATTTGGTGAAATGGTTGTAAACACTGCTTTTTGAAGTATTCGCACCTGGGGCGATAGCAGTGTGGAAATGGTCACTTCCTGTTGCTTCATTGTGAAATTTGTCGTATTCGGCAACTGTGAAAGGCTCGGCAGCTAGAATGGAGCTTTTCTTCCACAAAATGTTCGGATTGCGCCAGTATGGATCGTAATTCATTTGTATTCTTTAGAGTAGAAAAAAATGGTATTTTTTGGTTCTTTTTAGCTTTTTTAGCTCTATTCAAGATAAGCCTTCACAAATTTCCACTAGTGGCTCCCAAAATCTTGTCCCTTTTGCCAAGCATCGATTGTACTGTTATAGCCAGTTATGTATGACCGGTGCGAAGCGCTGGGCAAATATTTACCAATCCCGAAAATCAATTCCCAATCCTACCTGTGCATATGGGAAGCCGACACCAAGTGGATGTGAAAATGGAACCATCGAACGACCAGCTAAAATTTCATTCAAAGTCGATATAAATACGTTTGCAAACAGAATTTTAATGAGACGAGTCAGCTAGCGATATACTGGTTGTCGGACGGATTGTTAGTTTATCTATAGAACCCCAACCCGTGCCTCTATTTTGTGCTGTTCCCCGAAGGGAGAAAAACAATAATCATCGTTGTCTTTCTGTGTCAATTTTGCCACAAAACGAGCCCGTGCTATCGTGCTCATGATACGTTTATTTAATTTATGCTGATTTTATTCATAACAAGCTCGGGCTATAATTTCAAGTCGTGGCTCCGGCCACGAATATGGAGTCCTGCGGAGCGTGATTGCCACCTTGTAGATCATCGCGTGGCGCGGAGTGTTTCGTCCTGGCGGGCGGAGAACAAGTTTGATGCTAGGGTTTTAATTTTATTGAAAATTTTCCCGCGACTTTCACTAGTGCACGGCTTACCTTTCTAGGTTTGTTCTTTTCTGGAGAGGGAGTTTAGTTTAATTATAGGTACTCCACCTCTGAGAAAATATGTATTAGGTTTCAGATTCAGTTTAGTACTCCGTTTTTAACATGTTTGACCCGTCCTCTTCTCTTTATTCTTTATTTAACTATAAAAATTAAATACAATTCAAACGCTGACGAAAAACTACTTTACGGTACACATCAACCATAGCATTTGCACCCAGATTTCTGTTATAGACATTTTAGTATCTTCAATACTAAGGGAACTATCGATATATTTTTATTCATCCCTAAATGACTGTCTTCGTAGCCATTTACAACAAAGTTTGACTGTTTTTATAATCAGATTCTTGCAGGATTGGGTCCGTAAGTTTGACAATTTTGGAATAAGAAGACAACAACTTCCTTGGTTGTTGTGCATCCTTAAGTCGATTAAAAATCCTAAAATTTTATAGTTCGAGGCAGGGGCGCTGACTCTGGGGGGGCACGGTACTTTTTGCCCCCCTTAAAATTGGGCAGGGCGGCAGCCCATACATGCCCCCAGAAATTTTGGAAGAAAAATATTCTTATTTTTAATATTACAAAAAAAAAATCAGAGAAATAATTGAAAATAATATTTAAAACTGAATTGGAATTGGATAGAATTCTTGTAAGCGAATCTGTAAAATAGTTCAAAAACATTTGTTGTTTTCTAAATCGACAACGTTTCATCTATACTACTGCGCTCTCTTATGCTAACTAGGTAGGAAAACCAGCAAGCTTAGTATACAAGAGCAAACTTACGCAAACTCTTGCCAAAACAATCATCAAGTTTTCAGACGCAACATTCTACGTTTTGCCATTGTAGATGAGGATTTAGCGAAAATGAACTGAAACACTTTTCAAAACGGTCATTTTTTGACATCTTTACGTTAAAAAATAATGATAAATTTGATATTTTTTGAGTAATTTTAGGTAATTTTTTCTTGATTTCATTTTAAAAATTGCAAATTTTTAGTCGTATCAAATTGTCATAATGCTTTTTTGATTTTATTGAAAACTGTTTGTGTATCTTTTTGGTTATTCTTTTATTCTTAAATTCTTAAATTCTTAAATTCTTAAATTCTTAAATTCTTAAATTCTTAAATTCTTAAATTCTTAAATTCTTAAATTTTTAAATTCTTAAATTCTTAAATTCTTAAATTCTAAAATTCTAAAATTCTAAAATTCTAAAATTCTTAAATTTTTAAATTCTTAAATTCTTAAATTATTAAATTCTTAAATTCTTAAATTCTTAAATTCTTAAATTCTTAAATTCTTAAATTCTTAAATTCTTAAATTCTTAAATTCTTAAATTCTTAAATTCTTAAATTCTTAAATTCTTAAATTCTTAAATTCTTAAATTCTTAAATTCTTAAATTCTTAAATTCTTAAATTCTTAAATTCTTAAATTCTTAAATTCTTAAATTCTTAAATTCTTAAATTCTTAAATTCTTAAATTCTTAAATTCTTAAATTCTTAAATTCTTAAATTCTTAAATTCTTAAATTCTTAAATTCTTAAATTCTTAAATTCTTAAATTCTTAAATTCTTAAATTCTTAAATTCTTAAATTCTTAAATTCTTAAATTCTTAAATTCTTAAATTCTTAAATTCTTAAATTCTTAAATTCTTAAATTCTTAAATTCTTAAATTCTTAAATTCTTAAATTCTTAAATTCTTAAATTCTTAAATTCTTAAATTCTTAAATTCTTAAATTCTTAAATTCTTAAATTCTTAAATTCTTAAATTCTTAAATTCTTAAATTCTTAAATTCTTAAATTCTTAAATTCTTAAATTCTTAAATTCTTAAATTCTTAAATTCTTAAATTCTTAAATTCTTAAATTCTTAAATTCTTAAATTCTTAAATTCTTAAATTCTTAAATTCTTAAATTCTTAAATTCTTAAATTCTTAAATTCTTAAATTCTTAAATTCTTAAATTCTTAAATTCTTAAATTCTTAAATTCTTAAATTCTTAAATTCTTAAATTCTTAAATTCTTAAATTCTTAAATTCTTAAATTCTTAAATTCTTAAATTCTTAAATTCTTAAATTCTTAAATTCTTAAATTCTTAAATTCTTAAATTCTTAAATTCTTAAATTCTTAAATTCTTAAATTCTTAAATTCTAAAATTCTAAAATTCTAAAATTCTAAAATTCTAAAATTCTTAAATTTTTAAATTCTTAAATTCTTAAATTCTTAAATTCTTAAATTCTTAAATTCTTAAATTCTTAAATTCTTAAATTCTTAAATTCTTAAATTCTTAAATTCTTAAATTCTTAAATTCTTAAATTCTTAAATTCTTAAATTCTTAAATTCTTAAATTCTTAAATTCTTAAATTCTGAAATTCTGAAATTCTTAAATTCTTAAATTCTTAAATTCTTAAATTCTTAAATTCTTAAATTCTTAAATTCTTAAATTCTTAAATTCTTAAATTCTTAAATTCTTAAATTCTTAAATTCTTAAATTCTTAAATTCTTAAATTCTTAAATTCTTAAATTCTTAAATTCTTAAATTCTTAAATTCTTAAATTCTTAAATTCTTAAATTCTTAAATTCTTAAATTCTTAAATTCTTAAATTCTTAAATTCTTAAATTCTTAAATTCTTAAATTCTTAAATTCTTAAATTCTTAAATTCTTAAATTCTTAAATTCTTAAATTCTTAAATTCTTAAATTCTTAAATTCTTAAATTCTTAAATTCTTAAATTCTTAAATTCTTAAATTCTTAAATTCTTAAATTCTTAAATTCTTAAATTCTTAAATTCTTAAATTCTTAAATTCTTAAATTCTTAAATTCTTAAATTCTTAAATTCTTAAATTCTTAAATTCTTAAATTCTTAAATTCTTAAATTCTTAGATTCTTAAATTCTTAAATTCTTAAATTCTTAAATTCTTAAATTCTTAAATTCTTAAATTCTTAAATTCTTAAATTCTTAAATTCTTAAATTCTTAAATTCTTAAATTCTTAAATTCTTAAATTCTTAAATTCTTAAATTCTTAAATTCTTAAATTCTTAAATTCTTAAATTCTTAAATTCTTAAATTCTTAAATTCTTAAATTCTTAAATTCTTAAATTCTTAAATTCTTAAATTCTTAAATTCTTAAATTCTTAAATTCTTAAATTCTTAAATTCTTAAATTCTTAAATTCTTAAATTCTTAAATTCTTAAATTCTTAAATTCTTAAATTCTTAAATTCTTAAATTCTTAAATTCTTAAATTCTTAAATTCTTAAATTCTTAAATTCTTAAATTCTTAAATTCTTAAATTCTTAAATTCTTAAATTCTTAAATTCTTAAATTCTTAAATTCTTAAATTCTTAAATTCTTAAATTCTTAAATTCTTAAATTCTTAAATTCTTAAATTCTTAAATTCTTAAATTCTTAAATTCTTAAATTCTTAAATTCTTAAATTCTTAAATTCTTAAATTCTTAAATTCTTAAATTCTTAAATTCTTAAATTCTTAAATTCTTAAATTCTTAAATTCTTAAATTCTTAAATTCTTAAATTCTTAAATTCTTAAATTCTTAAATTCTTAAATTCTTAAATTCTTAAATTCTTAAATTCTTAAATTCTTAAATTCTTAAATTCTTAAATTCTTAAATTCTTAAATTCTTAAATTCTTAAATTCTTAAATTCTTAAATTCTTAAATTCTTAAATTCTTAAATTCTTAAATTCTTAAATTCTTAAATTCTTAAATTCTTAAATTCTTAAATTCTTAAATTCTTAAATTCTTAAATTCTTAAATTCTTAAATTCTTAAATTCTTAAATTCTTAAATTCTTAAATTCTTAAATTCTTAAATTCTTAAATTCTTAAATTCTTAAATTCTTAAATTCTTAAATTCTTAAATTCTTAAATTCTTAAATTCTTAAATTCTTAAATTCTTAAATTCTTAAATTCTTAAATTCTTAAATTCTTAAATTCTTAAATTCTTAAATTCTTAAATTCTTAAATTCTTAAATTCTTAAATTCTTAAATTCTTAAATTCTTAAATTCTTAAATTCTTAAATTCTTAAATTCTTAAATTCTTAAATTCTTAAATTCTTAAATTCTTAAATTCTTAAATTCTTAAATTCTTAAATTCTTAAATTCTTAAATTCTTAAATTCTTAAATTCTTAAATTCTTAAATTCTTAAATTCTTAAATTCTTAAATTCTTAAATTCTTAAATTCTTAAATTCTTAAATTCTTAAATTCTTAAATTCTTAAATTCTTAAATTCTTAAATTCTTAAATTCTTAAATTCTTAAATTCTTAAATTCTTAAATTCTTAAATTCTTAAATTCTTAAATTCTTAAATTCTTAAATTCTTAAATTCTTAAATTCTTAAATTCTTAAATTCTTAAATTCTTAAATTCTTAAATTCTTAAATTCTTAAATTCTTAAATTCTTAAATTCTTAAATTCTTAAATTCTTAAATTCTTAAATTCTTAAATTCTTAAATTCTTAAATTCTTAAATTCTTAAATTCTTAAATTCTTAAATTCTTAAATTCTTAAATTCTTAAATTCTTAAATTCTTAAATTCTTAAATTCTTAAATTCTTAAATTCTTAAATTCTTAAATTCTTAAATTCTTAAATTCTTAAATTCTTAAATTCTTAAATTCTTAAATTCTTAAATTCTTAAATTCTTAAATTCTTAAATTCTTAAATTCTTAAATTCTTAAATTCTTAAATTCTTAAATTCTTAAATTCTTAAATTCTTAAATTCTTAAATTCTTAAATTCTTAAATTCTTAAATTCTTAAATTCTTAAATTCTAAATTCTTAAATTCTTAAATTCTTAAATTCTTAAATTCTTAAATTCTTAAATTCTTAAATTCTTAAATTCTTAAATTCTTAAATTCTTAAATTCTTAAATTCTTAAATTCTTAAATTCTTAAATTCTTAAATTCTTAAATTCTTAAATTCTTAAATTCTTAAATTCTTAAATTCTTAAATTCTTATTCTTAAATTCTTAAATTCTTAAATTCTTAAATTCTTAAATTCTTAAATTCTTAAATTCTTAAATTCTTAAATTCTTAAATTCTTAAATTCTTAAATTCTTAAATTCTTAAATTCTTAAATTCTTAAATTCTTAAATTCTTAAATTCTTAAATTCTTAAATTCTTAAATTCTTAAATTCTTAAATTCTTAAATTCTTAAATTCTTAAATTCTTAAATTCTTAAATTCTTAAATTCTTAAATTCTTAAATTCTTAAATTCTTAAATTCTTAAATTCTTAAATTCTTAAATTCTTAAATTCTTAAATTCTTAAATTCTTAAATTCTTAAATTCTTAAATTCTTAAATTCTTAAATTCTTAAATTCTTAAATTCTTAAATTCTTAAATTCTTAAATTCTTAAATTCTTAAATTCTTAAATTCTTAAATTCTTAAATTCTTAAATTCTTAAATTCTTAAATTCTTAAATTCTTAAATTCTTAAATTCTTAAATTCTTAAATTCTTAAATTCTTAAATTCTTAAATTCTTAAATTCTTAGATTCTTAAATTCTTAAATTCTTAAATTCTTAAATTCTTAAATTCTTAGAATTCTTAGAATTCTTAAATTCTTAAATTCTTAAATTCTTAAATTCTTAAATTCTTAAATTCTTAAATTCTTAAATTCTTAAATTCTTAAATTCTTAAATTCTGAAATTCTTAAATTCTTAAATTCTTAAATTCTTAAATTCTTAAATTCTTAAATTCTTAAATTCTTAAATTCTTAAATTCTTAAATTCTTAAATTCTTAAATTCTTAAATTCTTAAATTCTTAAATTCTTAAATTCTTAAATTCTTAAATTCTAAATTCTTAAATTCTTAAATTCTTAAATTCTTAAATTCTTAAATTCTTAAATTCTTAAATTCTTAAATTCTTAAATTCTTAAATTCTTAAATTAAATTCTTAAATTCTTAAGTTCTAAATTCTTAAATTCTTAAATTCTTAAATTCTTAAATTCTTAAATTCTTAAATTCTTAAATTCTTAAATTCTTAAATTCTTAAATTCTTAAATTCTTAAATTCTTAAGTTCTAAATTCAAATTCTTAAATTCTTAAATTCTTAAATTCTTAAATTCTTAAATTCTTAATTCTTAAATTCTTAAATTCTTAAATTCTTAAATTCTTAAATTCTTAAATTCTTAAATTCTTAAATTCTTAAATTCTTAAATTCTTAAATTCTTAAATTCTTAAATTCTTAAATTCTTAAATTCTTAAATTCTTAAATTCTTAAATTCTTAAATTCTTAAATTCTTAAATTCTTAAATTCTTAAATTCTTAAATTCTTAAATTCTTAAATTCTTAAATTCTTAAATTCTTAAATTCTTAAATTCTTAAATTCTTAATTCTTGAATTCTTAAATTCTTAAATTCTTAAATTCTTAAATTCTTAAATTCTTAAATTCTTAAATTTCTTAAATTCTTAAATTCTTAAATTCTTAAATTCTTAAATTCTTAAATTCTAACTTAAATTCTTAAATTCTTAAATTCTTAAATTCTTAAATTCTTAAATTCTTAAATTCTAAATTCTTAAATTCTTAAATTCTTAAATTCTTAAATTCTTAAATTCTAAATTCTTAAATTCTTAAATTCTTAAATTCTTAAATTCTTAAATTCTTAAATTCTTAAATTCTTAAATTCTTAAATTCTTAAATTCTTAAATTCTTAAATTCTTAGGTCTTAAATTCTTAAATTCTTAAATTCTTAAATTCTTAAATTTTAAATTCTTAAATTCTTAATTCAAATTCTTAAATTCTTAAATTCTTAAATTCTTAAATTCTTAAATTCTTAAATTCTTAAATTCTTAAATTCTTAAATTCTTAAATTCTTAAATTCTTAAATTCTAAATTCTTAAATTCTTAAATTCTTAAATTCTTAAATTCTTAAATTCTTAAATTCTAAATTCTTAAATTCTTAAATTCTTAAATTCTTAAATTCTTAAATTCTTAAATTCTTAAATTCTTAAATTCTTAAATTCTTAAATTCTTAAATTCTTAAATTCTTAAATTCTTAAATTCTTAAATTCTTAAATTCTTAAATTCTTAAATTCTTAAATTCTTAAATTTTAAATTCTTAAATTCTTAAATTCTTAAATTCTTAAATTCTTAAATTCTTAAATTCTTGAAATTCTTAAATTCTTATTCTTAAATTCTTAAATTCTTAAATTCTTAAATTCTTAAATTCTTAAATTCTTAAATTCTTAAATTCTTAAATTCTTAAATTCTTAAATTCTTAAATTCTTAAATTCTTAAATTCTTAAATTCTTAAATTCTAAATTCTTAAGTTCTTAAATTCTTAAATTCTTAAATTCTTAAATTCTTAAATTCTTAAATTCTTAAATTCTTATTCTTAAATTCTTAAATTCTTAAATTCTTAAATTCTTAAATTCTTAAATTCTTAATTCTTAAATTCTTAAATTCTTAAATTCTTAAATTCTTGTTCTTAATTTTTTAAATTCTTAAATTCTTAAATTCTTAAATTCTTAAATTCTTAAATTCTTAAATTCTTAAATTCTTAAATTCTTAAATTCTTAAATTCTTAAATTCTTAAATTCTTAAATTCTTAAATTCTTAAATTCTTAAATTCTTAAATTCTTAAATTCTTAAATTCTTAAATTCTTAAATTCTTAAATTCTTAAATTCTTAAATTCTTAAATTCTTAAATTCTTAAATTCTTAAATTCTTAATTCTTAAATTCTTAAATTCTTAAATTCTTAAATTCTTAAATTCTTAAATTCTTAAATTCTTAAATTCTTAAATTCTTAAATTCTTAAATTCTTAAATTCTTAAATTCTTAAATTCTTAAATTCTTAAATTCTTAAATTCTTAAATTCTTAAATTCTTAAATTCTTAAATTCTTAAATTCTTAAATTCTTAAATTCTTAAATTCTTAAATTCTTAAATTCTTAAATTCTTAAATTCTTAAATTCTTAAATTCTTAAATTCTTAAATTCTTAAATTCTTAAATTCTTAACAAAATAATTGATGTTAAATTTTCGATTTTTAAACATTGATTTTTGTAATTTCCAAATTTCAGATTTTTAAATTTCTGAATTTCTACTTTTAATTTCAAAAATTTTTAAGCCATGAGTTTTCTTTAACCCTAGAGTTTTTGAACTTTTTTAAATTTTGGAATGTTTATTTTTCTGTTATTTTTTCTTAATTGCAGACTTGAAAAATGTTGTTTTTTAATGTGTATTTTCCAATTTCTAAAGTTCTAAATTTTTGCTTTTTCTTTTGTTTTCATTTTTAGAATATTTGTGTTGTTGAATTTTAAATTCCTGATCATTTTTATTATTGACTGTTACTTCTGGAAAATAAGTGAGAATATGCCAATTAGAAGGAATTCGCCTTCCAAACATATAAAAAATTCCCCCAATAAACATTCTCAATAAATTATCTTTAAAAAAATGGATTCCGGATGAAACAAACTCGTATCACATCGTTATATTCAAATTGGTAAAATTTGTGATATACAATAAACTTAAACATCAAATCACCACTCTCACCTAAAGATTTCGGAAAACAACCGTGCCCCCCCAACATTTTGGACTAGTCGGCGCCTCTGGTTCGAGGTTCATGCACGATTCCTTACTAAATTGTAGTCTAAAATAATTTATAAAAATTACAGCTTTCAGGAAGAGCACTTTGTGAGGCCATCGACAATCTTAAACATAATTTAAAACTTTTTAAATAAAAATTTCCGAAAGTCTGAAGTTTTAGAAAAAGGTGCGTTCCAAAGTCCTTTGTTGGATTTAGCATACAAAAATAAAAAGCATACCAGAAGCAAGTTAAAAAAATGACAGCTTTGAATCTTTAATTTGGGTAATTCTCTACCAACTCACACAGCAGTTGCCCCGACCCCTCTTCGATTTGCGTGAAACTTTGTCCTAAGGGGTAACTTTTGTCCCTGATCACGAATCCGAGGTTCGTTTTTTGATATCTCGTGACGGAGGGGCGGTACGACACCTTCCATTTTTGAACTTGTGAAAAAAAGAGGTGTTTTTCAATAATTTGCAGCCTGAAACGGTGATGAGATAGAAATTTGGTGTCAAAGGGACTTTTGTGTAAAATTAGACGCCCGATTTGATGGCGTACTCAGAATTCCAAATAAACGTATTTTTCATCGAAAAAAACACTAAAAAAGTTTTAAAAATTCTCCCATTTTCCGTTACTCGACTGTAAAAATTTTTGGAACATGTCATTTTATGGGAAATTTAATGTACTTTTCGAATCTACATTGACCCAGAAGGGTCATTTTGCCTTCCTCACTGAGGTAAGGCTATAATCCTGCTCTAAAATTGAACTTTTTATTTAAAGCTCGAAAACCCACCTTGATGTATACATATCGACTCAGAATCGAAAACTGAACAAATGTCTGTGTGTATGTGTGTGTGTATGTGTGTGGGTATGTGTGTGTGTATGTGTGTGTGTATGTGACCAATAATGTCACTCAGTTTTCTCAGCACTGGCTGAACCGATTTTGACCAAACCAGTTGCATTCGGCTTGGTTTAGGGCCCCATACGGTGCTATTGAATTGTTTGAAGTTTCGATAAGAAGTTCAAAAGTTATGTATCAAAATGTGTTTTCGCATATTTTCGGAAGTTGAATAAATGGCAGTAAACTGAACCAAACATCATCATGCTATATATCGTTAGTTAGGTAATTGAAAGACCTTTCCAACGAGACCAAAACATTGGTAATCTGGCAACCCTGTCTCGAGTCATAACCACTTAAGTGATATTTATGTACTTTTTCGTAGCCGGATCTCATTTAAATGTATGTAAACAATGTCCGGATCCATCATCCGACCTATCTTTGGTTAGGTAATCGAAAGACCTTTCTAACGAATCTAGAACATTGAAGATCTGGCAACCATGTCTCGAGTTATAACCACTTAAGTGATATTTATGTACTTTTTTGTAGCCGGATCTCATTTAAATGTATGTAAACAATGTCCGTATCCGTCATCTGACCCATCGTTGGTAAGGTAATCGAAAGAACTTTCCAACGAGTCTAAACATTGAATATCTGGCAACCCTGTCTCGAGTTCTGACTACTTAAGTGACATTTATGTACTTTTTCGTAGCCGGATCTCACCTAAATGTATGTAAACAATGTCCGGATCCATCATCCGACCCACCGATGGTTATTGAAGATTTGGCAACCCTGTCTCAAGACTATGACCACTTGTGATACCACTTATGAGCCCTTGAGTGATATGTGTGTTTTTTGTTTTCCGGAACTTAACGAAATTAGACGAAATTTGTGTGCAAACCCATCATATCACATATCACCCATTGTTGGAAAATAGTGAGGAAGGCACCAACCTCATAGGTGGATTAAGTTAGTTTTTTCATTTAGAACAAAATTTTTCATTTTAAAATTTCGTGTTTTTTCTAACTTTGCAGGGTTATTTTTTAGAGTGTAACAATGTTCTACAAAGTTGTAGAGCAGACAATTACAAAAATTTTGATATATAGACATAAGGGGTTTGCTTATAAACATCACGAGTTATCGCGATTTTACGAACAAAAGTTTTGAAAAAGTTGGTCGTCATCGATCATGGCCGTTCATGGTCACCCGCGACAGACACGGACGACGAAACAAAGACAATCGCAAAAAGTAACTTTTTCAAAACTTTTTTTCGTAAAATCGCGATAACTCGTGATGTTTATAAGCAAATTCCTTATGTCTATATACCAATATTTTTGTAATTGTCTGCTCTACAACTTTGTAGAACATTGTTACACTCTAAAAAATAACCCTGCAAAGTTAGAAAAAACACGAAATTTTAAAATGAAAAATTTTGTTCTAAATGAAAAAATGACCCTTCTGGGACAATGTAGATTCAAAAAGTACATTGAATTTCCCATAAAATGACATGTTCCAAATTTTTTACAGTCGAGTAACGGAAAATGGGAGAATTTTAAAACTTTTTAGTGTTTTTTCGATGAAAATACGTTTATTCGGAATTCTGAGTACGCCATCAAATCGGGCGTCTAATTTTACATAAAAGTCCCTTTGACACCAAATTTCTATCTCATCACCGTTTCAGGCTGCAAATTGTTGAAAAACACCTCTTTTTCGCATGTTCAAAAATGGAAGGGGTCGTACCGCCCCTCCGTCACGAGATATCAAAAAACGGACCTCGGATTCGTGATCAGGGACAAAAGTTACCCCTTAGGACAAAGTTTCACGCAAATTGAAGAGGGGTCGGGGCAACTTTTCCCGATTTCGTGTGAGTTGGTAGAGAATTACCCATTTCTAAAATTAATATAAAAATAACATTGCGTTTACAATAGCTTCTAAACCCAATCTATTGAACATTTTAAAACCATTGCTTAAAACATAAATTTGATTAATCTGGCAACCTTGTCTCAAGTTATACTCACTTAAGAGCAATTCTCTACAAAACCGGCCGATTTCGACCATTTTTATTTTTTGTATTTTTTGATTTGGCTCAAACTTTGTGGGGGCCTTCCCTATGACCAAAGAAGCCATTTTGCATCATTAGTTTGTCCATATAAATTTCCATACAAATTTGGCAGCTGTTCATACAAAAATGGTACGTAAATATTCGAAAATCTGTAACTTTTGAAGGAATTTTTTGATCAATTTGGTGTCTTCGGCAAAGTTGTAGGTATTGTTAAGGACTATTTAGAAAAAAAATAGGTACACGAAAAAAAAAAATCCCGATTTTTTTATTAACTTTTTTTTTTTTCACAAAAACTCAAATTCCCAAAATACGTATTTTTTGATATGATTTAGGGGACAAAAATCCGCAACTTTTGAGCTATAGAGAAACATGGTCAAAAAATCTGCCGCCGAGTTATGATTTTTTGAAAAACTGGTGATTTTTGGAAAAAATCGAAATTTCATACATAAAATTTTTTTGACCTCATTTTTTTATGCAAAATTGAATTTGCAATCGAAAATTACTTTAAAAAAAATTAAATTAAATTAAATCAAGACTAACATTTTAAAAGGGCCAAACATTGAATATTATGCCCATTTGAAATGTTAGTCTTGATTTAAAAATTTTCAAAATATTTTTTTCGAAGAGATCGGAAAATTTCACGACTGTTTCATGTATTAACATTGAAAATTGAACCATTAATTGCTGAGATATCGTCATTAGAAAATCGTGGGCTGTTTGGGTGAGACTTAGAAAACTTCAATTTTCGTGTTTCTTTTTCTTTAAGCCGCTGTATCTCAACAACCAGAGGTCCAGTCTTCGATGTCTCTTAGACAATTTTATAGCAAATTTTCTGAACTTTTCAAAAAAAATATTTTTAGAGATGGTCACTCATGGTCACTATTTTTAAAAATCGAAAAACTGCAAATATTTCGCTGAAATCAAACTTTCGGTGGCTATATCTTGAAAACGGGGCCCTTTATCAAAAAATCTGTAAAGTAATTTTCGATTGCAAATTCAATTTTGCATAAAAAAATGAGGTCAAAAAAATTTTATGTATGAAATTTCGATTTTTTCCAAAAATCACCAGTTTTTCAAAAAATCATAACTCGGCGGCAGATTTTTTGACCATGTTTCTCTATAGCTCAAAAAATTGCGGATTTTTGTCCCCTAAAACCTATCAAAAAATCTCGAAAATCAAAAAAATACGTATTTTGGGAATTTGAGTTTTTGTGAAAAAAAGTTAATAAAAAATCGGGAAATTTTTTTTCCGTGTACCTATTTTTTTTCTAAATAGTCCTTAACAATACCTACAACTTTGCCGAAGACACTAAATTGATCAAAAAATTCCTTCAAAAGTTACAGATTTTCGAATATTTACGTACCATTTTTGTATGAACAGCTGCCAAATTTGTATGGAAATTTATATGGACAAACTAATGATGCAAAATGGCTTCTTTGGTCATAGGGAAGGCCCCCACAAAGTTTGAGCCAAATAAAAAAATACAAATAAAATCCATTTCCGGTTTTGGTAGAGAATTGCTCTTAAGTGATATTTATGCACTTTTTAGAAGCTACTCAGTTCTCTAATCTATATGAAAACTATGTTCTGATCAATCATCAACCATATCGTTGAGTTGGTAGTAGAAAGATCTTTCAAACATGTCTAAAATATAGAAGATATGGCAACCCTGTCTCAAGTTATGATTACCTATGATGTACTTTTTTGAAGTCGAATCAGATTGAAGAGAAATTCCAAACGAGTGTAAAAGTCCAGAGATATGGCAACTCTGTTTCAATGATTGTTCAAGTTTATGCACCGTCAGTGGGGGTGACATTGGGTCAAAGTATTTTTTTTACGGATTTTACCATTTCTCAGGTACTTCTCAATGACACTAAATTCTGTTAAAAGGGTTGTGGAAGGGACAGATGACTTTGCTGAAAAAAATCTCGTTCCTAGAACAAATCCTGTCATTTTAGCAGCTGTCTAAAGTTGAGGTACGTTTTTGGCCAAAAATGACCTCTAGAAAAAACAACTTTTTAATTTTTTTGTTGGAATTGATCAAAAAGTATCCAGATGTTTAAAAATCTCTACTTCAAACATTTTAGCATGTCAATACGATTCCCTCGAACAAGAAACACTGTTGCACGGAGGTGTATCGTTTTTTGACCCATAGTCACCCCCACCGACGGTACTGTACTTGCAAGGAAATAATTATTTGTGTGTGTGTGGTCCAATCCAATACCCGCTAACCGGTAGCGAAATTATGGGAAAGTATAATTTGTATCAGACTTTGTATATGCCGAATGCTGATACAACTTATCTCAGTCCCGGGTATTAGGTGGTGATAGCCCTCGCGCTGCTTCCAACGACCCATTTCAGAATAGGGGGATGGCGTCGCTATTTTTAGACCACGTTTTCCACTTTTTCTCATCGAATCCGACTACTTTATCGACTTCATTTTGCTGGGCGAAAGAGGACGCCGTCTATTTTTAGACGATGACTCAGCACTTTTCCACTCTTGCGCTTAAAAAAACCAGGTGGCAGCACGATGTAACGCCACGTCCCTATGGCAGAGATCCTAGCGGCCCAATACCGAGGTCGTTGGGCATTGTCCGGCCCCGCCTTAACATAGAAGCAAGCACCAGACGGATCCTTGATCTATCTTAAGACTTCCAATCCCCTCAGGCAAATCAGGGATTAGAGCGTATTTAATATGAGAAGAATATAACATGTTTTATAACCTTCAGATGGCCGACTGGTTAGAGTCCCAGACCACCAATCCAGAGGTGTGAGTTCGAATCCCGCCTGATTCAGTTTCGTTTTTGTTCCAATTCCTGATTCCAAATTTCAAAGGTACCGACCGGGATTTGATCCCTGAACCTTCTGCTTGTGAGGCAGAAGCCGTAACCATTGAGCCACGGAGCCGGTTCTTGCAATGAAATAATTATTTATATGTAAATTATTGAGAAAATGGGAATAGCTCGAACCGTTTGAAGATTGAAGATTGGATCCTATTTTCATCAATACGTTATGCTAGAACAATTCGAAAATTAAAAAAAAGATCATCCTAACAACATAATTGAGACACTTGATCGTTAACATCAATTTGAAAATTCGAGTCTTTGTTTCCAACAAATACAAGGCCAGTGTCAGCATGGTTGATAAATAGTCACTAGGGTGACAATGAAAAAAAAAACGACATCAGAGATACCCTTTGAGTCGATTCCTTAGGCAAAACCAAGTTAGTGTTCACGAAAGATTCTCACACTTGAAATGATCCGACTCATTAAACGCAACTTTTCGGTGAAATTTTGAAATTTTTGCATTTCTCATACTTTTTTGAGATTTTTCCCATACAAACTTCAACGATTAATAGCGACCCTTTACCCTTAACCGATTAGGCTCAAAATTTCAAAACAGTTACTTATGTTTGCTTAAATAATCGAGCCAACGGGTATTTCTTAAGATTTTCCAAAAAAAATCATTTTTTCTTGTCACCCTAATAGTCACCTTTTGAGGCTGCACTCGTTCAATCCATCATTGGCGGTTGTTTCAAATTAACACATTTGCTCATTTGCCAAACCTGTAGCTTATGGTAATCAAAGTGTGAAATGCTCAATAGGGGGCACAGCTTTCGTGATTTGATGGTTGACTTTTTGGTCCTGGTTTGTTTACTGCTGTTGCAAGCTTTTTAACTATAATACATTAATATTGTTTTGATGAGCTTTTAATTAACCAAAAACTGCTTCAAATTGACAAAAAATGCACGAGATCTCTACCATTGAACAATATTTATTTAGTTATGACATTTAGGAATCCATTTTTATTATGTACCTAGTCGACAGTAATGGAACTTGTCCATTTGAACCGTAACCTTTTCTAACGACTTCTCGTGGATATCGTGTGTGCTCATAATAACTTCTTCAAACACACCGGAATCCTTCAGTGCATCACATTTCGAGACGAATCTTTTCATATACACTGAACTTGTTTTTTTTTCTGTTCGCAATTCCTTCCACCCTACCTGGAACATGTTTACGCTTGATGGCTGTGGGGTCAGTGATTAGATGATTATTGATGAAGTTCAAAGCCCATCAGAGAGCGAAGTTTCGGTGAGCCCGCGGCGAGATGATGACGATATACCAAATGTGGAATCTGAGTGGTAAATAGCTAGTCGATCGATCGTGGATCCCCGAGCGCGCTCGAGACGGGTGAGCTTTTGGGGCTGATTAGGACAAATTTTGTATTCCACGGAGACCTTGACTCGTTATGAATGGCTTAGTTACAAAATGAGTGCACAGGAACAGATTTGCTGGTTTATTTAGACAATATTGAAAAGTGAGGTTCAATCTACGCTAAATTTAGTAAGGTAATTACACCCGAGCTTAAGCAAATCATTATTTGGAAACCAACAAGTTGAGGGTAATTAACGCTACCGGAAAAGTCAATATTGGTGTAGCATTCTTCATTAAAAGTTTCAAATTTAAATGATCAATAAGGCAGTGTTGACGAAAAGGTCGCGAGCTTTGCATTTTTAAGCGCTATCCATGAACATGGGGTCCGTAAAAACATGTTTATGAATTGTTAAATATATACGTTGTCTCAATTACTTATTTGAGACCACTGTTACATTTATTTGCCATGAGATTGCATCTTTTTGTAGAATGTATAGCTGTTATTTAAACATATTGAGTTAGAGGATTGGGCGTTTTAACTTTGTATTTGGTCTATACTTTTTAATACACCATGCAACACTGGTTTGTGCCTTAAAAGCTTTTGTGGTGCATATAAACCAAAGCATTTCGAGATTTTTGATTTTGTACTTTTGTTATTCGAATGAAATAATGTGTACGCATTTCAAAGGAAGCCATTTTGCATAATTAGTTATTCCATACCTGGCTCTCTACAATTTTACGAGATGGACATACAAAGTGGGCATGTGAATCTGACATCTGTACCTTGAGAAGGGGTTTTGTGATCGATTTTGACTGTTCAGAAAAAAAACAGGGTCACGCAAAGAAAATCGCGTTTTTTATCTGAAAGTATTCAAATTCAAATTTCAATAATCATTTTTAGAAGTAATTCTAAATTTGGAATTGAAAATGTTATAATATATAACCTTATTAAGTTGAAGTTTTTCGAAAAATGTTTTTTTTTTGCAATTTAAAAATTCTTTACCGAGAAAAAAATATTTTTGTAATTCCACTGTGAAACTGTCAACTTTTCCTGCCCTTCTCGAGAAACGAAACGGCCTCGAGAAACGAAACGGGAATGGAAAATTGATACCTTTCAATAACAGTGCTGAAAAGTTCTACTTTTCAGCACTGAAATGGGTGCTGAAAAGTTGAACTTTTCAGCACTGGTATCGAAAAGTAACATTTTTCAATATTGTTTTGTTATGAACGATGAATTTACTAAACACATGAATGTTTGACATAAAATTCCATTAAATAAGCGTTTTTTTCGGAATTGCAAAAAATGTTGTAAGCAACTCGTTGCAAAACTTGATTTTTTCAGCACTCGTCGTATTTATCCAACTCGGTAAACCTCGTTGGATAAATGTACAACTCGTGCTGAAAAAATCTCCTTTTTGCAACTTGTTGCATAAACTACTATTTCAATACGCTGAGAAATTTTCCGGTAACTATTTTCACTTTGTTGATCGGACTGCTGGTTTTTTTCTGTTAAAGATCCATAAAGTTTGAATTTTGTGAAATCTGAGTTTTTCTCAGTGTCATCGTTTAGGTCGTGTCAGTCCAGGTGTAGGATTCGTATCCCTGGATCCTGCCTCGGTGGAGTCACTGTTAGGCAGTTGGACTAACAGTTCGAATCACGGGGTGGATGGAAACTTAGGTGTAGAAAGAGGTTGGCAATTGCCTCAACAATCAAGCCTTCGGACCAGGGTTACCAGGTCTTAATTTGAAAAACATGGCTAAGTATTTATTACAAATCTGGAAAAATCTGGCAGACGAAAATCAAACAAATTTGAATGGTGAAGGGGAGGGAGGATATAAATTAATGCAAAAGTTTGTAGATTTCTGACGTTTTAACTGATTTTAAGGCCTCAAAAATGTTGAATTTGCATTTTATTTAAGAAATACATATTTGATTTTCAATTATATTTATTAATCTTTATTCTGGCAGACACTTGAAAAATCCGGCATTCCCAGATTTATCTGGCAACTCCGCTTCGGACACCTAGTTTCGAGTAGACATCTCGCAATCGAGAACGCCAAGGCAATAATTTGATTTTTATTTTGCTGGATCCATGAATAACAAATCAAAGCATGGGATATCAGCACTTGCTTCGATTCATGGGCTGAACATCCGTTCCGGATCCGATGAGCAAAAGTTCCACGAAATTGATAGAATGACTCGAAATTCAGCATGGCAGCGAATTTCCCCGAAATTCATTGCTCAATCCAGGCGGATGCCGTTCGTTGCTCTTGTCACGATATCAGCAAACTTCTTCGAAAAACGTTCCGCGATTGTATCCACCTGGTTAGCTTCTTTGTATTTATAACAACAATAAGAGTTGCCTATCTATCTCTCGCTCGCTCGCTCTCGCTTCACTGTGATGTATTAATCCCGGTCAAAAGTCACCTCCCATGCCTGCCTGGTCATAGTTGACCCCCCGATGGGACGGTTCGGCAGCAGAAATATTAACCCACATTTCGTTGGAGGTTGCAGTTACTAACTTTGTATTATATTACTAAACTGATGTGACTAGTTTACACATTTTTATTTGTGAACCGTCAATCGGCGTGACTTTAGATTTTTATTTTTCAAAACTGACTATAATTTGGTAATTTAAAATTTGTTCTTTTCATAAGAATTGATATTTCAAAGCATAACTAGAAAAAAGATTAATGGCATAGACTCAAAGTCACCCAATTCCACAATAATTGGTGAGTGTGATGTAGCACATGTGCAACAATGCTGTTAGGGTCTTCTGCTTGATAGGAATGCAAATCTCCCGCCCAAGCACGAGCGGCGACGAGCAAGGTGCGTGCATCGACCAGACATCGAAGAGACAGGTCGAACCGGCGGACTTCACTAAGGTCACCACCGCCACTACTGCTGACTGTTGGCGTTGCCAAACACCAAAAGTTAAAACCTGATGTGCGTGTGTGTCATTTCTCTCTATCCATCGGATCCATCTTTTTATAAAACCGGTATTTTTGCCTTTGAAGTGCAGAGATATTTTTTTAGTTCATCATCATCTCATCACTATTGCCACCGCCGTTGTTGTGAGCAGAAGGTTGAATTGAGTCTTGCACATATTTAACCTAGGGGAAATATACCCATTTTAATCAGTCTAAGCCGTTCGGCCAATTTTCATCACTTTTGCCGTTTTGCGCTATTAAATCAACATTTCCAGATGTATCAACAATGCAGAGTTGCTTGCTCACTTTTGTTTGAGCTATCTATTACTTTGGAACAGTCAAAAACACTTTAGGAAAGCTGTAATTCATGATCAAAGTGCTGATAGGCCGATAATAGAAATAGGTTGAGAAATGGTATATTTCCCCTACTAAAAAAAAGTAACAACAATGAAAACATTCAGGACGAACATTCACACACACACACACATACATGCATATTTAAATATTTTATTCTGATGAACGCATATTCGGAAGGATGCGCTATCCCTTCATGGTGGGATTTTGTTTCGTGAGATTTTAAAATTTACAGTTTTGTTTTATTTAGTATTTCCAATTTTATTTGTTCAGCTTAATTTTTTTTTGTCTTGCCTTGGAAAATTCCTACCCCACCATATTGGATGAAACGTTTTTTTTTTATTTTTTTTTATTGAACAACATCAATCAAAATCAATGCGACGGCAGCCACTGCCTCTCGATGTCGAACATCGAGCAGGGCGGGATGTACCCCTTGCCTTCGGATTCCCTGTCGAACTTGAGCATCACCAGCTCGTACGTCACAATCGTTCCCGCCATCTGGTGGCCGCCGAATTTTCCGGAAGGTGCGTGCGTGCCGATTTGAAGAGGTAAAATGGTTGAAGGGGAGTTATCTCAAAGTGTGTGTGTGTTTGTACTCACCGAAAACAGCAGCTGACGGGTAATGTGGAAAAACCCCATTCCGGAAAGTGCGACTGTTTCGCTTTTCAGCTGGGTGGAAAAGCGGTCCAGCTGGCGGAAGTTTTCGTGGCAGGATTACGCAACAATGGGTGTACGGGAATGCCAGAAGAAGAAGAAGAAAAAAAGGATAAAGGAGAGCGCTTTAGGGCAAAAGTTTGGTTATTTCGTGTGAATTTGAGCTTTTGCCTTCCTCACTGAGGTAAGGCTATAATCCTGCTCTAAAAATGAACTTTTTATTAAAAGCTCGAAGACCCACCTTCATATATACATATCGACTCAGAATCGAAAACTGAACAAATGTCTGTGTGTGTGTGTGTGTGTGTGTGTGTGTGTGTGTGTGTGTGTGTGTGTGTGTGTGTGTGTGTGTGTGTGTGTGTGTATGTGTGTGTGTGTATGTATGTATGTGTTCAACAATCTTGCCAAGTTTTCTCAGCACTGGCTGAACCGAATTTGATCGAACCAGTTGCATTCGACTTGGTTTAGGGTCCCATACATCGCTATTGAATTGTTTGAAGTTTCGATAAGTAGTTCAAAAGTTATGTATAAAAATGTGTTTTCACATAAATCCGGATCTCAATTATATGCATGTAAACGATGTCCGGATCCATCATCCGACCCATCGTTGATTAGATAATCAAGAGATCTTTCCAACGAGTCCACAACATTAAAGATCTGGCAACCCTGTCTCGAGTTATGACCACTTAAATGATATTTATGTACTTTTTTGAAGCCGGGTCTCACTTAAATGCATGTAAACGATGTCCGGATCCATCATCCGACCCATCGTTGATAAGATAATCAAGAGACCTTTCCAACGAGTCCACAACATTGAAGATCTGGCAACCCTGTCTCGAGTTATGACCACTTAAGTGATATTTATGTACTTTTTTGAAGCCCGATCTCACTTAAATGTAAGTAAACGATGTCCGGATCCATCATCCGACCCATCATTGGTAAGATAATCAAGAGACCTTTCCAACGAGTCCACAACATCGAAGATCTGGCAACCCTGTCTCGAGTTATGATCACTTAAGTGATATTTATGTACTTTTTTGAAGCCGGGTCTCACTTAAATGCATGTAAACGATGTCCGGATCCATCATCCGACCCATCGTTGATTAGATAATCAAGAGACCTTTCCAACGAGTCCACAACATTAAAGATCTGGCACCCCTGTCTTGAGATATGACCACTTAAGTGATATTTATGTACTTTTTTGAAGCCGGATCTCACTTAAATGTATGTAAACGATGTCCGGATCCATCATCCGACCCATCATTGGTTAGATAATCAAGAGACCTTTCCAACGAGTCCACAACATCGAAGATCTGGCAACCCTGTCTCGAGTTATGATCACTTAAGTGATATTTATGTACTTTTTTGAAGCCGGGTCTCACTTAAATGCATGTAAACGATGTCCGGATCCATCATCCAACCCATCATTGGTTAGATAATCAAGAGACTTTTCCAACGAGTCCACAACATTGAAGATCTGGCAACCCTGTCTCGAGTTATGATCACTTAAGTGATATTTATGTACTTTTTTGAAGCCGGATCTCACTTAAATGCATGTAAACGATGTCCGGATTCATCATCCGACCCATCATTGGTTAGATAATCAAGAGACCTTTCCAACGAGTCCACAACGTTGAAGATCTGGCAACCCTGTCTCGAGTTATGGCCAATTAAGTGATATTTATGTACTTTTTTGAAGCCGGGTCTCACTTAAATGCATGTAAACGATGTCCGGATCCATCATCCGACCCATCGTTGATTAGATAATCAAGAGACCTTTCCAACGAGTCCACAACATCGAAGATCTGGCAACCCTGTCTCGAGTTATGACCACTTAAGTGATATTTATGTACTTTTTTGAAGCCGGATCTCACTTAAATGCATGTAAACGATGTCCGGATCCATCATCCGACCCATCATTGGTTAGATAATCAAGAGACCTTTCCAACGAGTCCACAACATTGAAGATCTGGCAACCCTGTCTCGAGTTATGACCACTTTAGTGATATTTATGTACTTTTTTAAAGCCGGATCTCACTTAAATATATGTAAACGATGTGCGGATCCATCATCCGACCCATCGTTGGTTTGGTAATCAAGAGACCTTTCCAACGAGTCCACATAATAGAAAATCTGGCAACCCTGTCTCGAGTTATGACAACTTAAGTTATATCTGTGTACTTATTTTTCTGGACCTAAAAAAATAGCTGAAATATGTGTCCAAACCACTCATATTACCCATTGTTGGTAAAAAGTGAGGAAGGCATCAACCACACAGGTGGATTAAGTAAGTTTTTTGCATTATGTATGCCGGCGGCTTCAAATTTTGTAGATTTCTTTTTTTAATAGCCCTATTACGCAAATGGAACTGCGATACTTTTGTTTGAATGGAAATCCTTTTTGGATATCGCATTTCTAGCTCTAAACTGTTTATTGGTTCACCATTTAGATATTAGGCACATCCGTGGAACTCTGAACAAATTTCTGCTCAAAAAGTGTGACGAGAAATCAGTTCATTAGTGTTCTACGATAAATTTGTCCTGGATGATTTCTCAGCACACTACGATCTCATAAAAGAAAATGTATACCAGTTAGACTGACATTCATGGTAACGAATCAAAACAAACAAGCTCATCACGATTTGCACCTTTTTATCAACTAAAAATTGAGTGAAAATGTGTTTCCGTTAAACTAACCATCCCACGCAATGTTAAGCGTTTTGCGTTTTGCGTCTTCCATAAACAACCATCTTAACAAGAGTACAGATTGAAAGTTAAAAAAAACATGGCCTGGTGACATCAACAAAGACAACAGAAGTGATCACTTGGAAGCATATTTAAAATTGCTTCATTGAACCACTTGTTTTCAAATAACTACCGTACCTTTCAAGCGTAATGATTATTTCAGTTCAACTTATGTCTTCTTTGTACAAGATTCATAAAAATCCAACTATCCCCAACCACCGGAAAATAATCCATTCTGATAGAACTTTTCCAGTTTTCGATCAAGTTTCATTTTTCATCAGATTTTTTTTATGGAAATCCGTTTCTTTTAGGACGCAATGGAATATGAACGAAAATGGTTCCTGAAGATGGACGGAAATTTGTAAACATTAGAAAATTGTTTTTTTTTACATGGCCAGCTACGATGTTGTTTTCTTTTATGTGTATAACAGTTTATTCCAGTTTCTATCAGTCAAGGGGTTCTAAAGTTGTGTTTCGAGTTATTTGCTCCGGCTGGAGAAAAAATCGTGCTGTTGATCAACCCCTCGGTTAAAACTATTATAAAATCTGTTATAAAAGTTGGAGCTCTCCACCGCTAGAGGCTGCACTGTATAAATCCCTCTTTTTGAATCTCAAGTTCTACCGATGTGTATTAGGTTTTGTTTTTTACAGGTTATTACTCGATATCACCAGATATCCTCAACATCGTGCTATGTTGTCACACGTCATAGTGGGTGTTCTACAATAACCTAACGCTTAGGGGAGAGTGGGGAGAATTGATCCCCTTTTTTGTATCGCACATAACTCTGTCAATTTTTCATAAAACTATAAACTTTTTGCATGAATTGAAAGCTTAAACATTCAACTATGTTTTGCTGATAATGGTATTTCATCAGATGAACTCTCCGCATCATGCCAAGCGTTTAAAAAAAATATTTTAAACTGGCATTTTCAAAACGTTAGGGGTAACTTGATCCCCCTTTCAACATTTTGAAGAAACCTTTTAAAAGCAAATGTTTCTTAATCATCTAAACTTTTAATTTTGTATAAGTAACAGCTATTTCATATAAAACCTATACGTTTGTGTTCAAAATATAACAAGTTTAGTATTTAAAATATTTAAAAACTTAAAATATTCTTTTTTAAACCAAAATTGAGCATGTTTATGAAAGCTGGTAATTTTTGTTTACAAAACTTTTGAAAAATGGTTCAAACTGCAGTAAGTTATGTACAACTATACTAAAGGAAACTATGTACGAATCCCCAGCCCAATTAATTAATCTTGATGTTGATTCCAGTGACTGTAAAAATGCAAGGCTCAAGTCTCCCTAAACGCACTTTTTTAAATAATTGGTTGTAAAAATAGCATGACAAAACATTTAACGTTAAATGCGTAAGGGCTTCTTAGTTGATAAGTTTATCAAACAATTCATGCATAAAAAAGCTTTTAAATTTTTAGTGTATTCTATACATATTAAAATAAAGTAAAAAGATCTCTTGGAGGTTTTTTGAAGCACTTTTTAGAAAAATATGTGTAACTAAATTTAAACATTTTTTAATTTTTTTCTCTGTTTTTTACAATGAGTTTAAGTCAATTTCGCACAACTTTCTAGAACCAAGCTAATTGTTTTACCCACATGCTGACTTTTCGCGTACCATTTTTTTGTTGTGCGACCCAAAATTACTCTGAGAGATTTGTGAAGGCTATATTCGAGTTGAAAACTGAAGTAGGTCAGTTGAGAAATTCGTCAAAACATGCTTTTTGCAATTCCGTCTCGAAACAACACATACTTTTCCTATCATTCTCGAGTGACGAAACGGTCTAGTTTTCTTAACTAAAAAATACAGAATTGAAATGTACTACCTTTCGATACAAGAGATGAAAAGTTGAACTTTTGAGCGCAGAAATGGGTGCTGGAAAGTTGAACTTTTTAGAAGTTGTATGATAACTTGTTGCATAAAATACAATTTTGTAATCTTGTTTATCGGACCGGTATTATCTGAGCTAGTACTATGAACAAAAAATCAATGACCAACGATGATTTTTTCCGAGTATTTTCAATTTGATGTTATTTTACTTTTCAATCTTGGGTATAGTACAGACTTTTGAGACTATTTCTAACGTCAAAAAATGTACTCAAATCTTTGGAGCAAATTATAAAAAGGCAAAAACTCGGCTTATAATTCAAAAGAGCCAAATTTTACTATTTAACCCATTTCAAACAGTGAACGTATGAATGTAACTCATTATGGCCTTTGGGTTCTTTTTAAATACAGTCCAAAAATCAATGTATTTTCTAATCTAATCTAATCTAACACAAACGCAGCCAGTCCGATGAAAGCATGCTGGAAAGTCTTGTGATTAGATTACGCCCCAAGTACTTTTCTTGTCATTATTAATAATTGCAGTACATTCGAGAACACCCGAAAATGTATTACAAAAATTAAAGCGGCCAGCCCTACTACGTTGTGTTTACCGCAGAGAGGATTCTGCGAACGGATCACATTTCAAAGAATCTACAGGGGAGGAAGGATGCGTGGACATACCGTACCAAACGCTCCGATGTATCATTGCATTGGTGTTTTGTAGGGTGTGTCTAGTGTGCGGTCATATAAAAATTATAATAAAAATATAACTTATAATAATAAAATATAATGTAATTGGAAAGTCCTCAACAAATTCCTTGACGATGCTACTCTTTCGATTTGAGTCTTTCCTCTCTCTTTACTCTTTGAAGGGATCTGGCTTTTCCGAGCCAGACAGGAGCCCAACCCATCACCTTCCGCTTACAAAGCGAAACCCGTAACCTCACGGCCACAGTAGTAAAGTTGAAAAAAATCGCTTCTGGAAACATTCGCTGCCTAAACCAATATCTTTGCTCAGATCACGAACAACTCATTATTACTTTCACAATGATCAATAATGCACAAATTTTTACAATATTTTTTTCATCGTGTTAATATTGTTTCCTATTTTTTCGGCAAATGAACACACGGAGCGCGTCGTCCAAAAATCAATGTATTTTCCGGAACAAAAAATAAAGATAGTTTAGCGACGTCCGAGGACTAGTTCCCACAGTAACAAAATCAAAATGTTAGTTCGCAGATCAGCGAAATACAATAACGTCGAGTTACCAACCTCTCAATCATATCACAGTTTGCGCGGAAAATCAAATCAAACTCGCCAACTCGGTCGCTTACCTCAACGCACCAGCCAGTGTTGGGAATTTTGGACACGATATCCAGCGGCTTCTTGGCGGCCTCGTGGATGCGGGCCGCACACAGGAACATCGTTACCGTTCTGACGATGAGGAAAAACAGCGAGTAGCCGTAGTACAAGTCGTTCATCACGTGGGGATGCTTCCTGGCAAAGTTAGAAATGTTTTTTAATATATTCATATTAAGGGGTGTGTTGTGCTCTGCCGTACTGTGAAATCACGTTCAGTGTTTGCAGGCAGATAAAGTACAAATTGGTGGCGCAAGACACCAGCATGAGCCAGGACATGGTCCGGTCGACCTTGGCGAGCAGCTCGCAAAGGGCCACGTAATGGATCCGGACGCGGATCCAGAAAGGTTCGTTCGGGACCAGGACTCCTCCGGCGGCCAGCGTTTCCAGGTACGCGTTGATCTGGTTGAACCGAGACGCAATTGCCACGCTGAGCAGGATGATGAAAATGTCCATGTAATTCCAGGAGAGCGTTAAGGCGAAGGAAACATACTGAGAAAAAGAACGTAATAAGTTGCATAGTTTTGCGGTGCCATGAACATCAATGTCACGTTACCAAAAAGAAAACGGCAGATGCTGTACTGTATGGGAAATGTATATAAATATTAGAAAATTTCCGCAAAGCAAAGTGGCGAAATGCATCCGTAATGTTATGTTGCCAACCGCAATTGATTGCCTCAAAACGGTGGTCGTTTGCTAAATTGACGATTGATAGCAAATGTTCGGCTAGAATCCAATAACGCAGTTAATTTACAACCACATAATTCCATTTCGCAATCCTACCAACGGCACCGAGCAGCAACATTCCGGCAACTATTCGAATCTTCCGCTTCATCGTCCACCAGGACTCCACCCGATACGTCTCTTCGAGGAAAATCCTCTCCACATGGGCCCACTTGACGGCAACCTGGTTCCAGCTGGTCGCCATTTTCAAAAACAGGACACTTATGGTACCACAGTCAATGTAGAACACCAACCCGTTTATATTCTTGGCATTCGCGCCAACCTGCCGTAACCGCAGAAATTCAGCAACGGCGTTGACCAGAGCGGCCCCAAAGATCACCAGATTCAACACTACGCGCACCGAAATCCATTCCAGATGAACCTTGCACGGATTGCGGTTGAAAATTCCCGTTACCGGAAACATTCCGAATATTTGTCCGATGATGAGAACTGCAAAATGATTTATCAAAATGTATTTGCATAATTAGCTTACAGCACTCCCTCCCACGACTAGCGCAATAATTACACGGACGAACGGCTTCGTGGTAGGTGTCGTGCAATGACCACGGGAAGTTTTCCACCGGAGGTTGCTCCTTCAGCGCTTTGTCCGACGCGACCATGCTGACGCAGCTTGCTCGCCGGAATGAGGTCATCGGGTGCAAGGTGAACATAATTGAAATCAGTGGCGGGGTTTCCACTGCAATGTTTGTGTTATGGTGAAAGAACACGGAAATTAACACTACTTTTTCAGGCTTTTTTTTCAATACTAGATTTTTATATGTAAACGTCATAGAAAAAAAAAAAACATAGAAAATCCCATTGCTTATTGGATTTTTGAAAATCGTCATGGTACAAAACCAAAATCTTTATCTTATTAAAGCTTACACAACAATTTCCAAAATGTTTTTTTATTTGATTTTTATCGAAAATTGCATTGATGAAATTTTCATACAACTTTTAGGCAAATTTCCATGCAATAAAAAGCTATGAAAATAGTAAAAAAACTAACTTAATCCACCTATGTGGTTGTTGCCTTCCTCACTTTTCACCAACATTTGGTGATATGATGGGTTTGGACACAAATTCTATCTATCTTCTATATATATACAACATTTCGACGTTTTTTTTCGAACGCGAATCAATTCAACACGGAACCTTCGATCGAGGTGCTCTTTGTTGTGTTGGGTTCGTATGGTAAGTTCGTGAGTCCAAGGAAGGTTCTTACGCCAAAAAGTTACAACCTTGGCCACCCTGGAACCGATTTCGGAAAAATTGCAGATTGCATGGGAAAGGTTAAAATCAAGTTTTGATCACAGGAGTCAACAAACGAAAAAAGGCAGAACGAAGTTTATCAGGTAAGCCTTGTTTCTCAATAAAAAAAAACAAATATCACTTAAGTGTTCATAACTTGAGACAGGGATGCCAGATCTTCAATGTATTGGACTCATTGGAAAGGTCTTTTGATGACCCATCCAACGATGGGTTGGATAATGGATCCGGACATAGTTTACATACATTTAAGTGTGTTCCGGCATCAAAAAAGTACATAAATATCACTTAAGTGGTCATAACATGAGACAGGGTTGCCAGATCTTCAATGTTTTGGACTCATTGGAAAGGTCTTTCGATTACCTATCCAACGATGGGTCGAATGATGGATCCGGACACAGTTTACATACATTTAAGTGAGATCCGGCTGCAAAAAAGTACATAAATATCACTTAAGTGGTCATAACTCGAGACAGGGTTGCCAGATCTTCAATGTTTTGGACTCATTGGAAAGATCTTTTGAATACCTAACCAACGATGGGTTGGATGATGGATCCGGACATAGTTTACATACATTTAAGTGAGATCCGGCATCAAAAAAGTACATAAATATCACTTAAGTGGTCATAACTTGAGACAGGGTTGCCAGATCTTCAATGTTTTGGACTCTTTGAAAAGGTCTTTTGATTACCTATCCAACGATGGGTTGAATGATGGATCCGGACATAGTTTTCATACATTTAAGTAAGATCCGGCTTCAAAAAAGTACATAAATATCACTTAGGTGGTTATAACTCGAGACAGGGTTGCCAGATCTTCAATGTATTGGACTCATTGGAAAGGTCTTTTGATGACCTATCCAACGATGAGTTGGATGATGGATCCGGACATAGTTTACATACATTTAAGTGAGATCCGGCATCAAAAAAGTACATAAATATCACTTAAGTGGTCATAACTTGAGACAGGGTTGCCAGATCTTCAATGTTTTGGACTCGTTGGAAAGGTCTTTTGATAACCTAACCAACGATGGGTCGGGTGATGGGTCTGGACATAGTTTACATGCATTTATATGAGATCCGATTCGCAACTCTGACACTTTTTTATACTTAACTTTTGAACTACTTATCGGATCTTCAAACAATTCAATAGTGCAGTATAGGGCACCAAACTGGATCGAATGCAACTTATTTGACTCAAATCGGATCAGCCAGTGCCGAGAAAACTTGGCAAGAATTTTGAGCACCAAGGGGAATACACACACACACACACACACACACACACACACACACACACACACACACACACACACACACACACACACACACACACACACACACACACACACACACACACACACACACACACACACACACACACACACACACACACACACACACACACACACACACACACACACACACACACACACACACACACACACACACACACAGACATTTGTTCAGTTTTCGAATCTGAGTCGATAGGTATACATGAATATAGGTCTACGAGCTGTTTTTCAAAAGTTCATTTTTCGAGCAGGATTATAGCCTTACCTCAGTGAGGAAGGCAAAAATCTGTGTCTTGAGGACGGATTTTGTGATCTTTTAAGTGCCGTCGGTTTTTTTTAGAAAGTGTCGTAAAAATTTATAATTTAGTATCAGATGTTAAATAAGAAATTAGTTTTTAAGAAGAGAAATCCTAAAAATATTTCTATAAAGTTTGATTTTCAAAACCACCTTAATCGTGAACCAACCTAACTTTCAACCAAACTAAAACTTGCCCCTTTCAATAAAAAAAAAACTCAATCCACCATTCGGTGGTCGGTGCCTTCCTCACATTTATAAAGTGATTTAACTTTTAAGTTGTGCTAATCCAGGTTTACATTGTTTACGGCCTTCAGCTTATTGAGTCGACTCGGTCCAAACCAGGTTCCAGCACCGAAAAGGACCTGATAAAAATACATTTATGAATAAAAAAAACTTGATAATTTTGAACAGGGTCTTATTGGACCCCAAAGCGGTCATAAAAAGGCAAAGCCGGCCAGAATCGTATCAGCCAGTTTTGAGAGATGCGTGTGGAAAGAAAATCAGAAAATGATTCTGAGTCGATATGTATTCGTGAAGGTGTATGTATATGTATATCTATTGTATTTAGGAAGTTCAATTTTCGAGTGATTTTATAGCCATTCCTCAGTTAGGAAGGCAAAACTCGACTGAAGACACCATTGATTCAGAACGTCACCATTTTTTGAAAAATCCATTGCCACTTAATTCCGCGATCTGGACCACTCTGCAATGTTAAATGTGGGTACATGTCGAAATGAATGATACAAAATCGTGGTGTTTTGCCGAGTGTTTTCAAAAATTGTTATTTTCGTGTAATTTCCTTCTGTCCTCTGATTTTTTTTATCAGATATCAAAGCCATTTTGACCTTCTTTTTAGTGTAAAATTAGAATTGCAATTAAAAAGTTTTGTAGTTCTTTTCTGTAACTGCCCATGTTCGCATAAATGTCCCATATGCAAACAAAAATGTAAGCTGAGAAAACCGCATTTGAAGTTTGTCCTACACATAAGGTTATGTGTAGGGCTAGTGATTTTTCATGTGTGTGTGTGTGTGTGTGCAACCAACCAAACGGGACCACGCGGTCGCTTCTTACAAATTGAGTTGTTTCCATGTATTTTTAGATCTACATTCTATACATGCAAATAACTCGCATAGGCATTTGGAAGGTGTTAGCTCTGCCGAGCTTCGGTGACCCATTTCTGCGCTGGCTAGCCGAGCGCGAGGTACTTCAGCTTTATCGACAAGCCCCGCCCTGAAGAACGTTTGGACCAATCGGATTCAAACGTTATTTAGAACTTCCGAACCCTTGTCAAATGGACAAGGACCCAGCGCGTATATAGTTACAGTATGTAAAAAAAGTATTTACACCCCTTGGGCACTATGCACTTTTTGTGATGAAACATGTAAACAATTTAATGTTGACATAAACCTAGTACTACGTTTTGTTCAGAAACTCATGCCGAACATTTTGCTGCAAAATCTCATGAAAGATGTTTTCTATAAAAGTTATATAACAAATACTATTACAAAAATAAAAAGGTGCAAAAAAGTTTGTACACCTTTCGAAAAATTAACATAAATAAAGTTATTTGTTGACAAATCACCATAAATCCAGTCTCCCAACTCCAAATAGGCATCCTTGACTGATTAAAAAAATAATTTGGATTGAATATAAAGTTTACTAATTACTTAGTATAAAAGTTTATATAACTCTGGAAATTCTAGATAAAACTTATCTAAACTTAATTTTGCAAACTTTCAATTTAACTAAATGTCAATATATTACCATAAAATTGCTAAATAAACATTCTGGAGTGGGTATAACACCGTTTTGGGGGTCTTTGTATCGCTAGAATAGATTTTTCGTTGGAATTTCGTACCAACCCGGAATTACGTCGTCGGAAAATCCGCCGGCATTCGAACCGGTCCACAATTAACAAGTCAACCTATGTGGCATCAGAAAGGGCATAAAATTTCCGATCTTTTGATACCCATACATCCAGGTTTTCTATAAAACCCACGTTTTTAAATACCTAGGCAAAAACGTTGTTATGGTTTCGTTTGAGCAACCTGCCAAAAATGTATGGAATTTCGTAATTTTTGTTCTCGTGGATCAAACTTACTTTTTGCCCAGGTATTTAAAAACGTGGGTTTTATAGAAAACCTAGATGTATGGGTATCAAAAGATCGGAAATTTTATGCCCTTTCCGATGACACATAGGTTAACTTGTGAATTGTGGACCGGTTCGGATGCCGGCGGATTTTTCGACGACGTAATTCCGGGTTGGTACGAAATTCCAACGAAAAATCTATTCTAGCGATACAAAACGGTGTTATACCCACTCCAAAATGTTTATTTAGCAATTCTATGGTAATATATTGACATTTAGTTAAATTGAAAGTTTGCAAAATTAAGTTTAGATAAGTTTTATATAGAATTTTCAGAGTTATATAAACTTTTATACTAAGTAATTAGTAAACTTTATATTCAATCCAAATTATTTTTTTAATCAGTCAAGGATGCCTATTTGGAGTTGGGAGACTGGATTTATGGTGATTTGTCAACAAATAACTTTATTTATGTTAATTTTTCGAAAGGTGTACAAACTTTTTTGCACCTTTTTATTTTTGTAATAGTATTTGTTATATAACTTTTTATAGAAAACTTCTTTTCATGAGCTTTTTGCAGCAAAATGTTCGGCATGAGTTTCTGAACAAAACGTAGTACTAGGTTTATGTCAACATTAAATTGTTTACATGTTTCATCACAAAAAGTGCATAGTGCCCAAGGGGTGTAAATACTTTTTTTACATACTGTATATAGTAGTAACAGTATTCCTTATTCCAGTCATAGCTCACCAAGTCGCGAAGGCATAGTGGTTAGCATTTTTTTTGCTTACCAATCCAAAGGACGGGGGATCGAACCCCGACTCGAGCGACTTTGATTTTTCGTTCATGTTCAGAGTTTCAAGATTTATATTTCCTATACTTTCTCGTTGGGAGCAGATGGGAATCGAACCCAGGACCATTCGCTTACAAAGCAAACACCGTGACCAGTCAGCCACGGCCGCTCCTTAGGGCTAGTGATTTTTCATGGCAACAAAATCGAAATTTCGTGGCATGCCAATTACAAAACATTGAAATTTCACGGCAACTTCACGGTACTCAAAAACTTGCTAAAAATAAACGTTAAAATGTATACTTTTAGCAAAATTATTAACAGAAAAGTGTCTTCAAAGTTAGCAGTAGTTAGCGGTACTGGGACCTGGTTAGGACCGAGTCGGCTTTTGTAATTACGTTGTTCTTAATGCTAAGAGTAATTACAGAGGATCTTGTGTGTAAATAATAGTGGGAGGAGAGCCGATTACCCGCGGCCTACTCGGGGTTATATATTATATTATAAGGTTCAAGAATTTATGATTCAGCTGTTTTAATTTTATTGAGATTTTATAAAATTAATTTGCTTATATACCTCCAAAACGAAGCACGTCCTGAACCTCTAATTCATGAAAACTAGAATCATTAAAATAAGTGCAATGAAGATTTTTTTGTTTTCCTTAATTTCATCAATAGGCAGTTTTTACACTTATTGATAATGCAAGAAAAAATATAATACATTACAAAATGATTAATACATATGATTTCAATATGTATTATTTTACTAAACAAATGTATTAAAACACATAATTTATATTCAAAATATTTGAATGCAAAAGAAAGTGTTGAGTAATGTTCTTTTAAAATCTTTTTGGAATTTTGCGGATTAAAAAACTATCTGCACTTGTATCTGCATTTTGTAGAATATTGTAATGAACAATATCTTCAAATAATAATTGTTGATCTGATATGAGAAACTTTTTTATTTGTAAACTGCATTTAAAATGCTTATTAAAAATCGTTTAAAATGTTTTAATTAAAAAATAAATCTTAAATTCACTGAGTAGCGATCTATCAATTGAATGTTTCAAATTTCGTGGCATTACACAGTATTTCCCAAATTTCACGGCCATGGGCGAATGTTACGAATTACGCGGCTTCCTTGAAATCGCGAAAAATCACTAGTTATATGTTAAGTTTTCGTGGAAAACTGGATTTCAGTGATGTTGTAGGCTTTTCTGAAATATCACACTATTTAACCAAACTACAATAATAACTCAAAAGCTATGAAAATGCATATGGGACATTCATAAGTTCAGGTACAATACCTGCAGTCAAATTTTGGCTTTTTTGATTTTCACCAACTTTTCGTTTTATTTTTTTGTAAATTATGCGAAAATCTATGAAAATGAGAAAATTATATCCCCCAAAACTAATAAATTTTACAAAGGTAATTTTTTGAAGTGGTTTTTTTTTTTTAATTTTCAGTGCATTCCAAGAAAAGCGCCCGAGCTTGAATCTCAGTCACGCTAATTGTAATTGATTTTATCGCCAGGGGGAAAATTCTGCTCGACCAACATCTGGACTGGCACACGGAAGCTTTTCACGGTAAGAGTTCGATAGGGTGTTACTTTCGGTGTAAAAATGCAATTATCCTTAATAAAAGGGTGTAAACATCCATTAGGCTGGGTGAGTTTATTGGCTAACAGCAAGCGTTCTTTTGATTTTGTTGTTGTTGAACTTCCATCTTTTGGATGGGTTGTTGTTCTACATTTTGATGCCTCTGTGATATTTTATGCTAACTGGATAGTTATCCTGACAAGCTTAGTACAAGAGAGCACTGTGGCATCGATTTGCCTAATACGTTAATTGTCTCTTTTGCCCTATAAAACAAAGCTTTTTTACGCTACCCTTTAATTGATGTTTGTTGGTAGATTGACGGAGTTTCGATGAAACCAGTAAGATTGAGAAAATGTCACTTTTCTTACATGTCGACTCTTTATCTTCAAGTGTGTTTTTATTCAAAATCAATTATTACAGTCATGCTTAAAGTATCGTACAACACTGTTTTCAAGGCTAGCTCACCAACAGTTGAAACTGCTCCAAAGAGGAAACACTCCACCAGCTTAACGGACCCTGCTGTCCATTTTAGGGGTGGCACAATTTGGGGTGATAAAAATAACCCAGACAGCCGGTCGCCCGGTTTACTGAAAGTTTCTTGGCCAGGAAAGAAAAGGATTCCCTGGTCTGGATTAATGACGGGATTTAATATAGCAAGTCCAACGTTTACTCAGTCTTTACCCCTTTTGCTCAGTACAATTTCGTCGAACGAACCACTTAAGGTCGTCGGAAAATTGCTCTTTTTTCAAGCTAGAATAAAAACATGAAAGGCACTTGTAACAAATTGAATCAATTTGTACATTTAAAGTTTAAAAGCGCCTATTTGTACGCTTCTTGTCACCGCTATGTTAAATTAATGGTAAATATTGGGTAAATATTTTTTTTTTTTTTTTCGGGCTCGACTTTGAGCCTTTGATTTGTTATCATCTTCTTGCAAGTATTTTTAGCTAAGCAGCTGATGTAAATGCTGACGAAAGTGAGACGAAGAACACCTCAAAAGAACATCAATGAGTAAATAGTATTTTCACAAATCTCTCTTTTTTTGCTCTGCCTAAATGCCATTCATTATAATATTCGTATCATTCATTAAAAGTATGCTTGCATACCACAGATAAACAGACTTCAATATTTGATTGTAATTATTGAAAGAGATTTAAAAGACCTTCTCATTTCTGTGCTGTTACTCACTGAGTCACAGTGCCTTGGCTCTCAAAAACTTTTGCAAGCTTTCCGCACTAACTGATGCGTATTGGATGCGTTTTCAGATAGATTTATCTAATGACAGCCTCTGCGGTCTCTTGTGTCGTGAGTCAGAAGTGGGGGCAGCTCCCTACATCTATCACCCCGCGTGGTTCTAGCGATGATCTACGGTGAAATATGATACAGCAACTTTTTATTAATCGTTATGAAAATGTCAAAGTTCCTTTCAAGTTTGTAAGAATGTGAAGCTTTGCGGTAGCAAGTACAACATTGATAAAAAGATGTAAGCTCTTTAAGCAAAAGTAGAAAATCTAATGCTTGAAGCTTAACCCTGTTAAACTATTGAATGGATTCTGCACATGAATGCGAAAAACATGCATTCGTAGAACTAATATGTGTCAGTACCCTGCGTACAATGCAAACACCACATAATAGTACATCATCGTGGTGCATATTAGAGAAATATAGTTGTTGTCATATGTGCGCGAAAGATGCCACCTTTTGTTGGAAGGTCTCTCTCTATCTCTCTATCTAGGAGGGGTTGACTATGGCAACGGAATTCAATACCCCGGTGCCAAGGTGACGTCGCATTTGACAAGGATTCGGATTGGAATGGCAGGTGGTGGTGGTGGTGGTGTTGAAGGAAAACAAGCTGCACTGTGACGCATCTGGTCCATTCAGAACCAATATGCACGGTGGCTGCTGACGCATCATGACAGGAAGGCTCAGCTATTGGTAACATTCTGGGAACATCGTTGCAACATTACATCGAACGGGGCAGGTTTAACAATCAAATGTCAGGACTTTTCCTAGGGGTTAGTGGTGGTATTTTGGTCTATTGTAGAACAATGTATTGAATTTAGATTTTTTGAATTGTTTGTCTTAATAAATGGTCACATAACCTTTTTTCCAAAACACAATTGATTTTGAGCAGATAGATCATTGTTGTCGCTGGCTTAGAATGCTGAACCATTGATGATGGAAGCTTTCGGGTTCGGTTCGATAGTAGCATTATTACAGCCTTTGAATGCATTTATACGAAGCTATGTTCAGTTCGCTTGATAAATTGTCAACCAGGATAAAATTTGTACTGGGCGTATGCACTGCTGGTATTTGTCTATCCTGTTCATGGGTTAAACTCCTATAAAGGGAATCTGGATCGATCGAGGCCGATGATGGCAAATTGTATCGAATAATTTCACGAATTGGACGTACATTCAACGCTTCTTAATTGTTTTAATATTAAATATTGTTTATTTTTATTTGGAAATAAGGAGGGCAAACGTCCTATCCAGGCGTGTGATTAGCATGTGCGGAAATGTTGAATTTGTTTAATTAAAAGTAGGGTAAGAGTGACAACATATCACTCCAAAAAGTCAGCAAAAGTAAGAAGCAGGGCTGTGGAGTCGGAGTCGGAGTCGGAGTCGGCTAAATTTTATGAGCTGGAGTCGGAGTCGGAGCCGGAGTCGTAGATTTCTGATTGACCCGGAGTCGGAGCTGGAGTCGGAGTTTCAAAATATTTTATATAATTCATGAACTTATTTATTTTTCGATATTTGTTATAATTCAGGTTAATTCTCATTTTTTTTAAATTTATTTATTGAATCGCGTGCACTGCGTTGACATTTTTATAATCATTTTTTTTGGATCAAGATATTTATCAGATGTCATGATGTTTTCGAAGTATTTCTATTGTGATTGGAAAGCTCTTATTGTGTTATTTCACTAAGATCACAGAATGATAATCTGTTAATCCTCTCTTGTCAATGTTTGCATACACTGTTCAATAGTGTCATAACTCATAAAATAGTAAATAATTGTGGCTGTGTAGTCAAAAAATTTAAACATAATAAAATGGTTCTTTACTGTCTCTTTTTGCTTGTATTTACAGTATGTAAAAAAAGTATTTACACCCCTTGGGCCCTATGCACATTTTGTGATGAAACATGTAAACAATTTAAAGTTTGGCAGAAACCTAGTACTACGTTTTGTACAGAAACTCATGCCGAACATTTTGCTGAAAAGAATGATTTCTTTAAAAAGTTCTATAACAAATACTATTACAAAAATCAAAAACGATACAAAATATGTTTGAACCCCTTTCGAATAAATTAACATGAATAAAGTTATTTGTTGTCAAATCACAATAAATCCAGCCTCCAAACTCCAAATAGGCATCTTCGACTGATTAAAAAAATAAATTGGATTGAATATAAAGTTTACTTACTGCTTAGTATAAAAGTTTATATAACTCTGGAAATTCTATATAAAACTTATCTTAACTTAATTTTGCAAACTTTTAATTCAACTAAATGTCAATATATTACCATAGAATTGGTAAGGTTTAAAGTAGATCCTTTTTGTTAATAGGAAAATAAAGGTACACTACCAGTACTTAACGAAAAAAATGTAACATTTGTAAAATTGACATTATAACAATACTAATAAATTATCAACTATTATATCAATCTACTACTTGGACCGCAACATGCTCATTTTGTATTTAAATAAAAATAAATCAAAGTGCCTTGCTGAAAACATTTAAAACAAACAAAAAATATCAAAAATAAGTTGCAACTAGTTTTGAAATAATCATTGATTAGATATATCGATTACCTCAATGTTTACAATTTCTCTTAAAGTGTTGATCCTTAAGGATCCACTACACGCGAACATTTTTTGCTTCGACTTTTTTACGGAAATTGTCATAACTCTGAAAAGAAAACAGTTGGAGTCCCACTTTTTGTATTAGGTCCTGTAGAAATGTGATGCAAAGTAGGGGAAAGTGGGGCAAGTGTAACAAGCTAAGGAATGCTCGTTATAACCCATTAAAAATGTAAAAAAATCTGTCGGATTTTTTTATAATCATCTTATTCGAAGTCTTGACTAAGACTTTGATAGAACAAGTTTTAAAAAATCCAGTTTTTTAATGTAAAAAATTGATTTTAAATTTTTTGATTTTCCATACGTTTTACTCAACTAGTGGGGCAAGACGAACAACCCGTTGGGGCAAGAGGAACAAGGCATGAAACAACATGTTAATTTGCTAACAATTGTACTGTTATCACTTAGATACATCAGATTAGAATGTATTTTAAACGTTTCTATCATTTTTGGATTAAATAATAATATTTTACCAAATATTTGATCGTTTTTACGAATAAAACTTATTACCTATATAATAAATAGTAAATTTTCATAATATCGCTAGATTTAGCATGGATATTTTTTTTAACAATTGTTTATCAGTTTTTAAGTACTTTTATGTACTCATTTCCCAATAAAATATGTTTTTGCAGCAATTCGATTTTTTTTTCCATACTAAAAATCCATATGGTACACTTGCCCCACCTGAATAAGATTTTTGAAAAGCTCTCAACAAAAATAACTAAAAGTTAAATCATACTTTATAATATGTGCAAGTCATTGGTAGGGACACTACTAATCTAGGAAAAATAGCATTTTGATAGAATGAGCCTTAAAACGAACCCTAAGCCTTATTGTGTACACTCCAAATATTATAAGAAAACAAAGGTTTTTAAAAAAACTTCATTAAATCTTATGCCTGTGGCGTTTACGTTGTTTTGGCGGTTATGTGGTAGTAGAATCAGTTAATTGCATTGCTAGCTACAATTCCTCATACTGGAAATAATCAAAATTGTAAAAATTACGGCCGTACGAGCGATTGTTCCTCTTGCCCCATATGGTCGTCTTGCCCCACCTTCCCCTAAACGAAATTTTCGCATTTTTTAAGGCTTTTTGAAGAAACTATTGAAACAATCAGATCAGTTTAGGTCTTGTAAACTTTGCATAACTTTTGTACAGGACTTAATACTAACTGTTTGCTATTCAGAGTTATGACAATTTCCGTAAAAAACTCGAAGCAAAAAATGTTTGCGTGTAGTGGATCCTTAAATAATATCGATGAACAAGTCTATTTTTTTAAATACCTTAAATCGGGGTGATATAATTGATATAATTTTTTTTCAAATATTAGAATTTTCTCATGATTTGTATGTTTAAAGTGTGTTCTGGGCTGGATCACACAATTTCCATATACGTCCTCTGAAATAAATTCAAAAGAGCTTTAAAAATAGTGACTTTAAAAATAGTCTATTTCAAAACCAGCGTATCTTTGATAGTTACTGTGTTTCTTTAACATTTCAGCCTAAAATTATCCAAATGGATTTTATATGTTAATTCGATCATGAAAGTTAACTTTCTTTTATAATTTCATTTAAAAAAGTACAGTTAAAGAGTGTAGCTAGCATATAAACTTTAAAAAAAAATGAATGTAAATTTAAAGTTTGTAAATAAAAAGTTCCAATTTTTCAAACAACTTAATTTAAATTTATTTAGAAAATTGTTGTGCAGAAAATGCGTTTAAATCTGAAAATATTTATGATTTTTGTTTCAATAACGCTGACAACATGTAACATAGAACAACGAACACTTATCTACCAAGCTTAGTATGGTTCCATATCATTCTGTTTCTATAAATAATTCGTATGTATAATTTTGTTTAACACCTCGAACATAAATGTCACCCCGGTATTATTCGCGCAAGTGTGAACTGAAATGTGAGTGATGTGATTAATTGAAATTTTTAAAATATTTTAAATACAGATTAGGTGCCGGAGTCGGAGCCGGAGTCAACAATTTGTGGAAAGCTGGAGTCGGAGTCGGAGTCGGCTAGAGTTGGAAGGCCGGAGTCGGAGTCGGAGCCGGAGTCATCAATTTGTGGACAGCCGGAGCCGGAGCCGGAGTCGGAGTCGGCTTAACTCAGAAAGCCGGAGTCGGAGTCGGAGTCGCTTGAAATATGATCCGACTCCACAGCCCTGAAGAAGTTTCAAAACGGAATCGATCGTTACATTTGAGTATTGTTGTACCTTTTCAAATATGAGGGTTTATGTATATATATTTTAATGAAAATTATATTGCTTAAAAATTTATATTTTACCTAAAAATATTTTTTAGTTACATTCAGTGGTCATTGGGTCAAAGTGATTTTTTACGGATTTTACCATTTCTCAGGTTCTTCTCAATGAAACTAAATTCTGTTAAAAGGGTTGTGTAGGGGACATCTTAAGATGACTTCGCAGAAATAATCTCGTTCCTAGAACAAATCCTGTTATGTTGGCAGCTGTCTAAAGTTGAGGTGACCTCTCGAAAAATCATTTTTCTAATATTTTTGTTGGAATTGCTCGAAAACTACTCAAATGTTTGAAAATCTCCACTTCAAACATTGTAGCATGTCAATACGATTCCTTCGAACAAGAATTATTGTTGGATGACTTGTTTTAACCATATCCCTGGGCTTTGTCATAATGAGTGTCATAGGTTTGATGCTTGTTTGGCAAAGAGTATGATTTGATTCGATGTGGAATTAAAATCGAAGTGTTCAGTATATTGCTGAAGCTTCCATTTTTACACATGGACACCACTTCATGCTGCGAGAACCCACTTTGGCGTAGTCTCAGGGCTTAATCGATGGCCGGTAAGCTGTCATCGAGACAAGGAGGTTCTCTGATAGTGGAAATATCACATTTGTACAATGAACCGCTACATATGTGATTTTTCCCTATCTTAATGTGGGTGTCAGGTTAGGATGCGGGTTTAAAAAATAGTGTTTGTAGAATTTAGGATTTTAACTATAAATATCAACTTTTTATACTTTGCCTTTAGTTATTTAGGGACAAAATTAGTAACAGTGAATTTAGTAATTCTATCAGAATCGGTGATTTTCATTCAAGTAGCATAAAAACCATTCTGATTTGTCAAAATTTCCATAGAGTCTCGATCAATCAATAGTGAAATGATATCGGACTAAATTCGTTGATCTGTTGAACTAACGGTTGTCGGATTATGATTGTATCGACCATTGTTGCGAATCGAGGATCTACTGGAATTCTGACGATCAAATGGTCGTCTCTTTTTCAATTCACGACTTGTTATTTTTTTTGTGTTTTTTTTTTAAAAGAAGCCAGACAGGTTTTAAAAGAAACGTTTTTTTTTGGTTAATAATTAAAATGTCGGGGATTTGAGATAAGAGTAGCTTTCGGATAGGTTGCTTTAAATCTTGTATTCAATTCAAGTTAGGTAGTTATCCGCAAATGAATATTTGGACTTATCTGAATAATTGAACATTTTGGACTTATGAATAACACACAACTGTGCATTTATTCTAGAGTCAGATCCATACAGCGTCAGTGTTTATTTGGTCGAAGTGTACTAATTCATTGGCAGATCTGGTTCTAGTTGTAATGTACGACAAGACTACTGACGGACGTGACAGGACGAGGGCCCAGTTTAGAGGTTTCGACATCAACGATGTGCGGCTGGATCACCCCCCAAAAAAAAAAAAAAAAAAAAAAAATGACTTGTTTTAACCATATCGTTTTATTTGAGCATCATTTTAGTTTCATTTGACCTAATGTCACCCTCTCTCAGTGGTGAGATAGGGTAAATTTTCAAACTATTGGCATTTAAGGTAGTGTTCATCAAAATCCACCATATTTTGGGAAAATGTTAGTAAACTATCTAAGAACAAATCTGCGTTGAAAATTTTTCGATGTTATTTAAATTGTTTTTGTTTTTAGGACATTACGAGAGGTGTATCGTTTTTTTACCCATAGACACCCCCACTGACGGTACATTTAACATGAATCTGGTGAGCTTTATCAATAATATATCGCTCGAAAATGATTAGAAAAGTAAGTTGTATCACGACGGAATAGCAAAAAAAAAAAGAATTTTGAAGAAAGAATATTTTTTTCAAGAATATCATTTAACTTTAATACATACAACGTAAACAAATTTCAAGCATATTTCAGCATATTTTTTTAACCTGAATGGTTTAAGTCTTATCAATGATAAAATAGAAAAAAATAGTCATAATAGATCGCACAAACTCACCTAGGATGTAGGTTGCCGCGTACTGTCAAGGTCGGTTGGTCCAGTCAATTATCGGTCAATAAAAGTCCGCTCGCAATTATATAAGTACTGAATTCGCAAATCGCTAATAAATAACTCGTCATCTTCGTCATCCACGATGACTTTGGTGGCCTTTTATTTTGATCGCATAATTCGACGGCAGAAAAAAAGACTCATCTTCGTAATCCTCGGGCAGAAACTTGGAAGAGTTGGTTGGCCTGCTGTCCCATATGCGAAGAGAGTCGTAAAAATGTAATCACCTGTTGAGGTCGCTAAATGCTCGTTGTTCATTGAGCATGGGTAAAGGATGTTGGGTGACATCCCTTCCGATCAGATGGAGGTAATTGTGAGGTGTGGAGTAGAGTTGAGTATACTGTACTACTAAGCACTGTAGGTTCTTGCATGCATTTTTTGAGTGAAAATACGCTTCATAATTTAATCATTTAATAAATTAAATGATTTTTTTTATCTGGTCGAAAACACATTTATTTTAAGTTCTTTCATTAATTTGTTTTAAGATTTAATTTCTTCCAGGTTTTCATGTTAAACTAAGAAATTTGCATCCCAAATTTAACAAAATGTTCAGAAGGCGCTCTCGCAGTGAATATCACCCTACCCCTTTTATCACCACCGCTCAAAACCGGCTTTTTTCCTTTACCTCCCAAGCACGTGTCTTTGGCTCTCTCACTCTCTCAATTTGCGCAAGACGATGCAATAATCGCGAGCGAAGCTGTAAGCTTCGCGCTCTCACGCATGACTCGCGCGCGATCGTCGTCGCCAGCTTTGATAACTTTCGCTCTCCGAAGATGAGATAACAAACAAGCTCAATGTCGCGCTGTTGCGATCGCGTCTTCGCCGGTTGAGAGTGAGAGTGTTGATGTTTTGTTCTGTTTTTTTTGTTGTATCCTCGTGAATCGTGACTAGCCGCTTTCTGAGAGGGAGAGAGGTTTGTCAATTATTGTTGGATTGTTCACTTTTAACTAGTGAATGGGTGAATTAAAATAATAGTTTTTATGAACTTTTTTAATTTTTCTTTTGATTTCAAAATTAAATCCGTATTTTAAGCTTCTAAGATTAGTTATTTTCTTTAGTAGTTTCCTTTCAAAATGATAAACCATCCATTGAATTCATTAAAAGTGCTCAAGTTACAAATTAAGCAAGATTAAGACCTCGTTCATAATAAAAGTCTAAATAGTATAAACATTTTAAACAAAATTTGCTCATCAAATCCACATGGCAGAAAACTAAGAAAGAGAGAGCCACTCCAAGCTCTGACCGATACTGAGCAGGTCGAGGATCAAGACTGAAGATGCTGCTCGCCGGCTCACCTACGACCACTTCGACTGGACCTTAAAATCTGGTTGAGCTTCAAGTGGGGGAGAATGAAGATCGGCCGTGTTTGGGTGTGCGCTCGCCCGCGGTCGTTGGGTTCGTCTGCGCTAGTAGACGCCGAGTGGGAAAAAGGTATTTAAGTTATGTCAGCCCGTGGAAGCCTTTCAGTTGTCACACGGACACGGTCGATCAATTTTTTTTCTGCGAACCGTCTTCTTTTCGGTGGACCCCGAAAAAACTGTTGACAGTCAACAGACTTTTGCTGAAACGGAAGGAACCGCTGGTGAAACGTGAAACGGTGCCGTTTCCTAACCGAACTGCGCGTTGAAATTCGCGGATTGACCTTGAGGAGTGTTGTGTTGTGTGCAGATCAGTGACATTCAGGTGGACGTTTGGACGGTTACAATTTGACAAATGGACTGTGAAAATTAATGGTGAAAAGTGGAAAATCAATCGGGTGCGTTTGAACAAAGATCGAGCGATTTTTGCGGCTGTTTTGAGGATTGAAGCGTGAATTGTAAGTAAATATAAGTTTTTTTTAATGAAGCATTTTTAAGTTGGATTTAGACAGTTTTGTATTGATTCAATTTGTTATTCCTTATGTGGTGTGCGGGATTGTTTTTTTTTCAAGACTTTTCATATGTGTAGTATAAAAATTTGGGGCTATTGATTTTTTGAGACATTTTTTTTGTATTAATTTAAATCCCACTGCAAATTTTATGCAAAGTTGTTGCCTTCCTTTATTTATTTTTGAGCCAGTTAGTTTTACATTTACTTTTAAAATAACTCTCGGCCCACAGATATAATACATTTTGAATCGAAAATTTGAAAACAAATGCTGATAAGACAACTGTTAGCATGTGAAATATTTTTTTTGCAATTCCTTCGTGAAACTACTCCAAAAATAACAGAATCGAATAGCAACACTTTTCAAAATAAATGCTGAAAAGTAACACTTTTCATTTTTTTTTGATTTAAACGATTTATTGACAAAATACATGAAAATTTGACTTAAAATTTCACTCAGTGTGTGTTTTTTTGGAATTGCAAAAAATGTTGTATGGAACTCGTTGCAAAATTTGATTTTTTCAGCACTCTTCGTATTTATCCAACTCGGTGAACCTCGTTGGATAAATGTACGACTCGTGCTGAAAAAATCCTCTTTTTGCAACTTGTTGCATAAACTACTATTTAAATTCTGTTTAATGCTGTTAAAAAAATAAATAATCTTAAATTAAAAAAAAAATTAAAGTTCTTATCCTTCGGCTCTGGTCGAGAACAAATTATAACAAAATTTATGGACAAATATTTCCAAAATTTGCAATCGTCAAAAAGCTTGAAAATGTTTGTACATATTTTAAGCTCATTTTAGTTACGAGCAAAACACATTTCAACAGAAATTCAAATTTTTCGTTAGCTTCAGCCCCTTCGCAGCGATTTACACATTCTTGTAGGTTTCTTATCCTCTTTTCAGAATAGTCCAAAATATTTGCCAAAATATATTTTTATGCAGAGCTTGCATTCAGGCTCATATGCTATTTTTCCACTGAAAATTTGGTAACTTTTGCAAAGATGAGAAGATTTCTTGCAAGATTGTTTTCCGAAACTTTTCGAACATTGTTCACCGTATCCTAAATCACTATTTCTAATGAGCGTAGCCATAATTTTCTGCCATTTGGAGCAAATCAGCGAAAAAATGCACTTAGTTGATATATTTTAGTCCCATGGCAAAATCTTGTCGGATTTGTAAACAATATATTTAAACATTGGAACAAGTTTATTCGGTATAATTGTGAGTACCCGTTTATATTTGACCAAGTTTCATCTCTTTTGAAGGCAAATGTATCCTTAATGTTTAGTTAAAAATTGTGTTTTTTATTTTTAGAATTTGACTAAATTATTTCAAATTCATAGCCTGAGACTTTTTAGGTGGTTGGTGCCTTCCTCACATTCATAAAGTCACATTCAGTCAAAATAGCAACATTCCCCCTTAACATGTTTAACAAAACAACTTTATTACTAATTTCTTTTGATTGGGTTTTCAGACCTTCAATCTTTCTGGCTCATTGGCATGGTCTGATAAAAAACCTTTTCAACGATAGTTCGCATGGAAGATTCGCACAATAACTATTTCTATCAATATATCTGAGATCCGGCCTCAAAAAACTGTTTAAATATTATTTAAGTGCTAATAACTTTTGAAAGGATTGTATGAGTTTTGATGTGTTAGGCCCATTTGAAAGGTCTTTCGACGAAACGCATGGTGGACCCGGACATCGTTTTATTGAAATATCTGAGATCCGTACTCCAAAAAGTATATAGATAACACTTAAGTGTTAATAAAATTGGATAGGTTTGTCAGATCTACAATGTTTTGGGCTCGTTGGAAAGGTCTTTTCAATACCTTTCTAAAAATGTATAATTATTTGCTTATATTGGCAATTTGCGGCGAGAAATATTAAGCTAACCTAGGACAGAAAGAGGAGAGACAGAATTGAAGATCGCGACAACAGTTTTTTTTCAAACCTTTTGTCACATGGTGGATAGATCCAGACAGGGCGCTGGCAGTTATAAGGGGAAAGGAGGTGAAGAAGCTGAAGAACTAGCTTTTTAGGGGTCTTCCATTAACCGACACAGAAGGTGTCGGAGAATGTCCCACATAGTTGACACACGATAATTTCTTTTCGTGTTTCGTCATCTATGGGACGACCCCCAAAAATATTACACTTAGAATGAATGGCCCTTAGCTTCTTCACCTCCTTTCCCCTTATAACTGCCAGCGCCCTGTCTGGATCCACCATTTCCACCATGTGACAAAAGGTTTGAAAAAAACTGTTGTCGCGATCTTCAATTCTGTCTCTCCTCTTTCTGTCCTAGGTTAGCTTAATATTTCTCGCCGCAAATTGCCAATGTAAGCAAATAATTATAATTGACTTCCGGTGATCAAAACAATATTGTAAAGTAAAAATGTATAACAAGACGGGGTTTCTTACAAAAACCACCCTTTTCACAATCTTCTGAAATGTAGTCAAGATCGATTTTTTTTTTGCATAACTAAACTTGCCGATTTTAAATAGAGACTTATGGGATCCCAAGACATTTCGAATGAGACTAAAACGGTCAAAATCCGTTTTGTTAATATGGTGAAATTTGCCCGGAAAATGGTCAAATTTTCACTTTTCTGAAAATCTCCATATAAAATCTGGCTTCCGTGCTATCTTTCTATTATGACAGCTTGAAAACCCGCCTAACCTTACTAATCTACATACCTTGTCCGGAGATAATCGTTATCGAATAAATTCGTTTAGTTGTCGCCGAACTCCGCAACTGGCAACTTCAACATTTACACTTGGAACTTTATTTTATAACATGTCCAGCTCTGTAAAAGATATGTTTCTAGATCAATTGTCAAATCTGCGGCGCGAGCCAGTGGTTGCTCGCAATAGTCCTCTTTAAGTAGATTTGAGGAGAAAACAGTTCCAAGGGATAGACGTCGCAATTGCTACACTTATCTCGTCGTAACTCAATGCTGAAATGCGTTTGCTCAACACGTTCAATAAGAGCAGACGTGTGATAACGACAAATTTCACAATATCTTTACTCGTTTCGGATTTTCGGAAGAGTACGTTACAGCGCCACTGCCGGACTCTGTCATTCTGAAATTTTTATAAATCCGTTCAATGAGCAGGTGAGGATTTTATTGACTCGCCATAGCCCACCGAATACTAATTTAGACAGGAAGAACTGTCGGAATCGTACGTCATCGATGTTGGAATCGTACGTCATCTTAACATGACGATTCCGGAGATTTTTTTCCAGCCCATTCTGTGAAGATGTGTGGATTGTTCTGATAGTTCTGGCCGCTCTTGGGATCGTGCTTTTGTGGATGCCTAAAAAAAAATCTGATGGGATTGATAATTTGTATTTTGAACTCGGATTTTCTTGCACCCTTACACAAAGTTGCATGAAATTAAATTTTCAACAAGAATCTCACACTTGAGCAATTTTGGGCGAGACCTGCGCCACATGCTGCCAAAATCCTGAAGTGATGTTTTTCCCCATAGATTTTCGCGATTTTCCCCATATAAACTTCAACGATAAACAGCGACCATCAACTGATTTGGCTAAAAATCTGCACAGATACTTATTATTACCTAAAAAAGTCGACCCAAGGGGTATCTCTTGAGATTCTTCAAAATTTTCAATTTTTCTTGTCACCCTAGTGGACATGGACAATTTAGCCTTTTTAGATATTCAAAGAAGTGCTGAAATTTCTGCTAAGGAAATAGCTTTGTTTACAAATTTAGCAGTGCAAAGCATAGGCTGTTGACAATCAACGAACCTTTTGGGTTAACTATACCATTGTTCAAGTTCGGTGTTCGAAATCTTTTATCCAGAATGTTTTGAATCCGGAATATACTTGTATTGGTTGAAAAAAATAATCAAATTATTCGCTCTACAGCATTGCCTTGGCGTTTTCGATTGCGAGATTCCTACTTGAAACTAGGTGTCCGTAGGCTTAATTGTTGAGGCAGTTGCAAACCTCTGTTTACACCTAAGCTTCCATCCACCCCGCGATTCGAACTGACGACCTGTGGATTGCTAGTCCAACTGCCTAACAGCGACTCCACCGAGGTAGGATCCATGGAGACGACTCCTACACCTGGATTGAGCTAACGACTTAACCCTATAGGTTAGACCGGGGCCAACATTTACTTCCCCATCCGACGGAAGGCGTGGTCAGACAAATCTCGTCTCGAAAAATACCACCGGAACCGTCTGGGATTGAACCCAAGCCGACTGGTTGAGAGTTGGTCAACGTGGACAGTCTGAGGCCGGCAAGGGTAATGATATCGATCGGATGGACGATATGCGTTTTAGTGTTGCTATTCGAAGTGACCATCAAAATGTTATTTCCTGGATGGTTGAAAACGATAGGGGAACGTATCGTCATCAGCAAATGAATTTTCATTGTTATATCGGATACTTCTAACAATACTGATTGCGTTATTTGTTAGTGAGATTGACGATTGGCACAATCCAAGTACATTTATCAATTTGTCAGCACCAAACTAGGCTCGTATTATGCTCCCCGAGCAGACGGAAATAACCTGGCAATAACATTTTTTGATATTTGAAAATACTTGGACAATAACATTCTATGTTATTTATAACAAAATTTGTTATTCGTAGTTATGATTTTTTTGTTATTGGATTGTTATTGTAATAACAGACTAATAACATTTAACGTTATTCTTGGAACAAATCTTTGTTATTATTTTTTTGTTATTTTAACAACTAATCCGATCATCCCAATAACAGTTGGAGTTATTCTTCCATAACGGAAAATGTTATTCACAAGTTGTTCTGGCTTTCAATCAATATCAGACCGATAACATATTTTATTATGATAACATAAACTGTTATTGAACTCTTATGCAAAAAATGATTTTTCAAGAAGATTCCATAACACTTTCTGTTATTTTAACAGTATTTGTTATTGAAATGGCATGAATTTAGTTATTACCGTCTGTTCGGGATCCGCTAGGGTCAAATCGGTCAACTAAGCTAAGCTCAGCCAAACTTTTATTAGTATGACCTATATCTCATTCTTAACTCTCAGACGACAAGCACGGACGATTAACCTAATGATGCTGCTGTTCACTTGTAGCGATTAAGGCTAAATCACGCTTTGTTCCACGAAACCCGTCATCAGTAGCGTTACTGAATCATTCCGACCAGCCTTGGCTTCACCTTTCAAACCCGATGTTCTAAAACCACCACCCGTCGATTGCTGCGCAGAGAAATGATGAACTCTCACCTCCCAAGCACGCTGAATAGGTCCGAAACAGAGCACGTGGTATAGTACCACGCCAATTTCGAACCATAAAAAGCGCCTCGTTTTGATAAAATTACGCTCCGCGAGATGGCTTCTGCCTGTTGGCCAGGGGCCAATCATCGGCGCTGTTAGAAGCGCGCTGGAGGTCGTCGAAAAGCGGCCTACCTTCGATGTCCTAGCGACGGCCAACAACAACGGATTATTGTTATGCTGGAACATCATCAGACCATCAAAGGTAACAGCAGCATCGGATGGGGCAACAAAAGATGCTTTTTTTTGTAGTTTTGTATATACAAAACTTACTAGTTTCATCTGCTCACCTCGCAATGTTTGAAGAAGCGCGCGCGCGCGCTCTCGGTGGCAGATGACCAAGAACGTGTGAAAATGTCAAAGCTCACATCCCGAACGAGTTCGCGCAAGGTTTGAAAACGGGTTTTGCACAATCATCGGCTAATGGAAATCGATTAGTTTGAGCCAGGAAGGGTTCTACATCATGTGGTTAACAACGCTTCGCACAAGTGGGATTAACCAACGTGGTTTGTAAATTAAAACAAACAAGCAAATGCACTGCTTCACCAGGCAGCATGAAAGTCTTGCGAGGCATTAGTGTCACACGGAATCATCCACGTGTTTATGAGCTGTGTGCGGTGCTGATGAAGACTTACTGAACATGATTTACGCGCGAGAGATGTGAAGAGCGCTAGCGGCGAGGTGTGAACAATATAATCATCAAACGATTCAGGAGCATCATGCTCGTAAAGGTGCGTTTGAAGGTGTACTAGGTAGGGCGTTTGCATGTGATGTGTATTTTTTCTATGAAATATGTAGTAAGTAGTCTATTATCTCTCTACATCAAAATAATATGAAAAATTAAAAAAAAGATCAAGCATGTTTTTTGCGTATTCTCAACACATGGGGGCACTACTACCAAACACTAATTACTTATTGGGTAATTCTCTACCAACTCACACGAAATCGGGAAAAGTTGCCCCGACCTCTCTTCGATTTGCGTGATACTTTGCTCAACGGGGTTATTTTGGTTCCTGATCACGAATTTAAGGTCCGTTTTTTGATATCTCGTGACGGAGGGGCGATACGAACCCTTCCATTTTTGAACATGCGAAAAAAGAGGTGTTTTTAAATAATTTGCAGCCCGAAACGGTGATGAGATAGAAATTTGGTGTCAAAGGGACTTTTATGTAACATTGTACGCTCGATTTGATGGCGTACTCAGAATTCCTAAAAAACGTATTTTTCATCAAAAAAACACTAAAAAAGTTTTAAAAATTCTCCCATTTTCCGTTACTCGACTGTAAAAATTTTTGGAACATGTCATTTTATGGGAAATTTAGTGTACTTTTCAAATCTTCATCAGTGATGACAACCATCGCGGCGCTCATTTTTGGTTCGCGGCACATTTTTCGTTTGTGGTGCTTTTCAGTTACGGAATTCGACAAAATGGTGTTCGAAGCATTTGTAGAACTCATCAACAGCAACATTTCTTTAGAACATTGTATAGCTGTAAAATTCTTACGGAAAAAGTTACAAGAAGATTTCAGACCTCAGGACCAATGGTTCGCGATGCTTTTGTTTGCCTAACGCATTTTTGGTTGTAACTTTTTTTGTATTCATCAAAAATTAACACTATGTTCAGCAAAGTTGTAAGATTTGGTGTGTTCTACAAGTCCTTCATACACAACTTTGTCAAATTCCGTAACTGAAAAGCACTACAAACAAAAAATTTGCCGCGAACCAAAAATGAGCGTCGCGATGGTTGACATCTCTGATCTTCATTGATCTTGTTGCGGGCTCCTGGCAACGGTTTTGGACAAGGTGGACTGTCCTTCAACTTGAGCGGACTGTAAAAACTCAAGCTTCTTTTGGGAGTTCAATTCCGGGACGAAAACACAGTTTTTCACTAGCACTAAACTTGTATTTCCGATGATATTTACAGGATTACGATCTGTTCTCTACGCGATCCTTCGTGCGACTTGCTTTGGCGCGCACTTTCCGTTCGGTTTTCGTGTTCGTTGCGCGCGAACTCTCGTCGTCGCGCCGTTGTTGTTGTTCTGTCAAGTTGGCAGCGCCGTTCTGTCAGTGGCGCAGGGGTGGGGTTGCGCACACTGCTTCAAACTGCGAATTTCTTGGTGAAATCTTCGGCATCGGCCGAACATTCTCCCCCCGGGTTGAAGGCTCGGCTTCTAACATCAATCCCGCTAGAAGAGAATCGGCCGCTGGCCACGCTGGAATTCGTTGGTGGTTAAGGATCTCGGACCAGATGCGCATGCTTCGTCCCGAGCTTGCTGCCATCTGGTGGTGTTCTTCGGTTGGTCGAATGGTTGAGCGGGAGGCAGAGCTCAGCTGCAATCCCGGGTCCCAAACCAAACGGGACTGCTTCTCGTTGTTGGTGAAGATCACGGACTGCAGCAGCTTCTCCGCAAACTTTCTGGCTGCACGGACACGATCAGTCGATCGTGCGACGTTGGCGTTGTATAGCTGGCAGCTGTACGTCTCACTCTTGTGGCTTGGCTTTGTGGCTGCGTCCTCTTGGACGGCTGGTGATGTGCATACGGGCTGTGCATTGATCGGAAGCGAATGGTCCTCGTCGTTCACTTCGTCGGCTTCGGCTGGTTGCAGTGATCGAGCGTCCTCGTCCTTCACTGCCTGGTTCGTGGCGATATCGCGATCTTCGTCTACCAGTCCAGCTGTCCCCTGCCTTGGGTCATCGGACTTGGCGTCTTCTCGTTCTGCGTCGGCTGGTAGCAGTGAACCAAGTTCCACTGGCTGACACCAGCCAACGGCGAGGTCACCGCGTATCCGCTCTTCTGACCGCAGCGTAGGAGGTACGCCCGAATCGCCGGACATGTCGACGTCACCTCGAACTCTTGTCGAGGCTTCGTGTTGAACCACTTCAGGTTCGGCGGGACTGTCTGGCATGCTTTGGAAGGCTTTCAGGTTGGAGCTCGTCTCGTGACTCTGTCCGAGAGGTACTTCACTGGGTACAAAGCAGTCGGTACTCAAGTGGCAACCGTTGCACCGCGTGCACAACGGGTCGCCACGCTCTGTGGTTGCGTTGGATGGGCTCGAGAGGAGTTGAATTGGGGCACATACCTTAGCATCAGCTGCAGCTAGGTCGGTTCTCTCCGGAACATCGCAGTCACCGGTACACTCTCCTTCACCACGAGCGTCGTTCGTGAAAAGCGGAGTTGGGATGGCAACCTGCTGCGAGACTGCTAAAGGCTTGACTTGTTGCTGTTCAGTGGCTTGGACGGGCTTGGACAGCAGTGCGAGACTGAGGGCTAAAATCTTGTTGTTGACTCCTTGGAGTAGCCCCTCAATCGCCGCACACTCCATGTCGTGGGCGTCTCGTTCATCGGCAAAACTGTCGCAATCCTCAATTTCTCGCAGCACTCGATCTAACTCACCGTAGAATCGCTCGATGTTCTTCGCGAACACCCGGAACTCCGGCATGGATGGCAATTGCTGGTCTTCTTCGAGGGTGGAAAGTCGTTCTTGGAGTAGCAGGATCTTCAATTTCAGCTGGCGTCGCTTGTTGGCCAACCTCTTCGAGGACCTCGGATGTCCAGCGGGATTCATCTTTTCTGGTGTTTAGTTTTGGGATCTCTAGATTTCAATGTTCCGCCGTGATCGCGCTCGTGGCGACACAACAGCGGCAGCACATCAGCAAAACACTTTCTGCTCGGGTAGCGGCTTCCCAACCGGTATCCGAAACCTTCCTCGCTTGCTCTTGCAGCAGGCCAACTTCAGGACTTTTTATTCGGGGTGTCGCACTTGCTCTTAAGCGAAACACTTTTCTTCGGGATTCTTCGTCGCAGCCACCCTCCCGGAACTCTCCTGCTGACGCTTGCAGCAGGCCCTTTCCGTCGGTGCTGTGGCCTCGACGCGGCTGGATCTGGAATCGTCTCCGCTGACGCTTGCAGCCGGATACGTTCCACTGCTTCTTCTTCTACCGTGTGCAGCTGGAGCGACCGCCAAATTCGCAGCGGTACTGTGAACTGGAATGTTCCACGCTTGGGAACCAAACAAAATGGCGTCACTACGCTCACCGCACACACTCACAGGTTTTTACGCGAACATCTTTTCGCTTTTTTGCGGGCTCTTGCCGCCACTGTTTCCGCCGTTCTTCAGGCCACGGAGTCGCCTTCTTAAACTATCATTCCGGTCTCGGTTTAGCACTTTATCTGAGGCAAGATGGCAGCGCTTGCTTGCTCCTTGCCGAGTGAACGCACTTTGATTCTTCTGCCGGTAACCAACTTCCGGCTCACTTCGCTTCGCTTGACGCGTTTCGCTGATCTTCCCTCAGCGTCTTCCGATCCGTCGTTCTGCAAGACACAGACACGCGACACGTTTTCACGCGGAGCACTCGAGACGATCGCGAGATGGAAGATAAACTTTTCCTCATCCGGAGGCACGCGAGGTGTTTGAATTGATCGCGACTTCAAACTTCTTCTTCTGCGGAATCGAGATTTTCAAGATGGCGACCATCCGGTTGGTCCGCCGCCACTCTTCACTTTCACTCGCGAACTTTCGGGTCCTCTGTCCGGTTCGAATGGACCAAATGTTGCGGGCTCCTGGCAACGGTTTTGGACAAGGTGGACTGTCCTTCAACTTGAGCGGACTGTAAAAACTCAAGCTTCTTTTGGGAGTTCAATTCCGGGACGAAAACACAGTTTTTCACTAGCACTAAACTTGTATTTCCGATGATATTTACAGGATTACGATCTGTTCTCTACGCGATCCTTCGTGCGACTTGCTTTGGCGCGCACTTTCCGTTCGGTTTTCGTGTTCGTTGCGCGCGAACTCTCGTCGTCGCGCCGTTGTTGTTGTTCTGTCAAGTTGGCAGCGCCGTTCTGTCAGTGGCGCAGGGGTGGGGTTGCGCACACTGCTTCAAACTGCGAATTTCTTGGTGAAATCTTCGGCATCGGCCGAACAGATCTAGAAGGGTCATTTTTTCATTTAGAACAAAAAATTTCATTTTAAATTTTCGTGTTTTTTCTAACTTTGCAGGGTTATTTTTTAGAGTGTAACAATGTTGTACAAAGTTGTAGAGCAGACAATTACAAAAATTTTGATATATAGACATAAGGGGTTTGCTTATAGACATCACGAGTTATTGTGATTTTACGAAAAAAAAGTTTTGAAAAAGTTACTTTTTGCGTTTCTCTTTGTTTCGTCGTCCGTGTCTGTCGCGGGTGACCATGAACGGCCATGATCGATGACGACCAACTTTTTCAAAACTTTTTTTTCGTAAAATCGCGATAACTCGTGATGTTTATGATTTTTTTTTAATAATTCTCTGGAGGTTCATTTGCAAAAAAAGTTCATCCGTCAAAATAATAAACCAAAACTATCGACTACGGGAATCGAACCAGAGACCTTAACCTTGACGATAACTCAGCAATTTTCCACTTTTGCACTAAAAAAAAAAACAGATGGCAGCACGACGTAACGCCACGTCCCTATGACTTAACTGCCTCGGCCACTACAGCTTGGTGAATAAGCAGTGGTCAGATGTCGATGTATGACACTCGTTAGAGATTTATTGTTTCAATGAACGAATGAACTAATTTGTTTTGGTGGTGTGAGTTGGTAGCATTATTCTCTCGATTTTGCCGCTGAGCCCTCAATAAGTTTTGGGGGAACGATTCTCTCGGCTCGGAATTTTGGGTGTAGGAATACATAACTTTTTATTTGCACAACACACAAAAAAATGTTCACCAAAAATTCAGAGTGGAGAGAATCGTTCCCTCAAAATTAATTGAGGGCTCAGCGCCAAAACCGAAAGAATAATGCTACCAACCCACACCATCAAAACAAAAGTGTTCATTCGTTAATTGAGACCATAAATCTCCAACAAGTGTCATACATTGACTTCTGACCATTTCTAGGTCACCAAGCAGTAGTGGCCGAGGCAGTAAAGTCATTGGGTTAGTTTGTCAAAGGTCTCAGGTTCGATCCCGAAGTCGACACTTTTGGTTTTTTGTTTGAATGATGAACTATTTTTTGCAAATGAACCTCGAGGAAATAGTTCTCAGGCCAATCTCGAGCTGTGTTCTCTGTGTCCGTGTCCGTGGTTAGTAACTTTTTAGTTTGGTTAGGTGATTAGTGTGACATTACTGAGAACTTTTCTCTCTTAGTTACTCTGTGGCAGTGTTGCAAATGAGTGATAAAAAAGCTATCAATAGATTACCTCTGCACCAAAAATATCCAAGAGTATAGCGGCCGTCACTGTAGCTTGTGAGATCTCTTCTTGTGTCTCGTGATTCCCAGCGATGTAATTCTCTCTCTATCACTCCTCCCCTTTTCCTTGACTATGCGCTCTCACCGCTGAGTCTCTCAATCTCTCCGAAAACTGCAATGAGAGAACGCGAGATGGCGATTAGGAGCCGACCACGCATGACGTCCTGTTAAACTGCGTTTGCAAAATTGGTTTTGTGGCGGCTTTTGTGGTTAAACGCTGTTGCGGTAGCATGATCGTGGAAGCGGGAATGAGAGAGAAAATGAAAATGTCAATCGCGAGTGGGTAAACACGAAAACGTGTTCGGCTATGTTCGGCGCTGAGAGTTTCAATGAAGTGAGAAGAGCAGTTGTATTTGAGGCATGAATATTCACGCGAGATAATTGTAGTTGCTGAGAGCTGATACTTTGATATTTTAACAACCCTGCTCTGTGGTAATTTCCTCTCCCTTAATATAAAAAAAATAAAGTAAAAAAAATAACCTCAAGAGGCTCCAATTGCTTTCGCGAGAACACAATACCATTCCCAAGAAACACGAATCAACCTGCAGTTTTCCGCTTGAATGCTGAGCAACGTGACTTACTTATTTTTCTCTTTATTTTCGCTCACACCTTCTACTGAATCTTTCGAGAAAAGTGACTATTTTGCATCACGTCGAACCTGACGATAAAAGCGTGAAAAAGTTCGTTTTCCCCATCGATCGATTACTTTATTTGGCACGCCCCCGAAACGTTACCCATTCTCCACCATGAACGAACTTTCGAGCGAACCCGCTGGACCCGGAAAAGCCATCAGGCCCTAGTCAGTGATTAGTTGTTACACCGACGACGGCGACGAGCACTTTAAACAGTTATGATGTGCCCAATGGTAATAAGCTTTGGCGATGATGAGCTGCGCCAACTGCTTCGCGGGGTGCGACTATTCAAGGAAGGCACGACCAGAGACTGTCCAAAGGTGACCAAGCAATGGACGACCGCGGCGGGGTCCTTTGAAGATGTTGCTGGGTTATTGCAAAATCAAGAGGGGTCACGTGGAAAGCCGAGTAAAAAAGTTGTTATTAACTACAAAACCCTGTTATTCGATAGTTATAGAAAATCAATCAGGATTTGTCAAAAATTATTGCAATTTGATTTCAGTCAAATGGATTATGCCATTGTGATGTTGGTTAGGACATGTAGTATCAATTTCAATACAAAACTCAACAAAAGATTGTATTGAAACAATTGCAACACGCCAATCAATAGCTTTCATTTCCCTGATGAATGTTTACATTGATAGCTATATTTTAATTTCCCTTCCTCAATTTGCGTTTCACGTGGGTCTTACAGCTTCAGTTACACAATTTCTCCGCACCAAGCCCACCTGAATGCTAGCATTTTTTTCCAATTTCACTCCATGGTAACCCTGACTGAAAAGTCCGTCGGACGTCCGTCGTTTGTCGTCCGTGCAATCATACGACGTCGCACGACAATGTCGTGCGACATTCGCACGAATGTCATACGTTTTTGCACCAAAATGTCGTATTTGTCGTGCGATCGATCATCGAAATTGTTCGACATTGTCGTACGACATTCGACCGACGTCGCACGGTTTTGTTATTTAGGTTGTCGTGCCTTTGTCGTGTGCTGTTTTTTCGGGTTTTTAGGTTATGTGGCAGTGTCAAACTAAAAAGTTACCCCGTTCGTTTGACAACAGTTGGTGTCAAACCATCGGGGTTTGAGTGTATTGTTAAAAGATAACCAAAGAAATAAATAGAATTGAATTGAATAGACACAATTTCATAATTTTAATATATTTTTTCATATTTTTGAACGAAACTATACCTTTTAATAGATTTTTTTATATTTATGTGAATCTTAGAAAATTTGAATTGTGGAATTGAAAAGATTCAGGAAAGATTGGTATGAAAAATAGAATTTTATTGTTTAGAATTTGTGAAGGTTTCAGGTTTTTAATTCTCCAGTCCCTCCCACGCACACTTTCATCGTCCTCATTTATTTTCCGTCGTCCAAATGGGATGCAAAACCCCCTCTATCGTTTCAAAAACACAACTCACCGTATAAAAACCTCCGGCGGATCAGAAACGCCGTCTTCCTCCACCTTTCTTTTCACACGGAACATTGTACACCTCCCCAAGACTTGACGGGAAGGGGAATGGTCTTTCTCCCTCCTTCTGTTCCATTGGGGGGAAACATCCATTACTTGCCGTTTCATTGTCCTCCTCCTTGGGTATGGCACGCACCGCCACCTCCCGCGGAAAGTTAAACATCAATCCGCTTCCTCGATCGCAGACCGGGTGCTTCCCTTCCCGTCTTCCGGCATGGCCCGCCGGAGCAACGATGTGACCCGTTCTCCTCCTCCTCCTCCTCCTCCATCACGAAGGCCGAAATCAGGAAATCTGGAATATATTGCTATGATAAAGCCGCTCACAAAAAGCAACACAACTTACCAATCAACCGGCCAAAATCCACACTAACTTTCGGCAACGTAAACTGGTTCGATTCGGTACAAAGTTTCTCTGATTTGATCAAGTCCAAACAAGACCAACTGAAGAGAACTGTCAAACTGCGTCGACGAATATCGTGACGTCAAATTGAAGGAAAATCGATGGAAAAAACAATGTCGCGCATGTCGAGTGTTTGTCGTTCGTTTGTCGTCCTTTCGACCAATCGATATCGAAACGGTAAAATGAAAACCGCGCGACAACTCGTACGACGTGCGACATTTTTCAAACAGGGAAATAGTTCAGTTCAATAGGTGCATCATTTTATCCAGTGGGCATCAATATCGCTCTGTTGGCGTGAATTCGATCATTGAACCACGAATTGTGATACAAAATGCTGGTGGAATTTCCAAAGGCCCCATGGTCATTGCATCGGCTAAGCCGTTGATTTACCCTACAGACCCATCGACCGACATAATTCAGTGTGAGTAATTGTGCCCGGCATGGCAGAAAAAAGTCCGTCTTTTTTGCCGGGAATTTCACCACCTTCACGACACTAGCTGGCTACTAGGGGGTGGTGAGTTTGGGTGACCGACGTCGTCGTGCTATCTTGTCGCACCCGCCTTTTCGACGTTCCGAGAAAAACGCGTTGTAATGTTTGACCTTGAATAAAAAAAACGAAAGCTAGCAATGTAAACAATTACAAACACGTTTTGTTTGGCTGACCATTCTGTGCATTGTCCCGAAGTTTGGTCAAAGTTGGTTGCTGGAGTCCCGAGTAATAATTACAAATGTTTACGGTAGTCTAACTTGTACGCGCGTCAAACGCGTTCTGACCTGAAATCCCTTTGCCCTTTGTCGCACTTACATCAATTTTCAGGGAGTGACAAGATAGCACGTCAAGATTGAAACTTCTTTCATATGAAAAGTGACCAAAAATTTCGGAGCTCTTTTGGTTTTCATTGAATATCTCAGGATTGAAATCGAATTTTGGGGATCTGTGGAGGTCAAAAGATGAGGTATTGTGAGCTGCACAAAATGGCGTTCTTAACTCAATTTGGCCCAAAATGCACGTACGACAAGTTAGCACGAAGGCGACGAGACGTTGAGTCAGGCTGTAAGGTACAATATGTGTACCAGCTGAGAGCACGTTCTTGAGCTGGATTTAAGAGGTGTCGTAAAGATGAAAAACTATTTCCTTCGTGACTCGTGTCGTTGAGCCGAAGAAACGCTGAAGTATGATTTTTTTTAAAGATAAGTTTATGACAAAAAATTAAAGTTTATTATTATCACTTATGAAAAGAAATTGCACAAGACTATAAGTGAAGTGCAAAATAGTAAAAGAAAATATTTATACAAATTTCCTCATGAAAACGAAATTGCGAAAAATAATCGTTTTTGATGAACGTTCCCTCCAAGTTTGGTCTCTATCGGTCAAGGTTGAGTTCAAGAATGTACCCAGTTGACCTAGAATGACCCATTTATTTCATTACTTTTGAATGACGATTTTTGTTACGATATGTTTCATTTACTTTTAAAATAATTGTGCATAAATATCTAACTTGCAACATAATAAAGCTATAAACCATTCAGTACATCTGCCACCCCTACTTGGCATGTAATCCACACCACTCGACGCAAATCCAGCTATCAAAATTTAATTTTATTACCAATAACATCAGCGAATGAGATGTTAATACGTTTTCCTTCTGAACATAAAATTAGCCGCCACCCGGCCTTTCCCCCAACCTACCTGCCAAGCAATTAAAGCGTGCGCCATCGCCACTTTATTAGACAACCTGCCTGCCGTGTGGTACGTCCTTTTCGCAGTACAACCTACCCGCGATTCAGGTGAATCTTCAGGTAAAACGTTTTAGCGCGCGCGACGATGATCTCAAATGTCAAATGTCACGTGGTGATTCGCGGGGCCACCCTATTTGGTGCGTGTGGAGAATTTATTATTGCGAATGGTTTGTGCTGACTAAGCCGTACCCTACAAAGAAAAAAAATCTTGGTAATATTTATTACATCTGGAAAGGGGTACATCTTTTATGTCAGAAAAAATGTGTAATTTTACCTAGGAAAATGTGTAATTTTACCACTTTTATGTTGTAATGTCGCTATTTCAGTCTAAATGAGGCAAAATTACATCATAAAATAGGTAATATTCAATACACCTCCCAAATTTATACAATTTTTTTTTGTGTATGGTTCGAATCCAATAAAAGTATCCAGTATGGTGAGATTTGTTTTTTTTGGGACACGTAGGATTTTTATGAGTAAAATGAATGACACTAAAATTTTTGTATGAAACTTCAAGTAAAACAGAGGGCCAAAATTCTTGCCTTCCTTTAAGTGTGTGTCAAATTTGTCCCTAATCACCCCAATTGGCACATCTCAGGTATCGTTTGACCTGAAGCCGTCGTAACGCCGCGCGGTTTATTTGAAGTTACGAATGAGACAACCCACCTGGGAAAGGTGAGCCTACCAAGCTGAATGAATCTGGTGGATATTTGATTTAATAATGACGACGAAGGTGGAACGAAGAGAAAAGTGTGTCGAAGGAAAGGAAAAGGTGTGTGTGCGTTTGTGGGTGTTGGGTGAAGTGTTGAATGTTGAGCGGTTCCATTTAAATATATCCACGAAACGACACCGCTCGGGGAAGGCTATCTTTGGGGCTGGGAAACGCTGTGAACTATGACATAATATGGAGATGGGACGGAGTAGCAGCAGCCAGTGTGGTGACATACATCTATTTGCATGCACATAATAGCGGAGCGTTATGCTAACTAGTGACGGTAGTCTGGTTTGGCAAACTAGTGGTTCGACAAATTTAGGTCAAATCTTTGAACTTGATCAGACAAATGACAACGTATGAATTTGTGACAATCATCTGCGGCCAATCTACACGGAGAAAAGAGTTCCCAAAATCGTGAACAAGCGTTCATGAAAATGAGAACCTCGAACAATGTGTTCAAATCCCATGGTACGATTTTGAAAAACGTACCATGAAATTTGAACACTTTGTTCGTGGTTCCCATTTTCATGAACGCTTGTTCACGATTTTGGGAACACTTTTTTCAATTCAAATCAATTCTCAAAATCGTGAATTAAATTCACGACTGCGAGAACCACGAAAGAATTTATTCACGTTTATAGTGCAAATGCACCATACTCATGAATAAATTCCTTCGTGGTTCTCACATTCGTGAACTTAATTCACGATAACGAGAATTGATTTTTTTCTGTGTAGTCCGTCCCATATGTATTTTTGTCAAAAATGAGATAAACTTTCCAATAGTCTTGTTTTTATCATGTTCTTTTAGCCTATTGAATAAACAAGTAATGTTTGTTCTAAAAATTCCAAAATAAATATGACTTTCGTGCTCTCCCATATGCAAAATAAAGGCATATAGAAATGTCTCGCAAATCGTCTGAGTGCATGAAGAATTGTTTATATTTTACAGAGTATATCTTTAAGAATACGTAAACCTTGAAAATACCATTATCTGTTCATTTCTGAAGAAATATTTCAATTTTAAAACGAACTAATCCAATCCTTTGGTCCATTTCTTTTGCAAGTGAAAACCACGGATAGAAAAAATAAAATGCATACCGTTATGGCTCAAATGTACACCATATATTAGTTTTGCTTTGTCTTAAATTAATAGGCGTTCTGCAAAATATTCCTCCTCAGATAAGCGGAGTTTTTTTTTCAAATTAATTTCAAGGGTTTAGCAGTTTAGATTTGCATTCATGTGTTCATCGTTGCCGGTCATATTTTGATATCTATGAATAGGAATCAAAATCTGAAATAATCAATTTTTTATCATTTTGTGACTATTATTAACTTGGAAAACTATCAAAACAAACCTGGAAATGACAGTTGAACCAGGTTGAACCTCTGGTGTAAATGTTCAAGCCTACCTTGATACCATGACTGACCTGCCTTTATTTATGGACAAATAAAGTCAAGTCGGTATCTTGTTGAAAATTCCACAAATTGACCTCCAAATTGTTAGTTTTTATTTTAAATCAAATTTATGACAGTTGAGCAACTCTCTACGAAATCGGCCGATTTCGACCATTTTTTTATTAAACTCAAACTTTGTGAAGGCCTTAAGCTATTTTGCGTCATTGGTTCACCCATACAAGTCTCCTTACAATTTTGGCAGCTGTCCATACAAAAATGGTATGTAAATATTCAAACAGCTGTAACTTTTGAGTGATTTTTCTGATCAATTTGGTGTCTTCGGCAAAGTTGTAGGAATTGTTGAGGACTTTTGAGAAACATTTTTTTTCACTAAAACTCAATTTCCCAAAATACGTATTTTTTGACTTTCGAGATTTTTTTATATGTTTTAGGGGACAAAAATCCGCAACTTTTGAGCCATAGAGTAACATGGTCAAAAAATCTGCCGCCGAGTTATGATTTTTTTTTAAAAATAGTGATTTGCCTTCCTCACTGAGGTAAGGCTATAATCCTGCTCTAAAAATGAACTTTGTAAAAAAAACGTCGTAGACCCACCTTCATGTATACATATCGACTCAGAATCGAAAACTGAACAAATGTCTGTGTGTATGTGTGTGTGTATGTGTGTGTGTATGTGTGTGTGTATGTGTGTGTGTATGTGTGTGTGTATGTATGTATGTGACCAACAAACTAGCTCATGTTTCTCGGCACTGGCTGAACCGATTTGACCCGAACCTGTTGCATTCGACTTGGTTTAGGGTCCCATAGATCGAGTTTTATACAGATTGAAGTTTCGATAAGTAGTTCAAAAGTTATGTATAAAAATGTGTTTTCACATATATCCGGATCTCACTTAAATGTATGTAAACTATGTCCGGATCCAGCATCCGACCCATCGTTGGTTAGGTTATCAAAAGACCCTTCCAACGAGTCCAAAACATTGAAGATCTGGCAACCCTGTCTCGAGATATGGCCCCTTAAGTGATATTGGTGTACTTTTTGGAAGCCGGATCTCACTTAAATGTATGTAAACTATGTCCGGATCCACCATCCGACCCATCGTTAGTTAGGTTATCGAAAGACCTTTCCAACGAGTCCAAAACATTGAAGATCTGACAACCCTGTCTGGAGATATGGCCCCTTAAGTGATATTGGTGTACTTCTTGGAAGCCAGATCTCACTTAAATGTATGTAAACTATTTCCGGATCCACCATCCGAAAATAGATGAAATTTGTGTACAGCCAGTGTTGGCAATGAGTGAGGAAGGCTCCAACCACATTGGTGGATTAGGTAAGTTTTTTGGAAAAAAACGAAGTTTTATGCAGCCATAGAGAAACATGGTCAAAAAATCTGCCGCCGAGTTATGAATTTTTGAAAAAATAGTGCAAAAACAAGTTTGACATTCTTGTTTAATGCAAAATTGAATTTGCAATCGAAAAGTACTTTACAGATTTTTTGATAAAGTGCTCCGTTTTCAAGATATAGCCACCGAAAGTTTGATTTTAGCGAAATATTTGCAGTTTTTCAATTTTTAAAAATAGTGACCATGAGTGAATATTTCTAAAAATATTTTTTTTGAGAAGTTCAGAAAATTTGAAAACTTCAATTTTCGTGTTTATTTTTCTTTAAGCCGCTGTATCTCAGCAACCAGAGGTCCAATCTTCAATGTCTCTTAGACAATTTTATAGAAAATTTGAACTTTTCAAAAAAAAAAAAAATTTTAGAAATGGTCACTCATGGTCACTATTTTTTAAAATTGAAAAACTGCAAATATTTCGCTAAAATTGAACTTTCGGTGGCTATATCTTGAAAACGGAGCCTTTATCAAAAAATCTGTAAAGTACTTTTCAATTGCAAATTCAATTTTGCATTAAAAAATAATGTCAAAATTGTTTTTGCACTATTTTTTCAAATATTCATAACTCGGCGGCAGATTTTTTGACCATGTTTCTCTATGGCTCAAAAGTTGCGGATTTTTGTCCCCTAAAACATATAAAAAAATCTCGAAAATAAAAAAATACGTATTTTGGGAAATTGAGTTTTAGTGAAAAAAAAGTTGATAAAAAAATCTGCAAATTTTTTTTTCCGTGTACCTATTTTTTTCTCAAAAGTCCTCAACAATACCTACAACTTTGCCGAAGATACCAAATTGATCAGAAAATTCACTCAAAAGTTACAGCTGTTTGAATATTTACATACCTTGTATGGACAGCTGCCAAAATTGTATGGAGACTTGTATGGATGAAACAATGACACAAAATAGCATATTTGGCCATAGGGAAGGCCCCCACAAAGTTTGAGCCAAATAAAAAAATACAAATAAAATTCATTTCCGGTTTTGGTAGAGAATTGCTCAGTTATATTTTTAGACTGATTTTGAAACAAAAAACTGTGTAAAAAATCATATAGAAATTGTTGGTTTAGAATGAGAAAAATGGTAAAACTTTTTTTTGGACTTCTCACAGCGTTATCTCACTCTCTTTTTACATATGGAACGGACTAGATTAGAACGGCAGTACAGTTCCAGAATTGATTGTCCAGAGCTGTGATCATCCGAGTTCTGAAATCCCAAAAATCTCTGAACGTAATATTTGAATAAACCCTTATGTGCTAGAATACGCATTGGTTTGATATTGAAGGTAACACATTTAACCATACAAACTCTGAACGCTGAACGATTAGCAGAAAAAATATAATCATATTCGGACGTTATAACAATGCTTATATAACCAATTCCAGTAAACAGCATGGAGAAATACAAATTACCAAAAATCCTATAAGCCAATCCCATTAGGTTCTAATTAGATGAAAATTGTGCAATTCTTCATTTCACCCTGTGCAAACTGTACAATCCACCCTTCACGCTAGCCCTAGAGTCGAACCAGTGTGGTCAGCAAAATCCATTCACTACCACCTGTACCAGTGGCTTACCAGACGACGGTTACGAGTTTCAATTAATTATCAGAATTATTTGTTTGACATTTAGTTACGCTTGTACGAACGGTTCTCGTTCTTTCAACGTACTCGTACGAGACAGGTGAAACATTGATTGCCATATCGCCGTGGCCGAGGAGGCCCCCCCCACTCTTTGCCGCACACAATGTTGCCATAAAAGTTTTATTAGTTTTCTCGTACACTCATCACCGCGCGGGATTGGCCTGACGGTAAGAGTTTGACCAGCCACTTGGTCGGGGAATAGCAAAACACATACGAGTGATGAGCTAACAACCAATTCTGAACGGTTCATGTGTTTGGTGCTAGATTGGCTTCATCACACCGTGGTAAGAACTGACGTAGTTGGTGTCAAATGTAGTTAGTACACACAATGAAGGAAGCATTTTCTGTTCAACTCCTATTGATAATTGGGATAAACATTCGAAAAATTCAAACCTACTAGTTATAACACGACTAACGGAATTAGCGACCAATCTCTAGGATGTGCTCTTTTGCCAACCCGGGTCACCATCGTCACGTTCTATTCTCCACCCATCCTGAGTAGGGTCCGCTGCATGGTTTTCCTCGTCAATGACTTATTTTTATTGGAGATTCAGCTCGCACTCCCAACATCCGGGATCCCAGCTATTGAAGGTGTGGTAGCCCCACTGGTCATAAAAATCACTTAGTTTATCATAATGGCGCTGCTAAATCGAGGGATTTGTCAAATGATGAACGCTATTAGTCATGACTTTATTCAAGTTTTGGAAGAAAATACAGTGTTCTGGAGAAGTTTTATTGATAGGTCATCTATTTTTATAGCATCATGATTAACGAGAAATTTTGAAATCTCTCATGGTATGGTTTTGTTTTATTTGGTTTTAAAAAATGTTCTGCAAATGTTTTTATATTTTGTTGAACGAGACATATTTATGTTTACCAAATATTTCGGTAATGTTTGACTAGATTAAAGTAATCGATTTTTATTAATATGTGTGTAAGTTTAGCAAATTTGATTTGATAATTAATGAATCTATAACAAAAAATTAAGAATTAAATTTAACTTATAAATAAAATAAATAATAAATTCAAAGTCACTAAAAAAACAAAAAACCAAATATTTAAAATTGTGGACAGTACCTGCAATCATAACTTGATAATTTTATAGAACTTACGGCAAAAAATTTAAAAGTGAGCTTGAAATTAAAAAAGGGGTTTAATTTTTCAAAGAGTTGTATCTTTGTGAAAAAATCTGAGCATGAGCATGGTTGACTGCCAATGAGCTGCTTCTCCGATATTGACAGATCAGCTGAAGTTAAACAATGAATCAAAAATGATCAGTGGGAGCCAACCATCCGTTCACTGTTTAACCTCTGAAGATCCCTACTTTGATAGTCAATACCGGCGCCCTCCCAAGAAGCCTGCAGTTCAACGAAAGGGAGGAATGTTAGTCCGATAGTTGAAGTTGCAGATTCATCAAGCACATAGTTTTTCGCTATATACTTGTTGATGACGCTTGAGACCGTTAAATCCATAGCATCTCCTTCAAGCATCGCGTGATTATTATTTTATGGGTTAGTAGGATGAGGTATTGGCTTTTCGATGCCTCCCGAGCTACGATGCTATGGGGAGGACTTTTATAACAGACCCGTCGGCGAGCCTTCCGAGCAACGAAGCTATGGGAAGGTCTTCATGGTTAACATACAAAATTACTCACACAAAATTATTTTGCCCCACTATTAACTCGACGATCCAAAATGTCAGTGCGTCTTTCTATCATTATATAGAAATAGCTTTTTTACCATAAAAAAAACCTTATTCGAAAAAATAAATACAATTTACCCGACGCCGTGCCTTCCGATCAACGATGATATAGGAAGGGCTTTGAAAATCACAAAACAATTGATTAAGATTACAAAAGCACAAAAAAAACACCAATTACTCAACAAAAATGACGCTCAGGACACAAATAATTCAGTAAGGCGTGGCCTCGCCGCCCGCAATCGACTGAAGTAGGAAACACAATTAACACCCTGTTACTTTGGAACACAATTACTACGACAAACTCAACCGGCGGCGTGCCCTCCGATCAGCGATGATAAAGGAAGGACTGATATTATCATTGCTAGCAAGAAATAGCACACATTAAAACACGACAAAAGCTCACACAAAAAATAACTTTTCACTCCGAATATTTTTTACGACCATGCGCTCCCTTTACAAATTATGCACTCACCCCATACTAACAGCGACCCAAAAGCACACAAAAAAATAACCTGAATAATCACGACTTCCGTCCCCACTTCCAGCGCACCAATCTAGACATTATTTTTGAGTGAAAAAAAAATCTTCCGAAATTTATTGAATCTTTTATAATCCATTCAGATCCTTCAGGGGAAAAAAAAAATTATAATAAAAATCGCATCTATTTTAGAGGTAAACGAATCCAGCCTATCGGTCATGAATCATGAAAAATGTTTAAAAATCGTAATTGATGAAACTACGTGCTATTTGAAATGAAATAATCAGAGAGGCTAACTTGAAATCTTTGAAGTTTTTGAGAGAAAATGTAAAATTTCCGTCATCAAATCGCTGCTATCGTACTATCTCGCTGCAAGTCACATTTTGACGTTCCGAGAAAAAAGAGCCTACAATGTAAACAATAACAAACACGTTTTTTGCTTGACCATCCTGTGCATTGTTCCGAAGTTTGGTTGAATTTGGTTGCCGAAGTCCTGAGTTATAGTTACAAATGTTTATGGTAGTCGGTCATGTATGTGTGTCAAACGCGTTTTGACCTGACATCCTTTTGGTAAGTTGTACGCACTTACAATCATTTGATGGATGCTAACTCTCAGCGCGGTTTAAATGATCAAAAAACACTAACCACAATCAATGGCGCCCAAGCCAACTCAGTACATTGTATCCGAAATGTCAATATTTCCGCCGTTCATTGTTTCGCTCTCGAATGTCGCAGTTTCAATCTTCAATTCTCAGTGGCCTAAGGATCGCGGGCGTCCAAGAACTCAACGCATCGTAACCTCAAAAGGCTGGCAAAGGTTAAGTACCGATCATCCGTTATCTGATTTTCGGTTCGCCTTCGCGGATCACCCTTTTGAACACACGCGCTGTAGTGTCTACCCAACTTGTTGGACCTGCAACCTACGTACCTGTCCTCTGGTCACATACTGCACTCGTACCGCTGGTGGATTCCGTCGAATAAGTTCCACCAGTGAATTTCTTAATTACATAAGTACACCCGGCGTGGCGCGTTCGTTTGGTTCAGGCGCATCTCTCGGCTTTAAAAGGAGATGAACGAGATGGCGGATTATGTCAAGATTAACTTCTTTGCCGGTGCCAACGTCTAATGGAGGTGTCCAGCCCCGGTCAAAGTGTCACCGCCCCAGGTGTTTGTGTTTGATGATCCGATGGGGAGAACGAACCTTTGTTTCTAGTAGCGTAGCTTGTTTGAAGACTTTTTTTTTCACTCAACGACTCAACTCTGCGTACGCAAAAGCACATTGAAGCTTGCGTTGAGGAGTAGATCATTAATAACTTCTAAGCCTGGAGGCAGGGGCGGAAGGGAGTCACTGAGGCAGAGACAGATTTTACTGACAGGTGACTTATTGGACGGGTTTGCGGATAGGTCATCATACCGAAGCCGCCACCGCCGGAATGGGCTGAGAAAAATATGCTAATTTTGCGAGCGGTCTTTGTGGGTCTTGCTGCGTGGGAAGAATACGATATGGTACGTGCTAAACCAGGGTGAAATATGTTTGAGCTGAACAGGCTCAAAAGGTGACGATAGGATGTGACCCCTTGCCACAGATCGAATTGTTTGTTCAGTTGTTTATTGCCAATAGATTTGATGTTAATCTTGTTAAAAGATTAAGTTGATCATACTCAAGAACATTTGTTTCGTGTCAAAAACTACATTACCGTAGTTACCGTCAACAGGGGTTATCGAAATCTGCGTTGGTTTAGCCGTAGAGTGCATCTTAGTATGCAAAGGCACATTTTCTAACCAAGTTTGCATACTAACATCTTTATTTACATGACTGATCAGCTGGCAAATAATCGAAAAATTGTGAATACAAAATGCTTTTTTAAACAGGAAGCCACTTGAAAGTGTGAACCACCCGGATCAACAATGACTGAGCAAATATCGTGATGCTGATGACTTTGATGGCTTATATGATAATTAAGTGGAAGGAATCTTCAATGATGCCAGTGTCAAATTCTCTTGATTTTGCTCAAGAATCGTTCCTTACACCAGCTGTTAAAAATATGAGAATTTTCTTTTTTTGGCAGAACATTCATGAGAACAAAAGTTTAAAAGTATCTGCTGTCTAGCCATTTTGTATTCAATAATTCATTGTGTTAACGAGAAGCTTCCCAGTGGAAACAAACTCCCTAAACGGTACAAATTTCACAAAACACCCCCACAATGACATTCAATTTTGATGATACCGGGGAATCTTCACCCAAAAGTGTCCCCATTCGAAATTTATCACTCCACTGAAGATTGAGATCCATTGAGAGCGAGAAAGCGGCTCGTTGAAATAAACTTACCGTGAAAATAATTAAATCAACGACCCGTTCTCTAGACGATCCTTTTTCGGTGCGTACGAACCTTCTTGAAGCTGTGTGTCTCGAGGAAAATTGACAGCGGTCCTTGGACCAAAACTCCCCGGAGGTCAACCGGCTGTTGCTTCGGGGACGTAACGCTGAAAAACGCCACTCATCGTCACCTCTTTCTGACTCTCTATCTCTCTCTATTTAACTTCACAGAACGCCGTTCCTGCGTGGCCCCGATCCACCCCCTTGCTGGTGCTGGTGGTTCCCCCGAAGGGACCAAACACCACCACGCGAGAATGAGGCGGAGGATACTCAGCCTAAACTCGTTAGGCTTAATTTTGCTCGTTCAGGTAAGTGGATCCTTTATGTTTATGTGAATGAAATCACTCAGGCTGGGCGGAACTCGTTGGAACTTTACGTGGGTGACGACAATATGCTTCTTATTTGCTATTGACCAAAAATGGTTTATGGTCCAATATCACTGTTTTGAATTATATTATCGCTAGTGATTTAGGTCAAAATTTGATGTGCTTTGTGATAAGCAGTAAAAATGTTTTATTTAGGTACGTTGTAAGTTGATGTCAGTAAACGCTTCAGTTTCATCAAGGTATGATAGATTTGGGCTCCCTAAAAACACTCCAATCGACAGAATTGAATTTTAGGTAATTTCTTGCGAAAGGTTGTAAATTTTGAGGTATAAATCATTATAAGACACCAAGCGCCTCCATTGAATTTCTGTTTCTCAGCATAAAACCATGGAGGCGCCTGGTTCCTTACCACAAAATGATACAGTAATGCCTCGGTTTAGCACCGCATATGGGGGATGCAAAACCGAGGCGTGCATAACTGAAGCACAGAGCTTATGGGATTTTGACTATATGGGAGACATTGGCTATAATCGAATGAAAAATCATGCAAACATAAAAATATAGTGTTGTGAATTCGGGATGATGATAGTTATCCATTGTTATTATACAGCAATTCCATTTGAAAAGAGCCTAAACCAAAAAAAAAGTTCTCCGATCGGGCTCAAAATTTTTCTGGGGGTTCCTTGGCCAAAATAATTAGACCCGTATTTTTTTGTTTGGCCATTAGGGTGGCCTACATCGTGCTAGGGTGGTTCAAAAATGGCAATTTTCGTCATTTTCGCAAAAACCACTTTTTCTAAAAATCATATCTCCGCGCCATTTCATCCGATTTTAGCTGTCTTAGACGCAAAGAAAGGTGATGAGTTTGGCTATTTAGTAAAAGTTCCAAAAATCTAGCTTAACTATTGAAAAAGTCGTATGAAAACTTAAAATGGCGTTTTGACCGTGTCTGGACCAAAGAGCCTATGTCTGAAAATATTTTATCGGATTCCTCGGAAAATTTCACATAACATATCAAAAATTGGCGATGTCGAACCGTACGTTTCCGAGATATGATTTTTGAAAAAACTGCGTTTTCGACGCGCCACGCGCAAAAACGGGAAAATGACGAAATCGGCAAAATCAACTTTTTCCACTAAAACTGCGATAACTTTAAAATTTCAGCGATGACCTATAGATGTTATGGTACCAAAAGTTGCGTCTCTCAATTACGAAAATTTTGGTACCCAGACATGTATAGGTCATCGCTGAAATTTTAAAGTTATCGCAGTTTTAGTGAAAAAGTTGATTTTTGCCGATTTCGTCATTTTCCCGTTTTTGCGCGTGGCGTCGAAAACGCAGTTTTATTTTCAAAAATCGTATCTCCAAAACGTACGGTTCGACATCGCCAATTTTGATATGTTATGTGAAATTTTCGAGGAATCCGATAAAATATTTTCAGACATAGGCTCTTTGGTCCAGACACGGTCAAAACGCCATTTTAAGTTTTCATACGACTTTTCAATAGTTAAGCTAGATTTTGGAACTTTACTATTTTTCCCAAATAGCCAAACTCATCACCTTTCTTTGCGTCTAAGACAGCTAAAATCGGATGAAATGGCGCGGAGATATGATTTTAGAAAAAGTGGTTTTGCGAAAATGACGAAAATTGCCATTTTTTGAACCACCCTAGCACGATGTAGGCCACCCTAATGGCCAAACAAAAAAATACGGGTCTAATTATTTTGGCCAAGGAACCCCCAGAAAAATTTTGAGCCCGATCGGAGAACTTTTTTTTTGGTTTAGGCTCTTTTCAAATGGAATTGCTGATAGTAACATGATTTTTTTTACAAAAATACTTATTTTTCCTGTATTTTGAAAATGCATATTTTTTTCTCTGAAAACCTCAAAACATTTGTTATTGCAATATGGATATCACATGATCGCATTTCTGTCATACATTTCGAATGTAGTAACAACATTTTTTGAAAATACTCAACTTTTCACAAAACTACGTTTTTTTTCAAAAAATACTCCAAATTTCAGTTTTTTTTGCAGTATGGGTCAAATGACCGGGACTTTTTCATACAATTGGATTGTAATAACTTTAAAAAAAATAAAACTTAAAATTTTCATAAAATTACTTATTTTTGAAAATACTTCAATTTTCAGTTTTTTTTACAACATAGATATCGAAGGATCGGATTTTTTCATATATTTCGAATGTTATAACAACCTTTTTTGAAATTACTAAAAAAATCACAAAACAACGTATTTTAGGAAAAAATACACCTAAAATTTCACTGTTATAAATTTTGTATTTTTTGACAATATTGTTTGTGAAAATTTTGAGTTTAAAAAAAATTGTTAAATGCTTCGAAATTGATTAAAATATCTTGATCATTTGATACCCATCTTGTAAAATAACTGAACTTTTGAGCATTTTTTCGATAATGCGAAGTTTTGTGAAAAAATAGTATTTTCCAAAAAAAATGTTACAACTTCCGAAATGTATGAAAAAATTCCGATCGTATACGATACGATTATAGTCTCCCATATAGCCAAAATACCATTAGCTCTGTGCTTCAGTTAAGCACTGGGCCGTGCTTACCCGAGGCAGCTGAACGAATCATAACCGGGGCAGTGCAAAACCGAGGCGTGCAGAAACGGGGCATGACTGTATAATCTTAGCCGAAATTTAAAACGTTGTTCTTCCTCAGCAAAATCACTAAAATTCAATTCTGTCGATTGGGGCGTGTAGTGTAATTTTGTATAGAAATGTCACTTTTTCAGTCTAAATTGTCAGTCTAAAGTCTAAATCTAAATCATAACCTTCAAAAATTAAATCTTCCAAATTCACACAATGTTTTAATTGTAAGACCTTGCGCCTGTAAACTGAGCAATGACGGACATTAAAGGGTTAGGGGTTAGCGGTAAGCTTCTAGCATTGCCCAGAAGTGATATTTCCCCTGCGAAACACAGCGAACCTTCGCCGAAGGTCTCCGGCTTGGCGAACATCGTTCGTGATGTAAATCAGATGGCAAACCGGAGATAGACCACTTTGGAAAAGTTCATCCGCGTGCCGGACTTGGTTACCACTGTGATGATGATGATGATGTCCTATCAGGTATGCCTGATTAACTAAGCATAGAGGTGCCGGATCAGAATCGAACGGGATAATGGGCTTATATTAGTCTCTGTAATTGCCGGGGTTCTAGCTCGGGTAAAGTGCGATTCGATCGGTGAACGTTTGACTTTTGGCTTGTACCGTAGACCGTAGGGTGGCTTGAGTTAATTTCTTCTAATCAACTTAAAAACAATCTTTTCAAACCCTCAGCGTTCAACGGTACTCCGAAAAGGGTACAATCGCTGGTACTCACAATAGAGGCAGCTCTGCGGCAGCGTTGGGTTTGAGCAAGATTTGCATCTTTATGACCCCGCATCGTGAAGTGAGTAGTAGCAGCAGTAGTAAAATTGTTTCTACTGGCCGGGCTCTGCACTAATTGACAGGCGAGATGGCGCGGGAAACGCCAATAAACGGGTACGCGTGTTTTGGGGCGACCCGTTACGCTGAAGTGACTAATTAATTTGCGATATTAATCGCAGCTGAGAGGGCGGCGAGGGAGTCGTTTGGGGTTTTATGGACTGCATTTGATGACCGATCATTTTAAGAACGATCAAATATTATAACTGTGATTTCAAATCAGCGATGAGAGCCCGTAACTTTGAAAATTCATTAAAAAAAGGACGTAACTGTATTTTGATGGACCTACCGTTTCGTCCTTTTACGATTATGTAGATAGCTGCTCGCATGTCAAGGTCGTCAAACGGTCCTGATACCCCCCCAAAGTTCAACAATCGTGATACATCTGTATCTCCAAATCTCCGCTGAACCGCTACAAACCGTGTTCCTATACCAATCTTGACCCTAAATCCACTTGATGGGCGTAGGACTTTCGGCAACACTCTTTTTACGACCCTTTTGACGTGAGAGTGACATGCCCAACTAGATTGACACCGTCGGTGAGCGCTGTCCTCCTCGCTGTCCCGTCGGTGTCTTGTCCCAATTAATGGACCACGGGTCACACGCCCAACTTGTCATCGCACATTTGTTGATACATCGCGCCGTCACCGCCATGCTCTCTTGACGAAATTGATGTTTTAGCAATTCAAATGGTAAATTATTTAAAATCTTACAAATCATCAAAATTTGATGGAGAAATTGAAATGACGAATCTGTCTAAGATGAAATTTTGAAAAAAAAGCAACTCCGACAACAGAGATTGACGGCGAAGCCGTCCAAAGGGGTGGCAATTTTAGGGCCACCGCATGTGCGTCGTCGCCACAGCAGGTTCACCGTGATCCGGATGACGCTGCTGGCAATCGCTGGCCGTGGACCGTTTGGGATAACCTTGAATCACTTGTTCGCTCTCCCCGCCCCACGATCGGACCCCGAGATGACACACGCAATATTGTGCTGCTGTGGTAAGCCATTTGCATATATTAATCAACCTTATGGTGGAGAACCTGTAGCATCACCATCAGCTCCACGAGATGGATCAGTATTGATAGTAACCTTCGAAACGAGCCATCCGCGCGACTTTGGCTAGCTTTGACGATTTCAGGACCGCTTCGCGGTGTGATGATTTCACAGTGGCGGACTCTGTGTGTGTCTTCCTTATGGTATGCGAAGTTGGTTTCTTTATGTTCATGAGAAAAACTGGTTTGTAATCGCTATAAAAACAAAAATATTTCAAGGTTGAATATTTTATGCACGAATATTTTTTTTCCGGTTTGATACCTCGAGCTTTGATGGGGCTTTTATTGTGATGAGACCTGATTCGTGAAGAGACTTGACTTTGGTTTGCACAAGTTATGATTGTTTGATATCAATATCAAGGTCGCATTGGAAAAGTTTTCTCTTTAAACATTAAATATATCCTCGAGTATAGAAAAAATATATTGGATTGCATGGAATTTCGAATTCCGCATTTTCTTTGTCATATTTTTGATTGTTGAGCTTAAGTGAACAACTCTAAATAGGTTTAAAAACTTCAAATCCAAAAAGGATGCTAAATATTTAAAAATTGCATTTAGTAATTTTTAAGGCAATGAACCATTCCTATTTGACTAAACTTCGGATAATTGAGGCATTGGATACTCGAGTCTGGATTGTATATGGATAGGTTAAAAATTCGGAGATTTTTTAAATCCATTTTGCCTTTTTTAAGAACTGAGCGCTTTTTAAGGGCAACTCTCTGTTTCCTTCTGAAAATATTTGCAAATTACAGATCTCTGAATACAAAAAATGTTATATGTTAAAAGAAACCTTTTTTGCATGCAATTATATTAAAATTTCAAATCTGATTTTAAAATATATACAAATCTACATCTAAAAAAACTGCTGAACTATTGCAAAGTTAAGGTTATTGATTGCGTCAAACTGAAATGTATATCAGTATCATTAACTTTCATCAAGAAATGTCATTTCAAAAATTCGTTTTTTATTCGTATTATTTCAATTGAAACAATACAGTTTGAAAATGATTACAAAATAAACGTAAACCTCTTTCCCCTCTTAGATAATTGCTCAAATTAAAAATTTAGCTGAAAATAGATGGGAAATCTTCTAGTAAATAAAAGATTTTTTCATCCAATTAGAAGATTTTTATTTTTATATCTGATAGCGACTTTTTTTTTCTGTGTGACAATAATTGTGAATTACCGATCTTTAAACATATTAATTTTTAATGATAAGTTTTGTGTAAAGTTATAAGAACCCAACATTAATTTTTCGATTCTAAAATTACAATTTGGCCGTTATGGATAATGCCTACATTTTTTATTTTTGAAGAAAAAATATTTTTTTTAGCATCAGTTAATTAAAACAATACAGTTCTCGAGAACCTTTAAAAAAAAAAGATTTTTGGAAGCAAAATTGTAAATGACTAAAAAATATACTTTCCCCTTTTTGATAATTGTCAAATTCAAAATTTTCAAAATAGAGGGGGAATCTTCTACACAAAGGGATGCGTTTTCATGATCTAGTTTAGGTATTTAGGTATAATTTAAATATCTTATTTAATATGATGTAATGTATCGCTAAAGATTTTTCTGTTTGAACAAATATTTTACATAAAACATGTAACAAAACACTGTTTCTTGTAAAATTTTCAAATCATTGCATAACATTGCATTAATTTTATAAAGCGTTTATCCATATTTCTGACCTTGATTAGAGTCGATAAACATTAGATTTTTACACTTAAACTCCCAAGCTCGAGAAAATTGGGAAATTTCCATACAACTACTTAACATTGATTTTGATTTGTGGTGCTTTTATTTTGCTGTTTTTCATGATTATTTTCAAGATGATCTAATTACAGCAATTTCTTTAAAAAAACGTTACTTAATCCACCCTTAGGTGGTTGGTGCCTTCCTCTCATTCAAAGGGTAATGCTATCCAAAATAGACACGCTCGTGAGAAGGTCTTTAAATTACCTATCCAAAGATAGGTCGCATGATATATTTGGAATACGTTTTCATCTAAATATCTGAGAACTAGCCTCCAAAAAGTGTATAAATAACTCTTAAGTGCTTATAACTTTTGATAGGGTTGTCAGATCTTCAATGTTTTGGACGCGTTGGAAAGGTCTTTTGATTACCTGTTCAACGACGGGTTGCATGATAGATCTGGACAACGTTTTCATCGTGATATCTGAGATCCGGTTTCCAAAAAGTGCATAAATAACACTTAATTGCTAATAACTTTTGATAGGAGTGTCAGATCTTCAATGTATTGGTTGCGTTGGAAAGGTATTTTAAATACCTTTCTAAAAATGTATAACATGCTGGGGTTTCTTACAAAAACCACCCTTTTTACAATCTTCCGGGCTTTAGTCAAAATCGTTTTTTTAGCATAACTTTTGAAGTACTTTACTAAACTTCATAATTTTCAATAGGGACTTATGGGACCCCAAGACGAATCGCATGAGACCAAAACGGTCCAAATCGGTTAAGCCAGTGCTGAGATAATCGAGTGCATATTTTTTGGTGCACAGACCCACATCCCTACACACACACACACAGACATTTGCTCAGAATTCGATTCTGAGTCGATAGGTATACATGAAGGTGGGTCTAGGAGGTCTAATTGAGAAGTTCAGTTTTCGAGTGATTTTATAGCCTTTCCTCAGTAAGGTCAGGAAGGCAAAAAGATAACATAATGTTTTCAATTCCCGAATTCTGACCTAAAGGTAATTTTAATTTAATTCTAAAAATTAAAGGTAATTTTTGTGGTGAAATGAAGGACATCTTCATGTAAGTAAATTGATGAGCTATTCTTTCGCTTAGACTCGAAGTATGAAATTTATTTTAATTCATTCTTTGCTGTTATTTATAGCGATCAATCAATAAAATCTGCCACATTATTAACATTTTTATAGATAGCCCTTCATAATCTTCAAAACTTGAAAAACAGGTCTTCTGCGTTTTTCTTTGGCTTTACGAAAATGTGGTAAAAATGTTCAGATTGGATTTGTTTTCAGTTTATGACTCAAGTTACAACACACATTATGCCCACAAATCTCAAACCACTCTGCAATCCAAAGCCCGTATAATTCCGCCAGGTGACAAATTTACGCAGGTGCTCGAGTCATCTTCTTTGCGGGTTGACTTGGAGCTTATGTAAGCAGAACCCACAACACGCGTACGAACTCTCCCCGTGGCCAAATCACGGCAGAACACACGTACTAAAATATGCTAAAATATCTGCTGAATCAGACGCTATAAAAAGACGCAATCGGCCGGAGGCAGACGGCATGCCATTCGAGGAAGAAGACGCCGCCGATGCTTAATCGCCGCCAAGAAGTGGTAAAAAGTGGTTGACCTTTCCCTCGAAAAAAAAAGTCTGAATCCCCCCCGTCGGTGTGGTCAGTCCACGTGTGGCGAAGAGTAACACGGCGTTTAATTATTTTTATATGGGTTTTAAAACGCTGCCTCCACCCCGGCTCGGGCGAGCACAAGTAGAAAGAAGTGCCATCGCAAATTGATGTGCCTAAAGACAGGTGGCCAAAACAATTATTTTCCCATTATTTGAAGCCACCGCCGCCGCCGTTACTTATGATCTCCGCGGTGAGGCTATAATAAACGAGCAATTACCCAAAAAGATCGTGTACATCTGCGAAAGATCGCAAGTCTTGGCATGGACGTTGGGTTAATTTGCAAAAGGTTTGGAACGAATCGCTGAATACGGTGTGGTACAATGATCAACCTGCTTGTGATGGTACTAATGGGAGATTAGATTTTGATGGGAGATCTTCAAGGTCGGAGAGGTCAAAAAAAAATTAGGTTTATTACTGTAAAGGTTGTATGCCGTGTTTTACATTGATACACTACATCAATTCTTGAGGTGCAGCGATGAAATAATAATGTTCTTGAGAAAGCGCAAGGATGACTCTGAATTCAACAAATCTGCTCCAAACCAAGAATATTTCTATTTAAAAACGGCCCCAGCAACATCCAATTCTTCAACCAATTGCAAACATGCATCCAATACCAGTAGCACCCAGCAGATCACCTCGTGCCTGAACAAACGTCGTTATGCCCAACCAACCAGCCCATTGCGGCACAACCCAAAGTCAGCGATAAATCAAACATAAACCCACCTAATCGTTGACTAGGCAACGCGATCTGTCCACCAGCCGTGTGACGTCCATCCATCCATAAAAATGCAACTCCCCGGTAGCGTCAAACTGACGATTTAAAAACATTTCGCATTTACTCAAATCCAGCTGCAAGTCCGTTGATATGACCATCGGTGACCACGTAGATGACCGTAAACCTTTGCCGATCGTTGGAGGAAGTGTTGCGATGATCGATGCCCCCCCCCCCGAGACTGACGCGACATTTGATGCACTCTCTTTCACGTCGGGGACAATCCCAGGCCGACACTGATGACCAGCGGACCTCTGACGGGTTCATTAGTGTGCGGGGATGACCTAGCGGCACAGCCAAACAGCAGCCATCACCAGCAGCTTGAGTGTTCAAATCTCTGAGTTGGCCCAAGACCCATCCGTATGTCTGTGACTCCAGAGAAGGTGAAGTAACGCCACCTGCTGGTTCAGCTTGGCCACACGCGGGATGAAGCGCGGGGACAACCAGATTAGGCTAATCGGTCGTCGTGGTCGAAACTGCGGTTAACGCAGATGTTTGACCAAAAGACTGTCGGTGACCAACAAACTCGTCCCCACAGCGAACAAATGCAGGGTCAACGAAGGGGGTCGCAGATTTTGAAGTATCGAGGGACTCGTAAAGTAATCATAATAATTATTGCTGAAAAGATCTGCTGTTCGTCGCTGATCGTCGAGTGGGTCACCTTTTCGGTTTCGTCTATCAGGTCGGTGGAATCTGATCTTGGGTTGATTTGCTGGTTGGGGGATTCACACATGGAGGCGATCTTCATCAGAGTTTTTTTTTCTTGCTGTTTAAGATGTTGGCCCTTTAATTTTGGAAAGATTAAGTATGAAGTCGTGTTGTACACGCAGGTTAGCTAAATTGGTGTGCCACAGACCGAAAAGTCAATGACAATTATGAGATTTGTGATGGATGACTTGTTTGTTTGTAAGAGGACGGTAGATTTCAACAAAGGATTTTAAAACAACATAAAATACACGTTTAACTAACACTTTCTGTTTAAAATTAGCAATGTTCATTGGACATAAGGGGGATACAAATAATGTTGAGCCCTCTTCTTTATTCAATTCCTTAGACAAAATTGAGAATTTTTGCGAAAAATTAACCATATCAATTGAAAACATAGATAACTTTGCTTTAATACATAAAAAATCCACCTTGAAATCAAACTTAAAGTAATATTTGTATTGGCCTTAGCTTCTAAAATAACTTCAATGGTAAAAAAGTTTCAAAAAAATAATATTTCAATTGTGAATAATTTTTTTTTGTTATGTGAAATTTTGCCAAAAAATATGAATTTGTATGAATTTGATTTCAAACATTTGATGAAAATAGATGCAAATCCTTAAGGGGACACAGCGTAAAGAACAAACTTTGCTATAAAATACACTGACCAACAAAAAATGACTAAAATGACTGCGCAAGCTCAACTCGAGGGGAAGCATGATGTTTGGGGTCCCCAGAATCACGTGCACTTTGAATTTTTCAAAAATATTTATACAGGACCGAATGGTTTTTCTCCAAAGTTTGCATGGAGAATTAGGGCGGTTCGTCGCTCTTGCATATAACCAAAAAATTGCATGCAATATGTGGGAGTAGCGAACAGCACTAATTCCCCATACAAACTTTGGAGAAAACCCATTTTTGTCTAAATATTTTTGGAAAATTCAAAGTTCGAGTTGAGTCTGCGCAGAAATTTTGTTTGTCGGTGTTTATTTTAGACAGTTCTTTGGTGAATAAACAAAAAAACGATACACCGTTAACTTGCTAAATATACGTGTTTTTTTTGGTATAATAATTGCTGAGAAAAAAATTAGCAAAAAAGACAAACTGTGCAGATCTACTATTTATTTGGATCTCAGCATTCTAGAATTTCAGAGAAAAATTAAATAAACCAATTGAATGTAACTAATAATGAGCATGAGCATGAGCATGAGAGACCACCCATGGTTGTCCTTCTCCGTTGCTGAACAGAACCGTAATATCCTTTCAGCACTACTGATCATAGGCTTCGACTATCAAGTGGTATTTCTCTTATCAACTGCATGTATGAATGCGCTGAAAAGATAAAACACCATGATTTCCAGAACAAGATCAGTTGCGAATAGGTAACAGTCATTGGCCACCAACGGCGCCCACCAAGTCAGTTTGTAGATCTCGATTTTAAGGGACGGGAATGTTAGTTAGCGCAGGTTGCTACTAGGGCAGTTGATTTACTCTGTGCTTACACCCCACAAGCGCCAGGAACCTGAAAATTGATTAGTAGGATAAGGTGTTTGGTCAGGATTCATCATAGAAGATGATGATGCGACCCAAAATCATAGTGTTTGTTGAAAGGTATTATATTTTATTCTCAAGGCAAACAATCGGTTGCTGCGGATGAGACATTTCCCGTTTAACTGTTGGTAAATTTTTAATGAAATGGTTTAATCTTAGACAGCCGGCTGTGGAAAGATAAAACCAAATAATATTTATTTATAAAATGAGGTGCAATGATAGCGTAGTCTGATTTTTAATTATATAATCATTTAGTTCATGAATTTGTTACGGAATAGACGCGACGAACTCAATCATCAAGTGCTTTCCGATCTTCTTTCTGTTAGCTAGATAAGGTATTGATTTTCGTTGCCTCTCGAGCTACGATGCTATGGAGAGGGCTTACCACACAAACAACCGACGTCGAGCCCTCCGAGCTACGGAGCTATGGGAAGGTCTTTAAAAAAAAACTCGCGCACCACACGACGTTCTTGATGAATCAAAATAATTTTGTTACGCGATAAACCTAACGAACTCGGATCGTTTTTATCGAAAACTATATCACAATTCACGACAAAAATGCGAAACAAAAGGCACACACAAAAAAAATCACTTTTCACTCCGAATATTTTTTTACGACCACGCGCTTCCTTTGCCAATTATGCACTCCGAATTGAATGTAACTAATAATAAATTTAAAGAAAAATAAACTCTAGTTATCAAAGCTGAAGATGCTTTAAAACTTCAAAATTATCGATCCGACTGAGGAATACTTCAAAGAGATTGTCAATCAATCAGTAAAGGTAAGTCGTCTTGTCCATCCAACCAAAAGATGAACCCAAAAGGGTCATCCGAAATTCAACAGCATTCCCAAAAAGGAACGGTCCCCACCGATCCGCAACGGTCAACCACACAGAGACACGTGACCTTGCCTCTGTCCTACATCTCTGCGGGAGCTACACCCCACTGGAGAGCTCTTCTTTCCAATCTGGTAAAAGTAAAAGCATAACGTCTGTGAGAAAAAAAAAAGTCTTCAAAATGCCCCACCAAAGTGCCCTTCCCAGCCAAGCCAAGTCTTAATCGTGACGATTCGTACGCACAGCATCCACAACAGCTCTCCGAAGGGCCCAACCGTGTGGCCAAAACGAACTGGAAAAGGTCCATGATTTGGCGATAAAGATGTGCCGCTGCTGCTGGGTCTGACCCCTCAGTGGCGGCCCCAAAATAAATTCGTTACCGAATGGGGAGAGGTCGTTCACTGTGCATACTGATGGTTTAAGGGGCTTCTCTCTCCCCCTCTTCGATGAAGTAAACATGTTAAGCGAAATTATGTAAGCTATGAATCATTGGCCCCTTGGTCGGCCGCGGGGCTAAACGTGTGCAATCTTGTTTTTTTTTTCGGCAACTCAGCTGCGACATCTGAGGGCTCATTCAACTGACAGTCAGTTGGTCACATCTTTCTTCCACGCGCGGTATCTTTCCCCCGGTGGTCGGGCCAGATTTGGACGCCCCAAACCGGTTGTTTACCGGCTGATGATCTGCACAAACGACTGGTGCGGAGCGACAAATGGACGTCCAAATGTGAACGATTTACGTGGGAGTCCCGCCGACCTCTGCTTGAGCATCCACTTGTCTGTGACATTACCCACGGTGGTGGAGGCCAAACAGAAGGGTTAACAATTTGGGCAAACATTTTCACGTGATAAAGCTTGACAAGAAAAAAAAAAAATGGTTGTCTATGCAAATGCGACCATGCAACAATGACCCATTTCTGCGAGGGGTTAAAAGCGATTAGCTTCAAGCGTTTGAAGATGGCGAAATTTCTCCGAATAGGTGTCAGCAGCTGTTAATTGGTTTATTGGAGCCAAGCCCCTCTGGGCAGAGTGTGTATTATGGCAGTTTGGGCGTGAAGGGAACAGAGTTAGTTAACCAAATTCGATGCCCACGCATTGCGTTTAGAGGTGTGAACTAAAGTGTTGCTAAATGTTGCATTGATTTGACGGTGATTTGAACTAGTTTCTTCTATAGTTAAACGAAGGCTATGGGGGTGGGGGCGGTGCAGTTCGCTTTTTTAAGGTTTAGTTTTTGCTTTTTTGTGTGTTTTTGAATTCCCGTGTCCAAGGCAGTTTTAAAAACACTTAAAAAGCAAAAATGGAAAATTCCGTTTATAGGACCTTTAAAAACCTTTTTGCCTTCCTCACCTCAATGAGAAAAGGCTATAAAATTACTCGAAAAATTAACTTCTTTATATGACCTCGTAGACCCACCTTCGCGTATACCTATCGACTCAGAACCAAATTCTGAATAAATTTCTGTGCGTGTGTATGTGTATGTCTGTAAGTCCGTGCACCGAAAAATATGCACACGATTATCTCCGGACTGGCTGAACCGATTTGAACCGTTATGGTCTCATTTGATCCGTCTTGGGGTCCCACAAGACCTTAGTTAATATTATGAAGTTTAGAAAAATACTTCAAAAGTTATGCTAAAAACCGATTTGCCTGTAGTTTGAAATATTGTAAAAAAGGGTGCCATGCTATATATTTTTAGAAAGGTATTTGAAAGACCTTTCCAACGCGTTTAAAAGATTGAAGATCTGACAACCCCATCAAAAGTTATGAGCACTTAAGTGTAATTTATACACTTTTTTTAGGCCGAATCTCAAATATTTTGATGACAAAGTTGTCCGGATCTGTCATGTGACCCGTCGTTGAATAGGTATTCAAAAGACCTTTCCAACAAGCCCAAAAGATTGCAGATCTGACAACCCTATCAATAGCTATAAGTACTTAAGTTTTTTTTAATAAACTTTTTTTGAGGCCGGATCTCAGATATTTTGATAAAAATATGCGAGGAAGGCACCAACCACCTATAGGTGGATTAAGTAACGTTTTTTTTATACAAAATTCGAAAACAGTCCAGACTCGATTATCCGAAGGCCTCAGAAAAATTTCACTTCGGATAATCGAATCACGAAAAAACATTTTTTCGTTGTCTAATTTTTTATTGTTGAGCATAGGTATGACCCCTAAACTAGTTATAATTATTTAGAATTTTTAAATCCAAGATAGCGGCCAAAATGGTGGTGATGCAATATTGAAAAAATGCGATTTATTTTAAAATGCAATCAACAACTCAAATTTGACTAAAATGGGGTCGTAGAACTCAAATTTTACGTTAAAAACGAGAAAATGAAAAAAATACGAAATTTTTTTTTGTTCGTGATTCGATTATCCAAAGTCCCATACAAACCTTCGGATAATCGAACATCGGATAATCGAGGCATCGGATAATCGAGTTTGGACTGTATAAGAATACAGTGATCCACGTCAAGCAGGATCCAGATCAGTAGCGTGGCTAGGCTCTGACAGAAGGGAGGGCGCACGCATGGATTTTTTTGATTACCGTGTTTGAGAATGTCCCCTCGGACAAATTTAGAACAAATTTTGGTCGAAGAAGGGGCCCGGGCCCCACCAGGCCAGTGATGCAGATCAAAAGTGCTTCGATTTGGCTCAAATTGGGCATGTTAATTATGAAAAACACTAAGACATTTTGAACACATTGCTTAATACACTTACAGATCATATGAAAACATTGTTTGGTGATTTGAAAAAGGTGAATATCCAATAGAAGCATTCTGAGATATGTCTTAGAATTTGAGATATGTCACGCATTTTTCCTATACTTTTAACTGTCACAAACACCAGACCCCCAGCCTCCCCAGCCCCCCCCCCCCTTCCCCTATTCATGGATATATTTTTTGACTTTTTACTTTTTTTAGTAAAAGAAAATTAGAGCGATGACCTATAATTTTTTGGGTACCGCATGCGACATTTTAAAATGTCCGTATTTGAAATACACAACTTGCAAGTTGTGTATTTCATATACCAACATTTTAAAGTGTTTTAGTATTTTTCATTTTAAGCCCACCTAATTACCTTTGAGTACTAGAAATAAGAGCAAAAAGTTAATAACTTGAAAATGTTGGTTTTGGGTTATAGAAATTTCACGACCTTTCTCGTTAACATTTTATTTAATTTTAATGATGACACCCTTTTCACAATTTTGATTTCAAGAAATGAACGATTGTGATCTTATCCAAGAATATTTGGAATGCACATAAATAATTAGTACACATCAAAATAAAATTACAATTCTATAGGGGAGAGTGGGGAGACTTGATCCCCGGGGACATCTCGTATCTCGTCAGCATGTGGGTAAAACAATTAGCTTTGTTCTTGAAAGCTGTGCGAAATTAACTAAAACTAATTGTAGAAAACAAAAAAAAAATAAAAAAATGTTTAGATTGAGTTACACACATTTTTCTAAAACGAGCTGCAAAAAACTTCCAAGAGATCTTTTTTTCTTTGTTTTGATATGTATAGAAAACACTCAAAAATTATTCAAAGAAATATTTTTTATACATGAATTGTTTGATAAACTTATCAACTCCAAAACCCTTACGCGTTTGATGTTGAATTTATCTTCATACTATTTTTACAATCAATTGTTTAAAAAAGTGCGTTTAGGGAGACTTGATCCCTGCATTTTTACAGTCACTGGAATCAGCCTCAAGATTAATTAATTGGGCTGGGTTTTTGCACATAGTTTCCTTTAGTATAGTTGTACATAACTTACTGCAGTTTGAACCTTTTTTCAAAAGTTTTGTAAACAAAAATGTCCAGCTTTTTAAACATGCTTAATTTTGGTCTAAAAAATAATATTTAGAGTTTTTAAACATTTTACATACTAAACTTGTTATATTTTAAACACAAACGTACAGGTTTTATGTGAAATTGCTGTAACTAATAGAATATTAAAAGTTTGGATGAATAAGAAACATATTGCTTAAGATTTCTTCAAAATGTTGAAAGGGGGATCAAGTTACCCTTAACATTTTTAAAATGCCGGTTTAAAATATTTTTTTAAAACGCTTGGCATGATTCGAAGAGTTCATCTGATCCGATCTTTTCGAAAACAATATTTTCAAAATTTTCAAATCAAGACTAACATTTTAAAAGGGTGTAGTATTGAATGTTTGGCCCTTTTGAAATGTTAGTCTTGATTTGAAAATTTTGAAAATATTGTTTTCGAAAAGATCGGAAAATTTCACAAATGTTTCATATTTTGACATTGAAAATCGGACCATTAGTTGCTGAGATATCGACATTAGAAAATGGTGGGTTGTTTGGGTGAGACTTCGAAAACGTCAATTTTCCTGTTTTTTAACCTTTGCATGGCAATATCTCAACAACTTAGGGTCGTATCAACAATGTTCAATAATGAAAAATATAGACAATTTTCTCAGCTTTTCAAAAATATTTTTTTCGAAAGTGGGCAAACTATTTAAAAAAAATGAAAAACTGCGACTATTTTGAAAAAAGTTACATAAAAATGGCTATAACTTGAAAACGGTGCACTTTATCAAAATTTCACTAAAGTACTTTTTGATTGCAAATTCAATTTTACATCGAAAAATAAAGTTGAAAAATTTTTGCGACCAAAATTTCGATTTTTTGAAAAAATCAGTATTGAATAAAAAAAAAATAACTCGGTCAATGATTTTTTGCCCATTCTGGAAATTTCTGAAAAGATGGCATTTTATGTCCTCTAAAACAAATAAAAAAATAAAAAAAAAATAAAAAATAGTGTTTTTTTGCAAATCAAGTTTTAGTGATAAAAAGTTAAATAAAAAAATCACCAAATTTTTTTTACCGTGTATCATTTTTTCCAGTGTAGTCCTACACTTTGCCGAAGACACCAAATCGATCAAAAAATTCCTCCAAAGGATACAGATTTTTGAATTTTCATACATCATTTTTGTATGGACAGCTGCCAAATTTGTATGGAAAATTATATGGACAAACTAATGATGCAAAATGGCTTCTTTGGGCATACCGAAGGCACCAAAAAAGTTTCAGTCGGATTAAAAAATACAAAAAAAATCGAATGACCGAAATCCTAGAGAACTGCTCATGAAATACCCTTATAAGCCAAACATAGATGAATGTTTAAGCTTTCAATTCTTGCAAGTTTATAGTTTTGAGAGAAATTGACAGAGTTATGCGCGATACAAAAAAAGGGGATCAAGTCTCCCCACTCTCTCCTAATATTGTGCATGGATAGTGGATAATTGCATTCCAGAATTATGTTTTGGAAAACTCATTTTGATTATAGAAAATGCTTGCCATATTTTTTTTATCAATGAGTTGGAAATTTCATTTTATTAATGTTGACCAATTTATATCAGAAGTTGGTTCAAAATAAAATCTTAAAATAAAAAGCAAGTTTTGGAGTTATAAAAAGAATTATTAAATATTTCTTGTTTACACGAAAACAAAAATTGATTATTGATTCAGTGACAAGTCACAAAAAATACCGTTAATTAAACTAATTTTGCATACAATTTAGTTTTTTTGTTTAATTTTGTTTGAAAGATGATGAAAAGTTTTTGTATCAAAATTGCCTTCTTTTGCACAAAGTTATCTTATTTTCCCGGATCAATTAGCAATTCCTGACGGGGAGGACGGGGGGTCCTCTTGGATCCTCCCGTCCTCTTGTGAACAATTGGTCTTACAAATAGTCAAATCCCTCCACAAGGTGTCACTTTGCACGTGGTTTATGAGAGTTTCTTTATCAAATGCACTGCTATTCTTCAATTAAATTTTGTCAGAATTGCATTTTAAGCGCTGTTAAAGTTTTTTTTTGTTGAAAACAACTATGGGTTCACTCAAAAGAATGCCTAGGACGATCACTTAATCAACGGTTCAATCAATGAAATGTGAGTATTCTGCGTGTAAGTTTGGAAATCGATGTCTCAATCTCTTCACCAGTTTTATCGAACACTGTCTTCAACCTCCCATCCGACCCGGTTGAACCGGTTAAACCCGCAGAATGGTTCATCTTGTGCCCCTCTCATTCTACTCAATAATAATAATTAATATCTGTGCGGCGATTAATACCCACCCTCTTTGCATCATGTTGTTCACGATTAACCTGCGCGTGTCGACGACGTCGAGAAGACCTTCATCGAACGGTGGTGTATTGTACCGCTGTCCAGGAGTCACTTTGCGACCTGGGCGCGCAGGGCTCGAGAGCTGCAAATTAATGCAAGCCGCTCTCGGTCGTGATTATGCAATCATATCTCCTAAGGAAATGAAGCTTTTTTTTGCTGCTGTGCTTTATGGGGTCGTGTTGAAGAGCACCCCGGCGAAATATCAAACCTCGACGATCTTCACGGGGACGCGCCGTTTGGACACGGGTGACCATCGAGTCAGGATGTCCCACTTTGGGGGGAGAGTACCATCAGCGAAAAAAGGTCATCCGGTACTCAGCGGGTAGATGCAACTCCTGCGCTGGTTGAGATATCTACGGGCCAGCAGGGCAGTGGCTGCAGGTATACTTATTATTAAACTCGAAGTAGTTCCAAGGACGTCCAAGCTCGTGGGATTCGGCTCCAGCGGTGGATTCACTGGATGATGATGATCGGTGTGAAGAAGAGTGATGTCCAAAATTAAAACTTGGATCACAACAGCCGGCCCACGGTGGGACTGTCAACCCTCAATATATTTATATATTTTTTTAACAAGAAAAATTGGTTTGATAAAACTTTTTTATACTACAAAAACCGAGTGAAATCGAACAAAAATCTTAAAATTAGTTTTCAAATTTAACAATTTTTCAATTATTACAGCGACCAGTAGTAGAGGGTTAACCATGCGGTGAAGATGGGCAAATAAGAGACAAGCCAAAAGTATAATCACCACTTTCCACCCCGAAAGCATGTTTTGGGAGGTCCAAATTAGTCGGTAGTTGGTGGTGACTCGCCTTCTGCGGTTTGACGTAGGTCAGGTTCAAAAAGCTCACTTGAAAAGTGAAGCCGCATACTTTGCCGGAATTTTTGGGAGGGTGGTTTTGTGCGCAGTTAATTAACTCCACTGACAAGGAGCTAATTGAGGATGAATTGGGCCCCAAGTTTTGGTGAACTCTTCAGGCGGAATTGGGGACAACAGCAGCAGGTGAACTTTGCAAATTTGGTTGAGTGATTCTCAATATTTACATTCCATTAGGAAGGAGGGAACTAGCCAAACACACCTGCTGATTAGCAGTTAAACTGATTTGCATCTTTAATGAATGGGAAAGTGGTGTCAAGTGCACGGTGACCCTGGAAGCACGACAATCATGACCAACCTGAGTGTTAGGTAATTTTGAAGTGCTAATGGGCTTGACGAGGTGGGTTCGTTTGAACTAGCTTGGTTTAGTTGTAATATTCAATCGTAATTTTTTAACAGTGTTTTTGAGTTTTGTTAAATACAGAGAAGATTACTGTAAGTTCATACAAAAAAATGAAACAAATTAGTTGTCCTTGCCGTAATGAAATGGAGAAAAATAAGGCCGTTACATATTTTAAAGTTGATGTCCTCTTCTTCTTAAAAAAATACAAAAAAGGGTAAAATAGTCATATTGGCGTTTATACTTCGCATTCTTCAATACCTGATAGCCGTGTGGTTTTTTTTATGGGCATAAGTATCACATTTGTTTCGTAGAGATTTTCTGTCAAACAAGAACCTGAAGTTATACAGCATCGTCTTCAGGGGGGTGAGATTGGGTCTACAAATTTCAGAAACTTTTTTGGAGCCTCGGTATGCCCAAAGAAGCCATTTAGCATCATTAGTTTGTCCATATAATTTTCCATACAAATTTGGCAGCTGTTCATACAAAAATTTTGTGTGAAAATTCAAAAATCTGTATCTTTTGAAGGAATTTTTTGATCGCTTTGGTGTCTTCGGTAAAGTTGTAGGTATGAATAAGGACTGCACAAAAAATGATACGCGGTAAAAAATTGTGATTTTTTCAAAAATATTTTTTTCAAAGGTTGCCCAACATGTGCACTAATTAAAAAAAATGAAAACTGCGACTATTTTCAAAAAAGTTACCTTAAAAATGGCTATAACTTGAAAACGGGGCACTTTATCAAAATTTCACTAAAGTACTTTTTGATTGCAAATTTGATTTTACATCGAAAAATGAAGTTGAAAATTTTGTGCGACCAATATTTCGATTTTTTGAAAAAATCAGTATTGATTCATTAAATAATAACTCGGTCAAAAAATGTTTGCACAACCTGGAAATTTCTAAAAATTTGGCATTTGATGTCCCCTTAAGGGGTTACATACATGTAGAAAATCACAAAATTCATACTACACAAAATTTATTAAATCAACTTAAAAGATGATTTTCAATCACTCCAGAAAGTTTCATGAAGATATTTCGTGACTAAACAGAGGAAGATACGTTTAAATTTTAAGATCAAAATTTTGCCATACGCAAAGCGAGCTGTCAAACTTTGCAAGCGTTTTTCTCTGAACACCAAGTTGACTTACGGGTACCACGATATCTCGAAATGGGGTAAACCAAATTGGCTGAAATTTGGGGTGTGAACTCGCAAGACATATTTTGTGTACATGACGCAGATCGCTTTTACAATATTGCATTTAAAAAAATACAAAAATCAAAAACTGACGATTTTTAATATGAAAAACATAAAAATATGCTTAACTTTTTTAAAAATAAACCTTTTGAAAATCAGCCTTCGTCATGCACACGGGACCGGTTTAATGAGTCTTCACCAAAATTTTGAGCCGATTTGGTCAAGGCAGTGTTGAGATATCGTGGCACCCGTTTTTTGAAAATGCTGTAGATGTATGTCGGCAATGATACAACCAAATGTCTTCAAATTTATTTTGTTGATAGTTGAAAATGTTTATTTTTATGTTTTGAAAACAGATTGAAAAATAAAATTAAAGTTTGTACTCAAACCAACCTCTGACATTTTTGCCGATTTACATGTATGTAACCCCTTAAACATATAAAAAAATAGTGTTTTTTACAGTTCTAGTGACAAAATGTTAAATGTAAAATTAAATTAAAAATTAAAAATTAAATTATTTAATTTGTAGTCCTTATCCATACCTACAACTTTGCCGAAGACACCAAATCGATCAAAAAATTTCTTCAAAAGATACAGATTTTTGAATTTTCATACATCATTTTTGTATAGAAAATTATGTGGACAAACTAATGATGTAAAATGGCTTCATTGGGCATACCGAAAGCACCATAAACATTTCAGCCGGATTTAAAAAATACTAAAATAAAAAAATAAAAAAGACCGATTTCGTAGAGAATTATTCTAAAAAACTCACGCAAAAAAAAAATCATAATGTATTTAACTGTTACTAAAATTGCAATGGTTGTAGAATAATGAACATTTGAGCCGTTGCAAATATCTTTTGATGTTTATTTACCTCGACTCTGAAAGTCGGGTTAAGTTTCTTCAGATAGTCTTTGAAAAATTTTCAACATTTTTTAGGCCCTTGATATCCCCCTTAGTTTACGGTATTCAACAATCATTTCGAAATTTATAAGGTTACTATATCGTTCCCATCACCTTACAATGCGGCACATTTTAGAGCTTCACCTCTAATGAGCATCAACTGGCTGAGTAATGACAAAGAAGAATCCGGCTTTAAATTGAAATGGCCACTGTTTGATTTTTTTCTCCCTCTCTAGAAAAATCTTAACGCATTTCATTAAATTTGCATCTTCGGCCAACCCCGAAGGCAACCAATGACGCGTCGTCCCCATTAATTAGTCTAATTAGGGTGGTGCTACATGGGCGCTTCAACTCTGGATGGTGCTAAAAAAAAGCGTTGACCACGTTAGAGCGGAGCCGCTAAACAGCAGCAGCAGGACAACGCATGTGTTGCTGAGGACAAGGTTTTTTTTTGTAGGGTCGTGATTTGCACGCTCGACGATAAATCTCATGAGCGTGTGTCAATCACATTAAAAAATTGGTAAGCCCCAGGGCGAAACCGGAAAGTTATCCATCATGCAAATAATGGATGAGGTCCGTTTTATCCAAATTGCTGCTGCCTCAGGAAAATTTCCATTTTATGGCGGTAAAATCAAAGTTTGGTTTTTTTTCTGCTCGCTGAACACCCCAAATGGCAGGCCACAATCCCGTGGGAAGAGAAAAACAGGGAACGCTGCCCTTTTTCGGGTTAATCCTTTTTGGTGTGCTTTTTTGACGATTGAAACATATTTCCAGCTTAACGATTTTAGATGAGATCAGACAAAAATGGAGTTACTGATGTGCTTTTTTCTGGAAATCAGCACTGTAACGATAATTGGTTTGCCCTTTTAGCTGATGAAATGCTGTTTTTTTGCATGTTAGACCAAAATGTAATTTGGGTACAGCATGCTGTTCTATTTTTAAAACTAAGGTTCATCATCACTTGAAGATACTGGGGCTTTAGTACACAGGAGAATCATTTTGTTTAAATTTTGAAAATCTGTTCAAGAGCAAAACGGTACGGTAATTCTGGATTGTTTTATTTTAAAATGTGTATTTTAACATTTGTCCATTTCAGGTTGCTTTTCCAATATTCGATATCAACATTTTGAAACTTTAGCTCAACTTTGAGGAGCAATTCTCTGAGATTTCGGTCATTCGATTGTTTTTTTGTATTTTTTAATCCGACTGAAACTTTTTTTGTACCTTTGCTATTTCCAAAGAAGCTTTTTTGCATCATCAGTTTGTCCATATCATTTTCCATACAAAATTGGCAACTGTCCATACAAAATGACATATGAAAATTCAAACATCTGTAGCTTTTGAAGGAATTTTTTTTATCGATTTAGTGTCTTCGGCAAAGTAGTAGGTATGGATAAGAACTTCACTAAGAAAAATAATGATGGATAAGGACTAGACAAAAAATGTCACTAAAAGTTGGTTTGCAAAATGTGCAAAAAATCTTTACCGAGTTATAAATTTTTGAATCAATACTGATATTTTTCAAAAATCGAAATATTGGTCGCAACAATATTTCAACTTCATTTTTCTATGTAAAATTGAATTTGCAATCAAAAAGTACCGTAAACCGGGGTGACTTTGATAGGATTTCAATTTGTTTTTGAAATATTTTCCAACAGGTAAGGTTTTTCTCAAGATTATTATTTTTAAAACATGTACTGGGGTAGGCCACACAAAGTCCATGCACTATTTTGGAAAAAAAGTTTTTTCAATAGTGTTTAGAAAAATAGTTACGTTAAAAATTCTTAGTTTAAATTCCGGGGTGACTTTGATAGTCATAGTTTTTCTTGTTAAAATCATATTTAAACTGTTCAAACTTTATTTGTACGTTAAATGTACCATCACTAAAGTAGCTGATATAATTTTAAAGAAAAAAATCAATGTTTATATTTAGTTAACTAAGTTTATAAGCTTTTTATCAAAATACTAATAAATTTTACATAAAATTGTTGAAAAGTAGGAATTTTGCCTGAAATTTGTTAAAACTAGTTTTGTTTATAAAATTATCGATTTATATTGCATTTTAAACTGAATACAAAGCATGAATCACAAGTTTTCACATTTTACATGAAATTTGTTCAACTGAAATTGCCTTTAAATTTGGAGATTTTTTTTAAATTGTGTTTCAAGGACACATAATTTTTATTATTTACAAACTTATTTAACATTCTCCTAGTGGAAAATTGTCCAAAGAACCCAAAAATGCATTCCGTTTTCCGATTCAAAATCATGTTCATTGAGAAAACCATGACACTTTGAGAAGTTTTAAATAATGACTTTCATCAACATATTCTTAATTATAGTTAACTAAAATTTTAAACATTTCAAAATTTTATGCAAAGTTCTTGTTGAGGTACTTTGAACACTTCTCTACCAGTACCAGTCAGTATGATTCTGAACCATTGCGTACGTATTTTAATTGTACTCTTCATTTTGCGGAAAAATCACAAACCTATCAAAGTCACCCCGGCTATCAAAGTCACCCCGTTTTACGGTACTTCAGTGAAAATTTGACTAAGTGCACCGTTTTCAAGATATAGCTTGTTTTAGGTAACATTTTTGAAAATAGTGGCAGTTATTCATTTTTAAAAATAAGGTTACTTGTTTGCCCACGTTTGAAATAATATTTTTGAAAGGTTTTTCTCTATATTTTGCTTTTTGAACTTCGTTGAAACGACACTTAGTTGTGAGATATTGCCATGCAAAAATTTAAAAACAGGAAAATTGATATGTTTTAAGTTCACCCAAACAACCCACTATTTTCTAAAATATCTCAACAACTAATGGTCCGATTTTCAATGTTAAATTATGAAACATTCGTGAAATTTTCGATCTTTCTGAAAACAATATTTTCAGTTTTTTGAATCAAGACTAACATTTCAAAAGGATCAAACATTCAATATTAGAGGTTTTAATAACTGCATACCTCGTCGAGCCCTCTTAAATACTATGTCTTGAATAGTTTTTTTCTGCTCAAAGTATTAAAAATAGACGGAAAAAAAACAAAATATTTCTGCAACTGTAATAACCCAAATCAAAACGTAAACGTGCCTTCCGATCAACGATGTTATAGGAAGATTTTTTTTGTCGTGAAAATCTCGTCTTTTTAGACACCAAAAAAAAAAAGTGAACTTACATGACAAGGGAATGATGAAACACAAGTCAATTCGGTTTGTTGAAACAGGTTTAAACTTAAGATTCGACGTAACCGGCCTAATCACACGTTTAATTACGATTTTATGAATCGTAGTTAAATTTAAATGTAAACATGCGAAAGTGCAAAGGTGTAATCTATCGATCAATGATGATGTAAGAAGGACATCTTCAAACACTCGACAAGAACGACAACTTGATTAGAACAGCATTTTACTCGAGTCGAGAACAGAACACTGATGAAGTCTGCAAGTAGTAGACGAAATACGTATCTGTCAAGATATTAAAATATGTAGCGGAATTAAAAGGAACAACTCGTCTCTTTGTATTCATAGCATTTTACTCGAAATAAAAAAAAATCTGCTTTACTATTATACTTCATATAATTTCGTAAAATATCACCAACTTGACAATAATTACGAGAAACAACAATTTTAACGACTACTTCGTGCAAGGCTTATTTTCCCTCCAATGGCAAAAACGTGAAAATGTTTACTCTGACCCTGCTCCAAGGACGACGATTCCCTGACCGCCCCCAGTTGCGAGTTGTAGAAGGATTTAGTAGGAAAAAGTAACCTCACCGCACCCACTCTCACCCGGCTTCCACCCACCGTGTTTATTTACCTCTACATAATTAACACTCAACACAGAAAGGACATTACACGCCGCTTTGTGAGAAGGGGAAAAGTTTCGTTTTTTCGCACAGCCAAAAAAAATAATAATAAAACAGCGAGTTGTATCGTTTCTGTTTTTGGGTAATTTATGTCCTCGGCGTCAAAGATGGAGCGCGCTGGAATGGTCACGGCGTGAGTTTTGATGAGAATTAGCAAGAAAAGTGGGAGAGCTTCTTTTTTTGAGTTTGCAATTTCCGTTCCGTCACGGAAGATAGCGATTTGTCAACGGCACCTGTAGAGCGATTCTTGCGTGTTCCAAACTGTCCATGACTTGAAAGGGATCAAGGGAAGGCTTTAAAATGATATTAGAGTAACGCTCGAATCGAGATATTTGAAGTAGGGGAAATTCTCGTATGTTTGGCAGGTTAAGCACTCGCTCCTTTCTTCATCCAATTTGCTGATTTCACTATTTGAACAACTAATTTTGCAAAACTTTTGATAGAAACTTGCTTGCTCACTTCTTATTGAGCTATTTATCACTCGATTTCAGTTTAAAACGCTTTTAATTAGCTTTAATTGAATGTCAAAGTTCTGACCTGCCAACATTAGAGGCACGCTGGAATTGGATGCTGTTTCCTTATCTCTAGGCTTTGAAGACAGAAATGACTCACGACCCCATGCTATTGAACTCTGGCTTGCTTTTAAATTTTGCAAATCCAAGATGATTGAGCGGGAAATTATGCATATTACTTTGGAAGCCATGGCGTGGATTAAATTCCGTCTGACAGCTGCCGTCTGAAGGTTCCCGTCTCAAAATGGCACTGCCGATCCTTGGCGGTTGACTTCTGTACCGCCGAGGTCAAACTGTTTGATTTGCAATTCATCAGCAAAACATTCATCACTCGTTGAAGAATGCAAAAACTGTTCAAAAACTTTGATTGAGAAATAGTCGCCCCCACTCAACGTGTGAACACTTTTGCAGGAATGAACTTGGACAAACTTTTAATTTCAGCTCATGGGAGTCTGGGAACGTGACGACGTGATTCCTTGCTTAAGAATTTCTCAGCGCATATTGTGAGCGTAAATTCCTCGCCAAAAGTCACATCTGCTGTTAGAATTGATTTGAAAATACCTTAGAAGGTACAATCCATTGCATCTGTGAAACGAAGTTCATTTCGTCTAGCGGAATTTCATTAGCAGAAGAGATTGAAAGCAAAGACTTTGGAGTATAATGTCGCCTCGCGGGAAATTGCTTTATACACTCAACTACCAAAGTGGTCCTATCACTAATATTCAATTTACACCTTCTATATTTTTACAGTCCACTGCGGTGCTGTCACAGCTGTTTCCGCTGGAGGAAAGTGAGTACACAAATGCACTAGCACCGAGAAAGTACCCGCGGCAGGCCAATTCGGTCGCGCCTCGTTACGATCATACCCACATTGAGACGATTGATGTCACTTGTGACCAGAAGAATGGCATGTTCGTCACCATCGAGTTCGAGTCGGACTTCCAGGGTATCATCTACAGTCAGGGTTACTTTAACGATCCAAAGTGTCGTTACGTGACTCCGGGTCGGGGTGGGCGACAGTTCTCGTTCACTGTGCCGTTCAATGGCTGTGGAAGCAAGCCATCTTGCTCGGTGTGTTCGTCCGTGGACAACGTGCTGGTCATCCAGAGCGATGAAGATGTTCAGGAAGCTTGGGATACTGCCCGGCGAATTTCCTGCAGCCAGGTCGAGCAGCAACAGAACACCATCTTCTTCAAGCCTTTCGTTGTGGACATGCTGGAAGTGGTCAATGTCCCGACTGCTACAGGAGGCGTTGAATGTTGGATGGACATCCAGCGAGGATCGTACCCAAGCATATCTCCGATCCCGAGTATCATTAAGATCGGCGAAGCGCTCAGTATCCTGGTATATCTGAGAGATCCACGTGGAGAGTATGACGTATCGGTTAGGGATTGTTATGCTTACGATAGCCCCGATTACGATGCACAGGGTACAAAACGACTGCAACTTTCCGACAAAAATGGATGCTCCAGAAAGAAGAAGCTGTTTGGTCAATGGCAAAAGACGACGCAGACTGGCAACACGGGAGCAACTCTCATTGTGCACAATGACATCAAGGCGTTCAAATTCCCCGATCGGATGCAGGTGTTCCTCAAGTGTGATATTGAAATTTGCCGAGGAGGCTGTGGTCCGCAAGTCTGTGAAATCGAAGAACTAGTCAAAGCTGTTGAGGGTTCAACTACAACTAAACGACCAACTCCCGCTGCTACAGTTCCCCCACGTCGAGGAACTCGACCACCGCAAACTATTCCGGCCACGTTCCCAACTCGCGGTCGTCGACCAGTTTCAACTGCTCAACCATCCGTCCCTATCACGACCCAACGAACCGTGACATATACCACGCAGACACCGCAACGCCGAACTCGGCCAACGACTGCCGCTCCAGCGTACCAACCAACCACAACTGCTCCTCAGCGACGCCGTACACGACCACCAACCGTTGCAACCACTGAGTTTGTTTGCGCGCCAGGATCCACAGATGATCGGTGCAACACTATTCTCGTTACCGATAAGCCCAACTGCTATCGAGGTTCTCGAGACCCACGGTGTCGTCAACAAGCAACACCTGCACCAGCTACTACTCCAGCACCACTGCGTTGCTTCCCGGGATCTACGGACCCTCGTTGCCCAACAGTCGCACCAGCTCCAACTACCCCGGCATCTCCTCGTTGTTTCCCGGGCTCAAGAGATCCACGTTGTCCAACAGTTGCACCAGCTCCCACTACCCCGGCACCTCCACGTTGCTTCCCAGGATCCACCGATCCACGATGCCCAACAATTGCTCCCCCAACAACTCCGGCTCCTTTGAAGTGCTTCCCTGGCTCCAACGACCCACGATGCCCAACCGAACCACCGGTAACTACTCCGGCACCGCCACGTTGTTTCCCAGGCTCATCGGATCCACGTTGCCCAACCACGTTCCGTCCTTCTACCGAGCGTGCTACCCGTCCCACAGGACGTGGCACACGACCAACTGGCCGAGGAACTAGACCCCCGAGACCGGTCACCGAGGCACCCATCTACGTACCTCCAGTTGAGAGTCAAAGAACAACTTCAGCTCCGGATTGTTACCCGGGATCGACTGACCGACGTTGTCCACGACCAGTACCGTCAACCCCGCGACCAGTGGAAGAAGTCAGACCATCACCATCTGAGCCCAATTGTTACCCCGGGTCAAACGATCCACGTTGCCGTACGCCTGTGCTCAGATGTACCCCAGGCTCAACTGATCCTCGTTGCCCGGGAGCACGACCCACGACTTCAGCACCAAGATGTTATCCTGGTTCCCAGGATCCATCTTGCTTCGAGGCACCTACGTACCTGCCGCCAGAGCAATCAACAACTACTACACAGCGACCGACTCCACCACCGACCACGGCTGCCCCAAGATGTTATCCAGGATCACCCGACCCACGGTGTCCTCAAACGACTACACGCACGACTACGCAAGCACCTCGCTGCTACCCAGGCTCCACGGATCCACGCTGTCCTCAAACGACACCGGCTGCTCCCACTACGACGCCTGCTCCACGCTGTTATCCAGGTTTGTTAGATGACTGCTCTCTAGTTAAATGTTTCTTAATTTAGCATTTTTTTAGGTTCCTCTGATCCTCGATGCCCAACTACTCCACGGCCAACTCCAACGACGACTGCGGCCCCACGTTGCTATCCGGGATCGACCGATCCCCGGTGTCCAACATCTCCACCAACCACCCAACCTCCCACCTATCTTCCCCCACAAACAACCGCTGCTCCAAGATGTTATCCAGGCTCTTCTGATCCTCGTTGTCCTGTGCAAACCACTGCCGCGCCAAACTGCTACCCAGGAAGTACGGACCCACGTTGTCCCAAGCCCGTAACTACTACACAACGACCTGTGCCTACTACGCAACCGGCGCCCAGATGTTATCCGGGTTCCACTGATCCGAGATGTCCAACGACTCCTCGTCCTACGACCACTGCGGCACCAAACTGCTACCCAGGCTCCACAGATCCACGTTGTCCGAAACCCGTATCGACCACGCCTGCATTGAGATGTTATCCGGGATCTCCTGACCCACGGTGCCCAACAACGCCACGTCCAGCGCCAACGACGACACCGGCTCCAAGATGTTATCCGGGCTCAACGGATCCACGTTGCCCGCAACCAGTAACTACTACACAACGACCTGTGCCCACAACGACACCAGCTCCAAGATGTTACCCGGGTATGGTTTTCGTTTAGGGGGTTTTGAATCATTATTTTTAAATGGTAATCTTTTAGGCTCCACTGACCCAAGATGTCCAACAACACCTCGTCCAACGACAACTGCCGCTCCCAACTGCTACCCTGGATCCACAGATCCTCGTTGTCCAAAGCCGGTGTCAACTACGCCAGCTCTGCGGTGCTACCCGGGATCGACCGACCCACGATGCCCAACAACGCCACGGCCGACCACAACTCCGCGACCTGCACCAACAACAACACCAGCTCCACGTTGCTACCCGGGATCCGCTGACCCACGTTGCCCACAACCGCCACCAACGACTCAACCTCCAACCTATCTTCCTCCGCAAACGACCGCTGCTCCCAGATGCTATCCAGGATCTACTGATCCTCGTTGTCCTGTGCAAACCACTCCGAAGCCCAACTGCTACCCGGGAAGTACGGACCCACGCTGTCCCAAGCCTGTAACTACCACACAGCGGCCTGTGCCTACTACGCAACCGGCTCCAAGATGTTATCCAGGTAACTTAGAGAAGGTTGTTTAAAATTTTGTGAATCATTTCATTACCAACGCTTATGTTTTAGGTTCCAGTGACCCGAGATGTCCAACAACTCCAAGACCAACAACTACTGCTGCACCAAACTGCTACCCAGGAAGTACGGACTCACGTTGCCCTAAGCCTGTGACTACTACACAGCGGCCTGTTCCTACCACGACACCAGCTCTCCGATGCTACCCAGGCTCGACGGATCCACGTTGCCCTGTGCAAACCACGCCGAAACCAAATTGCTACCCAGGTAGTACGGATCCTCGTTGCCCCAAACCAGTAACTACTACACAGCGTCCAGCGCCGACTACGACTCCGGCTCCAAGATGTTATCCAGGTATGGGTTACGACTAAGGTTTAGGTGATTTGAAGCATTCTTTAAAACACGTATATTTTATAGGTTCCACCGATCCAAGATGTCCAACAACTCCAAGACCAACGACCACTGCCGCTCCCAACTGTTACCCAGGATCCACAGATCCTCGTTGTCCAAAGCCGGTGTCAACTACGCCAGCTCTGCGGTGCTACCCGGGATCGACCGACCCACGATGCCCAACAACGCCACGGCCGACCACAACTCCGCGACCTGCACCAACAACAACACCAGTTCCACGTTGCTACCCGGGATCCGCTGACCCACGTTGCCCACAACCGCCACCAACGACTCAACCTCCAACCTATCTTCCTCCGCAAACGACCGCTGCTCCCAGATGCTATCCAGGCTCTACTGATCCTCGTTGTCCTGTGCAAACCACTCCGAAGCCCAACTGCTATCCGGGCAGTACGGATCCGCGCTGTCCCAAGCCTGTAACTACTACACAGCGGCCTGTGCCCACAACGACACCAGCTCTTCGATGCTACCCAGGCTCGACGGATCCTCGTTGCCCTGTGCAAACTACTCCAAAGCCAAATTGCTACCCAGGTAGTACGGATCCTCGTTGCCCCAAACCGGTAACTACCACACAGCGACCAGTGCCCACAACGACACCAGCTCCGAGATGTTATCCAGGTATGAGATCAGGTCTGGGTGGGTGATTTGAATCATTCGTTATAAATAAAATTCTTCGTAGGTTCCACTGACCCGAGATGTCCAACAACTCCTCGTCCAACGACCACTGCCGCACCAAACTGCTACCCAGGAAGCACGGATCCACGTTGTCCTAAACCAGTTTCCACCACACCAGCTCTGAGATGTTATCCGGGATCGACCGACCCACGGTGCCCAACAACGCCGCGACCAACGCCAACGACGACGCAGGCTCCTCGTTGCTACCCAGGCTCGACGGACCCCCGTTGTCCTAAGCCTGTAACTACCACCCAGCGACCCGTGCCCACTACCACACCGGCTCTTCGCTGCTACCCAGGCTCGGCAGATCCTCGTTGTCCAACGACTCCCCGTCCAACGACAACAACCCGTGCTCCGTGCTATCCAGGATCGCCGGACCCGGCCTGCCCACGACCATTCTACACCACCACCCCGTCGTCTTGCTACCCAGGCTCGCCGGATCCTAACTGCCCGCAACCGTACAGGCCCAGCAGTACCAACCCACCGGCCACTTACCTGCCACCACTGCCAGCCGGACTGCGCATCGTACGCCACTTGAGCGAAAGCACGCTGAACGACATCAACGCCCTGGCGGAACAACCGGAACCGGCCACCATCGAGGAGGTTAACGTCGAGGAGAACCAAAACACGCTGCTGGAGCGCAGCAAGCGGGACCTGTCCGAGTCCGCCAAGGAAATCATTTCAATCACGCTCAGCGTAAAGGGCTTCCAGTTTGAGCCCCACTCGAAATAGGGAATTTAACCTCGCGTTAAGAATACGGGATGATTCTTGCAGAAGAAGGAAAAATACTCTTTATTTTTATGTGTTAACACTAGCGAAAGCTGCCACCCCTCCCATAGTCTGTACAAAGATTCGAAGTTATGAACACATTTGATGCTATGAGCTAGTGAGTACCAGGCGTGCAAGCATAGTTTCATCGGGAATCGCTGTCCCCCCCCCCCCTAAAACTGTACATATAGCGGAATGACAAGAAGGATTACGAAGTTGTTGTTGTAAATAAAGTCAAATTGAATAAATGGTTTGTTGATTTTTATTTCTTCGTTGAAGATCAATCCTGTGAAAACGCCAGCGTTGAGCAGTCTGCCGGAACACCAGAGTTGCGGGCCATTTTGGAGTACTTGATCATCACAATCTCGATCGTGAAGATGACGGAAAACATCTGAAAAATGCATGATCAATCAGTGAGTTCTCTTCGAATGATTTCACACTGTGCCGTTGACAAGCAGTGAAATTATGGGAAAGTATAATTTGTAAATGTAAACATTGAGTGTATCCCTTTCACACCTTATGTCAAAGTCCATCGGAGTAAGCGGGATACACTCAATGTTTACATTTGTTTATAGGACCTTATCAAAAAAAAGTCAAGGTATTAAACTTGGAATATATTGATACACCCATACCAAACCCTGATGACATTCTGTGACAGCCAAGCTACTGACTCCCTTTGTTGGCACTTCTGCCAATAAATGTTCAGAGTAAGAATCTCATACAAAGAGCTCCGGTTTTCTTTTGTGTCCTGGGTGTGAAATAACCTAGAACAAATCCGCACTGCTTACCCCAAAGGCGGTCCTCCTGGTGAGGTAAAAGAACCGTTTCCCGGACAGGGAGACCTTTTCGATTCGCAGATGGTGGTAATACCGGTTGAGCTCGTCGCACCAGCCTTCATTGGGGATTCGATGCACCACTTGCAGGGCACGTTTCAGCGTACGGTCGAACTTGGCCGCGGTCAGCATAACCGTACAGGTTCGTCCTACGAAGAAGCACACGGCGAACCAGAAATACGTGAACGATAGTGTCGATTGTTTGGGGCTACGGGATGAGACCTTGGATGAGGAGTTTCAGACACAAAAATTACCGTTTTTACCCCAGACTGTGCAGCAGGATGTAGCACACGAGAAAGATATTGTTGCTGCAGGAGTTGATGACCAGCGCGGACAGCTCGTAGTTCATCGACTGGAGCAGGTCGCTCAGCGCAATGTAGTGGTACCGAATTTCACCCCAGAACGATTCAGCTGGTGGTGGACGTTCGACGCTGGCTGCGACCTCGATTCGGGTGAAGAACTGCCGGTAGCGAGTGTTCATGTAGATGCAAACCACGATCAGGATAACGTCCTGGTAGGTCCATGCCAGTGTTACTGAGAAGGTCACGTACTAGAGGGTTAGGGGACACATAATTTATGAATGATACTACAAGTCCTGAGAGGCTATTGATACCCTTAGATACAGCAGCACTGGAATGTTGTACGGCATCCAGGGCAGATTGAAGACGTAAGCGTAGTTTCGACGAGCATAGTTCTCGATCGCATTGGTGTAAGTCCAGTTGCAGCGCAGTGATTCCATTCGCTGATCGTTGACGAACGATGTTGTGGCGAAAAAGTGTTCCGTGGTAGCCAAGACCAACCACGATCCGGCGGCAAGCCAACAGTTTCTCTTCAGATGTACCTGCCCAAGGTTGTAGCACGGTTTCAGCAGTATCCGCTCGACGTTCTCCACCTGGACCATAAGATGCTCCCAACGGCGGCCCAATCGAATAAGCAATCCTACGATGATGGCGGTATCAGCGAAGAAGTAAGGATTTATGATGTTGGAAAAGTTGACTCCGGTTCTTGCTATCCGTCGAAGCTCAGCGATCGCTACTAGAAATGCACTGGTCATCACAGTTACGCTTAGAACGGTTCGGAGCGAAAACCACCGGAACTGCAGTGCGGATGTGGTTTTCTCGGTGATTCCGACTATCGGAAATAGTCCTAGGCACTGGGCGGATAATATGATTGGTTGCATGATTGAATGGAACGTATCTCTTTGGTTATTGCTAAGGACTGGCCTTGTACTAGAACTTGTACTACTATATTTGAACATTTCTAGCTACGGTATCGTTTCCTAATGAGACTGAGGTGTGCATAGCAAGGTGAATGTCAATGCAGAATTGATTCGGTTTCCTAATTATTGTTTACCGTGAAACCAGTGGAGTTCCATATAATTTCAGCAGAGTGGCTATGCAATAATTAAGGATATGAACGATTTCATGCTCCTGATACATAAATATATTTACTAATCCGGGACTGCGGAGTCGAGTCTTTTTGAGAACCCGGAGTCTGAGTCGACAAATATGAAAAGACGGAGTCGGGGTCGCTAAAACTTTCGAAGCCGGATTAGGAGTCGGAGTAGGCTAACTTTCTAAAGAGCTGAAGGATTTGGTGAGCAGTGAGTAGTGAGCAACCAATCGCCAGCAGTTTAGAAGGGTATTTACTATTCAGTTACGATTAATTTCAAGAGACAATTCAATTTATTCGATCAACAATACTCAGTTCTTATTGAATCGAAATTGAGAAAATTTTAACCTGGATATATTATGCGTTCAAGCAAATGAGACAAACATGTGGCTAAGCACCTGTGCTCAACGCGTTATCAGTATTGAAATGCGTTATCAATAGTACGGTTTTTGAACCAAAAACAAGCCTTTGATTTCAGTCTCGAACTGGCGTTTAAGCGATTTGGTTGTTTCGATTAGTGCCGCACAGTCCCACGTTATAGTAAAGATGCCAATCACTCTGTACTACACCCCAATCAGCCCCCCTGCCAGGGCCGTCGTTTTGCTGATCCGAGAGCTGGGATTAAATGTTGAGGTAGGTATCAATTAATAATGTGTTAATTATAAACCGATTAACCTTTGCCAATTAGTTCAAGCCGGTGGACGTGATGGCTGGCGGTACCCGCACGGAGGAATTCCTCCAAATGAATCCGGAGCATACGATTCCAACCCTGGACGACAATGGCTTTCATCTGTGGGAATCGCGAGCGATTCTGACGTACCTGGTGGACTCTTACGCGCCCGGCCACGACCTGTACCCAAACATCCCCAAGGAGAAGGCCCTCATCAACCGCGTCCTGAACCACGACCTGTCGGCATTCTACCCCAAAACCGTCGGCCAGATGGCGCCCATTTTCCAGCGCCAAACTTCGACCGTTACGGACGAGATGATGGCCAAGCTGGACGAAGGGCTCACCAACCTGGAGCTGTTTCTGGTGCGCAACGATTGGTTCGCCGGGGAGAACCTAACCGTGGCCGATTTGTCCCTGCTGCCGACGATTGCTTCGCTGGTGGTGAGTTCTAAATCAAAGATTAACTCTTGAAAACAACACCTTCAATTCCGCTTGATCGTTGCAGCACTGCGGATTCGACCTGGCCCGGTACCCGAGGCTGGCGGAATGGTACAGCAACTGCAAGGTCCTGAAGGGCTTTGAGGAAGATCAGGGCTGCGCACAGCAGATTGGGGGATTCTTTAAGTCGCTGGTGGCCCAAGAGCAGCAGCACGATTAGATAAATGGTGTGCCGACACTGTGATGTAACCCGTGCTACAGCGTGAATCGATATTATATACGTTTATCAGCGTTTGGATTACTGCTGATAAGAAAATCGTACAAAAATGTGTGTTTGATATATATACGTGGGTTGCCCCATAGCGAGTGATGGTAAATGAAGATAGTGTTGGAATTTGAGCATTTTTGATGAGTCATTCATTCTTGGGCATAAATGATTCGTTAAAGTTGAAGTTTAAATGTACATATCTAACTTTTTGAAAATTCTGAAATTTGCTGATGAGATTTGGGTAAAATCAAAAACATTAAAGCTAGTAAAAAGAAATAACAGTGCATGCTTTTGAAAATTAGAATAAAAAGACGGCATCCAAGCAACAATATACAGAAGTTTGAATGGAGTAATTTTTGGGTTGTTAGAAGTTATAAACTTGTTGATGAAACATGTTTGAAAAATAAATAAATAATTAAGCTAAAACTTTTTTGGGGCCTTCCTGAAACCACTTTTTTGTATCATTGGTTTGACCATAGCTATCATTTTTTTGTATTTTTTAGTCAAATTTGATTAGTTGATAGCCTATTAATTTATCAAATCATGGCTCTGTGCTCTCATCTACATCTTCACAATATTAAATCACCAATATTTGGCCGCCATCCTGGATTAAAACAATCTACATCACGTTAGAGTAGTTTAAGGCTCGACAATCGAAAATAAGACAACAAAACGATTTTTATTTTTATTTTTCGTGATTTCATTGTCCGATGATTTAATTATCCGGAGCGAAAATTGTTCGAGACCTTCGGATAATCAAGTCTATTGATAATCTGTCTGTGTAAAATGGTTATTTAGCGCAATACAATATTTTGTGTGAAAAGTCGAATTCAAAAGCAATATCTTCAATTTTGCCGAAGACTTGATGTCTTACAAACAAATACAAATACAAAGATTTAAATTACAAATACAAAGATTTAAATCATTTCTTTTGCTTTGTTCAAAAGCAACTGTTAATCTTTCTGAAGAAAGCAAAAATAAGAAATTAAATTTTAATGTTTTTCTGGGATTTTATTTCAAGTGAAAAATGTAATGAGAAATGAGTTTAAAAAAATGCTATTCACAGAGTTCTTATAATCTAACACACAAAATTAAAAAGTTTAGTCCCTCGATCATTTCACCTTCTGAAAAATTAAAATATTTGTTTGACAAACTTCCTATTTATGATTTTTTTAATTCGAAAAAAAGTGAGTGATGAAAAAGTATTTTTTAATCATATTAATTTGTGTTTCGTGTTTGATGTAAATTTAAATAAATATTGCTTGAACTTTGCTTTTTATGTTTTTGGTATGATCAGTTGACGTGAAACGTCCCCTGGAGACTCATTTGCTGCATCCTCTTAATCGGATTTATCGGAAATCTCTGCAACTGAAGTAAGCCGTAAATAATTAATTATTCATAGCACTAATTACGTGTGCAACCGGCGCCTATAAGGTCCATTATTAGCACCATTGCACGTATAGCCACACAGAAAAAAAAATCATGGTAATATTACATCTGGGAAGGGGTACATCTTTTATGTAAAAAAAAAAGGTGTAATTTTACCTCTGGAAATGTGTAATTTTACCATTTTCCTGGTGTAATGTCACTTTTTCAGTCTAAATTGAGGTAAAATTACATCATAAAAGAGGTAATATTAAACCTTCCAAAATTCAAGCTTCCAAATTTACATTATTTTTTTCTGTGCAAAGGACGAAAGGCCATACCTTGCAAGCAGAGGCAACAGTGCACAGTATACTCAATTATTTATTTCCCACGATGTGAGTCCCACTTGACTGCGATTACGATGTTTGCAGTACTAATTTCCCAACATTCACGAAACGCCAACATAATATCAACCTTGTCGAGCTCCTGCTCAAACAAACAACAGTTTAAGTCCTTCCGCCAACGGTTTTGGTCATTCATCGTGCAAAACGTCGCCCCCCACGTGCTATTGACTCTGTGTCCTCAACTCCCACACTTGCACATTACAGAATCGTTGAACGGACCCCGTTGTGTGTGTCCTGCAGGTATGGCCAGAAAGCTGGTGCAGGATCGGCTTTTCCGCCGTAGGACCAACAAAGTGACTAGGTAATGGTTGACGAGTGTAGAATGCATAACAATGGCAGCTTATTTTTGGGTTTGGTATTTTATGAAAGGACAGACCAGTTTTTTTTAAATTACGACAGAAAGCCGGCTGTTTAATTTGGAAATCGATTTTAAAAGTAGTTTTTGATTTAGCTTAAATTGTGTGGGCGCATTGGTTCACACATACAAGGCTCCAGTCAATTTTGACATTATAAAACGGCATGTAAATATTCGGATATCTGTATCTTTTGGAGGAATTTTCGGATCGATGTTGCGTCTTCGGCGAAATTGTAGGTTTTCATGAGGACTATTTAGAAAAGTAGGAACATGGACTAGAATGTCGATTTTTGAATTAGTGGATGTTTTGCCTTGGCCTGTCGAAATAGTCGAGCAGCACCAACCTCTTATCCTTGCCCCTGATGCGCGTTGGAGATGGTAGCGGCCAGTATTGGACGGTTGTCATGGGTTTGCGAACCTGGATTAATTCCTAGACAACTTTTACTTGCATTATCATCGCATAAACATGACGAAGTCCAGTATGCAATCCGCTTAAATTACCGTCTCCAAGCGAAGTGAAACATCAAATTACCATTACCACCAAAATAAAAAAAAATGCACTGATTCGACCGATTTCGTAGAGATTTGCTTTGAAGTCATTCGATGTCCGTTGTCAAGGTTTTCAGACGATTTGATCGCCTCCGTTTGGGTGTAGATAGTACAAGTGGGCCCACGAGCATTGAAGATTTTTCTACCCACATTCCAGGTTCAACAATGACATCGCCCCTTCTGTGGAGCGGAAATCTCACTTTGTGACCGGTTAGTATGAAACTTGCCCAATTAATCACGTTGAATTTTAGATTAAATTTTCAAAACAACCTATCCCTCATGGGTTTCCTATGCAGATAGGGCCTTTTGAAAATTTAATCGAGAATTTTAATTTTGAGCAAATTAAGAGCCCTTCGCGAAAACTCTACCTTTCCCCAGAACTGAACCTCTTCAAGCGGGCATCTCGCGAGGACTGGATTCGGGACGGCACATTCCACGACGCCGTCGGGGGCCTCCTGGCAACGGCCCAACTGTTTGCCGTCATGCCCGTGTGTGACGTTACGGCCAAAGATCCCCGCAGGTTGCACTTCTCTTGGTTCAGCAAACGGGCACTCTACACGTACGTGGGGCTAGCCGGGACGGCGTTTGTAGCGGTGAACGCCATCATACGGTTCTTGATGAAAAATTTCAACTTTAACCGCCTGACGACGGTGTTCTTCTACTCGTACAATCTGTACGGGATGTATCGCTTTCTGCTGTTGGCTCGAAAGTGGCCAAAGTTGATGCAGTCGTGGTACGACGCGGAACAGACATTGCCCCAGATGGGCAACGTCGTCGATCGAGGGGCTCTCGCTTGGAAGATCAAGATGATTTCGTTGCTTGTAATAACAATGTCTTTGACGGAACATCTGATCTCTATCATTGCAGCCGTTTATTACACTTCGGACTGTCCGGATATTGGCGATCCGGTGGACTTTTTCTTCAAGTCTAATTTTGTTTTTATTTTCCACTACTTTGAGTACAGTAAAGTGAGAGGATTTTTCATTAAATACATCAACATTTTATGCACCTTTCTGTGGAGCTACATCGATTTATTTGTGATTGTGACCAGTATAGGACTTTCACATACGCTCAAGAGAATCAACGAATATTTGATGAAGCATAAACGAGAGGTGAGTTGAACTTTTGTTAGATATTTGCAACAATATTATTATTTTTTTTTCAGAGCATGACAGAGAAATTCTGGGGTGAACAACGACAAAACTACCGTAACATCTGTGATTTGGTACAACAAGTGGACGATGTAGTTTCCATCATAACCATGCTATCCATTTCAAATAATCTGTTCTTTATTTGTGTATCAATATTGCAAAGTTTAAAGTAAGTACACTCAGTTGCACAAAACCGATTTAATCACAAAACAAAACAACAAACAATTCCAGCTCCCATCCAACGTTTGTCCACACGGTGTACTTTTGGCTCGGCCTAATCTTCCTGATCGGTCGAACGCTGGCCGTGTCGATGTACGCCGCCGAGGTCAACGACGAGTCCAAGCGGCCCATTGAGGTGCTGCGGACGATCCCGCGGGACGGGTGGTGCCTCGAGGCGAAACGCTTCGCCGAGGAGGTTGTCAACGATACCGTGGCCCTCACCGGGATGAAATTCTTCAACATGACCCGGAAGCTGGTTCTCAAAGTGACCGGCTCGATCATAACCTACGAGCTGGTGCTGATACAGTTTCACCAGGACGAACCCGTCGAGGTGGATTTGTGCAAAATGAGAAGTTTCTAGGGGGGCGTGATTGGTTTGCGGGTGGTTTTGCTTTTACGTGCACGGATTTTGGTCACCGTTTTTCTCTTCCGAATCGTTCACCTGAAGTAGCACAAGCTCGTAAGTCACGACGGTACCGGCGACCTATTGTGACGAATAAGATGATGAAGGGTTTGATTATTTTTTTGAAGAATAAAGCCATTCAAACATGTGATGTTGGGTTGTAATAAAGTTGACTTTTGTGGAAGCACTTAGAAGAGGGGAGACGGGACTTCCCCGAAAAGCAAATATTTGAAATGGCGCAGTAAAAAGTCAATTTTGTGACACCTTAGTCTCCATACCTTCAATGTCAGCTTTCTGGTGAGATGAAAGAATCCGTATCCCGAGAGAGCAACAGTGTCATTCTCCATCTGCTGATGAAAGCGCTGAATCTTGAAAAGATAAAATAAGAGAAAAAAACGATATTGAAATTTCCTTCGCAAACGACAGTCTCTAGGGAAGACAGGAGCGTAATTAGGGACGATTTTTATGCCTTGTGATTCTCCGAAAAATCCCTAACTACGGACCATGTTTGCTTCACGCCATTAAGTTTAACTACCAACAGAAACATCATATTGCTTAAAATTTCCCTAAACTTTTCCTCCAGTGCAAACCACCTAAATTTATTGCCGGTCAGGTCACAATCTGGCCATCATTCCGGAATTGCTTTACGCTCCCTAATTTAAAAATGGCCCCACGATATAATCGACCAAACGTGGGGGGATCAGCCTCCAGTTTCGGCTTCCGGGCCAGGAAGAACGTGCTCTGGGGGGTAAATGGTCCTGATCTAGAGAGGCATCGCTTTCCTTAACAAGATTGTTTTGTGCTTCTTGGTACTTATTTCAATCTGGAGCAATTATTGATTATAGAGGATTACGGTACAATATTAGGACAGATTGGGAGGTTGGTTGTAGAGTGAAAAAATGCGCATTTTTGTTTTTTTTTGTAACATGTGAATATAACTTTTTGATGTGTCTAAGCCCGTACAGAAAAGCTCCTACACTAGCCAACAAAATTATAAAAAATGACTGCACATAAGAGTGTTCAGAACATGACTATTCTACAAAACCTCGTTTCACAAGTAGAATATTGTTCCTTGAGCTATTTTAAGAATCTGGGATAAAACAAAATCGCCAAATCGGTCAAGTTTGTATGGGGAAAATCAGAAAAAATATTTGAAAAATCAACTTTCTTACGGGTTTTTTTTTGCAAGGTACGCTACTTCTAAAGTAAGACCTTTATGGAAATTCAATGCTTCGATGCTTTTTCAGGGTTTGTATGGTTCTGGGGATTTTCTAGTTTTTGCATCACCTAGTCATATTTCCTTTTTTTGTTGGTTAGTGTTATCAGCAAGGTCCTTGACTTGGCAACAAGTTGAAAATAATGAGCCATCAGTAGGGAAAGCTATCAGCAGTAGGGTGCCCAGAAAAAATGACCCCCTGCTCCACAAGCGGAAAACGGTTTATTGGGTTATTTTTAGCATCTGTGCAAATTTTGAGCGAAATTGGTTGAGATTAACCCATTGATACCCGAGCCTAAAGTTGGTGAAAAAAATGTTTTTCATACAAAATTGACTTTTTTAAATCGCTAATAACTTTTCAGGATTAAGTTTTACAGTTTTGGTATGTTCTACAAAGTTGTAGAGCATTAAATTTCCAATGAGAATCTCACTTTTGGGAATATTTGGATGTAAGTAGCGCACCGTGTAGACCAAACTGTAAGAAAATTGGGTTTTCCATACATTTTTTCGATTTTTCCCATACAAACTTCACCCCCGAGTATCAATGGGTAAATGTTAACCGATTTTGCTCATATTTGGCCCAGAGTCCTAAAATAGGTCAAGGAACAATATTCAGCTTGTGGAGCGAGGTTTTGAGAAAAAGTCCCGTATTCTGGGCACCCTAATCAGCAGTTATCATAACATTATCTGTTATTTATTAATGAAGATAGCGCCCTCGGCTCTCATGAGGGATTCGGAATGTGCCTACTAAAGCGTCTGTTGTATGATGATGATAATCTCAACACAAGACAAATTTGCTGGTTTTGGAAAACGGCTGAAACGCACCATTAAATCAAATTTATTGCATAGACTAATACGTTGCGATTATGCTATCGAGTCACAGTTAAGTTGTGTAACATGCATGCCAATTGGTTTCTTACTAAACTTAATCTGTACAATTAGACAAGATTTAACTCTGTTGTTATGTTATTGTACGGTTGTATTTGTACAGGCCACAAAACGGCGTTCTCAACTCAGTTCATTCCGAAATGCACGTGCGACAACATGGCACAACATTCAAAGTGCCTAAAATATCTGCTCTGGTTCGAGTTCATGATTAATAAATTACCAACCTCCTTGTTGTAGAACTGGGTCGGCATCGTCCGGAACATGGGCAGCAACTTTCTCGATTCGTCATGGATGCTAGCGGCGTACATGGCCACCATAATCATTCGCGTCATCAAATGAGCCAGCGAATACCACACGTAAATGGCCACAATTAGTCCTGGGACGGGTCTGCGTTATAATGAAAGGGCGGAAAACCTGAATATTTCACATGAAGCTCAATACACTGCGTAATACTCACTTGAGGACACCAATAAGCTGTATGCAAATGAAGAACAAGTTGTTGGTGAAGGAAAGTATCACCAGATAGGCCACCTTCCGCTTGAACAGATGCACCAGCTCGCAAACCTTTTGGAAGTGCTTCCAGTGATCGTACCAAAACAGCTCAGAATGAAACTGTCCCCTTGAGCTCATGATGATCTGATTCATGTGGACCAGATTCTGGCGCAGGCCCATGCTCAGCGTGATGAGAAACAGGTCCACAAAGTTCCAATAGAACGTTAGTATGGTGGTGACGACCTGGGCGACAAATCCCACGTAAATATCATACGCTATAAAGGAGAACATCTCCGGGAAGGCCTGCATCAGGTGCGCTTCCAGCAGATCCTGGATGCCACAACGATAAGCCCGGTACAGACCGGCGGGCTTCGCAAGGGCATGCTCAAACAGGGCGCTCACCATAAGAACGGACATGGTCGTGACCACCTTTCGGTGGAGCTTTTTGTTGCTGGCGGCGAGCAGGGGCTGGTCCGGTAAACTTTGTTCCGTGTTTTCCCACTCCTTCATCAGTTCCGGCCAGCGACGGGCCAGCACGGTGAAGCTCGTGGTTATCAACAGATTGATGGTGAAAAACATCCAAGATACTGGAAAGAGGATAAAACATATTTTTGGTCAATTTATTATTTTGTCTTCAGAGGCTTTTAAATTGGAAACGGTAACATGTTTTTAAAGAAAAAAATAGAGAAAAGCGAATAATTCGAGAAAAATATTTTTGCTAGTGAACCTGTTTATATACAGTCGACTCTCTGGTTGTCAATATCCAAGGGACCGTCGAGGAAGGGAATCATCAGTTTACAGAACGATGCAAAATAAAGACTCAATTGAAAATATTTTTTTCTTGATACCCAGCTATGGGAGAGAATCATGGCAACGTCCATCAAACAAAAACAAACTAATGTCAAACACCCTTCAAAGCTTCGTTTCGCCAAGAAAAATGTCTATGCAAGCCATGAGAAAGTGAAATTATTGACAACCGGAAGAGATCTTTGAAGCAAACAGAATCCAAGGAACCTTCGAAGAAAGAGATCCTTCAAACAAGGGAAAATTTCTAGGAATGAAGATAATTGAAGTATGCATTGCAGATTGAAGGGACTGAAGAATTCATCGATAGATGGAGAATTATTGATATCGAGAAGATCGACAGCCAGAGAGTCGACTGTAATTTCAAAATAAACGTTTATTAGGATGCCAGTTTTTCGGATGAAATTTTGTGTATTAATAGTTGGAATCAAATTTACAAGATCGTATGATTTTTAAAGCGCTTTTTTATAGTATTTCATACTTATTTCGAATAATATAAACTCAATAATCAACTTTGTAATACCTATCAAAATATGTATGAGCATTTTGAATTTAATTTAAAAATAAAACGATAATTTTACTAATGTTTACTGTCCCTTTTTCTTTCTACTCTTTCGAGTTATTTTTCCGAATTATAATTCCGAATTATATCAAGCGACGGCTTTTATTTTAAAATACAATTTTGAATTTTTGTGAAATTCCCACCGCAAAAAAATAAAATTTTAATCAAAAATTAGATATTTATAAAACTAATGATTCCAAGCAATTGAGCTTATGTGAAATACATTTAAATACACTTTTTTCATTCAAATATTGACACCATGGCTTGATATTTAAATTTTTATTTTATTTTTATTTTTTTTGCCCCCAATACATAAAGTTAAAAAACATATTTTCAACGGCCGTAATGCGAAGAAATAAAATTGAATCGTTCAAAGATCTCTTGATTATGTTACAACACTTTTTATATTTACTATTGAAGACACAAATGGTATTTTTTGCAATTCCGTCGTGAAACTACTTACTTTTCCTGTCATTCTTGAACGACGAAATAGCCTGCTTTTCTGTACCAAAAATATCAGAATCGATTAGCAACACTTTTCAAAATAAATGCTGAAAAGTTCTACTTTTCTGCACTCAAATGGGTGCTGAAAAGTTGAACTTTTCAGCACTTGTTTCGAAAAGTAACACTTTTCATAATTTTTTTGATTTAAACGATTTATTGACAAAAAACATGAAAATTTGACTTAAATTTTCATTCAGTGTGTGTTTTTTGGAATTGCAAAAAATGTTTTTTGCAATTCCGTCGTGAAACTATTTACTTTTCCTGTCATTCTTGAACGACGAAATAGCCTACTTTTCTGTACCAAAAATAACAGAATCGAATAGCAACACTTTTCAAAATAAATGCTGAAAAGTTCTACTTTTCAGCACTCAAACGGGTGCTGAAAAGTTGAACTTTTCAGCACTTGTTTCGAAAAGTAACACTTTTCAACATTTTTTTTGATTTAAACGATTTATTGACAAAATACATGAAAATTGGACTTAAAATTTCACTCAGTGTGTGTTTTTTGGAATTACAAAAAATGTTGTATGGAACTCGTTGCAAAACTTGATTTTTTCAGCACTCTTCGTATTTATCCACCTCGGTGAACCTCGTTGGATAAATGTACGACTCGTGCTGAAAAAATCCTTTTGTGTATGCTTGAAGCTGAGAGAAATACCAAATAAATTACAGGACATCACATTTGCCCTGAATTAAAAGCATTAATTCCAGTCAAATTAAAATTTAAATTATTTGCTGCTGAACAATGAATGTAAAGTTTACACAAAATACCTACAAATTTTCGAAAACTCCACCCCGGTCGTCCAGAACGTTGCGAGCGAAAAGCCGGACATGGTCGCCCCTCCCAGCTGCAGCAGCACCGAGTAAAACATCCGCAGCGAGCACACCTCGAAACGGATCCGGTCCGCTTGCGCCGCCCCGTAGCCCACGACCGGGAAAATTCCAAAAACCTGACCCAGGATGATAACGGGTCGCACCACGGCCAGGAAGCTACCCTCCTGGTCGAATTTCACAGTCCGTCGCTGCTGGTAGAATTCCTCTGTAAATTCAAATTAAGACATAGCTTGGGAAAACACACTTTTTTCTTTGGAAGGGAAATTTCTCCTCACTTTCCAACGAAGCGCCCTTCGGACGAACCAAAATTAAGTTATCACTCCGAGGGCTGGTGGTGAACATTTTCTTCAAATGAAAATACAACCTCCGGAAACGGCCCAACCGAACCAACTGTGGCGGTAATCTTGCGGGCCAAATAACTTTGGGTGCAAGTATCTCCCATAAAAGGGTAATACTTTAACGCCCTGTGGAAGGACCAAAGCGGTATTTCGCTGCATCATTGGCCCTTGGACTTTGGTTCTTGGGGATGGGGATGAGTAATGAAAAATAAAACATAACGACCTTGTGGTTTGGATGCACCCCAAACGAGGGCCATGTTTGTCAGCCAGACGGAGAAGAAAATGTTGCCGTCCAAAAAGTGGCCGCCTCGGCTTGGCCTCGGCAAGGTGCAGCGTCAGCATGATCCGAAAGCTTCACCGTGGAATGTGTCCGCACAGGGTAAAGCTAGTAGGGTGGTTCTGTAAGACAAGGGTATTCTTTTGAAGGATTCAAATTTTTCACAACGTTTTCATCAAAACTTATGAGACCGGTCTCCAAAAAGTGCATACATAACACTTAAGTGCTTACAACTTTTGATAGGGTTGTCAGATCTTCAATGTCTTGGATGCGTTAGAAAGGTTTTCTTACAAAAACCACCCTTTTTACAATCTTCCAAACTTTAGTCAAAATCTTTTTTTAGCATAACTTTTGAAGTACTTAACTAAACTGCATTATTTTTTATAGCGACTTATGGGACCCCAAGATGGATCGAATGATGCCAAAACGGACAAAATCGGTTCAGCCAGTCTCGAGATAATCGAGTGAAATTTTTTTGATCAACATCCCACCACACACACAGACATTTGCTCAGAATTTGATTCTGAGTCGATAGGTATACATGAAGGTAGGTCTAGGAGGTCGAATTGAAAAGTTCATTTTTCGAGTGATTGTATTGCCTTTCCCCAGTAAAGTGAGGAAGGCAAAAAAAATTAACTGTTTGTCACTTTTAGAATAATCAAAAACAACATTTATTATCAATGCAACGTTTTCGTGAAACGAAAAAAAAAAAAACAAAATTACCCCAAATATTCCTTGTGTTTTGAAACACCCTAGCTCAAAAAAAGAAATCGAAAGTAAAGCAGGAAAACATCAACACGACCACAGTTTTACACGCCTGGCCGAACCGGAGGGGGGAAATTAACTTTGGCAGCCCAACACGCCAGGAAGTAATCGAGGATGACAATCAAGGGGCTTCGGAAGTCCAGGGTTGAGTGGTTTGTGATTAGTTGAGCGGGAATCCGAGGGATGGAATTTTCGCTATGGTGGACACACGTCAGCAAGATAAATGGTTTTTTATTGGGATGAATTCTGGAACATTGGGGATCTTTCTCAAAATTGCGGGAATGTTTGCTTTCTAATTGTGTGCCGTCAGTGCTGATTTCAAACGAATCAATCCTCGCACTTTATTTCGCTGTCCGTTGCCTTCACTTGGCTGAGCATCACCAGTTCGTACGTAATCAACGTTCCGGCCATCTGAAAGGGAGGTAAGGGAAGCGTTAGTTCTGTCAACTGTGGAATGAACTCAAACTTACCGCCAGAATGATTCTTCGCTTGAGAAAAAAGAATTTGTGACCGGAGAGGACACTATCGATGTTCAAAATTTCATTAGTGAATCGTTGCACCTGAAACACGAAGGAATGTGAAAATAGAGAAGATATTCCTTAAAATGCTAGTTTTAATTACACTGGTGGTCCAAGAACTCATGGGAACGGCTCGTAGAATCTCCAATGGTTTGCGAGAGGCAACATAGACATGTGATGATGTGAGCAGCATTACCAGGACTCTGAAGATGAGGAACACTAGGGAGAATCGATAGTAGAAGGTTGTTCCCGAAGTTAGTTTCAACCTAAGGATAAAATCGTTTTTCAAATTTTGTCGCCTATCTTTAAGCAAACACCTACTGAATGGATTTGTACAGCTGGTAAGTTATGAAGTAAACATCCGAGGCACACGTGATTAGTATCATTGGAGAGAGCACTCGGTCCATGTAAGCTACCAGGTTGGAAATCTGCATGTAATCCCTACGAACTTCGGCCCAAAAAGCCTCGGACATTGGTTTTCCTTTCAAATGCTCGATTCTGCTGTACAATTGCTCGAATCTTGTCAGTAGACCAATGCTTATTAACGCTATGAAAACATCCATGAATGACCATACAAACAAATACACCTTGTGAGTGAACTCCACAAGCAGTGTCATGGGCCAATTGTAAGGAACATAATCAAATACTTTACGATGTTCTCTGGTGTAGAAAATCATCCAGAATGGTTCAGTAATATTACAAAAATCAATATAATCCTGATTGACCTTCATTGATGATAGTATGTGAAGTATGTCTTCAGCTAGAAAGAGAGATTGAGTTAAATGCAAACTTTCATTTCAACTATATTTACCGAAAGACAGTGCTATTAGAGATAGTCCAGTAACTCCGATTTTAACTCTCAAACTTATCCCATATGGCTTGTATGGTGGTCGCAGAAAAATGTCCTCTTGTTTTCTCCAATACATCATAATTTGTTTCCAACGGCAAGCGATCACAAAGAAGCAGACAGTACCACAAAAGTTGAATGTAAAATATAGCTGTTCCGCTGAAAATTCCATACAGTTATGAATAAAAGAAAACCTCAACCTCCTTCAAACTTCTTACTGACAACACCGGTAGACACCTTAGTTCCTACAATGAAATTGACCTGAGCGCAAATCGCCAGCCCTGCCAGCGTTAGGAAAAACAACGCATACAAAGTCCGGAGGCTCATCCAACGGAACTGAATAGCGGACGCATCCTTTGCGAACAATCCCTGCACCGGAAACAGCGAAAACAGTTGGGAGACAAAAATTACGGGCTTGAGCGCGCCCCAAAAATCGTCTTGGTTCGGGGAGATCATCGCTGGGTATTGAAGTTGTTTGCTGTTCTACCTCAACTTGAACTGTTTGAATTTAGGTCAGCTCTATAAAAAAATTGAGGCTGCATTAATTTAATTGTTCCAAGTTTTTTTTTTGTAAAATTGTTATGAGAAGCAAGACAGCGGCTTCGCAGTGAATCAAAAACAAATTCCAGGCAAATCAAGCTTTATGATCGTCTGATTCATTAGCAAACATTCAAATGACAATAGATTTATCAAATGAATCAAAAGTTTATGTAGCTGCACTTCATCGTTACACATATGAAAATCGCTTTCTTGCCAAGTTTTAGCTTTTCCGATTTGAGCTCGGGAGGTTTCGTTCGATCCGGCTTGGTATTCCATAGAGATCTTTTGTTTTTTTTTCGTTTAAAAATCTGGCAACCCCGTCTCAAGATATGACCATTTATGCCATTTTAAGTATCTCAGTATGTTTGATGGAAATGATGTATGCAGCCATACGTAACACATTGGGTAGCACATTGGATAAAAACCCAATCTGGAGACACATAAGTGTTTTTTTATGGTTTAAGAAGCCGGACTCGATAAAATTCTGTCATTAAGGCTCTGAAAGGCATCTTGCCGGATCGGCCATTTGGCGGCCATGTTTGTTTTAGAAAAAACATTCAAATCTTTATTCAGAACGTATCAATTAAAAAATGGGTTTCTTTGTGTTGTTTGTAGAAGCATTTACCCTGGACCCTGAATTCAGAAACATCATTGACAAGAGTGAAAGACACCTTCTACGGCCTTAACTATCATGCAATTCATCATTGAGCAGGTAATGAAAAACTAAGCTAAAACTTTCGCAGTAATTTTGAGTTTTTGACCCAGAAGGAGGGTAACCGTTTAAATTAGAGCAACACATGGCTCATGTCTCATGTAAATTAGAGCAACACATGTCTAATGAACCCAACCCAAGTTATTCGTTAATATTTCGTGAAATTGCAATAACATGTGAAGCTAACAAGCATTTTTTATAATTGTGTACTCTACAACCACATAAAACGATAAAAAATAACTCTGCAAAGTTAGTAAAAAATTGCAGTTCCGAAAAAACGAAACATCAAAATGAAATTTTTTGTTATGAATGAAAAATAAAATAACCTTCTGGGCTTATAAATCTCCCAGAATTTTTTTAAACGGTTCAGTAACGAAAAATGTCAGAGGGCTTGAAACTTGTTTCTTTTTTCGATATGGGTCATTCTCCACCAACTCACACAGCAGTTGCCCCGACCAGAGTGAAACTTTGTTCTAAGGGGTTACTTTTGTCCCTGATCACGATACCTCGTGACAGTGTAGCGGTACGTCCTCTTGCATTTTTGAGAAAAGATTTGTTTTTCAATAATTTGCAGCCGGAAAAGGTGATGAGATGGAAATTTGGTGTCAAAGGGACATTTTTATAAAATTGTACGCTCGATTCCTAATCGTATTTTCATTGAAAAAAAACAGTAAAAAAGTTTTTAAAACACTGCAATTTTTCGTTATTCAACTGTAAACAAATTTTTAATATGTCATTTTAAAGAATTTTTAATGTGCTTTTCGGATCTGCAATAACCTCGAAAGAGTCAATTTTTATTTTAAAATTTCGTGAGGACAAAGTTTCACACACATCGAAGAGGGGTTGGGGCAACTTTTCCTGATTTCGTGTGAATTGGTAGAAAATTACCCATTTTTGTTTCAATCAAGTAATCGGAACGGGAAATTATTTCAAAACTAACTTTATTGTGTTGCACATAACGAGATTAACAGTTTTAAGAATAGCTTGAAATGTGGGTATATTTTAGGCATAATTTGGTAGAAATTTATTGCAGCAATCGATATTTATTAAGAAAGTATAGTTCCCTAAATAATTAAAACATCTATCCACAAATGTTTGAACTGTCTAGAGGTTTCTCTTCGCTAAGCATCACCAGCTCGTATGTTATCAACGTTCCTGCCATCTAAAAATAACAAAATTTCATTAAACATTAAAGGATGTAGCAAAACCGTAAAAAAAACCTCACCGCTAGAATGACACTCCTCTTGAGGTAAAAGAATCGATGCCCAGAAAGTGCGTTATCAATCGTTAGTATTTCGTTGATGAATCTTTGTACCTGATAAATAGCATAAGAAAACATATTTTTGTACCTCACTAAAGCCACTTTCTTCTTACGCTAGTAGTCCACGAGCTCATGGGAACAGCTCGGAGGATCTCCAGCGGTTTCCGTGATGCCACGTACACGTGGGACGAGGTGAGCAGCATCAACAGGGCTCTGAATATGAGGAAAATCAGCGAAAAGCGATAGTAGATTGTGGTGATTGACGTTGTTTTCATACTGTGGGGTTGAAATTTTTTCAGTACTACATCCTTAACTGGCGGAGAAGAAGCTTACCGCACTGCCATGTACAGCTGAAACGTGATGAAGAACACGTCCGAAGCACACGTGATCAAAATCATTGGCGAAAGAATCTCGTCCAAGTACGTTACCAAACTGGATATCTTGGTATAATCTCCGCGCACTTCTGCCCAAAATACTTCCGGCTTTGATTTTCCTTTGAGGTGCTCGATTCGTTGGTAAAACTGTTCGAATCGGGTCAGCAGTCCGATGCTGATCAGCGTAATGAAGAGATCCATGAAGGTCCAAATGAACAGGTACACTTTGTGGGTGAATTCAACCAACAGCACAGTGGGCAGATTATAGCTGACGTATTTGAACACTTGTGGATGTTCTCGATTGTAGTATAGTTCCCAAAATGTGCCGGTTACATTGCAAAAGTTGATATATTTGTGATGAATCTTGATTGATGACGCTACGTGTAGCGAATCTTCGACTAAAATGGAGCTCAATTAGTGTTTTTTTAGATTGAACATTATACACTTACTAATAGCGAGTATTATCACCGAAAATCCGATAAGTCTAATTTTGAACTTTAAGCTACGTCCGTACACTCTATACGGAGGTCTCAGATACACATCCTCTTGAGACTTCCACCTGATCATCATAGAACGCCATTTCCTGGAGATTATTAAAAAGCAAATCGCTCCAGTCAAATTTAGTCCAAAGTACAGAATTCCAGCTGAAATATATTGGTTTCAACGCCAGCATTATCATAAATCATGTCCAAACTTACCGACTTGCCCGGTAGTCACCGTAAAAAGCGCCGTCAAGTTGATCTGCGCACAGAGAGCGATAAAAGCCAAAACAACAAAGAACAACGAGTACAGCGTCCTTAGACTCCGCCACCGGAAGTTGATACCGTAGACGTCCTTTGCTAAAACACCTTGCACGGGGAAAAGTGTGAATATTTGGGCCACAAAAATGACGGGCTTCAACGCCCCCCAAAAGTCGTCCATTGGTAGCGAGTTCATGGCTTCAAATCGGAGGGAAATGTATCACATTAATCAAAACATTTATCTTTGAGCTTGTTGTGCGTGCCAGTTGGTGGTGGAACTTTTTTCATAATTATACACAGTGTGATACATTCTACGGTAGAAGGTTCTGCGGTTATTTGAAACATGTGGGATTTTAATTTTAATTTGCTGCTGCTAGGAGACATAGAACTAGAAGTACGAACAGTCTTTGGTTTTATCGGGTGCCTGTTTTATCTGATCCATCAACACTAGCTCGTAGGTCACAAGAGTTGCAGCCATCTAATTATGGACGGAAAAACAAATTAATGTATCACGCGATATTATAAAATTTAAAGCAACTTTGTTTGCAACAAATTGTTCAACCCTTTTCCGCAGTTTCACTTAGAAAAATGAATTCCGAAAACCGTGCACAAACGTTTATGAAAACGGGAAACACGAATGAAGTGTTCAAATTCCATGACCCCTTTTTGAAAAACGGTTTAGAAATGCACTAATTTTATGACAAATTGAGAGCATACTCAAACCCCGTTTTATGCGCCCATACTTACGTCTCGCGATTTAAGCCAAAACTCACCGCAAGAATAATCTGTCTGCGTAGATAGAAAAACTTCTTCCCAGACAGCGTATTGTCTCCAGAGGCCACATCTTCCATCAATCTCTGAAGCTATTCAAATGTGTTTATACAATGATACAGCTTTGAAAATAAATAATTTCTCCCTACATCAAGCCCCCAATCCTCCGAGGGTACACTGCGCAGAATGTTCAAAGAACTCATCGAAGCTACATGGACGCCGGATCCCACGTAGAGCGTGCACAGCGTCCGGAATATCAGCAAACCCAAAGAGTACCAGTAGTAGATTATCGTTGCAAAGGTGGGTCGCCGTCTGAGAAGGTTGTTAAGGTCATATCCTTTCTTCAAGCAGTTTAATGGTCAACTCACTGAAATCCTTGAAACAGCTGCGTAGCTATGAACAACATGTCGTTTGCGCAAGCCAGCAGAATCAGGTGGCCAAACTTGTCGTCCAGGAAGGCGACCAGCTGCGACACGGCCAGGTAGTCGGTGCGAATGTTGCGCCAAAAGGTCGACGGTAGCGAGGCGACACTTGGTAGCGATATCAGCCGGTAGTAGATCTGGTTGTACCGAAACTGGGCCGCCAAGCTGAACGAGATGATGAACACGTCCAGGTAGGTCCAGGTGAGCCGCATGCACCTGATGATCCACTACCGGAGGGGGACATTAATGAATTGGCTATGTTGAATTTGAGAAGTTTGCAACGGATCATCCTGTAACCACGTGGGATGTGTCCACGTGGTTTATGGATGGTTTCTAACGTACCTCGATGATTAGAACTAAACCAAAATTAACGGGAATGTTTCGCCATATTTGGGGATATTCACGAATGAATAAGTTCTCCCAGAAAGTGACGTTTGAATGGTTGCAGAACTGAAGATTCACGACATTTCCCTGGTAGGGGAACAGCATCTAATTCCAGCGTGCCTCTAATGTTGGCAGGTCAGAACTTTGACATGCAATTAAAGCTAAATAAAAGCGTTTTCAACTGAAATCGAGTGATAAATAGCTCAATAAGAAGTGAGCAAGCAAGTTTCTACCAAAAGTTTTGCAAAATTAGTTGTTTAAATAGTGAAAATCAGCAAATTGGATGGAGTTAGGAGCGAGAGCTTAACCTGCCAAAGATACGAGAATTTCCCCTAGGCAGAGTTGAAGCTCAAGGAATCCTCAATAACTGCTAGAAGCATGATCCCAAATGCGATCAACCTGATTTGCCAAGCCAGGTTGAATCGTGTGTAACGTTCGGTTACCTTCCGGTACGCGTCTCGAAGCATGACCTTCTCACACTCGTTGAACATCTTTAGCACGGTGTGCCACTGCGGGGCAATCAACAGAAAGAAAACGGCCGACGTGTACACTACCACCATGTAGAACAAATCTCCAAACAAGCTCACGTTCAGGCCTTTCAGAAAACACCACCGACACGTGCACACCCCGTAAACACCCGCAATCACGAGGTAAAGCATCGAGTACAAAAATCTCGCACTCAACGGCTTGAACCGAGCCCGCCGGAAGTTGTGGTTGAAGATTTCTACGACCGGCATCAGCGCAATACATTGCCCTATGAACAGTACTGTAACGAGAGTCTTCTTAATTTCAACCAAAAATTCATCAAAATCTCACAAAAACCTGGAGCAACAGCCTGATGAAAGCTGCCGTGGTAGCTACTGCTAACGGCGGCCGACCCCTTTCTTGGCTGTGGCCACGGTAGCTGAAAGTGTCGGGAGGTTAACGCCAGCAGCTTCATGTTGTTCTGCACTCAGGCTAACTTGCTCCTGAACTAATCGCTACCACATCAAACCAAAAACACATGGCATCACCATCAGTGCTCGCAGAGGAGTAACAAATTGTTTTAATTTATCTGTGTGTCGGGTTTTCGGGCGTTTTAATTTACGGAACGGTGATTTGCTCAGGTGCCGGGCGTTACTTTATATGGTCGTTTATATCAGGGGTGCCCAAAGTATGGCCCGCGGGCCAAACGTGGCCCGCGAGGTGATATTTTGTGGCCCGCGGACCCATTTTGAATGATCATGTAAAATGGCCCGTTGACCACTTGTAAAGTGATTTTATACTTTTTCAAAATTAGGGTTTATTTTAAGATTTTTTATGCTAATCTTTTTTATTTTTTTTATTAATAATATTATTAATATTATTTAGGAAATAATTTGTTCCAAATATTTTGTAATTAAAACAATTTCACACGTTTCAATGTGAGTGAAACTAGTAAATATCGTCAAAACTTTTATCAAACATTTTTAGAAATATCAAAAAACGTACAAGTTTTTTTTAGGTAGAATTCTGTAATAGTTGCAAAAATAAAAGTTTTCTTTATCAATTTGCAAGTCATATTGACCCTTTTATAAACTGACCCTCAAACTTACATTGTACTTCCTTAGGGATTCGAACTCATTACAGTTAGATAACGAATCTGATTGACTATCAACTGATTCAGGCAGACAAAATGTGGAAATCTGAGAATCAAGTTTGCAGCAAATATTTAACAAAGCTTTCGTCGATCAACCCACCCCTCCACCATTATTAAAAAATTGGCTCGAAAACCGTGAGCAAAAAGATATTTTCAAAAAACATAAAAAAATTAAATTTAAGTGCATTTAGCTGAAATTAATTAAATAAGCATTCCTTTGCATTTAAAATCATTTGAGCATGTTTGGGTTTATATGAATTTTAGTAAATTTTCGATGAAATAAATAAATGTTGTTTCGCTTTTTTTTTTTGAATATAATGATTGCAGGTTAACTATGCGGAAGCTTTCATCATTTTCTAAAAGTTTTTCATTAGCCACACTTAACTTATAGGTGAATTGTTCAACATGTAATGTCACCACCATTTTCGAAATATAAAAACAAAACTTAATTTTTTTTTTTGAAAACACAAGTACATTCAGCTAAAAACTTTTTTTTTCAAATACCAGAAACAACAAAATCAACAATACCGATAGAAACCAGTTATTTTGTGGTTTCTATTATTTTGAATACACATTTTTTTTAAATAACAGAAATGTAATATTTTACATTAAAATAACGTAATTCATTTTTTTAACAACCTTTTTTGTATATTTGGCCCGCAAGCTCATTTGAGCTTTAAATTTGGCCCGGCCTCCAAAAACTTTGAGCACCCCTGGTTTATATAGTCGGGTTTGTCTTCACTTTGCGCAAAGCGATTAAATTTTCTATGAGGAACGCATTTTTCTGGATTTTGATATTTATAAAATTCACGTTTCACGCTACATTAAAACTGGACTCGTATTCGAGTGCTTTGAAAGGTGCACTAAAATTTTTCTGAAGAGAGTAGGGTGCTAGCTTGCCCCTAAAAAAGTTACTAGCTAGCACCCTACTCTCTTGGGGAAAGTTGTAGAGCACCTTTTAGAGCAACCGAATACGAGTCCGGTTTTAATATAGCGTAAAACCTGGACTAAAAAAACGAAATCCAAAAAAAATGGTTTTCCTCATACAAGTTCCCATACAAATTTGAATCGCTTTGCGCAAAGTGAGAACTAAACCAATCGTTTCCAAACTTTGGGGAATTGTTTAGTATTCTTAAAGGAACTAAAAAGTTGCTGTGCTCACTAAATTTGAACAACTTATTTTTTTTCCATACAACCATATTGCAGTAATTGGGAGCGTTCTTTTATTACGTAACGCAGTAGGGGGGGGAGGGGGGTCGGAGGCCGTGTTACGCTCCATACAAAATTTTTAAAATTTGTATGGAAATTTTGTTACGAGGGGGGTGGGGGAGGGGGTCTAAAAGTCCGATTTTTCGCGTTACGTAATAAAAGAACGCTCCCAATGTACCCGTTTCTCTCAGAGAGGACTGGCGCTTTAGCCCGCACGGCTATCAGACCGATGAAGAATGAGATGGCTAAAAGTCTACACGCAAAATCCAGATAACACAGATCTGTGTAAAAAAATTACACAGATTGTTGTTCAGTTCTAGCTTTCATAATCTGAGTAATTTTTTTACACAGATCTGTGTAAAAAAATACACAGATTTTTGAAAAGCCCTTCTTTCAAATCTGTGTAAAAAACAGTTGTCATTTTTTAACAGGCACCATTAAAGTTATTCGTGAAGTTGGTAAGTTTTATTTCTCTAATTGAGTTATTTCGTTATTTAAAATTAGTTTACTATTTCAGACTTTGGCCATCTTCCAAAATTTAACCAGTACCCAATGAAATGATTGTTTGTGGAACCTGGTAAGAATGTTTCTAGAAACTTTGAATACCTAACCTTACCTTGATTTTCCTTTTTTAGTTTCCGGAATATTCTTGTTGGTAAAAGTAAAAGTGGCCACAGGTTCCGGAAGCCAGCTTGGGTGGCACTTTACGACGTCATCCTCGTCGTCATTGTTATGTTGTTTTCGTCGCTATCGGGAGAAGCCAACTCTAACCCAAAAATAACGATAATCGACAGTCACAAAACGGGCAAAAGTGCATCAAATGTGGTTAAAAATATTTTGTTAGTATATTTATTAGGTCAATAAACGAGAATAAATGATGTTTTATTTTTAAAATCAATCGAAAATCGTGTTTTAATTATAAAAACGGCAAAAAACCAGGTGCGGTAAAAATTACCCAGATCTGTGTAAAATTTTACACAGATTGATGGTTGAAAAATTACACAGATTTGACAGACAACGGCTGAACACAGATCTGTGTACAAGGCTTGTACACAGATTCTGGGTATTCCAGGTTTTAGGCGATCTGTGTCAAATTTTACACAGATCTGTGTTATCTGGATTTGGCGTGCAGGCATATTCTGCAAACTTCGAACATTTTTACACAGTATTTTGCAATTTCAAACATTTTATATAAGGGCAACGCAGCCCTGCAATAATTATATTCGAAGATCTGATAAATTTTACTCTAGACGAATCGAAGAATTCCGTATTGATGTGCTGGTTCAGCTGTTCGTTCTTGTTTATCAACAACGGCAAACATACAAAGTACTTTCTTCTGTCAGATTTGCCTTTCTTTTTGCAGAAAGTTTATAAAATCTTGTATCTTCACGGGACCGTGGTGTAGGGGTAAGCGTGGTTGCCTCTCACCCGGTCGGCTTGGGTTCGATCCCAGACGGTACCGCACTATGGGCCATCTCCATACAAACAGGCGGCCAAATTATTTTTTTGCTTTTTAAATGTTTTTTCATACAAATTTGGGTAATTGTATGGTATTGAAATGATATACGTCGATTTTTATGACTTTTCATGTTTTTCAATAGTTGATTGTTCATAATAAATAGTCTTTTCATATATTTGCAAGTGCAACAGAATTGCAAATATATTGTATTGCAAGTTTATATTATTAAATTATGGATAAGCTAATACATCCCCACTTTAAGGACACAACCCCTCCCTCCTCTTTCTTTCACCCCCCCCCCCTCTCCTCCTTCCCACCAACAAAATTTTGTTAAGCGTAATAAATTCATTTTAAGTCAAATATTTATTATTTACTGCTGTGTGTTTCTTTTTGTGAGGCCATGCCATATAATTTGAGACCCCCCCCCACCCTTACGGGCATAAATTGCGAAAATTTGAATTGTTAAATCTAATAACAGAAAAAATAATTTTATTCAAAATATTAATTATGAAGTAAAACGGTAAAATACAAACCATATTTTTAAAATTTATTTGATTATAGAGTTTGTGACAGCTTCAGGATATGTTAAAGGTACTTTTTATGATGTTTTGTACTAACCAACAAAGAACTTAAATGTGGATCAGTTTCATGGATTGATCGCAGAAATTCATCATGCTAAGTCAACATTTTGATGAATACTTTTTTCGGTATCAAACTGAGATTCTCCATTTTCGGTTGAGAAACTTCGGTACGAATACCTTATTTTGACTAAAGTACTCAATTTTAAATGTAGGCAACAGAAAATTCTAATAAAGTCATTTCGAACTTCTTGAAACCAGGTATTGATTTTTGAAGCGACGATGCCCACGAAGTAGGTAGCAAAGCAAGTGAAATAAACGGGCGCATATGTAGATTGCAGCAAATTTTGATAAAACGTAAATGTTCAAAATGGCATATCTCCGAAAACGCAAAAATCGCAGGCTGGAAATTTCAGCAATGTTAGATTATAATCCAATCTTTCAAGTGATCTTAGTTTCATGTTTAGCATCGGTTAGCAAAAAAGTACTCGATTAACAAACACAAAAATATGATTTGTCAAAAAATGCTCCAGTTATTCGATGAAAACTTCAGTTTTTGGTTTGGAAACAACATTTTATCTATTAATAGTTTCAAAGCTTATCTCATTACCTTTCCAACGATGTATATTTGTCCTAATAAAACATTTAAAATGGCTGAGCTATGTTAAAAGTTAACAATCAGCCTTTTTTACGAAAAACGCTAGTTTTTTACTCCATTTTTTGACTTTCAGCTTGCGTATCTCCGTAATGAACAAACTTAGAGCTTTGAAAATTTGGATTTTTCTTAGTTAGAATGTTTACTTTCGAGAAAAAAATACCAAAAAATATTTGGAGAAGGTCACTTTTTTGAAACTTGGCCACCCAATGTACCATAGTGTACCGGTGGCATTTTTCGAGACGAGATTTGTCTGACCACGCCTTCCGTCAGACGGGGAAGTAAATGTTGGCCCCGGTCTAACCTAGAGGTTAGGTCGATAGCTCAGTCCAGTTGTAGGAGTCGTCTCCCTGGGTCTTGCCTCGGTGGAGTCGCTGGTGGGCAGTTGGACTCACAATACAAAAGTCGTCAGTTCTACTCTCGGGGTGGATGGAAGCTAAGGTGTAAAAAGAGGTTTGCAATTGCCTCAAAAATCAAGCCTTCGGACACTTAGTTTCGAGTAGGAATCTCACAATCGAGAACGCCATGGCAATGCTGTAGCGCGAATAATTTGATTTTTTGATCTTCACGTTTACATATCGAGCAATGACAAATACATTTCAAACGAGAATTTTCATTTTACGTTTTTTTACACTAGCACTTTGTAGGCGGTAGATCGAGATTGTTGTACTTGATTCTTGAAGATGTGTAGGTGAAATGCGGTTACACTATCTTCTTGGACAGAATATTTTTTGCTTCCAGACCGAATGCAAACTTGATGCTTGAAGAAAACATTTACGTCGCAAGACGGACGCGTACCGAAAGAGTTCGTTGATGTACGTAATTCCCAACAATTGAGTTCCAAACTGGTCCAGGCCAATTAAAAGTTGTCATACCCTAACCACGCTGCGCTGGCAGTAACCTACAGAGAGTACAATCCAATTTTCAGTACATCTCTCTCTCTCTCTGTCCGTGTCTCAGTCTATGTATAGTCTCATGTATAGCTTGCAGGGCGGTGAAGGATTAAACATTTGTTGTTTGGAGTTCGGTTGTCACACGAAACAGGACGTGAAAGTTCCGGAGTGTGCGGTGTGAATCGGTTGCACGGTTAGGTGAATTAAATCACGAGGCAAGGATAACAATATTTTAGCGTGGCATCGCACGCGTCACTCAGTGCTTTAGAATGAGAAGTTTGTGGCCGTTAATTATATTATTTGCGTATGGCGTTGCGATGATTGACGCAGGTCGTGGCAGAGGCGGCGGCGGCGGTCCTCGGCCAAGTGTTGGAAGTGAGTGTTGATAAGTTGCCATAAGTTATAATTAACTGGGGTCAGTCGGGATGGGCGATGAGTTAATTAAATTAGTTTTCAAAATGAGTTATATTTGTTATATTATTAGTTGCCCCGAAGATGAGATTTTCGTCTGATTGAAAGTCTATTTTTTTCAAAAGAAACGATGATGATTTGTTTTCAAAACACACATTTAACGTTTTTGTTTAAATCTGGTAACCAGAAAAAGAAAAGATTTTTGTATTGCTGTAAATACTGCATAGTTTTCAGGAGAAATACGTTGTAGCAATCGTTATGTATTGACAATGTATTGTTCCCATACATAAAATTATCCACAAATGTTTGAATTTTCAAGTGGTTTCTCTTCGCTAAGCATCACCAGCTCGTATGTTATCAACGTTCCTGCCATCTAAAATCAATAAGGATTCACTAAACATTTAAGGATGAAGCAAAAACCTTAGAGAATCTCACCGTTAGAATAACACTCCTCTTGAGGTAAAAGAATCGATGCCCAGAGAGTGCGTTATCAATCGTTAAAATTTCGTTGATGAATCTTTGTACCTAATAAAAGTATCAAAAATGTTATTTTGGTACCTCACTTGAACTACTTTCTTCTTACGCTAGTAGACCACGAGCTCATGGGAACAGCTCGGAGGACCTTCAGTGGTTTGCGTGATGCCACGTATACGTGGGACGAGATGAGCAGCATCAGGAGAGCTCTGAATATGAGGAAAATCAGCGAAAAGCGATAGTAGATTTTGGTGATCGACGTTGTTTTCATACTGTTGGGTACAACATTTGTTAGTACTATATCTGAGATTGGCGGAGAAGAAGCTTACCGGACCGTCATGTACAGCTGAAACGTGATGAAGAACACGTCCGAAGCACATGTGATCAAAATCATTGGCGAAAGAATCTCGTCCAAGTACGTTACCAAACTGGATATCTTGGTATAATCGCCGCGCACTTCTGCCCAAAATACTTCCGGCTTTGATTTTCCTTTGAGGTGCTCGATTCGTTGGTAAAACTGTTCGAACCGGGTCAGCAGTCCGATGCTGATGAGCGTAATGAAGAGATCCATGAAGGACCAAATGAACAGATACACTTTGTGAGTGAACTCAACCAACAGCACAGTAAGCACGTTATAGCTGACGTATTTGAACACTCGTGTATGTTCTCGGTTGTAGTATAGCTCCCAAAAAGTGCCGGTTACATTGCAAAAGTTGATATATTTGTGATGAACTTTGATTGTTGACGCTAAGTGTAGTGATTCTTCGACTTAAACGGAGTTCAATTAGTTTTATTTTGAGATTGAACATTATACACTTACTAATAGCGAGTATGATCACAGAAAATCCGATAAGTCTAATTTTGAACTTTAAGCTACGTCCGTACATTCTATACGGAGGTCTCAGGAACACATCTTCTTTAGATTTCCACCTTATCATTATGGAACGCCATTTCCTGGAGATTATTAAAAAGTAAATCGCTCCAGTTAAGTTTAGTCCAAAGTACAGAATTCCACCTGAAATATATTAGTTTCACCCACATCACAATTATAAACCACACCCAAACTTACCGACTTCCCAGAGAGTTCCCTTGTAAAGAACCGTCAAGTTGATCTGCGTACAGAGAAAGATAAATCCCAGCACAAGAAAGAACAACGAATACAGCGTTCTTAGACTTCGCCACCGGAAGTTGATTCCGTAGATGTCCTTCGCGAAAACACCTTGCACTGGGAAAAATGTGAATATTTGCCCAAGTAACCAAACAGCACTAAAACAGGAAATTATTCAGCACTATAAGCGCATTTAGTGCAACGCATAACAGCTAAACAGTTTTCAAAATTGCACCAAAAGCGCTTTTACAACCGATTTGCAGCTGTTTTTGGACTTTATATTTCTGTTTTACAGCTGGTCCCCTACTGTTGGCGATCCAACCCTGCACAATTGTCATGAATGTCAAAAAAAATGAGAGGAGCAAAAATATTTTCTCTCTCTTCCTTTCTCCTCCACCTGTCTGTTCTATTTTGGTTTGTTTGTTACCACTTTACCGACGCTCAGCTGACCGGAGGGGAATCATTTTATTTGATAGATTTTGCTTTGTTGGGGATTTGATGCCAGATGATGGAAGTGTTCGTCGATGTTTACTGGTGGTTCCTGTTCCCGTATCGCCACGCCTGTTTGGGAAATGTTTTGTTGACGAGATTGAACAGCTTCAGATACTGTTACATTTTCTGAAAACCTCTTTCAAATAGTCTCCCTAGAAAGCCTGGAGTCAATTAATCTTTTAATTTCGGAGAAAAGCGTGCGTAACTCTTAGTTTGACTTTAGTACTTTTATTGATCTTATTTAATCATTTGTTCATCGAAATTTCCTATATCTGAACCTTCAGCCGGAGCACCGCAAGCCCATCAAGTCTGCATTCCAACGTTCAATTCCGGTCAAGTCTGCAGCAGCTGCAGCCTTGAAATTGAAAATTCACCTGCCAATTGCTGATGGTCCGGAACGGCCGCTGTTTTCCACGTTGGAGGGCAAATACATTGTTTTATGCATCCTGAAATATATTTGTTTATTAATAGATGATTCTTAAGTAATAATCTTGTGCTATACTCACGAAAGTTAGAAGAAAAACAGGCTCCAGCCTCGGCTCCAGCAGTAATTTACCCGAATCCAAATTTCCATCACCATGATTATTTTGGTTTTGTTGATCTAGGAGTGACGGAGAGAGCGAGAGTTTTTTACCGTTTTGTTTTTCTTTCTCAGTCGCACTCTTTCACTCTCGGTCAACACGACAGACGTGTTGCCAGTTTTTTGACAATTTATAACAGTGATGCTAGTGGCAGCTGGTAATCAGCTCTAAAACGGCTGTTATCGATGCAGTTATTTTAGAGCTGATTTGCTTTAATCTTTGCCGTTTTACAGCTGATTAGCTGGTGAATGCTATTTTGCATCTGATTTATGATTTCTAGTAATGCTGGATGGTTACTTGGGAAGTCTGCAGCAGCTGCAGCCTTGAAATTGAAAATTCACCTGCCAATTGCTGATGGTCCGGAACGGCCGCTGTTTTCCACGTTGGAGGGCAAATACATTGTTTTATGCATCCTGAAATATATTTGTTTATTAATAGATGATTCTTAAGTAATAATCTTGTGCTATACTCACGAAAGTTAGAAGAAAAACAGGCTCCAGCCTCGGCTCCAGCAGTAATTTACCCGAATCCAAATTTCCATCACCATGATTATTTTGGTTTTGTTGATCTAGGAGTGACGGAGAGAGCGAGAGTTTTTTACCGTTTTGTTTTTCTTTCTCAGTCGCACTCTTTCACTCTCGGTCAACACGACAGACGTGTTGCCAGTTTTTTGACAATTTATAACAGTGATGCTAGTGGCAGCTGGTAATCAGCTCTAAAACGGCTGTTATCGATGCAGTTATTTTAGAGCTGATTTGCTTTAATCTTTGCCGTTTTACAGCTGATTAGCTGGTGAATGCTATTTTGCATCTGATTTATGATTTCTAGTAATGCTGGATGGTTACTTGGGTGGGCCACAAAAATGACGGGCTTCAACGCTCCCCAAAAGTCGTCCATTGGTAGTGAGCTCATGGCTTTACATCGGGGGTTATTTTCACATTAATCAAAACATATATCTTTGAGCTTGTTGTGCATGTCAGTTGCGGTGGAACATTTTTAATAATTATACACATTGTGATACATTTACGGTACAAAGGGTCGGCGGTTATTTGAAATATGTGGGAAATCTTGCAGCTGCTAGGAGTCATAGAACTAGAAGTACGAACAGTCTTTGGAACCATCGGGGGCCTGTTTTATCTGATCCATCAACACCAGCTCGTAGGTCACAAGAGTTCCAGCCATCTGATAAAGGACGGAAAAACAAATTAATGTTTCGCGTGACATTTTAGAACTTTAAACCATCCAATTCTAAATTTTCGAAAAAAAATATTTGTTGAGTTTACACTGGAACGCCCAACGCTTGTCCAACTTTAAAAGCTGGAACGTTAACTTTCACTCGCATCAAACCAGAAAGGGTCAAACAACTTTGTTTGCAACGAACTGTTCAACACTTTCCGCAGTTATCGATAGAAAACATTTGCTCCGAAAATCGTAAACAGGCGTTCGTGAAAATGGGTGATCCATTAGATAAAAATTAGTTTTATCGCTACATCTTCAAATACAGTTCGTAGTTTACTCTTTCTTATGATTTAGAATGTTTCAATAAATTTAGTTTTTTTTTATTTTTAAGTTTGGATTAGTTGTTTAAGTATATTTTTGTTTATCCAAATGTATTCCATTAAATTCAAAAATGTAAAACAATGTGAAGTATATATACTAAATGAGTCATTAGGGTGGAATCTAGTTATATGGGAAAATTGAAAATGATATAATTCCAACCAGCAATACATTTTTAGGTCCCTCTTAGGGTCCCAAATAACCCCCTAAAATTTTGGAGCGTTTGGTTAATCCCACGATTGGCGCAAAGCGAATGAAATTTGTATGGAAATTACTATGAGGATACTTGCATTTTCACATTTCGTCGCCGTCGTGCTAACTTGTCGTGCGTGCATTTTAAGCCAAATTTAGTTAAGAACATCATTTTGTGCAGCTCACAATGCCTCACCTTTTGACCTTCACAGATCCCCAAAATTCGAATTCAATCCTGAGATATTCAATAAAAACCAAAAAAGCTCCGCGGATTTTTGTCACTTTTCATACGAAAGAAGTTTCAATCTTGTCGTGCTATCTTGTCACTCCCTGAAAATTGATGTAAGTGCGACAAAAGGCCAAAGGGATTGCAGGTCAGGATGCGTTTGACGCACGTACAACTAAGACTACCGTAAACATTTGTAATTATAACTCGGGACTCCAGCAACCAAATACAACCAAAATTAGGGGCAATACACATAATGGTCAACCAAACAAAACGTGTTATCCATTGTTTACATTTCGAGCTCTCGTTTTTGTTTATTCAAAGTCAAACATTAAAACGCGTTATTCTCAGAACGTCGAAATGGCGGGTGCGACATGATAGCACGACAGCGTCGACTCTGAATTCACAAAATTCATGTTTTATTATTTTATGAAACTAACACCGTAGAAGTATAGCCCTGGATGTCCTTAATAACTCTCTCAAAGACAGTGTGGTGCTAAAGTGTGTCAAAAAAAGATACAGATTTTTCAACAGCAGTGTATTGAAATAATTAGTAAAACTTGTATTGCCTGCCAAAATTGTCAAAGGAACCATATAGTAGAAAACAAACAACACTCTTCTTATATTTTGATGAACCTTACGTATAATCGTTATGAAGAAATGTTCCGAAAACATTTCTCACGTTTCCGCTTGACTTGGCAGTGTTGGCAAAAAATATGATTTTTGCCGAGCATTTCGAAATGTCTTTTTTTGTTAGAAGCAATTTAGCACCATACTGTCTTCGATAGACTTGGTAAGTTTCATAAACTAATAAAACAGGAATTATGTAAATTCAAAAATGTGAAAATGCAAGTTTCCACGTAGTAAATCCCATACAAATTCATTCGCTTTGCGCTCATCGAGGGCTTAACCAATCGCTTCCAAATTTTGGGTTTTTTTGGATAGTAAAAAGGACCCAAAATGTGTTGCTGGAAAAATCAATTTTCGAGTCCACCCAAATGAGTCAATTTCCAACAACTCACACAGCAGTTGCCCCGAACCCTCTTCATGTAGTACTTTGTACTACATATCCGGAGGAATTACATTTTTTTAAATTTAACACAAGGCCTTATGTATGGGACAAACTTCTTTTGATTTTTTCTCAGCTGGCTGTTTTTGCATATGGGACATATATGCGAACATGGGAAGTCACTGTTGTTATTGATGTTTTTTCTTAATAACTAGATCGACTGTATAGGCACGAGTACAAACTGTAGTCGAGTGTTCTGTGCTTTACCGTTTTACAAAATTTTTCCGGATATGTTTCAGCAAGATCGCCTGTGCGCACCCGTCTCCGTTCAGGTACCTCCAGCACCAATCTGTCGACTGTTGGCACATCAACACTCCCACAACATTTAAGCTCACATGTTTTACGTCCCTCGATTTAAGCAAAAACTCACTTACCGCAAGAATAATCTGTCTGCGTAGATAGAAAAACTTTTTCCCAGACAGCGTATTGTCTCCCGAGGCCACATCGTCCATGAATCTCTGAAGCTGTTGAATATTTTTAAATACAAACTTACAGCTTTGGATATAAATTAGCTTTCCCTACATCAAGCCCCCAATTCTTCGAGGGCACATTCCGCAGTATAGTCAACGGACTCATTGAGGCCACGTGGATGCCGGATCCCACGTAGAGCATGCACAGCGTCCGGAATATCAGCAGACTCAACGAGTACCAGTAGTAGATCATCGTTGCAAAAGCGGGACGCCGTCTGAAAAGATCATTGAGGTTAATTCATTTCTTCAAACAGTTAAACAGTCAACTCACTGAAATCCTTGAAACAGCTGCGTCGCTATGAAGAACATATCATTCGCGCAAGCCAGCAGAATCAGGTGGCCAAACTTGTCGTCCAGGAAGGCGACCAGCTGCGACACGGCCAGGTAGTCGGTGCGAATGTTGCGCCAAAAGGTCGACGGTAGCGAGGCGACACTTGGTAGCGATATCAGCCGGTAGTAGATCTGATTGTACCGAAACTGGGCCGCCAAGCTGAACGAGATGATGAACACGTCCAGGTAGGTCCAGGTGAGCCGCATGCACTTGTTGAGCCACTACCGGAGGGGGAGATTAATGCATTGACTGTGTTGAACTTGACAAGGTTGGAACGTACCTCGATGATCAGAACTGACCCAAAATTGACGGGAATGTTTCGCAATACTTGGGGATGTTCACGAATGTAAAAATTCTCCCAGAAAGTGACGTTCGAATGGTTGCAGAACTGAAGATTCACGACATTTCCCTGGTAGGCAGAGTTGAAGCTCAAGGAATCCTCGATAACTGCTAGAAGCATGATCCCAAATGCGATCAACCTGATCTGCCAAGCCAGGTTGAATCGTGTGTAACGTTCGGTTACCTTCCGGTACGCGTCTCGAAGCATGACCTTCTCACACTCGTTGAACATCTTTAGCACGGTGTGCCACTGTGGAGCAATCAGCAGAAACAAAACGGCCGTCATGTACACTACCACAATGAAGACCGAATCTCCAAACAAGGTCACGTCCAAGCCTTTAACAAAACACCATCGACACGTGCACACCCCGTAAACACCCGCAATCGCGAGGTAAAGCATCGAGTACAAAAATCTCGCACTCAACGGCTTGAACCGAGCCCGCCGGAAGTTGTGGTTGAAGATTTCCACGACCGGCATCAGCGCAATACATTGCCCTATGAACAGTACTGTAACGAGAGGCTTATTAATTTCAACCACAAATTCATCAAAATCTTACAAAAACCTGGAGCAATAGCCTGATGAAAGCTGCCGTGGTAGCTACTGCTTACGGCGGCCGACCCCTTTCTTGGCTGTGGCCACGGTAGCTGAAAGTGTCGGGAGGTTAACGCCAGCAGCTTCATGTTGTTCTGCACTCAGACTAACTTGCTCCTGAACTAATCGCTACCACATGAAACCAAAAACACATGGCATCACCGTCAGTGCTCGCAGAGGAGTAACAAATTGTTTTAATTTATCTGTGTGTCGGGTTTCCGGGCGTTTTAATTTACGGAACGGTCATTTGCTGAGCTTGAAACACAGTGCCTTCTGCTGCTTGAATAGGGTGCAGCAACCACAGGGGTCTACGTGTCGGGCGTTTTTAAAGAATTTATAGGATCGTTATTTACAGTGAAGTGTAATGCTAGGAAAGCATGAGTTTGCACTTTTTCATGACTAATGAATTAGACTTGTTTGGTTAAATATCACAGTGTTGCATTAATCTGCCCTTATAAACAATACACCCTCCTCAGAAGTTTCAGGTCCCCAGATGCGCTTCCTTTATGTTTTGTGTGCAATTTTTTCAGTGCACGGACTCACATCCAGACACACGCACAGACATTTGTTCAGAATTTGATTCTGAGTCGATAGGTATACATGAAGGTGAGTCTACAAGGTCAAATTTGGATGTCCATTTTTCGAATGATTTTATAGCCTTTCCTCAGAAAGGTGAGGAAGGCAAAAAACTAAATTGAATTTGCAAACCCCTGAAAGTAGGCCTTGAGAGCAAACGTATGCCTCGCGCTTATTCCCACTCAGCACGTTCCGTGTGAATTCCGTTTAGAATTCCGCTTGAGCGAAAAAAGTTCGATTCGAATTCTAAACAGTGTTCGTTTTAGATTCTAAAACGCATTCCGTTTCAAACGCAACAACCGGTTCCGTTTGAGTTTTCGCCGCAAATCGGTTCAAGGGGAATTCAAACGGAATCGAAACGGAATGGACGGATTAGTTTTGACAGCTGATTCTTCTTATTCTTGTTTTTACTTTTTGGTTTTCTTTTTATTTTGGTTGAATCCAAAATTAATTTGAATTCAACCAGAGAGGTTGATTAAAGCATTTTTTCTTATTTTGAAAGAATTTTATTTATTATTTAAATTTCTCGTCAAATGAAACGCCTAACACGAACCCAACCCCCCAGTCCTCATATTTGTTTTTTTATTCTGTAAAATAAACATAAACCACTGACAGATTGTATTCCTCGGTGCAATCCGTAACGACGTCATTGTTGGTGGCTTCGGTCAACATTTCGGATCCCTTGCCACTGACGTTGTGCTGCTCCATTAGCTTGACGATCTGGGCAGGGCTCGGCGGACCAAACTAGCTGTTCTGCGTCGGGAACTTGATGAAAGAACCTGCCTACAAGAAGCATTGTAGACCGGTGGTTGCACCACCCGGTTGTACGTCTGGTACCTCCCACAACGCAGGTTTGCGTGTTCTTGTCGTGAGCGTGAGGAAGGGCGGCCACTTCGGTTGCGAGCGTTGATTGCCTGGTTGAGTGCGGTTTGAAGCCGCCTTCCGCCCGTCCCCCAGCACCACCTGCCGCAAAACTTGATCATCACCTCGATCCACAGCGAGGACTTCTGGGACGTGTCGAAAGGGAAGCTTCCGCCAGGTTTGCTTAGTGGCCAAACGTGTCTGCGGGAAAATTTGAAAAAACGAAATAAACTGTTACTTACTGTCACTGTTATTTTATATTTTTTATAACGAGCTTAACTCACCAGTCCGATTAATTCCACGGCAAATCTGTTTTTCCCGAGGTTTTTCCGTAAAAAAAACGTGGCGCGAAAGAAAACAGGTTCGAACAAGTTTTCCTACTTCCTACTTTTTTCCTAACACTTTGACGTTTGATTGCCAAAAATCAACAAGAAAACCGCTTCGGCGAAACTCGGCGAAATGTCATCGAGGTTCCACCATACACCAGCAGGTGTCGCCCTTGTGCAAAAATTGCTCAAACGGAACCGAAGCGGAACTCAATCAGACAATCTGTTTAGAAAATTTCGAAGCAATTTTCGAAGCGGAATTCGAAGCGGAATGAACCCGTCTAGCCGAAAACGCTTTGATTGGGTTTTTGTGTAGGAAATTCAGAGTTTTTTTTATTTTTAGGGGGCTGTTCCTTTGCATTGATTTGGTTTAGTTTTAGATATGCTTTGTTTCTTATGTAAAATTGCACGGGGAACACGATGGTGATCAAATAAAAAATGTTTAAAATTAAATGATGAGTGAAAATCACGTTTTAAACCATATACTGGGAAGAAACAATATTGGAAGGCATTTGAGGATTGAAACATTATTTACATTGAAATCCTTGGACAATTTCATATAAAATGCATCCAGAAGAAAGTATTTTGGTCTAATAGTTGGAAAGTTACGACTAAAACAATAAAAAGTTATTAAGAAAACCGTTAAAAAATAGGGCGGGGCCAAAGAAAAAGGTTTTGTCCAATCGGCACCAAACTTGGAATTTTTGTAAACTATAGAAAGATGAACGTTTCCTCCAAGTTTGGTCCAAAAGAGTCCAAAAGAGTAGGGGAGAGTGGGGAGACTTGATCCCCTTTTTTTGTATCGCACATAACTCTGTCAATTTCTCACAAAACTATAAACTTTTTGCATGAATTGAAAGCTTAAACATTTATCTGTGTTTGGCTAATAAGAATATTTCATCAGATGAACTCTTCGAATCATGCCAAGCGTTTTAAAAAAATATTTTAAACCGGCATTTTAAAAATGTTAGGGGTAACTTGATCCCCCTTTCAACATTTTGAAGAAATCTAAAGCAAATTGTTTCTTATTCATCCAAACTTTTAATTTTCTATAAGTTACAGCAATTTCACATAAAACCTGTAAGTTTATTATGTTAAATATTTAAAAACTTAAAATATTATTTTTTATACCAAAATTAAGCATGTTTACAAAAGCTGCAAATTTTTGTTTACGAAACTTTTGAAAAATGGTTCAAACTGCAGTAAGTTATGTACAACTATACTAAAGGAAACTATGTATGAAAACCCAGCTCAATTAATTAATCTTGAGGCTGATTCCAGTGACTGTAAAAATGCAGGGATCAAGTCTCCCTAAACGCACTTTTTTAAACAATTGATTGTAAAAATAGTATGACGATAAATTTAACATCAAATGCGTAAGGGTTTTGGAGTTGATAAGTTTACCAAACAATTCATGTGTAAAAAATATTTTTTTGAATATTGCGCATTTTGCACTTTACTAGAGTCTTGCGCAATTATTTTCATCACAGTATTTTTTCATCACAGTGATTTTTCTTCACAGTGATGACGACGATATCCGTTGCTATGGCAGACTGTTTATTTATTTGTTTATTTTTGGAAGTTCAAAAAGCTCGAAAAAGTGTTTGGACCGGCTAAGTGGAGGGACAACGTCTTGTTTCGACTGAGGAATCGTGGTCTTCGGTACCGGGATGCAGCGGTGTTGCGCCGGGATCTTGACTTACGGTGAATCTTTGTCTTTTGCTGGGCGGATGGTGGACAACCAGCGAACGTCTTCACTACTTGTTGGATCGGTACAACATCCGGCTGATCCGGCGCTGATCCGGGTCCCTTCATGGCGATGATGCCAGTAGTTATCGTCCTCTATGGTCCTGGGGAAGGGGATGGGAAGGTGACAGACGGCGGAGCAGAAGCAACTGCCCGGGATTCAAGCTACCCATGCGGATCAATCTGAGATAGACAGATGTCCGGAGTTTCGCCGTCGGAGAGGGCGATTTGTTATCATTGGCTACCCTTTAGTTTGTTCAAACTTTTACCAATGCTATATAGGACATGTAATCCTGTCTAATAAAGTCTTTCAAAAGAAATGTTCTTCCCGGTTCTACCATAAATACGGTAGTTAAGAGAATTTAGTACTGTTTTTACCGAAAAATAAAAAAAGGCTTCTTTCGTCTACAATCCATTGGTTTTTAGCCAGGTTTTCAGTCAATTCATGACCTCGGGTCGAGATAATAATGGTACCGTTTACTGACTCATTGAACATAGCTCGAGATGGTCGATATAATTATGCCCTCGAACTCAATAGAAAAAAATAATCCACCAAAAAACCTAACAGTGGCAACCACAAGAATCGATCCAGGAACCTTTAACAGACCATCTCAATGACTTATCTGCCTCGGCCACCACAGCTTGATGACTAGATTGTGGTCAGAAGTCGATGCAGTACACATGTTTTGTTTTGATGGTGTGATGGAAATTCGGTTTGCTAACTGTGATGAAAATTTTCCCGCAGCACTCTACTGAGGTGCAAAGTGCGCAAAGTTGACAGTTCTCAGTCCTGCAAAGCAGTGTGATGAAAAAATCTAGGTCTAGCACGATTGACACAAAACTCTAGAAATTGCTGCAAGGCGCAATAATTTTTGAGTGTTTTCTATACATATCAATACAAAGAAAAAAAAATCTCTTGGAAGTTTTTTGCAGCTCGTTTTAGAAAAATGTGTGTAACTGAATCTAAACATTTTTTAATTTTTTTCTTTGTTTTCTACAATGAGTTTTAGTTAATTTCGCACAACTTTCTAGAACAAAGCTAATTGTTTTACCCACATGCTGACGAGATACAGGCTTGGGATCAAGTGTCCCCGGGGATCAAGTCTCCCCACTCTCCCCTACTTAGTTGACACGGTTATTTATTTATTAAAGTTTATTACAGTTATTTAAAGAAACAAATGGAAATTCCGAGCCATCAGGTAAAATTTTCACAAAAATCCAAATGTAATACAATAGCTTGCTTCCCCAGCTACTCGTTTACACTGCGCGTTTTGTTGAATAGTTACCTTTTGACTCAGAACTTGCCATATAGATCCAGCTGTCAAAACTCTTAAGCGCCCTTTTTAAATGTTGCTCCAGAAATAATGACAGGATTGAAAGCGAATAACTAATAATTAAAAAAAAACTGAAAAGCCACCAATCAATTGCTGAATCGTATGATCTGTCAAACTGGCAGTGGAACCCGTTTCCGATTTTCGCGAACAATTGCCCACTTTAAAAAATTGTATTTTTCAACTGTGCACACTTAACAATAACAACCTACTACGCTCATCTTTCAATTACTGATTAGTGATCAAATAGAACCCACAACCAAGTTAGAGAAAGCTAATTCATAGCGATAACCCTTGCTGAACGTATTCATCGTTTCATCAATACAGACGAACATCAGCTGAAATTTAAATATTTGTACACACCGGGCGAATCGGGGAATTCCGTATTGATGTGGTGGTTCAACTGTTGGCTCTTGCTGATCAACAACGGCATACAGACGATACACTTTCTCCTGTCCGGAACAATAATTACTATTCCTGTTGTGGAAATGCTATAAAGTTGCTCGAAAAGTGGATATCAAAATTAAAACTCATAGACGTATTTTCACCAGCAGATTTATTTATTTATTTATTTATTAAAATCATTCGACCACATGGTCTATAACGAACAAAGAAAAAGTAAAGAGGCACAAATAAAGAGCAAAATAATGAAATAGTCTGGAGATCATTCGAAAGTTATGAGCTATTGAATTTCATGGAAGTTTTAGTCAGCTGGATGCAGTAAACTGATTGTTTTGTTTTTGTTAGATAAAACCCTTAAATTCAGTTTCTAAAACACTTCCTCCTTTAGCGGTAGATCGTTTTTTTGCAATTGATTTTTAGAAGTTTTCAATTGTGTATTCGAGAATGTCCAACACTACTTACATATGATCTAAGCAGTGTTTTTGTAATTTGTCTACGTTGTGTAGGTGAAATGATCGAAATTCTCTGTAGTGGTTACACTATTTTTTTAACAGAACAACTTTTGCTTCCCAACCGAATGCAAACTTAATGTTTGGAGAAAACATTCACGTCGCAGGACGGACGCGTACCGAAAGAGTTCGTTGATGTACGTAATTCCCAACAATTGAGTTCCAAACTGGTCCAGGCCAATTAAAAGTTGTCATACCCTAACCACGCTGCGCTGGCAGCAACCTACAGAGTGTACAATCCAATTTTCAGTACATCTCTCTCTCTCTGTCTGTGTCCCAGTCTATGGTGAGGAGGGCTCATATAGTTAGCCGGGTGTTGTGAAGGATTAAACATTTGTTGTTTGGAGTTCGCTGGGTCGGTTGTCACACGAAACAGGACGTGAAAGTTCCGGTGTGTGCGGTGTGAATCGGTTGCACGGTTAGGTGAATTAAATCACAAGGCAAGGATAACAATATTTTAGCGTGGCATCGCGCGCGTCACTCAGTGCTTTAGAATGAGAAGTTTGTGGCCGTTAATTATATTATTTGCGTATGGCGTTGCGATGATTGACGCAGGTCGTGGCAGAGGCGGCGGCGGCGGCGGTCCTCGGCCAAGTGTTGGAAGTGAGTGTTGAAAAGTTGTCATAAGTTATAATTAGCTGGGGTCAGTTGGGATGGACAGCGAGTTAATTAAATTAGTTTTAAAAATATGTAATATTTGTTTTAAAATACCTCTTCTAGTATCAGCTGAATAGTGAAATTATAGTTTTGAAGGGATTACTAATAATAATTTAATAAAGGGTCATCCACAAACCACGTGGACACTCTCTGTTTTGAACTCGAATTACTGAAGTGGTCTTACTAATTCCTAATAAACTCATACGATATGCATGATGCTCGGGAAGAGTGGCGAGACTTGATCCCTAGCCGGTTTCTCGTCAGCATGTGGGTAATAAAATAGCTTTGTTGTAGAAAGTTGTGTGAAATTGACTCAAACGTATTGTGGAAAACAAAGAATAAGAAAATAAAAAAATGTTCGAATTAAGTTACACACATTTTTCTTTATACATGAATTGTTTGATGAACTTATCAACTAAAAACCCTCACGCATTTGACGTTAAATTTATCGTCATACTAATTTTACAACCAATTATTTAAAAAAGTGAAATTAGGGAGACTTGATCTGTGCATTTTGACAGTCACTGGTTTTCTTTCTTTAGTGTTGTTGTAGATGACTTACTGTAGTTTGTACTGGTTTGTACCATGTTTAATTTTTTTTCATACTAAGCTTGTTGTATTATGAACGAAAACGATCAGGCTTTTTGCCTTCCTCACCTTACTGAGGAAAGACTATAAAATCACTCAAAAACTGAACTTCTCAATTAGACCTCCTAGACCCACCTTCATGTATACCTATCGACTCAGAATCGAATTCTGAGCAAATGTCTGTGTGTGTGTGTGTGTGTGTGTGTGTGTGTAGGGATGTGGGTCTGTGCACCAAAAAATATGCACTCGATTATCTCAGCACTGGCTTAACCGATTTGGACCGTTTTGGTCTCATTCGATTCGTCTTGGGGTCCCATAAGTCCCTATTGAAAATTAAGAAGTTTAGTAAAGTACTTCAAAAGTTATGCTATAAAAAAACATTTTGACTAAAGTCCGGAAGATTGTAAAAAGGGTGGTTTTTGTAAGAAACCCCAGCATGTTATACATTTTTAGAAAGGTATTTAAAAGACCTTTCCAACGCAACCAATACATTGAAGATCTGACAACCCTATCAAAAGTTATTAGCAATTAAGTTTTATTTATGCACTTTTTGGAAGCTGGATCTCAGATATCACGATGAAAACGTTGTCCGGATCTATCATGCAACCCGTCGTTGAACAGGTAATCAAAAGACCTTTCCAACGCGTCCAAAACATTGAAGATCGGACAACCCTATCAAAAGTTATAAGCACTTAAGAGTTATTTATACACTTTTTGGAGGCTAGTTCTCAGATATTTAGATGAAAACGTATTCCAAATATATCATGCGACCTATCGTTGGATAGGTAATTTAAAGACCTTCCTACGAGCGTGTCTATTTTGGATAAAGTCAAACTAAAAAGTGACGAACTGTCACTTTTTACACGGCGCTCACGAACACTATCAAAACAAACGTTTGGTAGTGTTTGTGAACTCCGTGTAAAAGGGGTGTCAAACTAAAAAGTGACCCCGATGGTGTCAAACCATCGGGGTTTGAGTGTACTTTGTTCGGAAACTCAACACCAAGTCTGTTTGTCCCATTGTTAAACTTCTACGCATAATTATCCCACCAAGTTTTTTCTTACACGGATTCATTGGTTTTACGAAGCATTATTATAGATAAGGGCGATAAACTGCTAACTGGGGCAATTAGGGACTTATAGGGCGAATAGAAACCCACGGGACAATTATGCGTAGAAACACAAAAATCGATCGAAAAATTTCAATCGCATTTTTCTCAGTTGCACTTTTTTGAACATGGGACAATTATGCGTAGAACGGCAGTATGTGCGATACAAAAAAGAGAGGATCAAGTCTCTTCACTTTCTCCTATATTGTTTAAAGTTTTCAGATTTTAATTATTGTCTTTTCACTAAACGGTTCTTGTTTTTCTTTTGCTAGAAACGTTTTTCACTATTGACGCCTTATGAGAGCTAGTGACCCAAAAATTTCCCCAAAATTTCCCAGGCTATCCTTAATCACTTTAACCCCGTTTCACCTGCTCTATCCGCTTCGCCGTACAGTGTCGTACAACGCAAGCTGCATCAACCCAAACGACGAGGCCGGCCACTGTGTCCTGGTGCAGGAGTGCAAGCTCGTCCTGTCGGTGCTGCGAAAGGAAACTCTTACCAACGACGATGTGGCATTTCTGTACAGCAGTGAATGTGGCAAGCTGGAGGGCAAAAGTCTAGTCTGCTGTCCGAGCTATTCCATTGCCGGCAATCACAGTCACAGCCAGCTCGACCCCGTTAACCGAGTGGATCAGGCGGTTCAGGGCCAGGGTCACGAGGTCACCGAGCAGGAATCCAAACCAGTGCAGGACCAGTGGAGCTTGCTGCCACAGCCTGGGGACTGTGGGATCCAACCGAGCTATCAACTATTTGGAGAGAATTTCACCAAGCTGGACGAGCAACCGTGGACGGCGCTGGTTCACTACGGCAATAAACGTAAGAATGGTTTGGCCATGATTTATAGAGGGAGTACACTTTTGGGCTGCAAAGCCCTCATTAGCTACTCGGTCGTAACCGTAAATTTAAATTCGTCCGACGGGGGTGTTTGTTTCGTCCTTTAATAGCGTACGAGTTCAGTTTCGAGTGTGGAGGTGCCCTCATCAGCTCACGTTACGTGCTCACCGCAGCCCACTGCGTTACCAACAGAACCAGATGGAACAAGTACGTTGAAATGCAAAATGGACCTTCTCTGGTCGTATTCTGATACTAAAATACTCTGATTGCTATATTAGGTAATAAATGCTGGCCAATCAATTTTTTTTAGGTAAAATGTTGCGCGTAGAATTGTATGGTGTTACATTAATTTATATGATCTATTTAATAATGTATTTTTAAAGATATTTTAAATATATTTTTTATATTAGGGATCATCCATAAACCATGTAGACACTTTTTGGAAATCTCGAACCCCCCCCCCATTCGTGGACAATTGGCCATACAACAAAATCTTTTTTATATGGAGCGTGGACAATCGCCATACCTCCCCCCCCCCCCCTAAAGTGTCCACGTGGTTTATAGATGGTCCCTTACAAAATTTTTTACCGTTCACCGTTTTAAAAATAGTAAAAGGGTAAATTTTGGTCCAATATCCCTAGAATAGCTCTACTTTGGGCCCAAAAACATTAAATCCATGCCAAATTTTTATATTTGGAGTGGTGTACTAATGCTCCACTAGGAAGATAAGGAAGTTTTTCTGTACCGTTAAAAACTCTATATCTACAAAAAAAAACAAGATTTCAAGGTTAATATTTATATAAAATCGATAAAGAAGATTGGCACTACCACAAACATCATTTTCTTACAATTAATTCATTGCTAAACCTTAGATTTATTTAAGCTTCTTTCAATAATTCTCTGAGATTCCCATACAAGTCCTAGAATAACTGAGCAGTTCTCTACGGAATCGGCCTTTTTTCTTTAATTTTAATTATTGTATTTTTTTTTAATTCGGCTGAATTTTTTTTGGTACCTTCGGTGTACCCAAAGAAGCTATTTTGCATCATTCGTTTGTCCATAGGTAATTCTCTACCAACTAACACGAAATCGGAAAAGTTGCCCCGACCCCTCTTCGATTTGCGTAAAACTTTGCTCTAAGGGGTTATTTTGGTTCCTGATCACGAATCTGAGGTCCATTTTCCGATATTTCGTGACGGTGGGGCGGTGCGACCCCTTTCATTTTTTCTGGTTTTTTACTAAGACACGTTTTTTAGTGATTTGTAGCTCGCAACCGTGAAGAGATAGAAATTTGGTGTCAAAGGGACTTTTGTGTAAAATTAGACGCCCGATTTGATGGCGTACTCAAAATTCCGAAGAAAAGTATTTTTCATGAAAAAAGTTAAAACATAGTTTTAAAATCGCTGCCATTTTCCGTAACTCAGCTGTCAAAAATCGTGAGACATATCATTTTATGGGAAAATTAATGTACTTTTTGAATCTTGAATAACCCAGAAGGGTAATTTTATCATTTAGAACAGAATTTTTAATTTCAAAATTACGTGTTTTTTCTAACATGGCAGGGTTACATTTTAGAGTGCAACAATGTTCTACAAAGTTGTAGAGCAGACAAAAATAAAAATTTTGATGTATAGACATAAGAGGTTTGCATGTATTCTTCACGAGTTATCAGAATTTTACAAAAAAGTTTTTTTTGAAAAAGTTATGTTTTCGACCAGTTTTTTGAATTTTTAACCCCAAAAACTCAATTGTGTTCTTCGGAAAGTATTTTTTTCGGAAAATTCAGCTAATTTTGCATAAGAATGACCCCTTGGACGATTGTTGTGGCTTGTGCACTGATTGTATGTGGGGATTTTACGAAAATAAAAAAAAAACAAACCGGATACACTCACTCATTACAAAAATATATTTGAAAAAAAATTCTGATGCTCAGCAAAAAAGGTCCGATTTACAATGTTTAAACATGAAACATTTGTGAAATTTTTCGATCTTTTCGGAAAAAAATATTTTCAAAATTTTTAAATCAAGACTAATATATCAAAAAGGCGTAATATTGAATGTTTGGTCTTTTTAAAATGTTAGCCTTGATTTAAAATTTATGAAAATATTTTTATCGAAAACATCGGAATCACGAGAGAGACTTAAAAAACATCAATTTTCTTGTTTTTAAACCTTTGCATGGTAATACCTCAGCAACTAAGAGTCGTATCAACAAAGTTCGAAAAAGCAAAATATAGAGAATTTTCTCAGCTTTTCAAAAATAATTTTTTTCAAAAGTTGGCAAACATGGGCACTATTTTTAAAAATCAATAACTGTGACAATTTTGAAAAAAAGTTACATAAAAATTGCTACAACTTGAAAACGGTGCACTTTATCAAAATTTCACTAGGAAACTTTTTGATTGCAAATTTAATTTTACATCGAAAAATAAAATTGAAAAAAAATTGCGACCAATATTTCGATTTTTTTTCAAATTGTATTGATTCAAAAAATCATAACTCGGTCAAAGACTTTTTGCCCATTCTGGAAATTTCTGAAAAGTCTGCATTTGATGTGCTTTAAAACATATCAAAGAATAAAAAAATAGTGTTTTTTTTTGTAAATCAAGTTTAAGTGACAAAAAGTGAAATAAAAAATCACCAAATTATTTTTACCGTGTATCATTTTTTTAGTGTAGTCCATATCCATTCCTACAAATTTGCCGAAGACACCAATTCGATCAAAGAATTCTTTCAAAAGATACAGATTTTTGAATTTTCATATATTATTTTTGTATGAAAAGCTGCCAAAATACCGAAGGCACCAAAAAAGTTTCAGCCGGATTCAAAAATACAGAAAAAATCGAATGACCGAAATCTCAGAGAATTGCTCAACTAAAATATTTAAAAAATATGTCATAACAAGTTTATTGACTGCATTACAATCAATTAACTCACTTTTTATTAATTCTTACTGTTTCATTTTTTTGGTCACAAAACTATTGGTTTTAGCGCCCTTTGAAGAATCAGCCTTCAAGAAATTTTGTTTTATAAATCAAACAAGTTTAAATTTCAAACTCAATGTACAGGGGCTCTTAAAAAAGGAACAAATGATTCCTTAACATTTTTTGTTTCATCTAAAATGCTTTCGTGTCGGTTTTTATTTTTAATTATTTTTTCCAAAAATACCATATTTTTGTTAACATTTTGGTTTGTAAAAACGCTCATACTCCATCAAATTGGTCATCTCAAATTTTTGTGCGCTGGTGCTACCATTGACGTTAGAGGGTTTCATTTTGCCTTCCTCACTGAGGTAAGGCTATAATCCTGCTCTAAAAATGAACTTTCTATTAAAAGCTCCTAGACCCACCTTCATGTATACATATCTACTCAGAATCGAAAACTGAACAAATGTCTGTGTGTGTGTATGTGTGTGTGTATGTGTGTGTGTATGTGTGTGTGTATGTATGTATGTGACCAAAATTCTCACTGAGTTTTCTCAGCACTGGCTGAACCGATTTTGATCGAACCAGTTGCATTCGACTTGGTTTAGGGTCCCATACATCGCTATTGAATTGTTTGAAGTTTCGATAAGTAGTTCAAAAGTTATGTATAAAAATGTGTTTTCACAAATACCCGGATCTCAATTATATGCATGTAAACGATGTCCGGATCCATCATCCGACCCATCGTTGATTAGGTAATTGAAAGGCCTTTCCAATGAGTCCAAGACATTGAAGATCTGGCAACCCTGTCTCGAGTTATGACCACTTAAGTGATATTTATGTACTTTTTTGAAGCCGGATCTTACTTAAATGTATGTAAACTATGTCCGGATCCATCATCCGACCCATCGTTGGTTAGGTAATTGAAAGGTCTTTCCAATGAGTCCAAAACATTGAAGATCTGGCAACCCTGTCTCGAGATATGACCACTCAAGTGATATTTATGTACTTTTTTGAAGCCGGATCTCACTTAAATGTATGTAAACTATGTCTGTATCCATCATCCGACCCATCGTTTATTAGGTAATTGAAAGGCCTTTCCAATGAGTACAAAACATTGAAGATCTGGCAACCCTGTCTCGAGTTATGACCACTTAAGTGATATTTATGTACTTTTTTGAAGCCGGATCTCACTTAAATGTATGTAAACTATGTCCGGATCCACCATCCGACCCATCGTTGTTTAGGTTAATTGAAAGGCCTTTCCAATGAGTCAAAAACATTGAAGATCTGGGAACCCTGTCTCGAGTTATGACCACTTAAGTGATATTTATGTACTTTTTTGAAGCCGGATCTCACTTAAATGTATGTAAACTATGTCCGGATCCATCATCCGACCCATCGTTGGTAAGGTAATTGAAAGGCCTTTCCAATGAGTACAAAACATTGAAGATCTGGCAACCCTGTCTCGAGTTATGACCACTTAAGTGATATTTATGTACTTTTTTGAAGCCGGATCTCACTTAAATGTATGTAAACTATGTCCGGATCCATCATCCGACCCATCGTTGGTAAGGTAATTGAAAGGCCTTTCCAATGAGTACAAAACATTGAAGATCTGGCAACCCTGTCTCGAGTTATGACCACTTAAGTGATATTTATGTACTTTTTTGAAGCCGGATCTCACTTAAATGTATGTAAACTATGTCCGGATCCATCATCCGACCCATCGTTGGTTAAGTAATTGAAAGGTCTTTCCAATGAGTCCTAAACATTGAAGATCTGGCAACCCTGTCTCGAGATATGACCACTCAAGTGATATTTATGTACTTTTTTGAAGCCGGATCTCACTTAAATGTATGTAAACTATGTCTGTATCCATCATCCGACCCATCGTTGGTTAGGTAATTGAAAGGCCTTTCCAATGAGTACAAAACATTGAAGATCTGGCAACCCTGTCTCGAGTTATGACCACTTAAGTGATATTTATGTACTTTTTTGAAGCCGGATCTCACTTAAATGTATGTAAACTATGTCCGGATCCACCATCCGACCCATCGTTGGTTAGGTTAATTGAAAGGCCTTTCCAATGAGTCAAAAACATTGAAGATCTGGGAACCCTGTCTCGAGTTATGACCACTCAAGTGATATTTATGTACTTTTTTGAAGCCGGATCTCACTTAAATGTATGTAAACTATGTCTGTATCCATCATCCGACCCATCGTTGGTTAGGTAATTGAAAGGCCTTTCCAAAGAGTCCAAAACATTGAAGATCTGGCAACCCTGTCTCGAGTTATGACCACATATGTTATACATTGTGTTCTTTTTTTCTGGATCTAAAAAAGATGATGAAACCACTCATATACCCATTTTTGGTAAAAAGTGAGGAAGGCATCAACCATATAGGTGGATTAAGTTAGTTTTTACTTAAATTTTCAATGTTGAGATAACAACATTTTGGGGTTTGCTAGTAAGTATTTGATTTCTTTTTTTTTTTTAAATTTGTAGGCAGTTAGATTCACAATCCAATGGTTGGAATCCCGGGATGGATGAAAGCTTCGGTGTCAAAAGAAGTTTGCAATCGCCTCAACAATCAAGCCTTTGGGCACCTAGTTTTAAGTAGGAATCTCGGAATTGAGAATGCCAATACAATGCTGTAGGTCGAACAATTGGATATTATTTACTTAAGTTTGAACTAATTTTCAACCTATTTTTTAAGAGGCAGTATTTGTAAATATTGCTCGGTTTGTTCTAGAAGTCGTATCAAGGTGCTCCGATTTGGATGAAACTTTCAGCGTTTGTTTTTCTATACATGAGATGAACTCATACCAAATATGAGCCCTCTACGACAAAGGGAAGTGGGGTAAAACGGGCATTGAAGTTTGAGGTCCAAAAAACATAAAAAATCTTAAAATTGCTCGCATTTCAGTAAAACTTCATCATTTCCAACTCTCTTAGATACATTCGAAAGGTCTTTTAAAGCACTTCAAAATGATGGTGGATTTTTTAACAATTTGTTGGATTAGGGGTAAAACAGGGTTTCGCTTACTTGATACAGCATTTGACGTATTGACCACAGATTATTACTTTTTTCAAAAATGTTTTATTAAATTATTTTTAAATCAAATTTACAACTTCAATACTTCTAACTAACGTGAAATTTTCCAAGGATTCCAAATATGACAAAATTGAGACCAAAAAGTGCCGCTATGGAGGCCTACAGGGCAAAAACTAACGTTGTAAAAAGTTTGTTATAGAAAAATCGAAAAACTATGAGAAAACCGCGATTGGCCAAAAAGTTATTACCGTAGGCTTATAGTCCATGAAATTCCCTAACTTTTGACTTATAAGAGTATGGTTGGAGGCTGTTGCAAAAAGATATTAAGGTTTTAAATAAATCCATTTTTCACAGTAATTTGCAAAAGCTATGAGAAAAATTAAACCAATCCTGGATGTCTATGGCTCATTTTGAAGTGCTTTAAAAGACCTTTCGAATGCATCTAAGAGAGTTGGAAATGATGAAGTCTTACTGAAATGCGAGCAATTTTTAGATTGTTTAAGTTTTTTGGACCTTAAACTTCAATGCCCGTTTTACCCAACTTCCCTTTGTCGTAGAGGGCTCATATTTGGCATGAGTTCATCTCATGTATAGACAAACAAACGCTGAAAGTTTCATGCAAATCGGAGCACCTCGATACGACCTGTTACACATTGGTGAAAAACTCGCGCTTAAGAGAATTCAACATTTGACCCTGACTAATGCCACATTTCCAATTCAAGTTCCAAAACGTTAAAAGTTTGAAATATCGGTTACCACGGTTTTCAAAGAGATGCACTACTTCAAAGAACATATGAACACCATTTTGTGTTAGTTTATCATTATGGACTCCGTTATCTTTTTTCTCAAGACCGTTTATTGTGGATGAACTTCTAAACAAATAAAGATACTTGTACGGAAAATCTAGAGGTACAATATGGCGATAGTTTCAAGAAATACTGCAAATTAAAAAAATTATTTAATGAAATTAGACTTTTATGCTAAAAGTTTGTAAATTGGTAGATAGATTAGAACAAATCTTTTGTAACTTTCTATTCTTTGCAGACTGACGGTGCGCCTCGGCGAGTGGGACACCGAATCGACGGTGGATTGCATCTCCATCGGAGACTTTAGCGAGTTCTACTGCGCCGATCCGGCCATAGACGTGGCCGTCGAAAGCGTGCTTGTCCACGAGCAGTACGCCCGCCATCATCGGCCCCAGCTGAATGACATTGCACTGCTACGGCTGGCGGAACCCGTCGCCACGAGTTCGTGGGTTCGTCCGGTGTGCCTGCCGGAACGGTCCGTGGCGGCCAAGGGCGATGACCAGGTGTTTACGCTGGCCGGATGGGGGAACAACGGGTGTGGTGAGTTGGTCATGAATTTTGTGTTGGTATAAAAAAGATATTAAAGCTGTGTTCTACTTCAGGTAACACGAGCCGTTACAAGGTTCGGTCCAAGTTAAACGCGCTTAGCCAGGAGCAGTGCAAGGGCAATCTTCCGGCAGGCTTCCGAAGGGCCAACGAGTACCTCTGTACGGTTGCGGTCAACGAGGGTGACAAATGTCACGCGGATTCCGGTGGAGCCGTGACCAGTACACGGCAAGTTGCGGGCGTTGGAGTAGTTCACGAGCTGGCCGGAATCCTGAACCATATGAAGGAGTGTCAAGCCAGCAAGCCAATTGGCATTTTCACCAACGTGGGACAGTACACCGAGTGGATTGTAAGCAAATTGGAACAATAGAGAGGGCAAACACTAAACACATATATTTTGAATAAAATCTGATCAGATCAACCTTTAAGCTTTTGTTAATATTCAGCCATCCTAATTAGTGCGAAGCGCTGTTCACCAGAAAATCCCCACCAAAAAAAAAAAAAAAACTGTGAAACGAGCGTAAAATATCGGTTATTGTGTCACCAATCAAAAGGGCAATACCGAATCCCCCGTCGTTACGGTCTCCGATGTCGTTATTCATCTGCTTTTAATTATTTCAGCAACGCTACATTGCACTATGGGGTTTCAGGCGGCCATAAATCGAAAAACCGACATACTCTAATTATTTTTTTGGTATTTTTTTTTTCGAAAATAAACATTCTAACTAAGAAAAATCCGGAGTTTGAAAGTTGTAGGTTCAAAATTCACTGAATTGCAGACCTTCAAAGGCAAAAATGGTAAGAAAAACATGTTTTTGACAAAAAATGATTATTTTTCATAGTTGTACTGTGTAGCTGTTTATGTATTTTTCCTGCATCATTATATATATTCAGAAAGGTAATTGATTCAACTTTTCAATAAAATTTTACAAAACACACTTTTACAGGCTAAAAAAAATAATAAAAATCAAAAAAGATGGATTTTTGTTCAAAATTTAGTTTTTTCAACTTTGTTAATGGAGTACTTTTTTTGTGTGCATTTGTGCGATCTGAAAATTTCCCAGCTTAAAATTTGAACCATGTCCTAACTTGTCTCCAAATTTCAAAGTGCACTTATGTGGGTCTCGTGGCGCAGGGGTAGCGGCTTCGGCTGCCAATCCCGATGATGCTATGAGACGCGGGTTCGATTCCCGCCTTATCCACTGAGCTTCTATCGGATGGTGAAGTAAAACGTCGGTCCCGGTTTCTCCTGTCTCGTCAGAGGCGCTGGAGCAGAAATCCCACGTTAGAGGAAGGCCATGCCCCGGGGGGCGTAGTGCCAATAGTTTCGTTTTTATGTGCACTTTTTGAGTTATGCCATTTTGAACATTTTGATTCATGCAAGAAAATTAATGATTTCGCGCATACGCTTGGTTAAAATCACAATATTTACCTGCGGAGGCAGAAATGACGTACCTGCTATGTATGTTTTGGAATTGATTTGATATTCATGACTTTGTTGGTACTTAGGTACGTTTAATAAAATTAGAAATACCTATGCTAAGTATTTAACAGCAACAATTCTTTGAATATTCATATCAGTTAGTTGTTGTGTTCTTTTAAAAATATGGATAATAATACCGTAGTGTCCATGTTCGATGTAACGAAGCACCATTCTGAAAATGTGAAAACTGCTTTCGAGTATATTTGTAAGAATTACAACATTGCAGAACCATCACATGATCTACTCAGGGAAAAACTACGCATGTTGTTCTGTAGCTTTAAAACGAGCTATACAAAAGCCCATAGAAGAAGTTCATTTTTTGAGTCATCTAACAACAATTGGTTAAGTGAGTTTGATTTAGAAGGATTTATCGTGGAAAACGTGAATTTAACAAGTGGATCAACGAAAAAACGTGGACGAGAACCCAAAGAGTTTGATGCGAAGAGTGATAGGAGTGTTCGACGTACCATTGATAATGAATCATTGGATCCTAAAGTGGATTCAATTCATATGGCTTTGTTAATGGCAAGGAGAACAGCATTTAAAAGGCACGATGTGAATGTAGATAAAGTGATAGGACACCTCCTGAAAAATTAGGATTACTTTTCTAAAATGTACGTTCAGTTAACTAACGACCGACAGTTAAAAACGCCGGAAGAAGCATTTGCGCTGATTATCGAAGCACACCTTACTAAGGCTCAGTATGAAATATTTCATTTTGATTGGTGCCAAAAAAACATGCGCACCTCCTGTTGAATTCATCGAAGGGTCAGCCTCGAAGATAAAAGTGGAATTGCAAGCTCTGATGAATCATACGGCATCTAGAATACTTCAAGTAATAAGGCAGGATGTGACAGATTATCTAGATAGTCATGATTTAGATTGCGCCGAATTGGTTTTATTGAGTAGTTGGGGAATGGATGGATCCACTGGATATTCTCAATTTAATCATTCATTGCCAGAAGGTAGCATTGATGATTCCGATGTCTTTGCTGCAACGTTAACTCCCATCCAATTATACGTGCATAGTGATGGTAAACATATTTTATGGCATAATCCTACACCTCAAAGCATCAGATTTTGTCGACCAATTATGTTACAGTTTATTAAAGAATCTAGAGAAATCATCAGTGTTGCGTTCCTCACGCGCTCGTGAGCGCTCACTTTTCGCTCATTCGTGAGGAGGTGCGCTGCGCGAGCTAGCTCACGTTTGCCCGCGCTCACGTTTGCTCCGATTTTTTCAGCTCGCGTTTGCTCCACGCTCGCGCTCACGCTCATATTTCGCTCACGGAGTGCTCATTTTGGACGTGTCGCTTATCATTTAACGTTTATGAGAAAGTTTTTTTTTTCAATTCTAGATGCAATATTTGCGTAAGGTGCAGTAGGGCTGTGGAAATATGACTTTGCGAACAAATTTTATGATATATGAATTGGAATAGCTTATTTTCATCAATCATGTTTTTACATAAAAGGTTGGATTCGCAAGGGTCAAATAATTTTTCAGACATACAGTTGAATGTATAAATATTTTAGAATTTAAAGGCCGTATTGTAGCAGAGAGGGGCGGAGGGGTATAGACGCCTAAATAAAAGGGCCTGTAAACCTTAGAAAAACTTACAAAACAATGAATTGATTCAAGAGGATTTATGCTTTGGTAAGTTCGATTCAAGGTGAAATGCTTGGTTGATTAAAATATAACATTAAACTGTTTTATGTACCTAATCAGTGTTTTGACTACATTTCCAGATTGCGGGTCAGAATGAGCTACCATTAAAAAAAGTTATTACGTTTATTAAATCTTTCAGTGATTCAGTGATTAGAAACGGCTAATCATTTCTATAAGGTTAGTCTTTATTTAGCAAACATTTTAGAAAATAGGGTAACATTTTTGAAACAATTCTATTTTAAATATATGCCTCTAAATTCCTAAGGGTTGAAATAACCCTTTTGACTCAAATCAAATAAATTGTCAATATTTTTCACCACGAAAAGGTTGGCTCTTCTTCCAACAAGTGAATTTTATTCAACATTTTCGCAACCAAACCTCTGAAAATATTCAGTTACAAGTTATATATGATTTTTTGAACATGGATGATTGTAACTGTTTAAAAGATTATTTAAAAATAAATAAAATATACATAAATTGTCAATATTTGTGTACATAACAACAATACAATATGGTCCAATATGGATTTGATTTGTGAACAAACAGTGCATCTCTTCACGACAATGAATGTTTACATTATGAATTTAGTTTTTTGTTCCTTGTTCGAAAAATGTCTAGATTTTAAATAGAACGAAAATTTCGGATCGCCGATCAAATCCATTTCATTGCCTACTTTTGTTTGTTCGACCACTTTCTTGATTTTTTTTGCTGCCTGTGCTAAGATAGTTCTAGAAACTTCGTTTCAAACAGGCAGATGCTTCAACAGGAAAAAACAACTACCTACTTTGGCTCACCAGCTCACGTGAGCGCAAAACGCTCCGGTGAGCGTGAGCGAGCACGAGCTACCTGATAAAAACTCACGCTCCAGCTGGAGCGAGCAAGCCTTCCGTGAGCGCTCGCTCATTCGCAACCCTGGAAATCATCCTGAAAACAAAACATGATCTGGAAAAAGAAATGTGTGAATTGACACCTTTGAAAATTGATCTTCCGGGTGATAAATTCGTGTTGATCGATTTTAATTTTGTTTTGAGTATGATAGACGGAAAAGTGCTGACATATATTACTGGTTCATCATCGATGCAAAATTGTCCTATATGTGGGGCAACACCTAATATAATGAACTCCATCGAAAAACTAGAAGAAGGATTTACTGCCAATGAAGACACATTATACTATGGAATATCTCCACTTCATGCTTGGATACGGTTTTTCGAATGTCTGTTACATATTTCATATCGGATGGAGATCAAACAATGGAGGGTTACGAAGGATCTTAAGCTGAATTATCTTAAACGAAAAAAGATGGTTCTGGAAGCATTGCACAAGGCATTTGGATTTAGAGCTGATCAACCAAGATCAGGCGGTAAAGGTACGAGTACTACCGGAAACATTTGTAGGAAAGCATTTTCTAACCCGGAACTTTTAAGCAGTGTATTGGGCATTGAAAAAGAGTTGATCGAGAGATTTCGTAATATTTTGATAGCGATCAACTGCCAAGAAGCCATTAATCCTGAAATATTTGATGAATATTGCAAAGATACATATAGGTTCTATTTAGAACACTACGAATGGTATAAAATTCCTGCAACTCTGCATAAAGTGCTTGCTCATGCAGGTGATATAATTCTTCATTCTCCTGCTCCTCTTGGTGTTTTGGCAGAAGAAGCCGCTGAATGTCAACACAAACATTTGAAATTATTTCGTTCGCATTTTGCTAGAAAAAGATCACGAAAAGCAAATTTAATGGATGTATTTTTAAGGGCATTGCATGAGTCGGACCCATATTTAAGTTCAATGTGGGTAAGCAAAAAACATACCAAGAAAGTTTGCTCTTCATACCCAACAGTTCGATGCCTCTGTGCTCTGATGTACTAACTGACTTTTGGGCCAAAATGAGTTAATGATGACATCTTTTAGCTAATTAAATTCCATACAAAACGCTTCTAAGAGATCTGAAAAATTCGTTTCCTACGCGGAGATATCGCCCTGCAACCATTTGTACTAACTGACATTTTCGAACGCATCATGGATGTGCTCTCTTATTTTTCATCATGGCTTGACCTTTTGAAAACACGCAAATCCATAAAAAATACGATTACACTATAATATTATGGTGAATTGCCAGGTGTCCTTACTAGTTTGAGCAATATTATGGAGCACTATTTTGGAAGGCAATTAGCACAAGTGTGCACATTTTGATACCTGAAGAAGTTGCAAGTTAGACGAAGTGTGTCAAATAATTATTTAGTGGCAGAGTTTTTTTAATTGGATGACCCCTAAGTGTGACATTGGTAGGTGGATGTTATTGTTACGTAGTATTTGGATTGGACGACCCCCGCAGTTGTTCTAAGTGTGCGCAACGTCTTAAAAATGTTTTAAATTGGATATTTTTGTTAGGCTAAGTGTGAGATTAATTAGTGGATGTTATTGTTACATAGTATTTTTTAATGGATGACCCCTGCAGTTGTGCTAAGTGTGCACAACTACTTGGGGTGGTTTTTGAATTGGATATTTGAGTTAGGCTAAGTGTGATATTGGTGAATGGATGATGTTGTTACGTATTTTTTTTTATTGGACGACCCCGGCAGTTGTGCTAAGTGTGCACAATGAATTAAAAAATGTTTTAATTGCGGTGTATTACGGTGAAACGAATGTCACGGTGTAAAGAATGCTACGATGCAACGAATGTTGTGGTATAACAATGTTACGGTGTAACCATACTACGGTGTAACCATACTACGATGTAACGAATGTTACGATGTAACGAATGTTACGGTGTAACGAATGTTACGGTGTAACGAATGTTACGGTGTAACCATACTACGGTGTAACTAATGTTACGGTGTAACGAATGTTACGGTGTAACGAATGTTACAGTGTAACGAATGTTACGGTGTAACGAATGTTACGGTGTAACGAATGTTACGGTGTAACCATACTATGGTGTAACGAATGTTACGGTGTAATCATACTACGGTGTAACGAATGTTACGGTGTAACGAATGTTACGAATGTTACGGTGTAACGAATGCTACGGTGTAACGAATGTTACGGTGTAACGAATGATACGGTGTAACGAATGCTACGGTGTAACGAATGTTACGGTGTAACGAATGTTACGGTGTAACGAATGTTACGGTGTAATTAATGTTACGGTGTAACGAATGATGCGGTGTAACGAATGTTATGGTGTAACAAATGTTACGGTGTAACCATACTACGGTGTAACCATACTACGGTGTAACCATACTACGGTGTAACCATACTACGGTATAACGAATGTTACGGTGTAACCATACTACGGTGTAACGAATTTTACGGTGTAACGAATGTTAAGGTATAACGAATGTTACGGTGTAACGAATGCTATGGTGTAACGAATGTTACGGTGTAACGAATGTTACGGTATAACGAATGTTGCGGTGTAACGAATGTTGCGGTGTAACGAATGTTGCGGTGTAACGAATGTTGCGGTGTAACGAATTTTACGGTGAAACGTATGTTCGGTGTAACTAATGTCACGGTGTAACGAATGTTGTGCACACTTAGCACAATTGCAGGGATCGTCCAATCCAAAAAACTACGTAACATAACATCCACTAGCCAATGTCACACTTAGCCTAACCCAAATATCCAACTCAAACACCCTTCAAGAAGTTTTGCACATTAAGCACAACTGCAGGGGTCGTCCAAACCAAAAAAAAACACGTAACAACATCATTCACGTAGTTGTGCACACTTAGCACAACTGTAGGGGTCGTCCATGTTCAAAGACTAAGCATTGATTTTTTTGGAGCACTTTTGTTCTATTCGATACAAACCAAGAATCCATTGCAAGAGACACACTTGTTCTAACTGCAATCTACCATAACAGTTCTAGGGTTTGTGTCCTGGATATCTCGCATTTCTGAAAAGGTCGTATGACATGATGGAAATAAAATAAACTAGCTCAAAATTTTTACAAAATCATTTTCTTCTGTTTGTAAGCGTAGATCTATTCGGTTTTCGTCATACTTGGTCTTATTGAAGCTATTTCAAGGATTATCATACTTTTATTTATGAAACCTTACACTTCACTAATTTTTTCTTCATAAAATTCAAGTTTTATCGGTCGTTGCTCTCAAAAACTGTAATTTTCACACTAAATTTAATGATAAACAAATCTTTTAAAAAGTATTGTTGAGAAAAATATTCCTTAACTAGCAAGAATTCAAAGTTACTACGCAAAAAACATTGAAACAACAAATAGGGGAAATCTACCCTTTCCAATCAAAAACCTATCTTCGTCATATGGAGAGTTTGATGCTCGATTAAAGCTCCAAAAATACTATTTGGGCTATAAACTTACCAGCAACAGCACCGCCTCGAGTAAGCACGCAAATGTATGCCACTTACTGGCCAAAAAGATCACATTTACTGCACTTTTGATCATAATTTGTATTTTGCGAGACCACTTCTCATCATTTTGTTGGCACACACAGTGACACACACGAGAATCCCTCAAACGCTTAATGAATATCGCCAAAATTAACTTTTCACTTTCGCTTACTTTTTCACGGCGCTTAAGATATGAAATTGCTTCCAACTACCGGCAACATGTTCTTTTGATCATTATTAAGGCACTCACTTGAAGAATAATCCCGAAAAATGTAATAAATTAGCAAGCGCCATCAAAAAAACAAACGCGCCAAGTCGTTTGACGTTTCAATTCACTTTGCATTAAAATCGAAGGCTGAAGGAAACCAAGCGAGAGACGAAGGCAAAAAAGAACAAAGGCTGGCCGTCAACACCACCAGCAGCACAGGCAGCGATGCCAGGAAACTTTCCCTATAAATGCCACTTTTCGTGAGTGTTCGTTTGAACTGTCAGCGCAAATGGCAACACTCGACAGAGTGTTGGAAGAAAAAAGAACTAAGCCGATATTAGAAAAATGGGCGTGGCCCAATGCATTCGCCTCGATTAGAATACCCTTGGGAATTTTTTTTTTGTTAAATTCTTGGTAAAGAAATAGAATAACTTTTAGTGAAAGTGAAAATAAACAGAAATGTTCACAAAAACTTGCTCTACTCGTTGGTGTACTTGGTTTTCGTAAAATTCAAGGGATACTCTAGATTATCCAGCATCATTCAAACACGACCGCTTATTAGGATTAAAATGGGTAGATTTCCCCTAACTACTATTTTTACAATAAAATGACTCTGCGCACTTTTGTACCAAGTGCCACGTTGGAAGTATACACGACTCTGCCATCGAAGAAGCATTTTAGCTCAACTGCAAAATTCGCCCTGTGCACGTTTGTGCTAACTCATACAAATCACTGTTCAGGACACACTTGTGCTAATTGCAAGCGTGATTTGTTTTCGTAATTTCTCTGCCAATTTTTTTTTGCATTTCAAAAGTTTTCATATTTTTCCATGTCTTTAAGTTATGTCAGGAGCATACTTTAAAATTATTAGGACAATTGTTTGTCGAATAGTTTCCCAGAAACAGTAATTCAAAGTTAAAAAATCGATTTTCTCGTAACCACCAAAATGTCAGTTAGTATAAGAGAGCACACAAGCATCGAGTTGTTAGAAGTTTCATGGTTTTCGAGGATTCTGAAAGTGATACAAGTTCTAACATAATGAATGATCTTATGGATGCTGTTGATGAAGTTGACGAAGATTTTGAAGAAGATGTTGTGGACGAAGATTAGATTTTTGACAGATGAAGTGCATTGAGATATATCTAGTCATGTAATATTTATTAAGTGTTGGTCAATAAATTTTTAATAATCAAATTAATTGCATTTTCATAAACATTCCTTTGTTTCCTCCTTCTGTGATGGTACAATGTTCCAGAAAATCCTAAAACATCGTAATTTTTTTAATTTGGGTGGTGAGGGGGAGGGGGTCAAAGAGAGGTAGATTTTGACTCAAGAGGAAGGGGAGGGGATTGAAAGTAAACGAAAACTATAACAAAGCATAAGCCGCCATTCCGTGCATCAAACAGACAGAGCAAGGATATTAAAATTCACCATTTCAATGCATGTGGGCTCAAATGTATAAAAAAATCGAAAAAAATCGAAAATTTAACTTTTTTTTTTGAAAAATATCAAATTTCATTTGTTTACATGATAATAAGTACAAACAACACAAAAAAGTCACAAAAAAGTGAAAAAATATTTTTGGCCGCTCGCTTCTATGGAAATACCCCATAGTGCATTGTGCCTCATTAAACTTTTGGTCCCACGGTGGTGACCCTTTTATGTTTTTCCCGTCAGTCGGGCGTATTGAAGGAAGGGTTTAACCAGTGACGCAAATCACTTTTGCAATCGATCTGAATATTTTTTGCTGTTAGAGACATTGTTCGAAATTTATTTTTGAACTGGTAGGTGTGACCTCGCTGGTTATATTATTATTTTTAAGTCATTTGCATAAATCATTAATTTCAGTGGAAAGCCAGGCTTATTTCCATCCAATAGCAGCATGGACATATCATAATTCTATAGATTTTTACCAACACTCGGAATTACTTATATATAATTCTTAAAATTATCTTTATAAAGACATTGTTCATGATATCATTTTGATTGATTCTGATGATCAAATCAATACTTTGCGAGCTTAACATCAAACTTGAGTTTTGCTAATTGATTCTGCTTCCTAATAGGTAGGTGAAATATTTAGATTTAAAGAAGTAAGGTAGCTTTAAATAAGTGTTTATTTATCTACAGATTTAATTGATCGATCATGATGCTAAGTGTAACCTACCCCATAGTTCTGAAGATTTAATTAGAAAAAATTAAAAAAAAACCCAAAAACGCAGTATTTCCCACATTTAACGACTCGCGCGCGTGTGTGTGTGTTTGTTTTCTAACCACTCAAGTCCCATCATTTCACGACCCAACTAAACTGGTTTGCGAAGTGAGTGCCCTCTCTCGGATCGGGAAATATCCAATCTCTGTGGCTATATGTGTGTTAGCACACTTACCGGTGCGCAAACTGGTTGTTGTGCTTTTGTTTTGTTCAGATCATTCGCGTCAACGACGCCGGGTGACGACCAGTGCCACGGTCATCGGTTCAGTATTAGCAGGGCATTGGCATAGAGGAAACCGATCTGCTCGATCGTGTCCAGCAATGGCAAACGTTGTTTTGGTTCTGGTTGCAGCCGCCCTAACCGGCTTCTTGCAGGGTTCCAGTACCGTAGTGGCGCAGTGTGAGTATTCTTGAGGAGGTTGTTGAAGTGCATCGGTGATTGAGAAGATGGTTGGTTTTTCCAGATTGGTCCAGCTGCAAGACGCCTGTCAATGAAGTGGGATCATGCGTCCTGGTAGCGGAATGCAACTTTATTCGCCAGGTGCTTCAGAAACCTATTCTGGGCCAGAATGATATCCGATTCATCGAGGCTAGCCGATGTGGTATCAAGGACAGGAAGGCTCTGGTATGTTGTGCCAAGCCTTCAGGATCTCCGCCAGCGGGCTCGTCTCCTCCGGTTGCTCAACCGGTTACATCTAGGATCGACCAAGCTCCCTCAAACGTGGACAAACGCCACTTACTGCCCAAATCTCCCGTATGTGGAGTTCAGTACAGTGACCGAATTGTGGGTGGAGAGCGGACAAAAATTGACGAATATCCCTGGACAGCACGTGTTCAACACTTTGATAATCGCTGTTAGTAGCTATCCTACGAGGTAACAGGCGTGCTAATTGGTAATGCTAATCGGCGGTTCTTCTGTTTAAACACTGTTAGATGGGGAGACTAAATTCCACTGTGGAGGATCGCTGATCAACGAGTTTTATGTGCTGACCGCGGCCCATTGCGTCTCGGGGATTCCCCGCCACTGGACTGTGTGAGTTTCGATTGGTTGCTATGCAAATTCCCTGACATAATTTCTACTTCAAGAGTGGGTGGTCTTCACTTTTTGAGAAGAAACCTGTTTCAACAAAAAATAAAATAAAAACCTCATTCAAAATTCCTAGTAACGCCGTTCGCTTGGGCGAATGGAACACCGCCACCGATCCGGACTGTGGTGAGGATCCGGACGACTGCTACGACCGGGTGCAGGATATCGACGTTGCCAAGATCGTGCAGCACGAGAACTTTATCAACACTAAAACCGAAGTGCATAATGATATCGCGCTGTTGCGGTTGGCCCGGAAGGTCGTCTACTCGGATACGGTGGTGCCGATCTGCTTGCCGCTGGATGGTAGCTTTGCCAGCAGGCCGTACGATTCGCTGAAGATGTTCGTTGCAGGATGGGGACAGACGGAAGATGGTGAGTGTATAGTTGGGGTTGGACAAATGGAATCGGGACAGGAAAATATTTTGTACGTAATTTTTTTTTTCAAAAATGGCGAATTTTGGTATTTTGTTTCTCAAAAACTTTAACGTAACCTTATCGAAGGGGTAATTTTGATTTGCGTTTTTCTCACCATACTTGTTTGCATATGAGACATTTTTTGAAAATGGGCAGTACACTAGTAAAAGTATATTGAATGTTGAACCTCCATTTCATAAAAAATAACGTTTTTGAGAACAGATCTTCGTGAAGTTGATCAAATCGATCCATCCGGACTAACCGTTTTTTTTTTCTCATTCCAGCTAGCGGTAGTCAGTTCAAGCTGTACGTCGCGCTGAAGGGCGTCCCGGTGGAGCGTTGTCGCGCCGAATTCCCAACTGCGCGCATTGACGACCGGCAGATCTGTGCCGGTGGCGAAGCCGGCAAGGATTCCTGCAAGGGAGACTCGGGCGGACCGCTGATGGACCTGGTCGTATCCCAGGGACAGGCCGTTTACTATCTGGCCGGGGTGGTCAGCTTTGGCAAGCAGTGTGGACTGGCGGGCGTTCCGGGGGTGTACACCAAGGTGAACCGGTTTGGCGATTGGATTCTGAACCATCTGGAGCCGTGAGATTGAGATTTGAACTGAAGAGACGAATAAAGGCAAACCTTTTTATTTAATTTCAAAATGTCTTTGTATTTCCTTTTGTCCGGGTGATATCTTAACAATGAAAAAGTCCTTCCGTTACATTTATTCTTCTATATTTTCCAGAATCCAGTCCATATATTTGCTGATTCTGGTGTAGACTCCGGGAACATTTTCGGTTCCGCACTTTTCCGTTCCGAAGCTAACGATACCCTTAAGAAACCACGCTACCTTTCCTCCGACGCGTTCCGTCTTCATAAGTGGTCCTCCGGAATCACCGCGGCAGGAGTCCTGCCCTTTGACTCCACCGGCGCACAGCTGAGTTTCGATGATGTCCACGTTGACCGAGCTGAATGCTTCGCCGCACCGGTCATTGTTCCAGCTGGGGACTTCCAGGTACATCTTGTATCGACTAGCTGTCTTATTTTCCGTTTGGCCCCATCCGGCGACCGTCATTTTAAGTCCTTCGACGTCTAGATTTTTAAGGTCTTCCGTGGTTGGTAGACATATGGGCTGGATGAACGAAGTGTACTCAACCGGTTGCATCAACCGGATTAGCGCCAAATCGTTGTAATCGGCACCATTCTCCTGGAAGTAGTCCTCGTGAACGTAGTAAGACGACACCAAAACGTCACGCACCGAATCGGCACAATCCTCCTCGTCATGGTAACTGCACTCTGGATCTTGCTGGGAGTCGTATTCGCCCAGCCGAATCTTGTAAACCGTCCAAGAGGATGGAACACTCTGGATGCAGTGAGCTGCCGTGAGCACGTAACGCTCGTTGATGAGGACACCACCGCAGTGGAAGCCGAATCGTTTGTTTGCTGTGGAACAACCATAACAGTTCATCTTCCGCGTAATCAACTGTATTAATCAACGCGCAACGCTGACCTTGAACTGATCATCGTGGGTTGATAGTCCTGTCGTTCACTACGAACGGAATACTCACACTTGTAGTACTGGATCCTCGCCAGCCACGGGTACTCGTCCAGCTGAGCAATGCTACCACCCACGATTCGGTTGTCGGACGTTTGGCCGCACGTTCCCAGGGCAGGCAGACTGGCTGGTGCGCTGAACCGGGCCTTCAACATGCCTGGCAACGGACAGCAAACCATCCGGGCTGCATCCAGCATACCACAGTTGGAGTTCTTGATGTAGTTCCGCTCACTGTCGGTGTAATTTTTGCGCATCAACAGGGCACTGATCGCGGAGCATGACTTCAGGGGAACGCAGAGTCCCTTGACCCCGGCACCATCCGTGCATGATTCGTACAGCTCAACTGTGGACCGGATACAATTCGTTAAACCTCACCGTAACCATAAACCACTGCCCAAAAGTTACCTGCTTGGCAAGCAGCGATCCCAACGAGGAGCACCGTCAAAAGACACCGATTAACCGCCATTCCGTCCAGAATCCCCGCGCACTCACTACTGATACGGCGACTCGATAGACTCGATCGTGAAATGTAATACAAAACGCCGCGGCATCCGTATAGCCTTCAGGGGATGTGCAGTGGTATTGGGACGACCTGTACCAATACGCACAAATCTCAAACGCGAAACAGGTCTCAGCTTCATTGCTGGACGCATCGCGATTCGGGAGATGAAAATCCTCCCGAGCGAACAGACGAAAACAGGTCCGAGGTGTGTTAGTAGACAACGGCGCAGTCGCGAGATGAACAGTTAGGTTGGGCACTAATCGAGATAAGAAGATTCGGGCTAGAACTGTGTGAACTGTGGCCTAAATATATGCCACTTTGATAACCGTGAACTGAACTTTGGAGTTCACGGGGTCAGTAGGGGATGCAGAACTTTAGTTCTATTTGATCGCGCAAATACTAGTTGTTGTATACGAAAACACGCATTTTAAGCATAATAAGGAACTGATACTATTTCCACTCTTACTATGGGACCATCCATAAACCACGTGGACACCCTAGAGGGGGGGAGGGGGGTAGGTAGAGGGGGCGGTCAGCGACTGTTCACGACCCATACAAAAAAAATCTCTTGTATGGACATTGTCCACGAGGGCGGGAAGGGGGGTCTGAGATTTAAAAAAATAGGGTCCACGTGGTTTATGGATGGTCCCTAACTGCACTCACGAATAAAGCATCATTTTAAATGATTTCAATTAAAAACGTTTCAATTAAAATCGTATTCATCGTCAAAGTTCTGATGAGTCAACATTTGGTAAATTTGACTATTTTTTCATGAAGCTCCATTACGTTACATTTCAACCTCATACGAATTGAAAGATAAGAACAACTATATGACCATGACTAAGGCTACCAACTGTACTAATTTTATTAATATACTTTTCCAAATAAGATACATAAAAGTGGCTTTCCTCATTAAAAAGTCGTTTAAAAATAAGCTTTTAGCTTTTTTGGGTCGCCCATACAAGTCTTCATATAATTATAACAGCTGTCCACCCAATATATTAGGAACCTCTGCGACTATTGACGTAGACTACGTCTTACTCGAAGGTGATGGGGTGGCCCTGGAATACTGCGTCATCCGTCATTCGCTTATATCTTCCTTCTCTCTAATCGAATTGACACGATTTATGTTCAATCCGATTTGAAAATTATTTAGCAATTTGCTATAAAATTTTCATTGTTGGCAAAATAGTTTTACTATTGAAACAATTCAATGTTTTAAAATGTTATCAAAATGCAGACATTTTGCATGCAAAATGAGCGCTTCCCACCCACGGACGGGAATGTCAAGTACCTATTTTGAGGGGAAAATCACCCGAGCACCGCGACCAGTGTCGGTCACGAAAAAGAGAATGTGTAAGTTTTGTCTTGTCGGGGGGTCTATCTCTCATCCACGATCTTATTTCGTTAATGTATTTCAAGTATCTAGCTAATTTTTCAAAATTAAGATATGGAACACTCTATGTCCACATATCAAAACTTTACGTAGTCTACGCCATCCCGGTTATGTTTGTGACATACTACTACTTTGACTTTTTTAAACCATGCTCAACAAGCTGCATATTGTTCCATGAGCTATTTTAGGATTCTGGGCTAAATATGAGCAAAATCGGTCAAAATTTACTCATTGATACTGGAGGGTGAAGTTTGTATGGGAAAAATTGTAAAAATGTATGATAAACCCAAAATGGGTTCGAAACAATAACAAAACTTAAAAGGTCAACCTAATGTTAAAAACGAATCTATGACATTTCCCCGAAACCCACATTCCCGAAGAGACATTTCCCCGAATGCCACATCTCCGAAAAGACACTTTCCCGAAGTGTCATTTATCCGAAAATCATTTCCCCGAACAATCCATTTTCCATAACGGCCACATCCCCGAATGGCGACTTCCCCTAAAAACCATTTTCCCGAATGGCCACTTCCCCTAATTTTCCACATCCCTGAAAATCATTTTCCCGAATGACCATATCCCGAACGGCCATTTTCCCGAACGCCACTTCCCCGAACCCGGTCAGGCGGGTATGGCCGTTGCCCAGAACCGCGCGCGCGGCCATACCCGCCTGACCGGGTTCGGGGAAGTAGCGATCAATAAAGTATCATGTCCACGTTTGAACGTTCAAAAATTCCGAGCTTCACTTGAATTTTGAATATTCAAATTGATGTAAGTGTGACAACTGGCCAAAGGGATTTCAGGCCAGAACGTGTTTGACACACGTTCAGGCCCGACTACCGCAAAAATTTGTAATTATTACTCGGGAATTGGCAACCAAAATCAACCAAACTTCGGGACAATGCACAGAATGGTCAACCAAACAAAACGTGTTTGGCTCTATTTTTCGTTTATTCAAGGCCAGACATTAAAACGCGTTTTTTCGGAACGTCAAAAAGCGACAAACGACAAGATAACACAACAACGTCAATTTGATACATTGATCATTTCGCAAAAATGCATTTAGTTTAAAATCAGTCCAGACTCGATTATCCGAAGGCCTTGTCAAAAGTTCACTTCGGATAATTGAATAATAAACATTTTTTTAGTCGTCTTTTTTGTTTTGCTGTCGAGCTCAAGTATAGCCCCTTAACTACTTTAAAGTGATTTAGTTATTTTAAATCTAAAATGGTGGTGATGAAATATTAAAATAATGCATTTTGTAATACAATAATCAACTATTTAGATTTGATTAAAAAGGGTTGGTTGCAGAACTTGAATTGGACGTAATAAAAATTTAAAAAAAATGTTCAAGGTTTTCATCCAGCCAAAATTGATAAAGACGAATCAGTTCAGTTAAACAGAATCTAGAACAAACTGAATCCTGCGCATCGAGTCGTCGCATAAAGCTATCGTTGCTGTTCAATCCTTACCACGTAGATACCGTTTTGGAAAATTGTCCTTTGCTGAAAATTGCCGCTACATAAAATAAAACTTTTTTTTATGGAACGTGGATAATCTCAATACCCCGCACTCTTGAAGTGCCCGCGTGGTTTATGAATGGCCTTCTAGAGAATTTAATATTAATGATGATTTTCGGGGAAGTGGCACTTTCGGGGAAATGATTTTCGGGGATGTGGAATTTTCGGGGAAATGATTTTCGGGGATATGGGATTCGGGAAAGTGGGATTCGGGGATAAGGGATAAAACCGTTAAAAACTAAACTTGAAAACTACCAGACAAGATGAGGGTTAACCACACATCTACGATTTATAGCTTTTTGTTCTCCCCCTTCCGTTTAAACATTTCCCAAACCACTACGTAGCGTGCATATTTATGATTTGTCCCATTTTTATGGCCGTGAAAGTAATTTTATCGATTAAAACTTGTCTGTTTTTTGCACACACATCACGCAATGATTGATTTATTTTGCTGGTTTGCTCGTTCAGGGTCTTAGCCAAAACAAATCTTTTTATTTTACTGCTTTTTTACTTCTTACAGGGCTTTGAGGCTTTGAGCATTTTTATACAAAGTTTGATTTGTGATATGATTGAAATTTGAGAGATTATGGGCTATAATACTGCCCATAATTGAAAATTTGGCTATTATGCCAAATCAAGTACAGTCACCCACATATTCGGAACACTTCTGTGGTAATTTGTTAATAGCTTGCGAAATGCATCTTTTTTGTCGACCCTTCTATTTTTATGACCTTTATTTGGACATGCTCTTGCTAGTTCACTAGTAAAAGTAGCACTTTTTAAACAAAAACCTGTATTTCACGACGATTTTATTCCGAGCAGCAAAACACTGCCTCCAAATCGCCTGTTCCATAATTGTGGGGTGTTATTGTGCCTCCCACAATTGTGGGACACCTGAATACAACTGATATTTTCCCATTCATAAAGCACAACTAAGGTTGAATTTCATTGGTTTCAGTGCGTGAAGTCATTATTTTCTAAAAGTTATGTACTCGTGGAGGGAACCAAAGTTTGTTTACATCCGCGAAATGCATCTTTTTTGTCGACCCAAATTTCCGGATTTCAAGGGCCAAAGTTTTTTTTCAAAAACTTCATATAAAAGTTGAAATTTACAGTTGTTTGATACAGCATTCGAAAGATCGCAAGAAAAGCTTTCAAATGAAGGTATAAGCGATTCATTAAGTTCAAATTATCGATTTGCTATGATTATTTTGAACATTGGCTGATCTGTAAACTGTTCCAAATATGAGGGATGACTGTCTTCTGAGAAAAACGCGTTTTAGTGTTTGTCACCAAATATCCATCAAGGTAATCTCCCATAAGATATTAGCCGTTTGGTTTTTCGCATCGGCAGCCAAATCTAAACACTATTTTAGTGAAATTCAAGTTTCAGAAGATGCGTTGAAACATCCTCTACCACCTAATAACTCGTTTTCGCCAAATGTGGATATAAGCCGTTTTTTCAATGGTGGGCAGAAAAGACGTTATTGATGCGTTTTCTAGCAAGGTTACGTACTTTTTTAAAAAAAATTAGATCAGAACTGACCGAGGAACTGTTACCGCAAAATAACATTAGCTTGAATACTACGCTGAAAAAAACCAATTCTCGAAATCGTGAATAAAATTCACGAATGCGAGAACCAGGAAGGAATATATTCACGTTTATAGTGCAAATGCACCATACTCATGAATAAATTCCTTCGTGGTTCTCACATTCGTGAACCTTATTCATGATTACGAGAATTGATTTTTTTTCTGTGTATCATGGTCCTATAAAGATGTTGATTATTAAAATAAATGCTCTCAACTGAAGTGTTGCAAAGAAGTCGAGGGTTGATCCTCTTATTAGATTGCATGAAACATTCTTCTTTTCGAGTATCACTCAAAAGCAATGATCAACATGAGTTTTCATTGTTATCCGAGCATTCGTTGGTGAAGGTTGTCTGAATCAACATGACTCGTCGCGTCCCGGCGCAAAACGCCGGCAATATTGCCCTACCTGCGGCTCAAGCAGGCAAAAAAGTGGGAATTTCCAAAAGGAAGGTTGAGGCCTCAACTGATGGCCAAAAACCGGGAATTTCCAAAAGGAAGGTGCTTTTGGAAGTGACATCGAACAGCAAAAAGACGAAAAAGAGCGACGGTACTGTACCGATGGATGAGGAGGAGGAGAACTCTTCATCGCACGAGGAGCAGCTTTTGAAGAACAACAAGTTTGCTGGACTGCCTGACGAGGACCAGGTAGCGGAAGCAAAGGAGAATGAAGTGAAACAGCGAAAGGAGAAACTGCCTCCTTTTTATGTGAGGCAATCAGCAGCAACGATCGACTTTCGTGCGGGGCTGGTTGAACTCATCAAGTCTGGGAAAGTCCAAGGCAACATTCGTCTGTGTCAGGACGGATTTAAGGTGCTGGTGCAATCCAGGCAGCACTATCAACTGGTCAAGGATTACTTGACCGAAAACGAGGCGGAGTACTTTACCCATGATGTCGTCATGGATAAGCCGTTCAAAATCGTCGTCAGAGGTCTGTACGACATGCCAGTGGAGGAATTAGCTGCCGAGCTAAAAGTTTTGAAACTGGATGTGTTGGCCGTGCACAAAATGAGCCGACGCAACAAAGACATCAAGTACCGTGACCAGCTCTACCTGCTGCATTTGGCTAAGGGATCGACGACGCTTCCTGAGCTGAAGGCAATTCGAGCGGTTTTCAACATTATCGTGTCGTGGGAGCGATACCGACCAGTGCATCGTGACGTCACACAATGCTTCAACTGCCTGGGTTTCGGGCACGGAGGTAAGAACTGCCACCTGAAGCGTCGTTGCGCCAAATGTGGTACCGATGCGCACATCACATCCCAGTGCATCCAAGATTCGCTGGTGAAGTGCCTCAACTGCAACGGTGAGCACTCGTCAACCGACCGAAAGTGCCCCAAGAGAGCTGAGTTCGTGAAAATTCGGCAGCAAGCATCGACGAAGAATCAGCCTCAGCGTCGTAGAACTCCTCCAGCCCTGGTGGAGCAAAATTTTCCACCTCTTCAACCGCGACGCCAGGTCCCGAACTTGGCACCGTTGCCGTTGGATCCCAGGAAGAGAGCTGAGATGAATCATCCACGGCCGGGTTCCAGCCAGGAGCCGAGACCGCCACCACCGGGCTTCAGCCAGGAGCCAAGACCAACCCAAGAACCAGCAGTTGAGGAAAATGGTAATGATCTTTACACCTCAACCGAACTCCTCAATATTTTCAAACAGATGTCCGCTGCACTGCGTGGATGCAAAACCAAGACCCAGCAGATTGAAGTGCTGACCTCGTTCGTCATCCAGTATGGATCGTAGGTCCCTCAAGCTGCTGAATTGGAACGCTTGCTCCATTAGGAGGAAGAACTTAGAGCTGGTGGATTTTCTTCGCGAGAAGGAGATCGACGTAGCTGCCATCACGGAAACTCATCTGAAGCCCGGTGAAAAAGTTTATCTACAAAACTACAAGATCGCGACGCAGCTCGATAGGACCACCTCTGGAGGAGGAGGTGTGCTTGTCGCTGTTCATCGTGATCTCAAGCCACGCCGGCTGCCACACTTTAAGCTGGACATCATCGAGGCCGTTGGAGTGGAAATTCCCACTTCGGTTGGCCCAGTACTCTTCATTGCTGCATACTGTCCACGTCAGGTGAATTCCAGAGATGGTTCAGCAGCAAAACTGAAGAGCGATATCCAGAAGCTGACACGGCGGAGCGCAAAGTACATCATCGCTGGTGACCTCAACGCGAAGCATGAAGTTTGGGGCAACAGCAGGAGGAATCGGAACGGAGTGATTCTGCACAACGATCTGCAAAACGGATACTACAACGTTGTGAGTCCGGATCGTCCAACGAGGGTGGCTCGGTCTGGGAATCACTCAATCATCGACTTCTTCATTACAAATATGGCTGAGAACGTGGCTCATCCAGAGGTGTTTGAAGAGTTGAGTTCTGATCACTATCCGGTGGTTGTGGAGGTTGGAGCTTCCGTTACTCCGCAGCGGCAACCAACCCGGAAAGATTACCACAACGTTGACTGGCAGCAGTTTCAGCAAGTGGTCGACAGCAACATCGACTATGATCAACACCCGGAAACTTCTGCCGATATTGATCGTTCGCTGGAGGTGATCCAGCAGGCTATCAACCAAGCGGAGGCTGCCAACGTTCGGGAGGTTCCTGTTAATTTTAAGGTAACTGATATTGACGTAGATACTAAATGTAGAGAATAAGACGAGGATAGTCAATATAGCATAATAACTTTATCGATTGAAATATTCAAAGCAAAATAAATGCTACATATACGTATGGCCGTTTGAAATGTTAGAGTCGATACTCGACGGTAGTTGATTACTGAGTGAAATTAGCCAGCAACGCGTGAGTGACCGTTGGAGTGTGAGTGCCTCACGCTTGTCTGCTGCGCAACGCGAAGCGTCGTTGAGGAAAAAGAGAGAGAGAGCGCGACAAGACAAAGTCATCGATTGCTGCGATGCACACGAGAGAGTCGGTTGTGTGTGTGCGCTCTTGGAATGATCGTGGCCAGGGCCAGGTCTTCAGTCTGGTTTGGAAATTTGCAGTGAATGGTCGTTTGACGACATTTTCAGTTTCCATCGTCAAGATGGCTGCAGTGTAGATTAAAATAATTGAAAATAAACGTGTTTACTACATGGCGCAGTTGGTGGGTAAGTGAGTGAGATAGTTATGAGTTGACGAACGCCTCAACTGCACTGAAAATAAAACAGAGAAAACAGTTTGACGAACGCCTCAACTGTACTGATGATAAAAAGAAGAGAAAAAAAAAACAGTTTGACGAACGCCTCAACTGTACAAAACAAATGTTGACGTATGCCTCAACAAGTTGAATCTTTCTGATAATGAATATTAAAACAATATGGTGTTGGAGCGTATGCCCTCAATCACCGCTAATCATGAAAAAAAGAAGAAAATAGCACATATGGAAAAAGGAAACAAAAGTTGATCCACAAAGGAGATAAGCTCTTATTGAAGTTCTTATCAAATACAAGGATAAAGGATAAAAAAAATGGAAAAATAGTTGAGGATAAGCTCTTATTGAAGTTCTTATCAAATACAAGGAAAAAGATAAAAAAAAAGAAATGAAAAAGAATATTTGGTGCGTCAAAATAAGAGATTAAGATTAAAACATTCAATACAATTTATAAAGAAAATCACAACAAAAGAGAATGAAGGAAATAGGAAGTTTGATGCTTATTCACGAAATGGCTCAGACAAAATGAATAAAAAAAAAATAGCAGCTAAGCTTAACAGACAAAGGTGATAAGAATTTGGAAAATGGAAAAGTTTTTATCATATATATTTTGAGATGCAAGAAAGATATAAAACGTCACACAAAAAAAAACAGTGAATGCAATGAAAACTTTTAAAAAGAAGATCAAAATAAGAGAGAATTGATAAAAGAGGAAAGTAAAAGTGGTTTTGGTTGTCTACTCAAAAATAAAAAGCTTTTTAAAAGACTGTGGTAAAAATATGAAAATCGAAAGATTTGATAAAAAAAAGGGAAACAATTTTGTTTAGAGAAATGGCTGAAAATAAAATGGATGATAAGTTCGAGTTAAAAAAAAATGTGATGAATAAGTGAATAAGTTTAAGTTAATGTTTACATAAACTTATTGATACAATCGAATACAAAAAAAAACTAAACGAAAGAGAAGAGTTCAAGTGTTTATAAAAAATTGTTGCTCATTCACAAATTGATTAAGTGACAGAAAAGGGAAGCACGACAGAACACAAAATTAATAAGAAGAGAATAGCAATACCGGGACTGTGGTGTAGGGGTAAGCGTGGTTGCCTCTCACCCAGTCGGCCTGGGTTCGATCCCAGAAAGTCCCAGTGGCAAATTTTGAGACGAGATTTGTCTGATCACGCCTTCCGTCGGACAGGGAAGTAAATGTGAGATAGTTATGAGTTGACGAACGCCTCAACTGCACTGAAATTAAAACAGAGAAAACAGTTTGACGAACGCCTCAACTGTACTGATGATAAAAAGAAGAGAAAAAAAACAGTTTGACGAACGCCTCAACTGTACAAAACAAATGTTGACGTATGCCTCAACAAGTTGAATCTTTCTGATAATGAATATTAAAACAATATGGTGTTGGAGCGTATGCCCTCAATCACCGCTAATCATGAAAAAAAGAAGAAAATAGCTCATATGGAAAAAGGAAACAAAAGTTGATCCACAAAGGAGATAAGCTCTTATTGAAGTTCTTATCAAATACAAGGAAAAAGATAAAAAAAAATGAAAAAGAATATTTGGTGCGTCAAAATAAGAGATTAAGATTAAAACATTCCATACAATTTATAAAGAAAATCACAACAAAAGAGAATGAAGAAATTAGGAAGTTTGATGCTTATTCACGAAATGGCTCAGACAAAATGAATAAAAAAAAATAGCAGCTAAGCTTAACAGACAAAGGTGATAAGAATTTGGAAAATGGAAAAGTTCTTATCATATATATTTTGAGATGCAAGAAAGATAGAAAACGTCACAAAAAAAACAGTGAATGCAATGAAAACATTAAAAAAGAAGATCCAAATAAGAGAGAATTGATAAAAGAGGAACTTAAAAGTGGTTTTTGGTTGTCTACTCAAAAAAAAAGCTTTTTAAAAGACTGTGGTAAAAATATGAAAATCGAAAGATTTGATAAAAAAAAAGGGAAACAATTTTGTTTAGAGAAATGGCTGAAAATAAAATGGATGATAAGTTCGAGTTAAAAAAAATGTGATGAATAAGTGAATAAGTTTAAGTTAATGTTTACATAAACTTATTGATACAATCGAATACAAAAAAAAAACTAAACGAAAGAGAAGAGTTCAAGTGTTTATAGAAAATTGTTGCTCATTCACAAATTTATTAAGTGACAGAAAAGGGAAGCACGACACAAAAATTAATAAGCAGAGAATAGCAATACCGGGATCGTGGTGTAGGGGTAAGCGTGGTTGCCTCTCACCCAGTCGGCCTGGGTTCGATCCCAGAAAGTCCCAGTGGCAAATTTTGAGACGAGATTTGTCTGATCACGCCTTCCGTCAGACAGGGAAGTAAATGTTGGCCCCAGTCTAACCTAGAGGTTTGGTCGTTAGCTCAGTCTGTAGGAGTAGTCTCCCTGGGTCCTGTCTCGGTGGAGTCGCTTGTAGGCAGTTGTACTAACAATCCAAAGGTCGTCAGTTCGAATCCCGGGGTGGATGGAAGCTAAGGTGTAAAAAGAGGTTTGCAATTACCTCAACAATCAAGCCTTCGGACACCTAGTTTCGAGTTGGAATCTCGCAATCGAGAACGCCAAGGAAATGCTGTAGAGCGAATAATTTGATTTTTTTGAAAATAGCAATGCAGTAAATAAAAAAACCGAAGTGTTAATTTCATAGAGAAAATCAGTTCTTATTGAAGTTCTTATCGAATATAAAAAGAGCGAGATAAAAAAAGGAACCAAGATTTTTTTTGGTAAATTGCCGAAAAGAAAGAAATGTTTGGTGTATCACAAAAAAAAACTATAATTAATTGCAAACCATAAACAAAATCTAAATATGACAGAATTGAAAGCAAGTGGAAAATTAAAGTGATTTTATTTGTTTGGTTGGTAATTCACAGCATCGTTCAGAGAAGAAAGAAAAGAACCGGCAAAAATAGATAAAATAAATAAAAAAAAAATTTACGAAGGTGATAATAATTTGGAAATTTATCAAATTCTTATCAAATAAAATTTGATTTGATTAAAAAGAACAAGAAATCGCAAAAATTAATAATAAATAATACATTGATTGATAAATTTGGAGCGAAAATAAATTGAATGGAAATAAGGTAAACAAAATTGAAGAGTAAAAACCATTAAAAAAAATAGGTGCGTAAAAAAAATTGTTATCTAATATAATTTATGAAGAAAATCACAACAAGAAAAAATCAAAGGAAAGAGGAAAGTATGCGTTTAAAAAAAACAAAACTGTTAATAAAAAAAAATGGGTAACATACAGAAAAGGTGATAAGAATTTGAAAAATTCTTACCAAATATAAAAAAAAACGAACTAAAGAATGATAGAATATTTTGTGCGTCAAAAAAAAATAACAATAATGAGATGAAATATTAAAAAAAAGATCAAATAAATAAAAAAAAAATTTAAAGAAAAGAAAAAGGAAAAAAAAAGAAAAAATAATAAAAAAAAGTGGTAAAAAATGCAAAAAATAAGTTCTTATGATTTAAAAAAAACAGAATTCAGATATTATTAATAAATGAATGGAGTATGAAAAAAAAGATGAAAATATTAACTATAACTTATTGAGTGAATTGAACAAGACAGAACAAAAGTAAAGAGGAGAGTACAAGTGTATAAAAAGTGGAAATACATTAATAAGAGAATACCAGAGAAAAGTAACCAGATTTAAAAAGGGAAAATTTAAAGGGGTTTTATTCGTCATTTCCAAATTTATTGAGTAAATGAATAAAAATATATATTCAACTCTTGAATCAGAAAATGAAAATCAGAGTGATTGAAACAAAAGAGGTTACGTGTTATTACACATGTATTGCTTATTATCATTTTAACAGTAAACAAATCCGGAGAAAAAAAAACCAAGACCAAAGAGTTAATAGAAAATGATTAAAATACTTTTCAAATACAACAGGATTAAAAAAAAAGCCAAATACAACATGTAAAATAAAAAAAAAAAACACAAAAGAAAAAAAAAATTGACAGAACGATACGAACACGAGAAGCATAATTTTGACTATAAAAAAAATAGACATTTTATTATTTTGACTACGACAACTCTTGAACTAATATTCTGGATAATTTGAAGTATTTCCTTCTACGATTTGATCAAGAAATATCGATTTAAGATTCGAGAAGAGTATAATTGAATCTATGAATTATTAGCACTTTAAATTGAAATAAAGTAAGTTCAAATGGAATCGACGAAAGGAAAAAGAAAGTTAAGAGAGGATGCAAGAGAAAAAAAAAGAATGTTTTTAGGAGAAAACAAAAGAAATGGTAGATTGGAAATCGAACCGTATTAAATCTCTAGGAGAAATAGAAGAACAGAAGAATTGTTTCTTTTCTCAAAAGAATGAGTAAAATTACTTAGATTTATAAACAAGTCTGTTTGTCTGTGGTATTTCTGATTTTTTTTGGTAAAATTGGATTAGGTATTTTTTTCTACATAAACAAAAAGATTTTTTTTCAAAAAACCAGAAACAAAATAATATTGAATTCTTTTGGAAGTTTCTTAAGTGAATATTTGTAGGAAATGAAATAAAAGTGATTTTTCCTCTAGGAAAGAACGGACCAAATTATTTGAAATTGTATAAAAGAGATTTTTTCAAGATAATACTAACAACATAATGTGAAATGGGTTTAGAAATTTCTGTTCTGAATTCGGAGAAAAAAGGGTTTCTTTATCTACAGGAAATTAAAGCGCAAGGAAATTTTTGATGATTGCTGATTAGGAAACGAATGCCACTGTAATGGTAAAGTGCCTTTAATAAAACTAAAAAAACATGTAGCACACCTTATATTTTTTATTGAACTGGATTTCTGGAGGGAATATAAGAAACGTTTTTTTTTTTCTTAGGAAAAAGCAAGAGCTATACAAATAGAGGAGAAAATGTAAAACAATTAGTTTTGAAATTGTGATCATGAGACTAAGTTTTTTTTGCAAAAATTGGAAAGAAAGGGATTGTCTCAATGGTTTTTATCGAATTTGAAAATCTATTTCAGATTATCAAATAATTCAGAAAATGAAAATAAGAGAATGAGAAATAAAATAAGAGAAGAGATTTAGTAAAATTAAAAAAAAAAAGTTTAAACAAAAATTAGTTTGTTTATGAGTCTGGACGGCTAAACTCTTTACAAACGTCTGAATTGTTTTGGAACGACAAAAGAAAAGAGAAATGTTGAGAATTGATTGATTCGGAATGAAAAAAAGATGCAAACAAATAATTAAAAAAAAAAACCAAAGCAATAGTCAGCAAACGTTTTCAAATTCGGGAAAGTCATGAGAATTCATTGTAAAAAAAAAATCAGCAGCCGCCTTGAGGGCTAATGTGAGTGAGAAAAACGTAATCATGCTTTAGAATCGAAGAAATTTTATGTAACTTTTCAATAAAATATTAACTTTTGCTACTTCAGATTAAAAAAAAATGGGAATATCCAAAATAACCAGAAAAGAGTAGAGAAGGGGGAGAATGTAGAGAATAAGACGAGGATAGTCAATATAGCATAATAACTTTATCGATTGAAATATTCAAAGCAAAATAAATGCTACATATACGTATGGCCGTTTGAAATGTTAGAGTCGATACTCGACGGTAGTTGATTACTGAGTGAAATTAGCCAGCAACGCGTGAGTGACCGTTGGAGTGTGAGTGCCTCACGCTTGTCTGCTGCGCAACGCGAAGCGTCGTTGAGGAAAAAGAGAGAGAGCGCGACAAGACAAAGTCATCGATTGCTGCGATGCACACGAGAGAGTCGGTTGTGTGTGTGCGCTCTTGGAATGATCGTGGCCAGGGCCAGGTCTTCAGTCTGGTTTGGAAATTTGCAGTGAATGGTCGTTTGACGACATTTTCAGTTTCCATCGTCAAGATGGCTGCAGTGTAGATTAAAATAATTGAAAATAAACGTGTTTACTACACTAAACACTTGATTAGACTTAGGAATGTTTATAGGAGACAATATCAACGGACTGGGGACTATGACAAAAAGATTTCAGTTAACAATTTGAACAAAATCATACAAGACCGACTTGACAATATCAGAAATCAAGAATTTTCAAAACATGTAAGCCAGCTTGGGAATTATTCAAAACCATTTTGGAAACTTTCAAAAGTTCTTAAAAACAAACCAAAGCCTATTCCTCCTCTTATTGTTGAGGATTCTCCTTTGATTACATCCGAGGAAAAGGCAAATGCACTTGGGCTTCATTTTGTTAGTTGTCATAATCTTGGCGCTTCCATGACCAGCCGTAAAGAAACATCAGTAGCCAATAGTATTTCAACAATCAATGACTCTACCTTTGAATTTCCTGCAGATTCCCATGTTTCTGGTGAGGAAGTCAAAGTTGCAGTTAAACAAATGAAAAATATGAAAGCTCCAGGCTTTGATAACATTTTTAATCTAGTGTTGAAAAAACAGAGTGATCAGTTCTTTCAACATCTAGCCAATATTTTCAATACATGTTTGCAACTTGGTTACTTCCCCACCAATTGGAAACTGGGCAAAGTCATACCAATTTTGAAGCCTCAAAAAGATCCAACATCGCCAACAAGTTATCGTCCCATTAGTCTTTTGAGTAGTCTGTCCAAACTCTTTGAGAAGGTCATCTATTCAAGGCTTTTGGATTTTACCAACGATAATAATATAATTTTGAATGAACAGTTTGGCTTCCGAAAGGGACATAATACTGCTCATCAGCTCACGAGAGTTACTAAAATCATCAAGCAGAACAAGCTTGAGTCTAAATCAACTGCTATGGCTTTGTTGGATGTTGAGAAGGCTTTTGACAATGTTTGGCATGATGGTTTGATACATAAACTGTATTTATACGGTTTTCCAATGTATCTTATCAAAATTATCCAGCACTATCTTTCGGAGAGATCGTTCAGGGTTTTTCTGAATGGGATTGCTTCTGGATTATTCAACATTGATGCTGGGGTTCCCAAGGAAGTATTCTTGGCCCACTTCTGTACAATATTTTTACATCTGATTTGCCTACTCTTCCTGGTAATGGTGTGTTGTCACTTTTGCTGATGACACTGCCGTTATTTATAAGGGTAAAATAACCAGATATTTAGTTGGCCGTCTTCAGAAGGGTCTTGACGTTCTTTCCGAATACTTTGGCGACTGGAAAATTCGCATAAACGCAGCCAAAACTCAAACCATCATTTTTCCACTTTCCAAATCGGCCAGATTTGTCCCAAAGGATGATGTTTTGATTAAAATGAATGATGTTTCAATACCCTGGTCAAAGGAAGTTGTATATTTAGGTCTCATACTTGACTCGAAACTATTGTTTCGACAGCATGTAGATAAAATATTGAACAAGTGCAGCATTCTCATCAGGTGTTTGTATCCTTTAATTAACAGAAAATCAAAGTTATCTTTGAAAAATAAGCTAGCAGTTTACAAACAAATAATTTACCCCGTTATTGAGTATGCAGTACCTGTTTGGGAGTGTTGCGCTAGAACTCATAAATTGAAGCTCCAGCGTGTCCAAAACAAGGTACTCAAAATGGTTTTGAATGTTCCTGGCTGGACAAGATCAAGTGAGGTTCATGAATTAGCAGAAGTAAAAATGTTGGATCAGAAGATTCAAGAAAAATGTTCGAAATTCAGGGAAAAATGTGCTATTTCTGAATACCCCTTGATTCAAGGATTGGTTTAGTTTATGGTAAGATTAAGTTAGTTTTAGGTTAGGTTATGTTTTCTTAACATTTTTTTTTTCCTCACTGTACCTAGTGTTACAAAAATGATAAATCATATACTTTTAAAGTTAAGAAAATGAACAGTGTTTAAATCACGAAAAGCAAACTAAAGCTGAAGAGCCACAGCTGACCACTTATTATGTAAACCAAATGTAATTATTATAAAAAAGATTCAATAAAGTATATTTAATTCAAAAAAAAAAAACATGAGTTTTGCTTCTTGAATCGTCGAAGGCATGGAAAAAGATTTTCGATTTAGCTGACTATGATAGACCGGAGAATACAACCCCTTGTTCAAGACCTACATCTGCCCGGGTCGATGATTTTTTAATTACGCATGCGTGCCGTGGACATCGAATCAGTATTCCTCTTCAGACCCTGACCAGTCCGGAGCCTTCCGATGAATTAGAAAGATCGCCTGACTGGATCGCGCTTTCTTCACAATTAGAACAGTTCGTGTTAACGACCGGGCTCAGGTTATGCAAATAAGATGATGATACTTTGATACTCCTGGGCGGAGGAGCTCCACATATTCAAAGGTTTTCAGCAGTTCCATTCGGAGTGGCGCGGCGAAGACCCTTTAAATCTGCCGACTCATCCCGGACTTCAGTAGTGATCCAGGGTTTTGCGAAACTGGCAGCCAGTCAGTTCTGGTGGTCTTCCGATGGTATTGAGGCGGTTTTTGGTGTTAGTTCTGGGATTGGTCGTCTTCGAGGGATACGATTTTGGTGAACACATTTTAAAGTGTAGCAATTGTACAACGTTTTTGAGGTTCGTGTACTCTTGTTGCAGCCCCAGGAGAGCAGTGTACTTCTTTGGAAGGAATCCCGGGTCGATGTATCAAGCTGTCGAGATGTGAGACTCTTTCGGATATTTACGATACTCGAGTGCTTTCGATTCGTCAGAGTGAGCGATTGGCAGATAGCCTTTGTGGCGCCTACCGAAAAAATCCGTTCGTAAGTGAAAAAGTTTCAAATTGTACGAAGATTTATGCTCCATGAATTTACGCCAGGTTTGCTGCTTGGATCGATACTCCTACGACGTGCTTCCCGAGGCTATTTTGCAACAATATCTGGCAAACCAAGTGGATTTGGGGACGGACACCCCACTCAACCATGCAGAACATACATCTACAACCGAGCAGCTTACTGTCCTCCTTGGGGATAGTAATTCAAGCATTGAATCGAATTCGATTAATTTTCAACCAGATGAACCAGCTCCTTCGTACCATCGATTTCGTCCTCAACAAATTTCAGGGCTATCTGGTTCTATAACGCCCAATTCCGCATCGCCACGAGTTCCAGAGAGTCAGCAAGTTAAGCTGGACGAGTTCCCATGGTCAGCGCTGATCCAGTACCGAAAGTCGTATGGAATTCTTGGATTTCACTGCGGAGGATGCTTGATCAGCGAGCGGTACGTACTGACGGCGGCGCACTGTATCACCGCAATACCCAACACCTGGAAGGTGCATCGCGTTCGGTTGGGTGAATATGACCTTAAAAATTCAGGAATGGATTGTGTAGGGGACACGTGCGCGGACATCCCAATGGACGTGGACATTGATCGGATTGTGGTGCATCAACGGTACGCAACTCGACAGATGAGTCAGTACAACGATATTGCGTTGATTCGATTAGCGGTCGATGTTTCAGTGACCAACTTCGTTCAACCAATTCTGCTAGCCGATGAGGCGGTAGAAAGCAGCTTGGGTGATCGCTCCACGAAGCTCGTTTCAGCTGGCTGGGGCAAAACCAAAACCGGTAAGTTCAATAAATGATCCCCCGACCATCACTTAAGACCTCCCAAACTTTCAGCGAGTGCTACCAACGTCAAGGCGAAGGTCTTGCTCAACCTGGACGACTCCAACGATTGCAACCACGCGTACACAGTGTCCGGGATTAAGGTGCGGAATGGGCAAATTTGTGCGAGCGAGGCGCGTGGGACCGGTGTTTGCAGCTGTGATTCCGGGGGACCGTTGATGGTGCACCAGAATGGGCGGTACTATCTGATAGGGATCGGAAGCTTTGGTCCGGCCAAGTGTGGTCTGCGAGCGGTACCTGGGATATACACCCGGGTGGTCAAGTATGCAGATTGGATTGATAGCAATATGAACCTGACTTAGTGAGGCTAATATGAGAGAAAAAAGGTGCAATATTTATTGTTACTCTGTCAAGGAGTGTTTATATAATGGAATCGAAAAAAAATACAAGTTCTGTATCAAACAAACGAAAATTTCTCTTTACCCTATTTTTTAAACCACCCTGCGTCTCCACTACAGTGTCTCCAAAAAAAAGTGCTACGTTAAATATCAAATTAGAACTTCCAAGTGCAACAGTTAATTTTAACCTTTCAAAGTATTCTAGCGAATGGCTTCTCAAGAACCACAAATGGTAGAAGGTCGATTCAGGACTCATTTTAATGAAAATTTTATATAAAGTTAGAAAATCATTGAACATTATTTGAAATTCCGTGTTGACGATACTCACTTCCCTTGTCAATCGGAAGTGAAGAAATGAAATATCATAACCAAAAATAGCAATGCTTAAAACTACGTTGTTAGTTCATCTATTGTATGCTAAACTTGTTTTCAGTATTCATTATCATTGTCATACTCATGACAGAAAAAATCAACTTTTTGCATGAACATCATCATAAAGTTGAATGTTTAAATCAATTCTACGCTCAATTTTCTTTAACCCTCTACCGCCCAAAATTTTTTTTTTTTCGAAAATATGTATTTTTCCCGTGTTTAGGAGGTCATTTTGAGCAACTTTTGTTCTACGAAAAACTTTACTTCTCTTGTGTTATGTTTTTCTTGTTTTATTTTTAGTATTTTAGTTTTCATTTATCTTGTTTAGTTTATGTTTGTCGAAATCGTGATTATGCAGGTTATTTTTTGTGTGTGCTTTTGTGTCGCTATTCGTATGGAGTGAGTGATTGTGGTGATCGAATAATAGCATGACTTACTGAATTATTTGTGTCTTAAGCGTAATTTTCGTTGAGTAATTGGTGTTTTTTTGTGATTTTTTTTTGTGATTTTTTTTTATTTTTTTGATTTGATTGTTTTGTGATTTTCAAAGCCCTTCCTATATCATCGTTGATCGGAAGGCACGGCGTCGGGTAAATTGTGTATAATATTTTGAATAAGGTTTTATTTTTAATGGTGAAAAAGCCATTTCTATATAATGATCGAAAGACGCACTGACATTTTAGATTAATTAATAGTGGAGTGAAATAATTGTGTGTGAGTGACTTTGTATGTTAACCAAAAAGACCTTCCCATAGCATCGTTGCTCGGAAGGCTCGCCGACGGGTCTGTTATGAAAGTCCTCCCCATAGCATCGTAGCTCGGGAGGCATCGAAAAGCCAATACCTTATCCTACTAACCCAAAAAAATCACGTGATGCTTGAAGGAGATGCTGTGGATTCAACGGTCTCAAGCGGTATCAACAAGTATATAGCGAAAAACTGTGTGCTTGATGAGTCTGCAACTTCAACTATCGGACTAACATTCCTCCCTTTCGTTGAACTGCAGGCTTCTTGGGAGGGCGCCGGTATTGAATAATAAAGTAGGGATCTTCAGAGGTTAAACAGTGAACGGATGGTTGGCTCCCACTGATCATTTTTGATTCATTGTTTAACTTCAGCTGATCTGTCAATAACGGAGTAGCAGCTCATTGGCAGTCAACCATGCTCATGCTCATGCTCATGCTCTTGTTTAGTTTATGTTTGTTTTTGGTAGTATTTGGCCTATTCTACCACCTAATATAATTAAATTTTGCCTATCTAATTTTTTCGCGTATTTACAGTCACTTTTTTATTTTTTTGTATGTTTTTCACATTTTTTGCTATAGAATGGCACCATCATCATTTGAATTGCAAAAAAAAAAAAATGCGTAGAGGCATAGTCTGGGACACTACAAAAATTACTGCATCCTTCTTTTTACTGAAAATATAGGAAATGTTAGTAAAAAACACAGCCAAAGTTGACCCCTAAAAAATGACATTTTAAAAAACATTGGCAAAGTCACATAAAAGCATGAGCATGAGCATGGTTGACTGCCAATGAGCTGCTACTCCGTTATTGACAGATCAGCTGAAGTTAAACAATGAATCAAAAATGATCAGTGGGAGCCAACCATCCGTTCACTGTTTAACCCCTGAAGACCCCGACTTTATTAGTCAATACCGGCGCCCTCCCAAGAAGCCTGCAGTTCAACAAAAGGGAGGAATGTTAGTCCGATAGTTGAAGTTGCAGACTCATCAAGCACATAGTTTTTCGCTATATACTTGTTGATACCGCTTGAGACCGTTGAATCCACAGCATCTCCTTCAAGCATCACGTGATTTTTTTGGGTTAGTAGGATAAGGTATTGGCTTTTCGATGCCTCCCGAGCTACGATGCTATGGGGAGGACTTTCATAACAAACCCGTCGGCGAGCCTTCCGAGCAACGATGCTATGGGAAGGTCTTTCTAATTAGCACACCAAAACACTCGCGCACAGGTATTTAAATACTGAATAAATGTAATTTTTCATCACGATTACCCAGATGACATTGATGATATAGGAAGGACTTTTTTACAGTCATTTACAGTAATACTTAAACTTATTTTAATGCAACAATTCACACGACGTCGTGCCTCCCGATCAACGATGATATAGGAAGGACTTGAGCAAGCCAATCAGGATGAAACACGAAATAAAATTCTTTTCTTTTCACACACAATGCCACATAATTGACCGCGCGTCGCCACCCAACAAATTGAACTGATTTTCTTCTGCTTGTGGGCAAGCCAACCAGGATGAAACACGAAATAAAATTCTTTTCTTTTCACACACAATGCCACATAATTGACCGCGCGTAACCACCCAACAAATTGAACTGATTTTCTTCTGCTTGTGGGCAAGCCAACCAGGATGAAACACGAAATAAAATTCTTTTCTTTTCACACACAATGCCACATAATTGACCGCGCGTCGCCACCCAACAAATTGAACTGATTTTCTTCTGCTTGTGGGCAAGCCAACCAGGATGAAACACGAAATAAAATTCTTTTCTTTTCACACACAATGCCACATAATTGACCGCGTGTCACCACCCAACAAATTGAACTGATTTTCTTCTGCTTGTGGGCAAGCCAACCAGGATGAAACACGAAATAAAATTCTTTTCTTTTCACACACAATGCCACATAATTGACCGCGCGTCACCACTCAACAAATTGAACTGATTTTCTTCTGCTTGTGGGCAAGCCAACCAGGATGAAACACGAAATAAAATTCTTTTCTTTTCACACACAATGCCACATAATTGACCGCGCGTCACCACTCAACAAATTGAACTGATTTTCTTCTGCTTGTGGGCAAGCCAACCAGGATGAAACACGAAATAAAATTCTTTTCTTTTCACACACAATGCCACATAATTGACCGCGCGTCACCACTCAACAAATTGAACTGATTTTCTTCTGCTTGTGGGCAAGCCAACCAGGATGAAACACGAAATAAAATTCTTTTCTTTTCACACACAATGCCACATAATTGACCGCGCGTCACCACTCAACAAATTGAACTGATTTTCTTCTGCTTGTGGGCAAGCCAACCAGGATGAAACACGAAATAAAATTCTTTTCTTTTCACACACAATGCCACATAATTGACCGCGCGTCACCACTCAACAAATTGAACTCACATTGGCAAAGTCACATAAAACAAGTTAAACTTCCAACCATGAAATTTTCTAAAATTTTAAGAGTTCTTCTTTCCAATGCTTTTTAAAGATCACAAATCGGTTGGAAAATTGATTTTTGGCGATTTTTTAGATCGAAGCCCGTCTAAAGGCGGAGTTAGGTTGTAGAGGGTTAAACTTCTACGATTTGTGAATTCTGAGATATAGCAGTTTGAAAATTGAGGTTTTCACAAAAAATGTGAAAAGGTAAAACTTTGAGGTGGTACCAAAGGTGTTTCGATTCAGAAGAAATCTGAATTCGTTTTGTTATTGTACTACCAGATCCAACATGTTTGAGTTCAATCAGAAAAAAAATGATTACGGATGCTTCTGTTTCCCCATGGCATAAGGTTTAATTTAGCAGGTTGAGGAATTGGTTTTGATTCAGTTCAATTGAAAAATATTTTTTGCAAAGCATTTAGTAGATAATTGTTTGCTTATTTCTGCTTATCGAAAAAAATATTTTTTTAGAAGCTGAACTATTTAAAATTTGTCTGCCATTTTTCTAAGTATTCTCTGAAATTATGTTTTGTTCCTACTTTTATCAGGTTTATGTGAAGGTGTTTTTTTAAACCTTTTGCATTTCTTACCTAAGAAAGGTATAGGATTTGCTTTAGTATCTGAAATTTTTTTTTTAAGGTTGAAATCAATATTCGTATTCCAAACATTTCTTGAGACTTTTGTTTTTGTTTCGGTCTTTAGACTTTGAAACTTTTTTTCAAATATTATTTTGATGCGTTAAAAGAAAAATAATCGAAATAATTCGAAATTACAGTACAATTTGCCAATTCAAACTCAATTTATTATGAAAATAATGAAGAACAAATTATGTTCAATCTATCTTAAAACGCGAGTATTTCCTGGTAAAAAAATATTCAAAATTTTTATCTCGCTTTTGTGTGATTCTCTAGATTTTTAATATTTATTCGATATACCTTTTTTTGTATGGATGAAACTTTGTCCATCGATTCTCAATACATTTTTGCATTTGGGGCTTGTGCATACAAGAGTGCTATGAACACATAAGTAAAACAGAAAAAGGAAAACACTTTATCTAAAAATTTCTGATTGTTTTTTTCTTTTGTAACCAAAAAAGACAAAATTAAAATTTAAAACCATCATAAATAAATTTATTGTAATTAAGTTCAAAAAAACTGACAAAAACAGCCTTTCATGTCATTCAAATGTTTGAAACGCTTTGCACAGTAAAGTTAACAAGAAAACGATTAAAGAACAACCATGTTGTTGTTTATGACCTAAAAGATTACTTGGACAGTTCCGTAAACAGCAATGAATTACCTCACGGTCATGGCAATATCTTTAAAAACAAGACAAGGATCACTCGCAACCTCTGTTCCAAAACTTGGAATTTCGCGCCTTTCTGGGCAGACCAGGGTATTGGCCAGACGGACGAGAGGGCCATCAAAGTGTCCGCCAGTATCGGACGTAATTCCCCACACTGGACGTCGTTGGGCCAAGAACTCGTTTGCTTCGGCAAATGCTGCCTAGTATTTATACGAAATCCGATCTGCCCAAGTTCAGTGTTGTGATGATTGGACCTCGGGTTTTGCTGGTGTGTTTGTGACGACCGCGTACCCGAACCGATCTTCGCGCGATCTTTTGTCTAAATGTGCTGTTCTACACCTTGTCAGAGGGACTGCACAAATACAGGAAATATGACTGAATTTGAGTTCCGAAGATCGGGCCGAGGTTTGTGTTGGTTAATACCGTGACAAGCCAAGTCGTGGCCACTGTGAGTTCACAGTTGTTATCGATACCTTCAGCGGACAGGTCGCAACTGGCAAGGCACCTCTCCGTGTTTTCACTCAATTCGTTATCTGTAGAACCTGAAGAAGTGATTGTAAAAGCGTTAATTCGACAAAATGTATAAACTTTCAGGGCTATTAATGCCCGTTGTCCTTCTGGGTTTAATCTCCCTGGGATCAACCTTGAGTAAGTACCACAGTGAATCAACACAAACAATAGCTCAAAAAAAACTAACATCTTCACGTTACAACAGACCTAAACGATCCCTGTACCAACCCGAACGGAGAAGCCGGCCGCTGTATCTTCTTCCGCGAGTGTCAACCCCTGGTGTCCATCTACAACAAGCCGCTCATCTCGCCGGAAGAGAGCACCTTTGTCCGCAATAGCCAGTGTGGCACGTCCAACGGCAAAGCGCTGGTAAGTTCAAAGACGAGGTTCAACGAGGAAGTTGTGGCTTCAAAAAAAAAAAAAAAAAAAACAAGAAGTGTCGTCCAATGAAAGTAAGTCTTTGGATTGAGCCTTCGGAAATCCCCAGCAAACCGGGTTTTGCCCGTTTGTGGTGATAATGAAGCGAGTTTGGAAACCGGTTTGGCTTTATGTCTCTGCTCGGATTTCTTCCAGCAGTGGAGACGGCGACGACGACGACGTTTGCGCATCTCCAAGTTGCGTGATGCAGAATTGTATGGTTCTAGCTAGGAACCGATTTGTAAAATATTCAAAATGATTCAAAATGTGTGTAGTGTTGTTTACGAGGAACGCAGTTTGATTTATGTTAACGTTTAATCCGGTTGATGTATTCTTAAGGTGAAATGAATAATTTTAGTTTATGAATCTCAGGAACTTTATTGGAGATTTATAATTTTGAAACGGTAAAGAAATAGAAACTTGCATTTTTGAACATCATGAAAGCAAGGTCGCAAAGTGCCATGAAAAACTGTACTCAATAAACTGATTTTTTTTTTCGCGCACTTTCAGGTTTGCTGCGCCGGTATTCAAACGGCAAATCGCATCAGCACGCTTCCCCGGCCCAACCAGTGCGGACTGGACCTGTCGGATCGTATCTTTGGCGGCCAGCCCACCGCCCTGGATGAGTTCCCCTGGACAGCGTTGATTCACTACCGCAAGCCGAACGGAAACTTTGGCTTCCACTGCGGCGGTTCGCTGATCACGTCACGTTACGTCGTCACGGCGGCCCATTGCATCAACGCGATTCCACGCGGCTGGCAGGTGTAAGTTTGTGGCCGTATCTTTGGGGAGTTCTGTGGAGTAAGCCTTTTTTTGTCTGACTTCTTTCAGGGTTGGAGTCCGGCTGGGAGAGTACGATTTGAAGAATGCTAACAACGACTGTGACTCCGATGGCTGTGCGGACGTTCCGGTTGACATGGACGTGGAGAAGATTACGGTGCACGAGAACTACAACGCCCAGACGAAGAGTCAGTACGACGACATTGCTCTGATTCGGTTCACCCGGGACGTCGGATTCACGGACTACATCAAGCCGATCTGTCTGCCCATTGGGGATGCCGAGCGTCTTCGGAACAACGTGGGAGTGAAGGCCATTGCCGCCGGCTGGGGCAGAACCGAAATAGCGAGTGCCAGTGACGTAAAATTGAAGGTTCAGCTGGATATTACGGATCCAAAGGCGTGTGGTCAGGTGTACCGTTCGTCCGGGGTAACCCTGCGGGATACGCAGTTGTGCGCTGGAGGAGCTCGCGGAAAGGACACCTGCAGCGGAGACTCGGGCGGCCCGCTGATGATCCGCGTCAAGACGAACTACTTCCTGTATGGAATCGTCAGCTTTGGACCAAACAAGTGTGGCACCAAGGACGTTCCCGGGGTGTACACCAGTGTGGTCAAGTACATCGACTGGATCGAGAACAACATTCAGTAATTGAAGGAATGATTTATCTTTGTTGCGATGGAAGACAATTAACTCGAATGATGAAATTAAAATATAGGACGATTTTATCTTTAACCTTTGCTTTGTTTATGAATCTACCGCAATCCATTTATTAGTTTGCAAAAACTTTTTGAGTTTGTTTGAATGTCCCGAATCCTGTGGTTCATTCCGATTCATTCATTTGTGGGCGAATACCAGGTTTTAGAGCCGGTCGGTCAACTGTGGATCAGCCAAAAATCAGCCTTTGTTCATAGAAATGTTTTGTCAAAGGGACTTTTATGTAAAGTTGCACTTTAATCTAAAATTAATGCCTTTATTTTGTTTTTTTTTGTGGACAATTCTGACAAAAATGAGAACAAATGTGTCTTGCCCACCCTCTGCATGCAAGTGAATTTAATACACCGTTAGTTTTTTGTCTTTTTGTAGGAGAGGTCGCCAAACAGTAGCATCAAAAACCTACAAAATTTGATAATCCACCCTAATGTGATTAAAGGCATTCTCACATTGATAATGTTACATTTTTTCTTTTGATAGGGTTGTTAGATCTTCAATCTTTTAGGTTGTGTCAGAAAGTTCTTCTTATTACCCATGCAAAGATGGGTCGCATGATAGATCAACATTTCATCAAAATATTTGAGATCCGGCCTCAAAATAGTATGAGCATGAGCATGAGCATGAGAGATCACCCATGGTTGCCCCTCCGTTGCTGAACAGAACCGTAATATCCTTTCAGCACTACTGATTATATGCTTCGACGATCTAGTGGTGTTTCCCTTATCAACAGCATGTATGAATGCGCTGAAAAGATAAAACACCATGATTGCTAAAGCTAGATCAGTTGCGAATAGGTAACAGTCATTGGCCACCAACGGCGCCCGCCATGTCAGTTTGTAGATCTCGATTTTAAGGGACGGGAATGTTAGTTAGCGCAGGTTGCTACTAGGGCAGCTGATTTACTCTGTGCTTACACCCCACAAGCGCCAGGAACCTGAAAATTGGTTAGTAGGATAGGGTGTTTGGTCAGGATTCATCATAGAAGATGATGATGCGACCCAAAATCATAGTGTTTGTTGAAAGGTATTATGTTTTATTCTCAAGGCAAGCAATCGGATACTGCGGATGAGACATTTCCCGTTTATCGGCTGTTAACTTTTAATTGAAATGGTTTAATCTTAGACAGCCGGCTGTGGAAAGATAGAACCAAAATTATTTGTAATTAAATGATGAAGGATTTAACAGTCTGACTTTTTAAGTGAGATGTTTTTACGAGTTTTACATGATTGATATTTAGTGGGGTACTGATTAGCGAAGTGAACGACGAGTTACGACGTTTATCGAGCAGAAATGGTATGATAAGTTTTGTTGTTATTGCACACCGACGACGAACGCAAAAAAACCCTGCAACACGATAGAAAGGCATCGCAAATCAGACTGGCTCAATTGTCATCGATGACAACCAGAGCCAGCCGCACCTTTACACACATACACGCACGCGAAAAAAAACGATAAACACACCGACGACGAACGCGAAAAAAACACGACCCGACGGAAAGGCATCGCAAATCAAACTGAGGAAATGGAGAGAAAGAAAATAACATAAAAAATAAAACCTAATCACATAAAACCTACTCACATAAAACCAATCACCCCATGCACACAAAGAGCGACACAAAAGAGACGAAAATTATCACGAAAAAACAGGACTGCGCGTAACCGAAGCACTGCACTTTTGATGGCATTATTCAATTATTATCATTTGAGATCCGGCCTCAAAATAGTGTATAAAAACACTTAAGCGCTTATGACTTATAACGGTTACTCTTCCACCATTCCGAAGAGAGTATGGTGTTAACTTGCTTCTTTAAAAAAGATACAGTTTTGAGCATTAGAGTTGTTCAAGGCTCAAAGCGGAAATTACTGTGCTGGAAAAACGATTTTGTTATTACACCCTAATGGACCATAAAAGAACCTCAATGATTTGACGAAAATCGGTGTCAAACCATCGGGATTTTGCTGTATAAGCTTTTCTCGTAGCACTATTCTAAGTGCTTCTGTGAGACAGGCAAAATGCGATTTTATGTTTGCCTTAGAATAAACATAGTCTAACGACCGGTATACCAATAATAACAAACCTGATATGTCATACCAACAATTTTATATTTTTAATTCCATTTAGTTGCCAAGTCGATTGGGAAATTTCTTCTTAAAATATATATTTTTTGGATACTCAAAGAATCGGGCACCCGCGTTTGTAGCAAGATTTGTAAAGATATTCTTTCTTAACATACGATCAAAAAATCATAATGCCACAGTTAACGATGTCTCAGAGAATTGCTCTATAGTTGATCCAGTGATATTCCTCCTGACAAATACATAATACTGAGGAAATTCCCTGTATCATTTTGTTTGTAAATAATTTGTCTCACTTATAAAAGACGCGGATTTTGCAATCTGGCGATCTCAGTTACAGCTTATAGCTGGAAGAAAGCTTTTCGAAAAATGCTACGATCTAAAAGTATTTTGCCATATTTAGTTCTGTCGTGTTTAATCCTGCATGTGAAGGGTTTAAGTAAGTACGATTAATAAGCTTGGAAGCAGCGGCTATATTGTAGTTTTTCTACCCAACAGATCTAAACGATCGATGCTCCAGCCCCAACGGTGTCTCCGGGCGGTGTGTCCACCTGAGAGGGTGTCCACCGCTGAGGGACATTTACACCAAACCGGTAGTTACGTACCAGGAAAGTTCATTCCTATCGGACAGTCGCTGCGGAATGGACGGTAGAATTCCGTTGGTTTGTTGCGTTTCACCCGACTTGGACACTTCAACGAGTGCACCTGCTGGTGATACTTGCGGCGTCGATTACTCGGAACGGATCTGGGGAGGCAACGAAACGGATTTGGATGAGTTTCCTTGGACAGCTTTGATCCGGTATCGGAAGGCGAATGGCGTCCTAACCTTTAATTGTGGTGGATCTCTAATCAATTCGCGGTACGTTATCACCGCGGCTCATTGCTTTAACGAGAGGGCAGGATTCCAAGTGTGAGTAATTTGTGACGCTTTGCATTGATTAAGTTGTGATAACGGCATTTATTTGCAGTGCAGGGGTTCGACTTGGAGAGCATACAATTAGCAATGAGGGAAAAGACTGCAAAGAGACCGAATGTGCGGACGTACCCGTTGATCGAAACATTGAGAAGATTACAGTTCACGAAGATTACGATCCCAATTCGAAAAACCAATTGAATGACATTGCCTTGGTTCGGATGGACCGGGACGTTCCATCGTCCCACTACATCCAACCAATCTGTCTACCAACGCAGGAATCACTGAATTCTAGAAATATCATTGGGCATCGATTGACCGCTGCCGGCTGGGGACGAACGGAAACTGGTATGATAGCGTCTTTGTAATTCAACTAATTCTCCTTTCTAACCCGCTCTTATTCGTTCCAGGTGATCCGAGCGACACCAAGCTAAAGGTGGTTCTTGAAATAACCGAACCAAACGGCTGCAGTACGGTGTACAAACCAGCTGGAATTGTAATCAGTGACAGGCAACTTTGCGCCGGTGGTGAGAAAGGCAAAGATACCTGCACTGGGGACTCGGGTGGACCGTTGATGCAACGAGTCGGGACCCGGTGGGTCCTGTACGGCATTGTCAGCTTCGGGCCGAAACTGTGTGCCAGGAAGGGTATTCCCGGAGTGTACACCAATGTGGCCAAGTACATTGATTGGATTGAGAGCAACATGGAAGTGTAGAGATGACCCAGTCTTAATATTATTCTTGTAATGTTTTTCGGTGCAATATGTGGAATCCAAGTTCTTGTAAAAATGCTAAACTCTAATAGTCTCCTTCTCCTTCCAAGAAAGCAAACATCTCGCTTGCAACATGGCATCGACCATCTCTGCTTGACCCCGCCAGGCAGAAGAGTGAGTGAGTTTTTATTTGGAACTTATCACCGGGCTGCTGGGAAACTTTGTTTCATGAAGTCATCAGCTTAAGCTTCTTTTAAAAGTACTTGGTATTGGAGTGAATGTGTGAGGTTGAGAAGAGTGAAGCAACATTAGTCGAAAGTCAATGCAAAGAGTTTTCCGTTCCATGAGCCACTTTAGGGGGTGATTTTATCTTTTATTGACTTGCTTTGTGAAAAGATTGTAACGTTATTTGGGTGTTTCTTTGTATGGATCAATCACTGTGTATCTTTGACCTGTAATTCGTGATTAGAAGCTTTCTTTAGTTAAACAATGAATTTTGTGAAAAATTTAGCATTTTAGAAACAAAAATAAATAAATCTACGAAAATCCATGTGATTTAAGCAAGGTTTAAAATCTATAGAGGAAATTATGAATAAGAAGAAACAAAAACGTCAACATTTAAAAAAAAAATAGTGTAGTTTGGGTGACAATCATAATTTTGTTGTTGATTTATATTTTAATTACTTGTTACGGTATACCAACGTAAACCCTGGTCAGGACCGAAATAGATCTAGTGATTGTTCCTGATGCAAATCCCAAAACCTTTGAAAAATCAGAGTGTCTTCTCTAACAGCGTCCATTTATAACAGATGTCGTAAGCCTTGACACGCTATGGTAAGCTTTTCAGCGAACTTTTCCAAGTTCACCTCATACTAGGTCCCTGATGAGTAAGTAGAACTTGAGTCTTTACGTGACTTTCTTGTTTGGCTCAGCCTTAGAAATGTTCGTATTGAATGGTATAAGTTTTACCTTGCGTATCAGTCATAAATATTTTTGTGTTGTTAATCTGACTGTCTGTGAGTTCCCGGTAAGGCAGAGCTGTTTTTATGTTGTTCAGGAAAGTGATCAAATCATCACGTTCCAGTATGTTTGGAGCAAAATAAGAACCTGACCAAATAACCAAATTTCCGTATGAAATGTTTTTGTGTTATCCTAGTTTACTCACAAAATTTTCCTCTTCTACGATGAACGTGTGGAACTCTCCCTCTACTCAATCAACGCAATAGCAATCGTAACCAGAGTCTTATTGATTTTGGCAAGTCTATCAACAGCAGTTTGCAGCATTGTTATGACTTCCGAGGAATTCCTACCACAGAAGAGGGATGCTCGCGAGCCAAAAATAAACACACAAGCGTGGGAACCGCGCTCGCATCCGTCTATTTGGTTCAATATCCTGCAGCCCTTTTCATTTGGCTTGAATCGCGCGAGTCTAACCAATTTCCTGCGGGAGGTTCAAACTTTCAAGCTCTGGGGAGAGTATCAATCGAAGCCTTTGGCACGAGAATGAAAAAGGCTCGAATGTGTCATGGGGTTGTGGAAGATCTGGGAAAACTTGGACCGATATCTTTTTGTGATAAACGATGTCCTTTTCTATGGCGTGTTGATTGTCAATGCTGATTTGGAAGTTTCGGCTTGTTTGTCCCAGTTAATAAAAGGTATTGGAACTTCCAATTCGGAAGTTTTTCGATATTCTTAGGTTAAAGAAGTAACAACCTATAGAAAATCTACTGCCGACTGTGTTTTGAATTTTAATGTAATGGGAGTATTTCAAATGTCATCAAAAGTTCAATAATTGCATTCTTAAAGACAAAGTGCAATATGAACTAATATCAAAGAAGAAATGTTCATCACATTAGTAATTACCGGCAATTCTCATCAAGTTAACAGCTCCAATCACCTCATTCAAGAAGCCAATTCAAAGAGTTATTTTTCCATTGATTTTAATTTCCCTGTAAAAAGGCGCCAAACCAAAACCATGTTTTCCGAAAGAGAACTCAACCTGGAAGCCGACAACGACCCGACCGCCCGGAAAGCACTGCGCCTGCTTTGCCCGAACAACCACGTGGTGGTCACTCAGCGGAACTCACAAGCTCCTCTGGCCCCTCTGCTGACATTGACATTGCCCTTAAGATGCTCAGTTTGGTTTCGATTTGGATAAAATCAAAAACAAATCCAGGATATTAACCTTCTTGATTTCTAAGTTGAGTGTGGAGGAGGTTTGTCGCTTGAATAAAAAAAATATTATTAGCAAGTGCATAATAAATTTGTTTTGTATTTTCGAAAAAAAAAAATTATGGTTGGTCAAGTTTGGTACACTTACATTTACAAATTAAATAGTTACGAATTTAACACTCAATCTCAAACTTCTCAATCGCAAATTAAATTTGTTTTATGTTTAAAAAGTTAAAAGAAATTTATGTCACATTGATAGGCTGAAGATTTGTTTCCAAAATGTAAAACACAATATATATTAGGATGTAACAAAAATGACATTTTGGTGGGCATTCAAGGGTTTGTTCCGGTGGGCATACTAAGCCCAAAATATGCACTTTATTGGATGTAACATTTAACCCGTAACCGATTTAACTCGTAAGCAGGGATGGAATAATCGCGAAAAAATCAATTTCGCTTGCGAACTTTTTTCACCCGCGAAAAAGAAAGGAGGCAAATCACGCAAAAGAAAATCGCTCCCGAAATTCTCCCAGAAAATCAATCTGCTGATGATTTTTTGTGAATTTCCTTGTCAGCACCACTCAAAATTATTTTTTTTCTTTTTGTTTACGCACATTGCCCATCTACAAAATGTTACAGGCCAATTTCCGACGTGTAATGTTACACATGCAAGTGTAGTAGTGAAAGAGATGATCCGCCGAATAATCAAGATGATGATTTTTTAAGATTCTTTTTACCGATCTTTCGTGCGCGAGAGAGGAGAGCATGCTCCCTTCGGATTTTTTCTCTTGATGAACATCCAATGATTTTCTTTTGATGATGATTATTCCATCGCTGCTCGTAAGAAAAGATTTTTTTAAAAAAGGTCAAAAGTTGTTCCAGTGACATTTTTGAAAAATCTTAAATCCCATATTAAATTGAAAATTGGTTAAATCCCATTTAAAATTGAAGGGCGGAGCGCCAGCTCCTGTTACGTCCAATCAAGCTCATATTTTGGATTTGGGCTTAGTAAGTCCACCGGAACAAAAAGTCATTTTTGTTACACTCTAATATAAATGCAAACGATATGGTATGAAACCATATTGAGCACCTCAAGAAGCAATTTGCAAAAAATTCGAATTGTTTAAAAAATAATCAAGCATAGTAATAAAACATTGATTAATAGTAGTTTATGCAACAAGTTGCAAAAAGTAGATTTTTTCAGCACGAGTCGTACATTTATCCAACGAGGGTTACCGAGTTGGATAAATACCATTTCAGTGCTGAAAAGTAGAACTTTTCAGCATTTATTTTGAAAAGTGGTGCTATTCGATTCTGTTATTTTTGGTACAGAAAAGTAGGCTATTTCGTCGTTCAAGAATGACAAGTAAAGTAAGTACACCCAAAGGAAAAATATATCTCAAAATCTGCAACATTGGATTTGCTGCAGAAAATGTCATATTTTATAACATTTTTTGCAGCAAGCCCGTAGATCATTTTTGCCCGCGTGTAAAAATTTCAGCGATCTGCAGTTCTCACCAACACATATAAAGCTGGCCCGTCCCCGAGCAACACTCCAAAGAGAAGCATATCTTGGTGCTCTTTCACTCACTTTTCATCAAGCGTCCATGGCGCGGTGGTAGCGTGTCGGATCAATAACCAAGAAGTTGGTGGTTCAATCCTCGTTCTGCTAAGTGGGTAATTCTCCGCCAACTCACACAGCAGTTGCCCCGACCCCTCTTCGATTTGCGTGAAACTTTGTCCTAAGGGGTAACTTTTGTCCCTGATCACGAATCCGAGGTCCGTTTTTGATATCTCGTACGACCCTTCCATTTTGAACATGCGAAAAAGATGTTTTCAATCATTTGCAGCCTGAAACGGTGATGAGATAGAAATTTGGTGTCAAAGGGACTTTTATGTAAAATTAGACGTCCGATTTGATGGCGTACTCAGAATTCCAAAAAAACGTATTTTTCATCGAAAAAAACACTAAAAATGTTTTAAAAATTCTCCCATTTTCCGTTACTCGACTGTAAAAATTTTTGGAACATGTAATTTTATGGGAAATTTAATGTACTTTTCGAATCAACATTGACCCAGGAGGGTCATTTTTTCATTTAGAACAAAATTTTTCATTTTAAAATTTTGTGTTTTTTCTAACTTTGCAGGGTTATTTTTTATAGTGTAACAATGTTCTACAAAGTTGTAGAGCAGACAATTACAAAAATTTTGATATATAGACATAAGGGATTTGCTTATAAACATCACGAGTTATCGCGATTTTACGAAAAAAAGTTTTGAAAAAGTTACTTTTTGTGTTAATCTTTGTTTCGTCGTCCGTGTCTGTCGCCGGTGACCAGGAACGGCCATGATCATTGACGATAAACTTTTTCAAAACTTTTTTTCGTTAAATCGCGATAACTCGTGATGTTTATAAGCAAATCCCTTATGTCTATATATCAAAATTTTTGTAATTGTCTGCTCTACAACTTTGTAGAACATTGTTACACTATAAAAAATAACCCTGCAAAGTTAGAAAAAACACAAAATTTTAAAATGAAAAATTTTGTTCTAAATGAAAAAATGACCCTCCTGGGTCAATGTAGATTCGAAAAGTACATTAAATTTCCCATAAAAGGACATGTTCCAAAAATTTTTACAGTCGAGTAACGGAAAATGGGAGAATTTTCAAAACATTTTTAGTGTTTTTTTCGATGAAAAATACGTTTTTTCGGAATTCTGAGTACGCTATCAAATCGGGCGTCTAATTTTACATTAAAGTCTCTTTGACATCAAATTTCTATCTCATTACCGTTTCAGGCTGCAAATGATTGAAAACACCTATTTTTTCGCATGTTCAAAAATGGAAGGGGTCGTACCGCCCCTCCGTCACGAGATATCAAAAAACGGACCTCGGTTTCGTGATCAGGGACAAAAGTTACCCCTTAGGACAAAGTTTCACGCAAATCGAAAAGGTGTCGGGGCAACTTTTCCCGATTTCGTGTGAGTTGGTAGAGAATTGTTGTGGAGACTCAAATGGACGAAGTCATGATGCAAAATGTTTTCATTGATCCTAGAAAAATAAGGGAGTTAAGGGTAGATCACATTGCAAAATATTGCCCAAATAAAACATTGCCCAAATAAAAAAAATAAAGAATGCAAACCGTAGAAAAGTATCCAAGTTTTTCATCTCATCAACACGAAATTTCCTATTTATTGGATGTGTTTCTTCTTAATGCATCATAAACTCTCTGCAAATCTCTCAAATCATAATACATACTATCTTTTCACTTTTCAAGCTTGTTGAGAATGAGAACCCACTGCCATAAACACGTGGTGACACCCTTCTTTCCAGTGAGTTTCCAGCCAGGCTCACATTAAAGCACTCACGTTTTGGCGCGCAACCTGTGTCGGCCCAGGAACCCACGACGAGTGCCACACCACCCGCACAGATGACTGGAAGCACTCTCGACCTCTGTTCGTTGCGTTGCCTTTATCAGACTCGACTCGATACCTTCTGGAGTCCGCGCTAAACTGGAGCAGGCAGGCACAAGATGAAAAATATATCCAAGATCACTGTTGCCGGCCGTTCAGTTATCAGCGGATGGTTGAACCGGTCGGATGGGGTCTCGGGACGGACTTCCAGGCGTGAACTCTCGTAACGGCGCGGTTTCAAAGTGGTGTGTGACGGCAAGTCCTTCTGCTATTAGCTTGGGACGTTGAAGATACGGTCCGTGGAGAGGAAAGCTTCTCCGCACGACAAACGAGTCTGCTCGACTCAAGTGAATTAGGGATGAAAGTGATGATATGTGAGTGAGTTTCCTGAAGGATGAAGAGATGAAAAATGAAGAAACGATGATGAGTGGAGCTTGATAGCTCAACCAGAAGGAAGTCCGGGGGATTATACCCCATCCGGAAGATGCTTTCACTTGTTGATTGATTTTTATGAAATTGATGTCCCTCCCCCTCAAGTTCGTTCGTTTGTCGAGATTTACGAGTGTTGCTTGGAGATTGGATTAAAGAGGTGTCCTTTATTCGAGAGATTCCATCATATCACAGAGTGGAGGAGAGGTTTTGAACCTGAAGATTGTTCTTATCTTATCGAGGCACACAACAACGTGTAGAAGAGGTGGCTGTTTGCGGTGTTGATTGAACCTCGGAGCTAAGCAGAGATTTCAGATTCTAATCTTGGATCACCGTGGCGTCGTCGTCATCACCGTTCGTTGTCTGCAGATATTATCTTACCTGGAGCGAGATAAGACGCTCATTTCGGAGAATTGCCCCCCTCACTTGATCTGGAGCGACAAAGTGTGGTTGAAAAAGGTTGCGTGCCAAAGTGAATGTGCACCCCAGTGATTGGGTTAATTGAATGAATCATGATGGTTTTCGTGCAGCTATGAATGAAAAAAATAGTGAGGGCGGAAGAATGTGCTGCATCCAAGCTGGTTAAGTTGTTTTAGTGTAGAGTTTGACCTAAACTGTATACGAGTGGAACGAGGAAAATATAATGCGGTCATGGCTGAGCTATTTCGGCGAAAGATAGTGAAGAAGGTGAGAAGATTGTTTTCAGTTTGGAAAAATTGGGTCCTTAACCCGAGCATGGGTAAAAAACAAGGAAAATGTGTAATAATACCTTTCTCTGGCATCAATACCAAATTTTGGTATTCATGGACCCTTTAAAATTTGTCTTAAGGATTATGCAAGAGCAAAATTTGGTATCATACCAATTTAAGGTATTGTTTTGATATTGCAAAATTGCAGAATTTTTCAATAGTCGGACACCACATTTTGGTATTCTTTTGATATAACAGTATTTTACCAAATTCCTCTGAAAGTTTTGACCAATGTCGTCAAAATAATTAATTTTGCGCTAAAATGATGTCTCAAAGTGAATGCTTTCATTGAAAACGGGAAATTTCAAACTTGATTTTGAACATTTTTGATATACCACCTAAAGAAATGACTTGAAATTGTGGAAAATTTTCTAAGTCAGGATATCAAATTTTGGTATTATTTTGGTATTAAAGTGTTTTATCAAATTCCTCTGAAACTATGGGAAAATTTTGAACAATTTGGATGTCTCAAAGCGAATGCCTTCATGGAAAACCGAAAATTTCAAACTTGATTTTAAACATTTTTGATATACCCAAAATACCAAATATCAAAACCTGATTTTCCAAGGGCGCGGCAATATCTAAAAATAAAACCATGGCAATACCAAGTTTTAGTATTCAAGCAATGTTCAAAAATCCAGAAGACCTCAACTTGTTATTAAAATGGTTTTATTTTGTAGGTTTTATTTTGTGGTATTATTTTACCCTTGGAATAACATGGTTTGGTATTGTTGTGCCCTTCCACATACAAGACTTTGGTATGATTTCATGGTATTTTACCATCTATTACTGGGCGACCAAGTGCACATTTTGGTCCCTGTTATTTGCCCAAGTAATACCTAAATTTGGTATTCCCGTGTTATTTAGCCCTGCTCGGGAAGTCTTATGAATTATTTATTTGTGTAGAACGATAACACATTTCAAATATTTACTGATCACTTATTTTGAATTTAATTCAAAAATCGGAAAAATAGCTGTAACTTCTGTAATTTAAAGCCATAATCTCAAAATTTCTAAATTTCTCAATATAGTCCACTCCAGTTGTCGATGTTTGATTCCTTGGTTTGCTCAGTTGATTTTTGCACGTTGATTCTGCTGAATCTTGAAAAAACAAAATGTTCATTAGGGTGCCCAGCATATGGGACTTTTTTCCAAAACCTCACTTCACAAGCTAAATATTGTTCCCTAAACTAATTCAGCACTCTGTGCAAAATATGAGCGACATCAGTCAACATTTACTTATTGATTCTCAAAGGTAAAGTTGGTATGGGGAAAATCTAAAAAATATATAAAATATATGCGCTACTTTCATCAAAATATTTCCAAAAAGGAGATTCTCATAGAAAATTAAATGCTCTACAATTTTGTAGAACATACCAAAGCTGTAAAACTCGAGCCTAAAAGCACAGACAAATAGACGTAAATCATTGAACTAAATTCGCTGAAATCCGCCAATCACTAAATGCAACACAAATTTAACAGTAACTAGCTCAATCTGGTGACCAATTTTAAAATTGAGTGTTGCTATGCAAAAGAGTAGTCCAGTCCAGTGTTAGTCCATCACGCGATCCTTCATGTGGTGCATCCGTCGCGTTCCGTTCCTGATCTTACCCAATGCACTATTGGTAGCAACGTCTTGTTTTCGTTCAGCATTAGTCTCGATTGTAATTTATACCCGATTTTTCCAAATTCTAACACGAAGCACTCTGGGAGCGAATGAAGTTCCCTTAATAAAATCAACAACAAAAACACAAAGTTTGGATCAAGATGCAGGGATTTGTTGAACAGTTTTTCTCCGAATTCCGTTTCTCATCATTTTCTGTAGACACACAAAGGCAGAAATATTTTGGTGTGCCAGCTGAAACGTCAGTGTGATATGCGCTTTGACTGTAGCGCCATCCATTGCTAGTGGACGGTTCGAAAACTTCATTAAAATTCAAATCAGCCGTTATATTCCTGATTTAAGGGAATAAAAAGAGATTTACGTATGTTTGTCTGTGCTAAATGGTTATTAACGTTAAAATCGTATTTTTTGTATGAAAAACATTTTTTCACCAACTTCTGGCTTAGGTATCAACGGGTTAAAATGATGTTTAAAATAACCCAATAAATTGTTTTCCGCTTGTAGAGCATTTTTTAAACGTTAGAAAAGATAAACAGCTGGAAGCTCAGAAACAAATATTGCAAATTCTAACTACCATCAGCAGGGATGACATTGGGTCAAGAGGTTGAGATTGGGCTATGTAATAAACATAAATTAGCCCTTCATCACCTTCCAGAACCAATTTCACCTCTGCTGGCGGCATATAAAAAGAACAACAACACGCCTACCTTCACGTAATTAAAATTAAGACCCTCCAGTATCATGTTTAAAACACACATTGCCACTGACGAAATCATTTTCTACTTGGCTTGAACCAGACCAAAAGCCGATTTATTTACACATTTGTCCCGGGGGTTTTCAACCTGAGCAAACAGGAATGGAAAACTGTGAACCCAGAACCCAACCTCAGTGATTTAATTTAAATACATATTTGTTTTTTAATAACTCCTTAAGTGTGAGTTTACTGCGAAACATAACTGTTTCAAATCATTCAATTAACATTATGCATTCGCTAAACTTATCTTGTTGATTTAAAATTATTAGATTTAGTACATCGAGGCAATAAAGAAAAATAACATTGTCTGACACAAATTAAAATTACTGGAAAGGGCTGATAATTTGGTATAGCAATATCGTTGAAACATGTTTCTTGTTTTACTAGATTCAATTTAATACAAAATTACAACAAGCCAACAAGAGCTAGTTGGAAATCAGAGAAATCAGTTCATTTGAGTAGTTTAAATCGGATTTGTTTTATTATTTATCATCTGTGAGCAAGCTATAAAGTGGATTAAAACATTGTGTGTTGAAAGTGGATAAGCTTCAGCTTCGCAGTTAGACTACACAAATTAGAATGTATTTTTTTGCCTTACAATGCATACATTGGATTATCTACTGACAAAAGAATAATGTGGCCAATAAATTGAGTACGAAGTACGACACGTTTTTTTTTAATAATCAGTTTGGGAAGCTACTGGACTTGTATGACCTGAAAACATTGTTCTTTTCTATTTTTGACACTCAGGAAGAGAGAAATGCGGAACAACACTTGAAAAGTTGCCAACCATGAAGGAAGGAAGCGCTGGAACTTTGCCTTTCCAAGTACTTTCAAGGGGACACTTGTACTTGTTTGACTGTGCTGGGAAGATGGACCCTCAAGTAAATTATTCCAGACCTGTTATGCACTAGTGATTTTCCACTGGAAGTGAATTTACGTGCACGAAAATTTCCGTTGGTTTGATATTGTCTGGCGCTTAGTTCTATGTGATTTTTTTTTGTACAACCGTTAGTGCGGGTGAGATTTGGGTCAAAGTGTTTTTTTTTTACGAATTTTGCAATTTCTCAGGTTCTTCTCAATGAAACATAATCCTGTTCAAAAAGTTGTGTAGGGAACATCTTAAAAAAAATCAGAAAAAAATCACGTTCCTAGAGCTGGGACTTCGGATATCCGGATAGTTTACATTTTTTTCTATATGAAATCAGATATCATCTTTTTAATCAAACCAAATCAAAAGAGATGTACAAAAATCGAATCATATCTGAAAATTATTTGGGTAAACATATTTGAGGAACCGAAAATAGATTTAAGAATAAAAATGTAACGGATCTTATAGTTTTTCGGATAATAGTATTCGACCATAAATCATGTGATACAAAATTAAAGGTTTTTTGAAAACCTGTACAATAATTTTGTTTCATCTTAATGTCGCCCCGCAGTCGTGAGACAAAGCTGGCATGTGCGAATTAGTTCATTTTCTAATAGAATTATCAATGCTGCAAGTTATCCGGATATTCGAAGTCCCAGATCTAGTTCCTAGAACAAATTGTCACTGTCGTGCTATCTTGTGGCACGTGCATTTTGAGCCAATTGAGTTAATAACGCCATTTTGTGCAGCTCACAATGCCTCACCTTTTGACCTTCATAGATCCCTAAAATTCGATTCCAATCAAGAGATATTCAACAAAAACCGAAACAACTTCGTACGTTGTTGTTGCTTTTCATTTGAAAGAAGTTTCACTCTTATCGTGCTATATTGACACACCCTAATATAAGGATTTTTAGTTCAGAACGTGTTTGACACACGTGCATGTCCGACTCGGAATTCCGGCAACATATTTCAACCAAGCTTCGGGACAATGCACATAATGGCCAGCCAAACAAAACGTGTTTGTTATTGTTTGCATTGCTATCTCTATTTTTTCGGTTTCAAGGTCAAATATAAAACGAACGTTTTTCTCGGAACGTTAAAAAGAATCATAGCACACGATAACATTACAGCCACGAAAGCCTGACATTTTGGCAGCATAGCGATTCTCTACGAGCAATTCTCTGAGATCTCGGTCATTCGTTTTATTTGAATTTTTTTTTTTATGCCTTCGGTATGCCCAAAAAAACCATTTTGCATCATTAGTTTGTCCATACATTTTCCCATACAAATTTGGCAGCTGTCCATACAAAAATGATATATGAAAATTAAAAAATCTGTATCTTTTGAAGGAATTTTTTGATCGATTTGGTGTCTTCGGCAAAGTTATAGATATAGATAAGAACTACAGTGAAAAAAAAAGTTACACGGTAAAAAATTTTAGGGAGATTTTTGATTCCACTTTTTGTCACTAAAACTTGATTTTTAATTTTTTTCCGTATTCTGATATGTTTTAGGTGACATAAAATGACAACTTTTTAGAAATTTCCAGAACGGGCAAAAAATCTTCGACCGAGTTATAAATTTTTGAATCAAAACTGATTTTTCAAAAATTCGAAATACCGGTCGCAAAAATTTTTCAACTTAATTTTTCGATGTAAAATCGAATTTGCATTCAAAAAGAATTTTAGTGAAATTTTGATAAAGTGCACCGTTTTCAAGTTATAGCCATTTTCAGGTAACTTCTTTAAATATAGTCTCAGTTATTCATTTTTTTAAATTTAGTGCCAATGTTTACCAACCTTTGAAAAAAATATTTTTGAAAAGCTGAGAAAATTCTCTGTATTTTACTTTTTGGAACTTTGTTGAAATTTCTGAAAAGTTGGCATTGTATGTCCCCTAAAACATACCGTAAAACGGGGTGACTTTGATAGATTTGCGCAAAATTAAGAGTACAAGTAAAATACGTACGGAATGATTTAGAACCATATTGACCGTGGTAGAGAAGTGTTCAAAGTACCTCAAAAAGAACTTTTCATAAAATTTTGAACAGTTTAAAAAGTTGGTTAACTATAGTTAAGAAAATGTTGATGAAAGTCATTATTTTAAACTTCTCAAAGTGTCATGATTTTTCTCAATGAACATGATTTTGAATCGGAAAACAGAAAGCATTTTCGGATTCTTTGGACAATTTTCCACAATTTGTAAATAGTAAATAATATGTGATTTTGAAACACAATTAAAAAAATCTCCAAATTATAGGCAATTTCAGTTGAACATATTTCATGTAAAATGTGAAAACTTGTGATTCATGCTTCGAATTTAGTATGAAATGCAATTTAAATCGATTGTTTTATAAAATAAAATTCTGGCAAAATTCCGACTTTTTAGCAATTTTACCTAAAATTTATATGTTTTTTGTTGAAAAGCATATAAACTGTTAACTAAGTCTTAAAACGATATCAGCTACATTAGTGATGGTACATTTAACGTACAAATAAAGTTTGAACATCTTAAATATGATTTTAACTAGACAAACTATGACTATAAAAGTCACCCCGGAATTTAAACTAACAAATTTTAATGTAACTATTTTTCTAAACACTAAATAATATTACTAAACAATATTGAGTAATTCTCGCTGAAAGTGGACCACTATTTACACAAGGTGCTCAAAAATCCAAAGCAATGTACTTTTCCAATAGCCCCCACCAAGTTATGAAAGAAACCATGTTTGGTTGGTTGAATTTGTCCTCACCTCGGCGCCACGAAGCTAAAACATTTTTTTTAATTGGTAATTTTTTGACTTATGCGCGTCTACAAAATTGCTAATAACATTGCAAAACTTCAACGAACCCTTGATGTTTAGGGGTGTTTTGGAAAGGAAATGAGCAGAGCTTTCGAATGCACTTGTCAGAAAAATACCGTTCCATACATTTTTTAGCCATAAAACAACAATGTATTTTAAAAAGTCATTTTTGAAGGCCGGCGCCCCGCTTTATCGAAAAACTGACAAATCCATTCGAAAGCTGAGACTATTTCACTTAAAGGGCCAATAAATCTAAGGTGTATGTTCCTCCTATCTTTTTTAATCTTATTTTGATTCTGAGAGCGCAGCGCTCCGTTCGTATTTCGGGCGCCCAAAATGTTGCATTAGCAATCGCTCCCAACCATTTTCACTACATGCAAATAACATTTAGGCGTGGCTCAAATATCACTGTTCACTGTTTATCTAAAATTTGATTGCAAACCCGAATTCAGCGACCTAAATAACTATAAGAAACCATACTTTGGGTTCCAAAACATATGCCGCATGTAAATAATAGCTGGTTGATTCTGGGAAATCTGTACACTTTTTTCTCACTAAAACTCAAATATCTTTGCGTTGGAGTATCGAAATTACGTTTTCTTCTCTAGAAAAATGTTCGTAGTGAAATTTCCTACATGCTACATTCATTATTTTTACTGTAAAAATGTCCACCAAATTGTAAATAAGCATTTAACAACAAAAAAAGGTAAACAAAAACAACTTTTCGACATTAAATTGCCTGGCAGAACCCAAAACCTTAAATATTGGTCAATTATCGATAGTGCATCTTGATCCTTGGATAATAAACTATCATTTAAAAAGTGAGCACCTATATTGTTTGACAAAACCTTAAATTGGGGCAAGCTAATGCAACATTTTGGGCTCCCGAAATACGAACGGAGCGCTGCGCTCTCAGAATCAAAATAAGATTAAAAAAGATAGGAGGAACATACACCTTAGATTTATTGGTCCTTTATGTGAAACCGTCTCAGCTTTCGAATGGATTTGTCAGTTTTTCGATAAAGCGGGGCGCCGGCCTTCAAAAATGACTTTTTAAAATACATTGTTGTTTTATGGCTAAAAAATGTATGGAACGGTATTTTTCTGACAAGTGCATTCGAAAGCTCTGCTCATTTCTTTTCCAAAACACCCCTAAACATCAAGGGTTCGTTGAAGTTTTGCAAAGTTATTAGCAATTTTGTAGACGCGCCTAAGTCAAAAAATTACCAATTAAAAAAAATGTTTTAGCTTCGTGGCGCCGAGGTGAGGACAAATTCAACCAACCAAACATGGTTTCTTTCATAACTTGGTGGGGGCTATTGGAAAAGTACATTGCTTTTGATTTTTGAGCACCTTGTGTAAATAGTGGCCCACTTTCAGCGAGAATTACTCATTGAAAAAACTTTTTTTCCAAAATAGTGCATGGACTTGGTGTGGCGTACCCCAGTACAGAAAATGAAAAAATAAATAAAAATAGCATCATTTTTTTTCAGTGTAGTCCTTATCCATACCTACAACTTTGTTCAATACATCAAATCGATAAAAACATTCCTCAAAAGATCCAGATTTTTGAATTTTCATGTATCATTTTTGTATGGACAGCTGCCAAATTCGTATGTTTTTTTTGTTACCAATGAAGCCATTTTGTGTCATTACCCATGTCAAGTCTCCATTTAAATTGGGCAATTGTTCATACAAAAATGGTACGTAAGCATTCGAAAATCGGTAAGGAATTTTCTCCAGAAAAATCCAGGAAAAAAGACGCGGATTTTTTTTGCCGAATTTAAATTAATTCACAAAAAAATCAATTTCCATATTTTTTTATTCATAATTTTTTTTTTAAAGGACAAAAAAAAATCTTTTGAGCCATAGAGAAGTATGTCAAATTACATTGAGGATTGAACATCTCGTTGCTCAAATACAACCAATAAAAGAATAAGAAACAAGAAAATTGAAGAATTTAAATTCTCATCCTAACATTATCACATATTCTAATGCCAATATGCAAGCAGCTAATGATTGAATTTTCAATGCTTAAAAATTAAACATTTGTGAAATTTTATGATCCATTCGAAAAAAATATTTGAAAAAATTGAAATTAAAGACTCACATTTCAAATGGACGTTATATCAAATGTTGGACCAACTTCAGTTTTTGTTTGCCCCAAAATGCTTTAAATATAATTAATAAAAAAAATCGCTGGTGCTTGCGAATCGTGGTTGGACGATGACGAACCGAAAATTAGGACTCTGGCAATCATAAGATTCATGAAAATTTAAAAAAAAAACGACAGCAAGATGTGAATTCTGTTAAAATGATGTAAAACTAAAAAATTTCTACCATCAAACTATAAATGAAATAATAAACAAACAAAAAATCAACAACGCATTTTTGATGATTTCTACGCTAGATTTGCATTTAAATAGCCTGAAAAAAAAAATTGCGATTGAAGTGCTATGGATTAAAGCGAAATAGTCCAGCAAACAAGGCTGCATCCCAGAATGGCTTATTTTTATGCAAATTTGTCCTTTTGTGCGCGGGCGGAATGAATTTCATATTGTGCACTCGGTAAATTTGAGCGAGTTTGCCCGCAAACAGGGTCGATGCATATGTATAAGGGCGCGTCCACGCCACGTTCATTCATTCATGGTGCACACCAACAATCCAGCAACGGCTGGTCACTCCGGCGGTGGTGGCCATTCTATACACTGGCCGTCCGTACTCTAGGTTGCAGGATGAGAACCCGGTTCTGATTTGTGTGTATCGGTGCTGCTGGGTATTTGTGAACTGGAATGTGGTTTACCGCTGCGCTGCGATTGAACTAGTTTTGCTTAGGGCGTAATCGATCTCCCAAAGTGGTGTGGATGTGGTGGTGTTGCACCGTTTGTTTGACAATTGGAGTGTTATTTACAATGTTGTGGCAAACATTGGCACTGTTTGAGTGAATGTTTTCCTGCTGGAAGCTGTATAAATTTATTCGAACTTTGAAAAATTTATAAAAAAAGTTGTAATAAAAAATAATTAACCCGTATTTTTATTTACTTTCCATGACTTCTTTTTTAGAATTTTATTTTCTAATTTAAAGGGACACAATATTATTGTACATATTATTGCTCTCTGTTTGTGTATGATCGAAAAATAGACGATCGAACAAAAAAAAAAAAATGGCGTGCTGGTTTTCCAATAATAATATTGAATTCTGGAATCATCTTTTTTTAATTTTAATTTTGAGTGAAACCAATATTTGAGCATTTTCTAGGCAAACACCTAACTTCTTCCAGTGTTGCCAGCCGGCTGGGAAACCCGTTCCCCTTTGACGTCAGTTCTAAAGCGCCATCCTGTATTCCTGTTCAGCTAGTGAACGCAATTCTTCACCACTTTGCCTGCGTTTCTGGTTTATTATTATTTACCGAAGTGATTTATATCGAACGTATAAATTAACCAACGACGAGATTTTCGCACAAAATAGCCTCACAAAACGGCACTGCAGCAGCAGCAGCGAGATCCCTCACCTGAATTAATTGACGTTGGCTGTAAAGATAAAACGCAAACATTTGTTATCGCGAAAATAGCAAATGCCATGCTGCTCCGTTAGCATCGTGTCCCGGCATGTCGAACAGGGACTTGGGCGTTTCTGGTAATATATTTTGGGACGAATAGAATTCCTTGCTATTTTCTTGCAAATTTATGCTAGGATCTATGTTTTGCTCGTGTACTCCATCGAATGCGAGACCATTTACCCCAGTGAGGTATAGCAATGGTCTGGTTGAACAAACAGTGCACAAGAGTGTGCGATATGTTCTGCTTTTAAAAAATCATAACCTCAATGTTAGATTCTGAATAGCTTCAAATTACAAAAAAAATGTCACTGAGCTTACCAAACCTTGTGACTTGTTTGCCATCCATTCAGAGGCCGACAGATGGAAGACACACGTGTGAGAACTTGTTACAGGCAGATAAGCGTCCGCGAGCTGTTGGCGCCAGCTGTTGGTGTAATTTGGGCGGGATTCGTAGCAGCAGAGCCATTTCGGGAATGATTTTTCAATGTTTGCATACTGTTTGGGTAATTTGCTATCTTTCAACATCGGGTTTTCCGGGACGTTCTAAACACGACACACAGTAACACAGTCAATCGTTAGTTTTATGGAGGGATAAAACAATTTCAAAGGTACGTATTTTGTTGGAATTATAATACGGAATTGTGCGTATCAAATATTTGCATCACCTTTGAAATAGTTTCCCAATCCTGGAATATTTTAATTATGGCAAAACATTTAAAGAATTTATTGAAAATAAATTTATTAGTGTTATCAAAAGTTTTTGTTGGTGGCGGTCATTGAGAAAAAGTGAATTAAATCCAGAATTTTTGAGATAAGTCAGTTTTTTACCAAATCGACATCGTCGTGCTATCTTGTCGCACTCGCCACTTCGAGGTTCCGAGAAAAACTCGTTTTAATGTTTGACCTTGAATAAACAAACACGAAAGCACGGAATGTAAACAATAACAAATACGTTTTGTTTGGCTGACCATTATATGCATTGTCCCGAAGTTTGGTTGAAGTTGGTTGTTGGAGTTCCGAGTTATAATTACAAATGTTTACGGTAGTCTAACTAGTACGTGCAGGGCCGTAGCCAGGATTTTTGTTCGGGGGGGGCTTGGGTGCAAAAATTCAAGGAGTATAAAAATCAGCAAATCATTTATACCATCACTTGGTTTGTGGTATAATTATTGAGATGAATTGTAAAATTTTAATGTAATGTATGCAAAAAAGTTTTCGAAGATTTTCATATTAAGTTATCAATGTATTTATTGAAAAAACTCGTTCGTCATTTTTTTTTTATTTTAACAGCTAGTTTGTATTAAAGGAGTAGAGAAAGTGTTTTTTTTTAACATTTTCTTGAATTGTTTAATTGTAATCCAATTTCGTGATAAACGTCGCTAAATTTAAAATATACTTAACTTGAATCAAATTTTGACAAAGAACTTTGTCCTAAGGTTTCTATACGTGGTGTCAATCCAAAATTTTCGCGAAGCGAAAACGTTACGTGACGAATTCCCCTCTCGGCAAATTTCCCCTCTTTTTGGTGCACGCTGGTTGGATGAACGAACGTTTCCCAATCAGTCAATCGAGAGACGTGAGATTGATGTATCTAAAATCACCCCCACTCCACCTCATAATTTTCGGATCGTCGATGAGCCAACAAAACTCGGCTCGGTCGGTCCCGAAAATTCATTCTATTGCTGGACGTCGACGAGAACACATCAGAAGCAGATGGCCTGGTGGCCCGGTAGCAGACGGCCTGGAGGTCCGGGAGCAGATGGCTTGGAGGCAAGGACCAGCTAAGACATGCCTGTCGCGGGAGTCGATCATTGCAACTGGCCACCACCTAGACTGGAGCGGCCGGAGGCCCCGCGGATGTTCCGGAGGGGGGACATTTGCCAAACCGTTAGGAGTTAGGGCAATATGGGTATCAAACTTTATGGTTTTTGCCGGACCGTAAGAGTTGGGGCAATATGGGTATCAAACTTTATGGTTTTTGATACTGGACATGAAATTTGACATTTCGGCAGTGGTGGCCACAATCCGGAGTGGCCGGAGGCCCCGCGGATGTTCCGATGGGGGGACATTTGCTGGACCGTAAGAGTTGGGGCAATATGGGTATCAAACTTTAAGGTTTTTGATACTGGACATGAAATTTGACATTTCGGCAGTGGTGGCCACAATTCGGAGTGGCCGGAGGCCCCGCGAATGTTCCGATGGGGGGACATTTGCTGGACCGTAAGAGTTGGGGCAATATGGGTATCAAACTTTATGGTTTTTGCTACTGGACATGAAATTTGACATTTCGGCAGTAGTGGCCATAATCCGGAGTGGCCGGAGGCCCCACGGATGTTTCGATGGGGGGACATTTGCCGGACCGTAAGAGTTGGGGCAATATGGGTATCAAACTTTATGGTTTTTGATACTGGACATGAAATTTGACATTTCGGCAGTAGTGGCCACAATCCGGAGTGGCCGGAGGCCCCGCGGATGTTCCGATGGAAGGACATTTGCCGGACCGTAAGAGTTGGGGCAATATGGGTATCAAACTTTATGGTTTTTGATACTGGACATGAAATTTGACATTTCGGCAGTAGTGGCCACAATCCGGAGTGGCCGGAGGCCCCACGGATGTTCCGATGGGGGAACATTTGCCGGACCGTAAGAGTTGGGGCAATATGGGTATCAAACATTATGGTTTTTGATACTGGAAATGAAATTTGACATTTCGGCAGTGGTGACCACAATCCGGAGTGGCCGGAGGCCCCGCGGATGTTCCGATGGGGGGACATTTGCCGAACCGTAAGAGTTTTGGCAATATGGGTATCAAAATTTATGGTTTTTGATACCGGACATGAAATTTGACATTTCGGCAGTAGTGGCCACAATCCGGAGTGGCCGGAGGCCCCGCGGATGTTCCGATGGGGGGACATTTGCCGAACCGTAAGAGTTGGGGCAATATGGGTATCAAACTTTATGGTTTTTGATACCGGACATGAAATTTGACATTTCGGCAGTAGTGGCCACAATCCGGAGTGGCCGGAGGCCCCGCGGATGTTCCGATGGGGGACATTTGCCGGACCGTAAGAGTTGGGGCAATATGGGTATCAAACTTTATGGTTTTTGATACTGGACATGAAATTTGACATTTCGGCAGTGGTGGCCACAATCCGGAGTGGCCGGAGGCCCCGCGGATGTTCCGATGGGGGGACATTTGCCGAACCGTAAGAGTTTTGGCAATATGGGTATCAAACTTTATGGTTTTTGATACTGGACATGAAATTTGACATTTCGGCAGTAGTGGCCACAATCCGGAGTGGCCGGAGGCCCCGCGGATGTTCCGATGGGGGGACATTTGCCGGACCGTAAGAGTTGGGGCAATAAGGGTATCAAACTTTATGGTTTTTGATACTGGACATGAAATTTGACATTTCGGCAGTAGTGGCCACAATCCGGAGTGGCCGGAGGCCCCGCGGATGTTCCGATGGGGGGACATTTGCCGAACCGTAAGAGTTGGGGCAATATGGGTATCAAACTTTATGGTTTTTGATACCGGACATGAAATTTGACATTTCGGCAGTAGTGGCCACAATCCGGAGTGGCCGGAGGCCCCGCGGATGTTCCGATGGGGGGACATTTGCCGGACCGTAAGAGTTGGGGCAATATGGGTATCAAACTTTATGGTTTTTGATACTGGACATGAAATTTGACATTTCGGCAGTGGTGACCACAATCCGGAGTGGCCGGAGGCCCCGCGGATGTTCCGATGGGGGGACATTTGCCGAACCGTAAGAGTTTTGGCAATATGGGTATCAAAATTTATGGTTTTTGATACTGGACATGAAATTTGACATTTCGGCAGTAGTGGCCACAATCCGGAGTGGCCGGAGGCCCCGCGGATGTTCCGATGGGGGGACATTTGCCGAACCGTAAGAGTTGGGGCAATATGGGTATCAAACTTTATGGTTTTTGATACCGGACATGAAATTTGACATTTCGGCAGTAGTGGCCACAATCCGGAGTGGCCGGAGGCCCCGCGGATGTTCCGATGGGGGGACATTTGCCGGACCGTAAGAGTTGGGGCAATATGGGTATCAAACTTTATGGTTTTTGATACTGGACATGAAATTTGACATTTCGGCAGTAGTGGCCACAATCCGGAGTGGCCGGAGGCCCCACGGATGTTCCGATGGGGGAACATTTGCCGGACCGTAAGAGTTGGGGCAATATGGGTATCAAACATTATGGTTTTTGATACTGGAAATGAAATTTGACATTTCGGCAGTGGTGACCACAATCCGGAGTGGCCGGAGGCCCCGCGGATGTTCCGATGGGGGACATTTGCCGAACCGTAAGAGTTTGGCAATATGGGTATCAAAATTTATGGTTTTTGATACCGGACATGAAATTTGACATTTCGGCAGTAGTGGCCACAATCCGGAGTGGCCGGAGGCCCCGCGGATGTTCCGATGGGGGGACATTTGCCGAACCGTAAGAGTTGGGGCAATATGGGTATCAAACTTTATGGTTTTTGATACCGGACATGAAATTTGACATTTCGGCAGTAGTGGCCACAATCCGAGTGGCCGGAGGCCCCGCGGATGTTCCGATGGGGGGACATTTGCCGGACCGTAAGAGTTGGGGCAATATGGGTATCAAACTTTATGGTTTTTGATACTGGACATGAAATTTGACATTTCGGCAGTGGTGGCCACAATCCGGAGTGGCCGGAGGCCCCGCGGATGTTCCGATGGGGGGACATTTGCCGAACCGTAAGAGTTTTGGCAATATGGGTATCAAACTTTATGGTTTTTGATACTGGACATGAAATTTGACATTTCGGCAGTAGTGGCCACAATCCGGAGTGGCCGGAGGCCCCGCGGATGTTCCGATGGGGGACATTTGCCGGACCGTAAGAGTTGGGGCAATAAGGGTATCAAACTTTATGGTTTTTGATACTGGACATGAAATTTGACATTTCGGCAGTAGTGGCCACAATCCGGAGTGGCCGGAGGCCCCGCGGATGTTCCGATGGGGGGACATTTGCCGAACCGTAAGAGTTGGGGCAATATGGGTATCAAACTTTATGGTTTTTGATACCGGACATGAAATTTGACATTTCGGCAGTAGTGGCCACAATCCGGAGTGGCCGGAGGCCCCGCGGATGTTCCGATGGGGGGACATTTGCCGGACCGTAAGAGTTGGGGCAATATGGGTATCAAACTTTATGGTTTTTGATACTGGACATGAAATTTGACATTTCGGCAGTGGTGGCCACAATCCGGAGTGGCCGGAGGCCCCGCGGATGTTCCGATGGGGGGACATTTGCCGAACCGTAAGAGTTGGGGCAATATGGGTATCAAATTTTATGGTTTTTGATACTGGACATGAAATTTGACATTTCGGCAGTAGTGGCCACAATCCGGAGTGGCCGGAGGCCCCGCGAATGTTCCGATGGGGGGACATTTGCTGGACCGTAAGAGTTGGGGCAATATGGGTATCAAACTTTAAGGTTTTTGATACTGGACATGAAATTTGACATTTCGGCAGTGGTGGCCACAATTCGGAGTGGCCGGAGGCCCCGCGAATGTTCCGATGGGGGGACATTTGCTGGACCGTAAGAGTTGGGGCAATATGGGTATCAAACTTTATGGTTTTTGCTACTGGACATGAAATTTGACATTTCGGCAGTAGTGGCCATAATCCGGAGTGGCCGGAGGCCCCACGGATGTTTCGATGGGGGGACATTTGCCGGACCGTAAGAGTTGGGGCAATATGGGTATCAAACTTTATGGTTTTTGATACTGGACATGAAATTTGACATTTCGGCAGTAGTGGCCACAATCCGGAGTGGCCGGAGGCCCCGCGGATGTTCCGATGGAAGGACATTTGCCGGACCGTAAGAGTTGGGGCAATATGGGTATCAAACTTTATGGTTTTTGATACTGGACATGAAATTTGACATTTCGGCAGTAGTGGCCACAATCCGGAGTGGCCGGAGGCCCCACGGATGTTCCGATGGGGGAACATTTGCCGGACCGTAAGAGTTGGGGCAATATGGGTATCAAACATTATGGTTTTTGATACTGGAAATGAAATTTGACATTTCGGCAGTGGTGACCACAATCCGGAGTGGCCGGAGGCCCCGCGGATGTTCCGATGGGGGGACATTTGCCGAACCGTAAGAGTTTGGCAATATGGGTATCAAAATTTATGGTTTTTGATACCGGACATGAAATTTGACATTTCGGCAGTAGTGGCCACAATCCGGAGTGGCCGGAGGCCCCGCGGATGTTCCGATGGGGGGACATTTGCCGAACCGTAAGAGTTGGGGTAATATGGGTATCAAACTTTATGGTTTTTGATACCGGACATGAAATTTGACATTTCGGCAGTAGTGGCCACAATCCGGAGTGGCCGGAGGCCCCGCGGATGTTCCGATGGGGGGACATTTGCCGGACCGTAAGAGTTGGGGCAATATGGGTATCAAACTTTATGGTTTTTGATACTGGACATGAAATTTGACATTTCGGCAGTGGTGGCCACAATCCGGAGTGGCCGGAGGCCCGCGGATGTTCCGATGGGGGACATTTGCCGAACCGTAAGAGTTTTGGCAATATGGGTATCAAACTTTATGGTTTTTGATACTGGACATGAAATTTGACATTTCGGCAGTAGTGGCCACAATCCGGTGGCCGGAGGCCCCGCGGATGTTCCGATGGGGGACATTTGCCGGACCGTAAGAGTTGGGGCAATAAGGGTATCAAACTTTATGGTTTTTGATACTGGACATGAAATTTGACATTTCGGCAGTAGTGGCCACAATCCGGAGTGGCCGGAGGCCCCGCGGATGTTCCGATGGGGGGACATTTGCCGAACCGTAAGAGTTGGGGCAATATGGGTATCAAACTTTATGGTTTTTGATACCGGACATGAAATTTGACATTTCGGCAGTAGTGGCCACAATCCGGAGTGGCCGGAGGCCCCGCGGATGTTCCGATGGGGGGACATTTGCCAGACCGTAAGAGTTGGGGCAATATGGGTATCAAACTTTATGGTTTTTGATACTGGACATGAAATTTGACATTTCGGCAGTGGTGGCCACAATCCGGAGTGGCCGGAGGCCCCGCGGATGTTCCGATGGGGGGACATTTGCCGAACCGTAAGAGTTGGGGCAATATGGGTATCAAACTTTATGGTTTTTGATACCGGACATGAAATTTGACATTTCGGCAGTAGTGGCCACAATCCGGAGTGGCCGGAGGCCCCGCGGATGTTCCGATGGGGGGACATTTGCCGGACCGTAAGAGTTGGGGCAATATGGGTATCAAACTTTATGGTTTTTGATACTGGACATGAAATTTGATATTTTGGCAGTAGTGGCCACAATCCGGAGTGGCCGGAGGTTCCGCGAATGTTCCGATGGGGGGACATTTGCCGAACCGTAAGAGTTTTGGCAATATGGGTATCAAACTTTATGGTTTTTGATACTGGACATGAAATTTGACATTTCGGCAGTAGTGGCCACAATCCGGAGTGGCCGGAGGCCCCGCGGATGTTCCGATGGGGGACATTTGCCGGACCGTAAGAGTTGGGGCAATAAGGGTATCAAACTTTATGGTTTTTGATACTGGACATGAAATTTGACATTTCGGCAGTAGTGGCCACAATCCGGAGTGGCCGGAGGCCCCGCGGATGTTCCGATGGGGGGACATTTGCCGAACCGTAAGAGTTGGGGCAATATGGGTATCAAACTTTATGGTTTTTGATACCGGACATGAAATTTGACATTTCGGCAGTAGTGGCCACAATCCGGAGTGGCCGGAGGCCCCGCGGATGTTCCGATGGGGGGACATTTGCCGGACCGTAAGAGTTGGGGCAATATGGGTATCAAACTTTATGGTTTTTGATACTGGACATGAAATTTGACATTTCGGCAGTGGTGGCCACAATCCGGAGTGGCCGGAGGCCCCGCGGATGTTCCGATGGGGGGACATTTGCCGAACCGTAAGAGTTTTGGCAATATGGGTATCAAACTTTAAGGTTTTTGATACTGGACATAAAATTTGACATTTCGGCAGTGGTGGCCACAATTCGGAGTGGCCGGAGGCCCCGCGGATGTTCCGATGGGGGGACATTTGCCGAACCGTAAGAGTTGGGGCAATATGGGTATCAAACTTTATGGTTTTTGATACTGGACATGAAATTTGATATTTTGGCAGTAGTGGCCACAATCCGGAGTGGCCGGAGGTTCCGCGAATGTTCCGATGGGGGGACATTTGCCGAACCGTAAGAGTTGGGGCAATATGGGTATTATACTTTATGATTTTTGATACTGGACATGAAATTTGATATTTTGGCAGTAGTGGCCACAATCCGGAGTGGCCGGAGGTTCCGCGAATGTTCCGATGGGGGACATTTGCCGGACCGTAAGAGTTGGGGCAATAAGGGTATCAAACTTTATGGTTTTTGATACTGGACATGAAATTTGACATTTCGGCAGTAGTGGCCATAATCCGGAGTGGCCGGAGGCCCCACGGATGTTCCGATGGGGGGACATTTGCCGGACCGTAAGAGTTGGGGCAATATGGGTATCAAACTTTATGGTTTTTGATACTGGACATGAAATTTGACATTTCGGCAGTAGTGGCCACAATCCGGAGTGGCCGGAGGCCCCGCGGATGTTCCGATGGGGGGACATTTGCCGAACCGTAAGAGTTGGGGCAATATGGGTATCAAACTTTATGGTTTTTGATACTGGACATGAAATTTGATATTTTGGCAGTAGTGGCCACAATCCGGAGTGGCCGGAGGTTCCGCGAATGTTCCGATGGGGGGACATTTGCCGAACCGTAAGAGTTGGGGCAATATGGGTATTATACTTTATGATTTTTGATACTGTACATAACAAGTTGCATTTGGCCATTATCTGAAATTAAGCAGTTAAAACGAGAGTTAAAATATATTGCTTATTAGGCAGGATGTAATAAATAGATTACTGCGATGCACATTTTTTTGTGCCACTGCGAAAATCTGTTTCTGGAAATTTAGAATAACTATCTCGTTATCATCAAGAGCCCTGTAAAGGGTAGTTTTTAAAGTCTGCTGTTCAAATTTCCTTTACTTCCACCGATTGCTTGCAACAGCCTTGCAATAACATTCCCGCATCTTGGTAACTTACGAGTGGTGAAGGAAAGTAAATTGATTTCACTTCGATTTCTATTTCAGCTCCACTTGCAATTTCCGTCCCCTTAGTTCGATAGGACGGTTATTATAAAGGGGAAATTTGGACCGGACATTCTAATCGAAAATTTCAACAATCATCTTGCAAAGTTCTTTGTCATACTGGTCATGTGTAACATAACCATCTGCACCTTTTTGAAAGCATAAATTTTTTTAAAAGAAATATCGATTTATCTAACCATAAGTATTATGTTTTCTGTATTTTATACTGAGAGAAATTTTAAACCGTCTGGATTTACATTTTCAGCTGTGTGATAATTGTGATGGTTTATCTAACATTTTTCATTTTTTCTAGCACATCATAAAACTCATAACTGGAATATTTGTTTTTCTTAAAATTTTATAAACAAACTTAAACATTGTTTTATTTTAATTGTTCTAAGCTATTGAAGCCATTTCATATTTTGCGAAGCTCCTGGTGCTCTCAAAAATAAATAATTTTAATGAAATACAAAAAAATATAATCGTTGAAATTTCAGCTTCTGAAGTGTCTCCATGGCAACAAAAAAATTACGTCGAATCTCAAGTTTACATCAACTGAGTTTACATGTGATTCATTTTTTCCGTGTCGAGTAAATTCACATTTTTTCTGTGTAGGCCTATAATAAATATATATTTGAAGAAAAAAATCAGTGCCTGTGTTTAATTTTAATGTGTTAAAAATTTAGATAAAATGTATTAAATTAATTTTTAACGCCAAAATATTCACTGGAAGAGTTGTTAATAATGCATATGTAACCATTTTTAAATGCATATGTAACCGTTAAAATTTTCCTCGATTGCATCAAACATTAAAACGAATCATGTTTAACTTTAATATTCCGACTAAACGCCATTTTCAAATTCATTACTCATTGTATTCTGAAAATTGGTCCAGAATTTGAGCAAAAATAAAATTTTAAAACATGATAAAAAAATTTAATCAGGTCTCAATTCTAAAGATAATTTTTTCATAAAATTTTAATCTATATACATGTTTAATAATTTAGGATTGTAACCATTTATTAAAATCGATGTTTGTTCAAGCAATACCTGGACTCTAGGAACAAAATCCTTCACATTTTATGGTTTAGAAATTTTATAATTACGAAACGTTGCTAAATTAAAAATAAAGAAAACTTTATGTAAGAATTCATAAATTGATTAGTTTTATCCTGTAAATCTAATCTTAGTCTGCACTTGAATTCAAACATACCAATATTCGAAGCATCAAAAAAATAAGATTATTAAAACATAATTTATTGAAATGATTGAAAATTATTTTTGAATATCTTTATTTAAAAATGATAAAAATGTTTTTTTATAATTTAAGGATTTTTAGTTGTAATTATTTTATATTTTTTATGTATTTGATTTTTTCATTTTGGAATTTCTGATTTTTTGAAATTATCATGTGTAATTATTATCTTAAATTTTTGTTTTAAAAGTAAAGAATACTTTATGTAAGAATTCTTAAATCAATTACATTTTTCCTGTAAATCAAATCTTAGTATGAATTTTGCTACAAGAACTATATTTTACTTTCAAACGAAAATTTTAAAAATGTCCTGTAGTACGGAGACTCTTAAAACTCCATACAAAAAATCTCAAGGAACGGTCAAGAAAAGGTTTACGAAAAGACTTCTCTTAAGCGGTATGCAGCTGAAAAGGAACAGAAACAAAAAGCGTCGTTTGATATTTCTTCGGGAGCAATATGTGTTGATGAGATTTTGATTTGTTTATTTGGATGTGACTGAAAATAACGTTTGAAAATAATGTATTCGCTTAAATAATATTGAAGAATTGCCTCATGAAGCTGACTATCAAAACGCTGAATCTTAAAATGCTGAAATAAGGGAAAAGCCATTACAAAAATCACTTAATTTTCTGGTAAATATAAATTAATTTAGGAATACTAGAATTCAAACATAAAAATATTTAAAGCATCCAAAAATTAAGATTGAAAAAATATAATTTATTGGATTTTGAATAACTTAATTTTAAAATGATATTTTTTTTAGTTTAGGATTTCTTAAGTATCAATTATTTTATAAATTTTTCAGTTTAAGATTTTTTAATTTTTGGAATTTCAGATTTTTTGATATTATTCTGTTGAATTGTTATCTTAAATTTTTCATGTTTTTCAAAAAATCAAATCAAATTATTCGCTCTACAGCATTGCCTTGGCGTTCTCGATTGCGAGATTCCTACTCGAAACTAGGTGTTCGAAGGCTTGATTGTTGAGGCAATTGCAAACCTCTTTTTACACCTTAGCTTCCATCCACCCCGGGATTCGAACTGACGACCTTTGGATTGTTAGTCCAACTGCCTACCAGCGACTCCACCGAGACAGGACCCAGGGAGACGACTCATACACCTGGACTGAGCTAACGACCTAACCTTTTTTAGGTTAGTCCGGGACCAACATTTACTTCCCTTCCGACGGAAGGCGTGATCAGACAAATCTCGTCTCGAAAAATGCCACCGGGACCGTCTGGGATCGAACCCAGGCCGACTGGGTGAGAGGCAATCACGCTTACCCCTACACCACGGTCCCGGCTTTTTCATGTTTTTGTTATTTTTATTTTTGATTTCTAGCATTTCTTTGTCTTATACCAAAAAAATTTAAATCAAAAATTATGAAAATTTAGAAATTTGAAAGTGTAAATTTTTTAAATCTTCAATTAGCCGTTGCGAATATTATTCTGAAGTTTATGTCACTAAACTCTGACCAAAGTTGAGAGGGTTACAAATCAAAACTACAAGCTATGGTTTTATTATTTTAAAAGTGTTCAAAACACACTTTAAATCAGTACAGTTGTTTTGCATCATTAGTTTTCAAAATATCTAGCTGATGGCGAAATCCTTTTTTCGTGAGAAAAAACTTTCCGCGGTTCCGCGACATGTTACAAAAATTCTAAATATTTTTAAACGAGCCCAAACATGTCGTATATGATTATCAAAGCAGGAAAAACATTTCAAATTTGATTTCCGGACCGACATGGTCGCTGGTCCTAAAAAGACTTAATCGAAATAAGTTATTTCCATTAAAATTGTGAAGCTATTTTTTTTTAAATATTGTATTTGCTCTCTGTTTTTTGGTCCATTTTGAAAAGGTGGCAACATAAACTTTGGAAAATATTTACAATTGATATTCAGAAATAAGAAATTATAAAAAAAATAATAAAGAAATTTAAAAATTTTCAAAATGCAAATTCTAATCTGTAAAATCCAAAAAATAGAAATTAAATAGTTAAAAAATGAATTATTGATCAGAAATTATATAATTTGAAAGTGATGTTTAATTAATTTAATTTCAGAGTTTTTGAATCCAAGCTTAAATTTTTTTAACGTTTTGAATATTTTTATCATTTTATTTCTTCCTTTAAAAATCGCAAGTTCATGCACAAAGTGAAAATTAGTTGATAATAAGTATTCACGAATTTTGATATATTAAATAAAAATTGGAGATTGGCCACGGTGGAAACTAAAAAATGTGACCAAAAGAAAGCATTTTGGACGAGTGGTTTCGGAAAAAAGGTTTACGAAAAAGTAATAAAAAAATACACACAGATATTTCTCAAGCATTTTTCTCTAAGGTCTTAGATATGTAACTAACCATATTCTTAAAACCAAAACGATAAAATTAGAATTGTGTTTCTGATAATAGTCAAAATTCACTCAAATGTTTTTCATATTAAATGCTTTCGTTTTTGAAAACAAAATCTAAATATTTTTGAGAAATTATGATAAATTTTGAAAATGTAGAGAAAAACATGTATTAACAGTTTAAAGGTTTTAATGCAAATAAAGGAGGGCTATTAATTTTACAATCCAAATTCGACTAGCCGAAGCCTCGATTATCCAAAGTTTCGATTATCCAAAGTTCGAAGGACTTCGGATAACCGAATCAGGAACAAATGAAATCGGCATGTTTTATTTGCTTGTTTTTAACATCAAATTCGGCATCTGTTTTTTTAATGGTCCAATACACCAAGTTTTTGCGGTTTCAAAAGCACCCAAAAAGCAAAAACTGGAAATTTGGTTTATTAGACCTTTAAAAAAAACACCAGAAATATTTCTTGACCTCCATTTTGACCGCCACATTGAATCCAAAAATTCTAAATTATTTTATGGTTCTTCAGGGGTTATACTTAAGTTCTACAATCAAAAATAAGACAACAAGATCTAAGGATTTTTGCTGTCCCTATTCAGACTGTAGTCCCGATTCGCCCCAGATGACGGTAATTATTTCTATGTAGCCCTTAGAGCAGTCCGCTCGGAAATTGCTATTTTCGAAGGTTAATAACTTTTAGCAAAAACCCAAAAAATAAGGTGTCTTCGGGAAAGTTTTTCCAAATTTAAAGAAGATATTAGTTCTGAAAATTGATAAGAACTGGATAGTTATTGCGCCTTCCATTGGTCAAAAACTGAAACAGTTGCTTTTCTCCATACAATTTGACGATTTTGCCCAAACTTGGTGGTCAGTGGTCAGAAAATGCTCAAATTTTGGAACTTAGGCTAGTGATGCGTAAATCTTTGATTTCAGGGGATAGCCCCAAGTAAGCCCAGATTTGGACCATCATAACCAATGTAATGCTAAAACTACAAGATAAATGAGATGTTACTGAATGGAACAATGTTCAAATCTGCAGCTCAATTTTTAAATATCCAAATTTTGGATCCATAATCTACAAAAACTGAGCCCGGCAATGGACAGGCAAATTACTTAGTTTGATCAATCAATTCTTGATTCTCTATCTTACAAATTATTTCTGGGAAGAGAACACACAATCATTGATTTAAGATTTTTTTAAGGTAGTTCAATTTAAAAAAAAATTGGAAAAAATTTCGGGGGGGGGGGCTGCAGCCCGGAAGCCCCCCCCTTGGCTACGGGCCTGAGTACGTGCGTCAAACGAACTTGAAATCCCTTTGGCCAATTGTCGCACTTATATCAATTTTCAGGGAGTGACAAGATAGCACGACAAGATTGAAACTTCTTTCATATGAAAAGTGACAACAATGCACGGATTTTTTTTTAGGATTTCGTTGAATATCTCAGGATTGAAATCAAACTTTGAGGATCTGTGAAGGTCAAAAGGTGAGGCATTGTGAGCTGAACAAAATGGCGTTCCTAACTCAATTTGGCCCAAAATGCACGTACGACAAGTTAGCACGACGGTGATGAAATGGCGCAGGATGATTTTGATGACATTTTTTTTTAATTTGGTCCGCTTGAAATACTTGTTTGGTTGCTGAGTTTATTTCAGAGAATGCTAGAAACCAGGTAAAGGGGGAAGGCGGGTCTGAGCAAGTGTGACATTGCATGTTATAAGTATAGGAAAAACGTGATAAAGTAAGGGAGGGGGGTAAATTTTGGCTGTTTTTAACGTTACGTACTTTATGGTTGAAGCCTTAGTGGTCAAATATTTGTGAAACTCATTATTTTGAATCACTCGAAGCTAATTTATGAAAAATATAATGAATATGAACGGCTATCCATGGATTTTGTTGAAAACATATATTAATTTTATCGATAAAAAAATCTTTTCAAAAATCCCTCGAACAAATATTTTAATTCACCCCAAAAAATCTATGAAAAAGCCACTCTTTCGTGGAGCAAAATATCAGATACCGTCAAAATATCAGATATCAGATAAATACAATTTGAATATTTTCGAAAAAATTTCAACGTCGGATTATTCTTAGATAGTGTGCCAACATTTTCCCAAAATATGGTGTACCAACCGTTTCAAAATTTACCCAATCTCTCCTTTAAAGGGGAACGTTGATTTTTAGAAAAGTTTTCTGCAAATGTCCCCTACAAAACTTTTTTGGCAGAATTAAGTTTCATTGAAAAGAACCTAAAAATGTCTAAAATAGTGAAAAACCACAGGAAAAAAAAACACATGAACCCAATCCCATTCCCCAATCCAATGACATCCCTACTGACGGTGTGTCGCACTTTTTACCTTAAAATTCTTGGAAATTTACACTGTAATCATTGTATGTTGGAAATGTCACATTGATCGTATAAAATTGTGAATTATATTTTATCCAAATAATTGCTTTCTGAATTTGTTTTGCCGATTAGAAAAAAATGCCTTGGACTGTTTCATAAATTAAATCAATCGAAACCCAATGCATTTTGTAATTTTTTTTTACAAATAATTTTCTGGTCCTTATTAAGCCACAGATGTGCTTGATTAAACCTTGATTAGCTTTGATTTTTGCAACAAAAAATACAATAATATACAACAATACAGCAATTCCTGGTCAAACAGGAAGTCTCCAAATCAAAAGAACTCCGATTTGCCTCAAATTTGGAGGGGGAGTTCTTCGACCCAAATAATTAGACCCGTTTTTTTTGTTTGGCGATTAGGGTGCTCCTATCCGGAATAGGGTGATCCAAGAAATTGCGTTTTGCGTCAATTTTTGCAAACAACATGTTTTCAAAAAAATTATATCTCCGGAACAGCCGAACCATTTTTGGAGCGCCACACTTCAAAAGAAAGTTTATTAGTTGGGTTTTTAAGAAAAGATTTGTTGAGGTCCAAAAAAACTAACTGATTATTTGAAAAGGTCCTATGAAATTTTCAGTGATTGATGTTTTCGCCCAAAATTTCATAATAATAATTTGGTTCGTGAGTTTTAAGGCACATTTGTTTACTGTGTAGGATATTATCATTTTATGCTAATAACTTTTGGCTATTTTTAAAACCAAGAATTCACTTTTTCGATTAAATGCCCCTCCTTTCCCACCCTTTGTCATACCACCTAATATGCTCGCCTGCCATAGAAAAATAAAACCGTCGTTGACTGGTTGCTGATGAACCCACCCACCCCAACGCGTTGGAGGGTAGACTGTTTGCGAAAAAATTTCCTCCCCAACGACGCGTGGATGCCAGCAGCTATCATTCTCTCTTTCATCCGTATAATTCAAGCGAAACCCAATTTGCCTGGTGTGGGATGTGGGGTTAATTGGGTGTTTGAATAAATATTTTAATATTAAAATGAAATAAAGCCAATTAAAAATCCATTCTGAACAAACCTTTTCGATATTTTTTAAATAACTCACTTTTAAAATCCTATATCACCCCACTGCGCCCAAAATTAGGCAAAACGCCATCAACGCCGTGTGCAGTCAACAACGTGCTCCCGGCGGCGGGGCACAGTTAATATGCCACATGGAAGGGGGGAGGGGGCACTTCCCCGCCAAAGGACGTGGTGTAGGGCACCGGGCACAAGTGGTTCCTGTCAGCGGAAGCTCTTTGAATTACGGTTGTTGATTAGGGCAATGTCCGTAAAATTAATCACCACCTTGGTCACCATGGCGCCATCATCGTCTCGTTGGTCATCGTGTGGATTGGAGTGGCGTAAGTGTGAGGTGGATGAGGGGGAAGGGAGGGGGGGGGGGCTGAAATGTCGTGATAATAGTTGAAAGCAAATTCGTGCTTATCTTGAGGAAACTAGAAAGAAATCTGATTTCGCCGTACTTAATGTGGTATAATCAAGCAAATTATTATGAGATATGGGGGTTTCAAAACATAATTTTTCTGTTGAGACTTATTTATCATTTCAAAACTCATATTCACAACATATTTGGCCAAAAATATTTAACAAATTTGCAACTCTCTGCGAAAATCAAAAATGATTCTATATTTTAAATTTTTGCTTATATTTTGTGGAGGGCCTCTATATGATCCCGATTAGTTTGTCCTTGCAAGTCTCCAGTCTCCAATTTTCAAACTTTATTTTTTAAAGATGATGTTGTTAAGAGAAAGTCTCAAAACTCGTAATTTTTTATCAACAAAAAAACAATATAATTTAGGTTTTCCAAACATCATTTCGTGTAGTGATTTTTTATGGCAATAAAATAATAATTCTGGTGGCCTACCAGTAAAAAAATATTAGAATTTCGGATCAATTTAAAGGATTAACTTGATCTAAATACAAAATGTGCCATTGTAGAATAATAATAATTCTACAATTATTATTCTACAATGACATTGTAGAATATTAATTATTCTGAAATGACACATTTTGTAAATATTATACAGCAATTTCATTTGAAAAGAGCCTAAACTGAAAAAAAAAGTTCTCCGATCGACCTTTACATTTTTCCTGGGGTTCCTTGTAATTAAACCCATATTTTTTCGTTTGGTCATTAGGGTGACCTACATCGTGCTAGGATGGTTAAAAAATTGCTATCTTTGTCATTGTTCGCAAAAAAAACGCTTTTTTTCAAAAAATCATATCTCTGCGTCATTTTATACGCTTTTAGTTGTCTTAGACGCAAAAGTAATGCAGAGCTCATTTCGCTGTATATTCAAAATCAATTATCTGCATATCATAAAAGATTTTCAATGAGCAATACCTTCAAAAAAAAAATACCGTGCAGCATTTTTTATTTATTTTTAAAATTACCTGCCTTATGGTAATTCAAACAAAAAAACAAAGTTCTGATAGACTGATAAGCTATTTTTCGAGTTAAAATTTAAAACTTTGCAGCATTTCACGGCATTGACCAGGTTCCACGGCCAAGGGCATATTTCACGGATTCCTTGTTTGGAAATTGAGTGCTCTTTGGATGACACCTACAATACATATTTTTTATTGTTTTCTTCATATGGTGGGTCTGACTCCCCTAACTTTTGGTATACTTTGATATATCGGCAGGCATGTTCTTTGACGCTTAAAGTTTCATTTTGAATTCGATTTAACATAAAAAATAACGCTTAAAAAAAATAAATGAATTAAATTAAATTTAAGTACAACTTTTACAAAATCATAATGCGGTGGCAAAATGTTTGTTACCCTACAACCCATACAATTTTTGAAAATCTTAAATTACACATAATGAGGTTCTAGCTTTTAGTGAAAATATTTAAGTGATGAAATTGCATTTTTTTAGAGTTTGACTTTTCCTTCTTAATAGTTTTTCAATAAGACGGCAAAGTAACCCCTTTACGCCTATGATGTTTACATATATCGCAAATATGGCTAAATGGCATTAACTGAAAAAATGACACTTTCCAAACCAGATCAGATGCTTGGGCTGTGCTCCATTGCAAATCTTTGTAAAATTTTCCATTCATTCGAAAAAAAAACTATATGTTTTGTTTGTTGTGGCTCTTTGAAATGTTCAAGTTAGTTAAAATTTTTAATAATTTTAATTTTAATTTTAAATTGAAAAACAATGGTTAATTGAAAAACAATCAAACTTTGCTAGGCTGTATCTCATAAACTAGGGGGAATGCTCAAATTCTTGAAAGGTTGTTAAGGATTTGGTTCTTCTTCCATCGTAGGGTTGATTCTTACTTATAAGACAAATTATTTAGCTAATCTATTAACCCTCTTTAACCTAACCCAGCCTTTAGACGGGCTTCGATCTAAAAAATCGCCAAAAATCCAAAATTCCAACCTTTTTTGATCTTTAAAAAGCATTGGAAAGAAGAACTCTTAAAATTTTAGAAAATTTCAGGGATGGAATTGAACTTGTTTTTTGTGACTTTGCCAATGTTTTTAAAAAATGTATTTTTTTAGGGGTCAACTCTGGCTGTGTTTTTTACTAAAATTTTCTATATTTTCAGTAAAAAGAAGTATGCAGTAATTTTTGTAGTGTCCCAGACTATGCCTCTACGCATTTTTTGCAATTGAAATGATGATGGTGCCATTCTATAGCAGAAAATGAGGACAACATGCAAAAACTTCAAAAAGTGACTTAAAAACATGAGCAAATTAGATAGGCAAGATGTAATGATAGGAGGTGGTAGAATATTCCAAATACCATCAAAAACAAACATAAACTAGACAAGATAAAATATCAAATTAAAATACTAAAAATAAAACAAGAAATCATAAAACAAGAGAAGTAACGTTTTTCGTAGAACAAAAAATACTCAAAATGACCTCCCTGAACACGGGAAAAATAAATATTTTCAAATAAAAAAAAAAATGGGCATTAGAGTGTTAATAGAAAATTGTTTGCGCACATCGATTTAAGAGGCTGTATTCTAATCTTCTAATAAGCCAACATCAGGTGCCAAATATAAATTTTTCCTTAAGTTATTCTAGTTTAAAAATTGAAGGAATTATTCCCAGATTTTTTTAATTTAGAAACAGGGACTTAACTTGAAACAATTCCATCATATTCTAATGTGACCTTCAATTATCCTTTAAACATAAAGATCTAGAGAACGGTGCATGTAATCAATACTAAGTTTGAATTGAATTGAATTTCAATTAAGTGTCTAGATATAATGTAACAATAAAAGCACCTCAATTTAGCTCTGGGTGGGGAGGATTCAAACATGTAAAACTTTAATGTTGAACGTTCTGAAACAAAAATCAACCCCTAAATTTGACGGACAAGTCTATTTCAGTCCTGATGAGCTAACAATTACCGCCCGATAATTGGCCCATCAATTCCAACTCTCGTCAGGTTGTTCCGACAACTTTCGCTGCCTCTTAAACTATCGAAAAGAAGAGAATTCCCCTGGAGGAGTGCTTTTTCGTTTGAAAAGCCCCACACCGTAGATAGCCAGGCCGTTAAGATTTATCTCGCCGGCAAACAAATCCCACCAAGGTTGAGGCCCGAGCACGCAAAAAAAAAAGAAAAACAAAACACTCGACAGCTTTCGACGGACTTAGAACTTTTCAGGGGGAAAGGTGGGTGTTTTTTTTTTTTTTGTTGAAACTGGAAGTTTGCAAAATTAGTGAACCTTAGGATCGGTAGAAAATCGCCCCGGAGAATTTGAAACTGTTTACCAACACGTGGTTTCAATATAGTGAACCGTACCTTAGTTCTGGCTCAGGTTGCGTTCCCAAAGTTTTTCCATTAACATTTCCATCGTGGCTTTGGTCTGTGCATAATCTCGCAGGAATAAAGAGTTTTCTTGAGGGGGTTTCCTCACCCTTCCACCCAACTCGATTGATGATCTTCCAACTCATCAGTCTGGTTCAGATTGCTCCACCTGCCCCGAAATGGTCCGAAAAAAAAAACGATTTAGGGCTTGGGAGGAATGAAATGAAAATAACCTTCGGAAGCATAAAAAAACTGAAATTTGCATAATTTAGGCCGACTAAAGCCGATGTTGTTGATGTGTGCTGCGAGGATCTGGGGAAGGCCGTTCGGTTTGTTAAGAAGGTTGTTATGGGAAAAGTCGACCTTCCGGCGTTCGAATACATTCCCTCCCATTTAGGGCCAGACGGAAACCAACTTGGTAATCTTGCTTTGATATGATTATTGACCGTTTCTTGAAAAAGGGAATGATTTTATGCTCGTATGTGAGGCTCGGCAACAAGAAATATTCATCATGAATTTCCGAGTGAGTGAGAAAAACTCAATTACTTTGAAAACCCATTTCCAATTATTTGTTTAGCAAAATATTTGTACAAGTTCTGTGCTGGCCATAATGTGCAATACATTAATTTCTTTGCTTCGTAAAAAAATATATTTTTCCAGAGAAGCCATTTTGTATGTTTGGTTCATCCATACAAAGTTGTAGGTCATGATCAGGACTATTCAGAACAACTACTTCAAAAGGGTTTTAACATGTTGTTTCCTGTAACACGAGCTATAATTTTGGTGCGTCTTAACAACAGCTCATCCGGGAAAAGCATGTGAGGTTACTTACAGCTTTGCACCACTACAAGATTAAGTTGACATGCTGTATCCACTGGTAAGCACTCGGAAGTGTTTCAAACGACCTTACAAGACACTAATATGTCCCGCACTATCAGCAAAACCTTGGTCCTCCGACTAGCTGCTTACATCTGCCGTAAATAAGTTGTTATTGCAGTTGGATTAAGTCATATTACTGGTAGGTACTTTCCCCCCCACCCAGCATCACCCTCTCGCTTTTCGTGATTTTCAAGACAGACAAAACAGCCGACTAGTCTGCTCAACGAGATAACAAAAAAGCCATCGCCAGCCACTCTGCTTACAAAGCTCCCTCCGGACGAACTCCGACGACGACGACGACGTTCCAGTGTGTCCCAGTTCAAACATCATTCCATCATCATTGAGACTTCATCTCTGGGGCCGCGGCGGTAGAGCCACGCGGACTTTGACGTGGCGAGGACGCCAGATAACGAGTCAGCGGGCAGGAAGATGAAACTTGTCCGTCTCGGGCAAGAAGGGGGTGTGCCATAAAGGCCGCAAGTGGCAAAAGTCAACCGCAATATCAGCGGCGACCGGAGAAGATAAGTCCTGGTTTTGCAGTGGCAGTGGCTTTTGGAGATCGTTGAGATGGGTCGGTTAGGGCTAGGGATAGGAGCGAAATATTATTTTCCACCCAGAACGGGGAGTAATCCGTACCGCACGCAAGGAAATACGCCCTGTTTTACAACTTACGCATTACTTTTGTACTTCTACGTTGACCACCACCCAAGTAGCACTCATAACTTGTCGTCTGTTGAATAATAGTTAGACAGCTGTTTTTAATCAACATACGAGAAAAAATTTCAACGTTAGTTAAATAACAGTTTGTTTCACTACTTGTATAACTGACTTATGTAACTCTTGAGATTTTTGCCACACAAGTGTTAAAACACAGTCAACTTCACTCTTTTCCAACTCTAACACACAACAAAGGGAATATACACTCGCTCCTAACTCCATCCAATTTGCTGATTTTCACTATTTAAACAATTTATTTTGGAACAATTTTGAAAGAAAGTTGCTTGCTCACTTCCTAATGAGCTATTTATCACTTTATTTCACTTGAAAACACTTTTTATGAGCTGTAATTGAACGTCAAAGGGTGATATGCCAATATGCTGTTCCCTCATCTGCAATGTTTTACTTGAAAACAGTTTGTTGAATAAAAACAATATTGCACTGTTTATTTCAATGCTTATCTAACATTGCCATGTGATGGCATCTTCTAAAAAATGGGCGTGGCCAACCATTCTATGAATAACCTTAGGTTTTCTCGCTTTGTTACACAAATGTTATCGGAGAATGGATTATATAACTGATGCTCAACATACATATTCAACTTGACATTTCGTGTTGTAAGGTGGTGTAAATTTGTACATGAGGAATTTAGAGTTTCAAAAATGTTTATTTATTGAAGATTGCAATAGTTTTGATTGTTGACCGATTCATTTGTGAACATATCGCTGGTAAAAGCTACACAAATTATCAGCTTATAGAGTTTATGATAGAGAGAACAACAAATCAAAACCATACCGATTTTCGGTTTGTTATAACAAAGTTATTGTAACCCTCACACGGCCAACACGTCCGCTCCGTGCTGCGATCAAATCTCAACTGCCGTTTGACATTGACTCTCTCGCTCCTGTCCGTTCGTTCGTCTGACAGATATCTCCGCTACACGCAGAACTCTGTTTACTCATTTTATGTGTAAGCGCTACTCTTGGAATAACTTATAACTCTACAGTTATATAGTGGAGTTATAAAAACTGATTTGAAACAAACTTATATAACTTCAATTCCAATGACAGCCTTCGTTGGAATTAAGTTCTTTAGCTAACAAAACAGACAGCAGCCTTCTTATTGACGCATGGGCCAACTTGTACTATGAAGCCTCGTGGAGAGATGTGGAAGCGCGCCTGGACCTGCCGTGGAGATAACAACAAATCGTCAAAGTCATCGGATTGAATCTTGGGAAAGAGGAAGTTCATCAAAAAAGGAAAATCTAAAAGTTCGCCATGCAGTGAATTCCACACTAATCACATGAGCGCCAATGATTTTCTTTTTTTTAAATTCAATTTCGAATTATTTTAAATGAATCTTGCAGAAACAAGCGTACTTTTTTTATTAGCTTCGTCGTTGATTGAAATTCTAATAAGAAACGTTTGTTTACATGTAAGTTAGTCGACGGTTAGACAGCTGTTTTCAATCTAACTTTCCTTTCCAGTGTGCGCTTTGATTTGACAGCACAGCCATAAACCACGCCCCCTTTTATTCGTTGAATCTCTTGTTAGATGGCACAGTGTTGTCAAATACATTTGTACAACTTACTCTGATAACTTGCAGCTTTTTCTGGCAAGTTGTACAACAAAAAACAGTGCGCTTTTTCCAGTTCACAGGAGTTGTAGAACAAGTTGTGGTAACGAGACGGATTGGTTATACAACCAGTTAGGAAAAAGTTTTGACATTGCGTAAGAATTTCAAATGAAAATTAATTTTCCGACCTGAATAAGAATCTGTATAAATAAAAATATTCTATCAGGGTAATTCTCTGCCTCTTCGATTTGCGTGAAAAATTATTCGATGTCTCGTGACGGAGGGGCGGTAAGACCATTTCCATTTTTGAATATTTAAAAAAGACGTAATTATTTAAATAATTTGCAGACTGAAATGTATTTTTTATCGAAAAAAGGTGCTGATGGTTATGTTACACATGACCAGTATGTCAATGGAATTTGCATATAACTCTCGAAATAAAATCTTCTCTTAATCTCTCTGAAATTAAAAACAGTTGTAACTGTCAAACCGCTTATGTGCCCATTAAAAAGTTTGCTTCAATTTAAGCATAAAATTGTTTCCTGATTGGATCTGTAAATGCAACAATTTGCAGAGAACTGGACAATTAGAAATCCATAAATTGAGATCAATGAGAACTTAACTATTAGTCAGACTACTTATCCCGGACGTCACACCTAAATTTCACCCATCTTGGACGAATCCTCTCCAGATTTTTCAAGATACAACTGTTTCTTGAGAAATTTGGTGGCCCTGTCTTCGTCCCCTCGGTCTCGGCATATTTGGCCAATACTCTGAGCAGCAGCAGTTGGGCGGTGGTCTGGATTTCGTGGGAGGACATGGTCGCCAGATGTCATTCACAAAGATGTTCATGATGTTCATGGCTATAGGCGAAATTCCCGTGTCCGGTTGGACCTACACGGAACAAAATCAATTCTCGAAATCGTGAAATAAATTCACAAATGCGAGAACCACGAAGGAATTTATGCACGTTTATAGTGCAAATGCACCATACTCATGAATAAATTCCTTCGTGGTTCTCACATTCGTGAACTTAATTCACGATTACGAGAATTGATTTTTTTCGGTGTACTTCAGCACCATGAACTAATCTCTCTGGGAGAACCTTCCCTCAGGGCACCAGCCACTCCAGGTTGTGGCCAATACTGTCATACTGCCCATGTTCGCATCAATGTCCCATATGCAAAGACAGCCAGCTGAGAAAAACGCATTTAAAGTTTGTCCCATACATAAGGCTACGTGTTATGTTTTCGCGAAAAAACTGGATTTTTAGAACAAAGTACTTGATGTTATAGGCTCTTTTGAAAGAACACACGATTTTGAACTAAAATTTTTGTAATAAGTTATCGCAGTTTAAGTAAAAAAAAGTCGATTTTTTGCCGTTTTCGTCATTTTCTCATTTTTACGCCTGGCGCGTCGAAAAACCCAGTTTTTATTTTACAATCGATTTGTTTCCCGTGAGTTCAATTAGTTGGGTGGTGACGCGCGGTCAATTATGTGGCATTGTGTGTGAAAAGAAAAGAATTTTATTTCGTGTTTCATCCTGGTTGGCTTGCCCACAAGCAGAAGAAAATCAGTTCAATTTGTTGGGTGGTGACGCGCGGTCAATTATGTGGCATTGTGTGTGAAAAGAAAAGAATTTTATTTCGTGTTTCATCCTGATTGGCTTGCTCAAGTCCTTCCTACATCATCGTTGATCGGGAGGCACGACGTCGTGTGAATTGTTGCATTAAAATAAGTTTAAGTGTTACTGTAAATGACTGTAAAAAAGTCCTTCCTATATCATCAATGTCGTCTGGGTAATCGTGATGAAAAATTACATTTATTCAGTATGGGAGTGTTTTGGTGTGCTAATTAGAAAGACCTTCCCATAGCATCGTTGCTCGGAAGGCTCGCCGACGGGTTTGTTATGAAAGTCCTCCCCATAGAATCGTAGCTCGGGAGGCATCGAAAAGCCAATACCTTATCCTACTAACCCAAAAAAATAATAATCACGTGATGCTTGAAGGAGATGCTGTGGATTCAACGGTCTCAAGCGGTATCAACAAGTATATAGCGAAAAACTATGTGCTTGATGAGTCTGCAACTTCAACTATCGGACTAACATTCCTCCCTTTTGTTGAACTGCAGGCTTCTTGGGAGGGCGCCGGTATTGACTAATAAAGTCGGGGTCTTCAGGGGTTAAACAGTGAACGGATGGTTGGCTCCCACTGATCATTTTTGATTCATTGTTTAACTTCAGCTGATCTGTCAATAACGGAGTAGCAGCTCATTGGCAGTCAACCATGCTCATGCTCATACAATCGATTTGTTTCCCGTGTGCTCCTAAAATCGCCTTTAAGTAGGCTACATTTTGTCGTGATTTCGTAGGTTTATTTAACACTGGAACGCCCAACGCATGGCCAACCTACACGGACGCCCAAGCCTCCCAAAAAAGGTCCGAGAACCAGCGAGTTGAAGTTACCGTTCCAACTTTTTTGGAGCCTTGGGCGTTGAAATATTAACAGAGTTCATTGGATTCCAATAGGAGCTTTCGAAGCTTCTAAGCTTTATATCGTTTTCAAAGTTTTCAATGCTCGCGACGCCAATGGCTATCTACCTAAATTATTGCGATTGAGTGTGTAGTGGTGCGGTTGTAAAAATAGCTATCTCTGACTCTCTCACTTTCGTAGATGCTATGCTAATATTATATTGGTGAAAATTGCGTTTTCAACTTCTTTTAGAAAACACATAATTAATAATACCTTGCTTGCATCATAAGTTTTTTTGTATACAGTCGATGTTATGAATTGAAAGAAGTTATATTCTTTAGTAAGAAAGGCTCTATCTCACCCCTGGTGGGATTAAATCGGGTTTTTAAGATGTACCTACTCTGAAATAAAAAAAAGTGTACCAGATTCCTAAATTCTAGGAATTTTGCCTCCTAAGTACTCCAAAAAACCCAATAACTAAATAAGGAAAGGAGTCAAAATTCCTTGAATTTAGGAATTAGATACTTTTTTATAATTTCAGTGTAACAACACCTAAGAAAAATATATTTTTAACAGGTTTTGTGGATAAAAAACATAAAAGAACTGCTCTGCCCATGATTGCATAAATGTCCCATATGCATTTTCATCGTTTTGGAGCTATTGCCTCGTGTGCCATTTCAGAAAAGCCTACAACATCCAAAACAATTTATTTGATCGATTATTTGCTTTGTTATAATATTGCTCGCATCATTTTGCTCATGCTCAAGAAAATCGAAAACATAAACCGTTTACGCACCACCGATTGCAATTATAACTTTCAACCATTAACTATTCCCCGTATTCTTTCCCACATCAAAGCTGCTGCTTCTGCTCGTGGTCATCTGGAAATCATGGTCATATTTCCCACAATTCTTTGAACAATTTGAAACCACCACCAGCGAACGGCTAGCAGCTTTTTCTTGTGGCGGAAAGAAAACCCATCGGTGGCAGCTTTCGTAATTATCTGCTGTTTTTCCATCTTTTCTCCGTTTTTTTTTCATTCTTTTTTGCAGACCTTGAATTCCCCAACACGGAGTGAAAACGACCGCCGTCGGAATCAGTGAAAAACAATTTTCCACCGCGATCTCGATCGAAGCGGACAAGCGCAACAACCCGAAGAAACAACTCGTTTTCAGGAAGCAAAAGAAAAGTGCGAGGTTAAGCTGTGAAAAGTGAAAAATTGCAGGGAGGTTAGCCCCTTGTAGGGTTGCAAGTTCACGTGTGTGTTGTAACGTAACGGTTGAAAAGTGCACCGTAATATTGCGCAGGATGGCCGACGGAAGCGAAGAAAGTGCGACTTGACAGCGATTAGAAAATAAAATGAAAGTTGTTATTTCTGGCTGCAAGTGGATTTGCTGTGAAGAAAAAAAAAGGAAGAATGACTGGTTGAGAAGGGGCACTTTAGGTATCACAGTGAGTTTAATGTTTTGCCTTTTCCCTACGTTATGGTGACGGTAAATTGCCCTATTCGAGCAGAGTAGAGTATGTTTGCTAGGGTGCTCAGAAAAAATGTATCCTGCTCCTGAAATCTTTTTTTTTGGGTTGTTTGAAACTTCTATAGCAATTTTGGGGTGAAATTGGTTATGATTGGCCCATTGATACCCGATGCCTTTTACCTTTTTTATTCGCCAATAACATTTTGGGATCGAATTTTACAGCATTGGTATGTTCTAGTGCGGCCATCCCGGGAATTCCCGGGACAAAAATCACGGGATTTTTCCAAAACCAGGAATTTTCGAATCCCGAGATTTCTTTTCTAATTTGTTCCGAGAATTCTAAAGTTGAAAAAAATATGAAATTTTGGCCCGGATTTTTTTTTGTTGTGGAAATACATTCATAGTTGAATACATTTTCTATTTAACTCTCTTTTTTTTTTTAAAAAAAAAGACTGGTTATTACATTTACGAATATTAATAATTCCAAAAATTGTAAAAAAAATCATATTAAACTATTCACACTGTAGTCCCCGTTTTTTTCCCAGTTGGCCAAAGCAGAATAAAAAACAAAAATATATTTTTTTTATCTCTTTTAAGGGGTTACATACAAACTGAAAATATATTAAATCCACTTGAAAGATGATCACTCCTGAAAATTTCATGAAGATATTTCATTATTAAACTAAATAAGAGACGATTTGCGCACAAAATTTTGCCATGCGCAAAGCAAACTGTCAAACTTTGTAAACATGTTTTTCTCAAGATAGGATGGACCAAATCGGCTGAAATTTGGGGAGAAGAATCACAAACCCTCCCGAGTGCATGACGATGCCCGATTCTTAAATTTTGCTTGTTTGAAAAATGCAAAAATCGAAAGCTCTCTAGCTTTTAAATGAAAAACATAAAAATATTTTTATCTTGAAAATCGACCTTGTCAGGCACACGGAACCAGTTTAACGAGAGTTCACCAAAATTATGAGCCGATTTGGTTAGATCAGTGTTGAGATATCGTGGCACCCGTTTTTTGAAACTGCCAACTTCAAATTGTTATATCTCGGCAATAGTACAACCAAAAGTTTTCAAATTTATTTAGTGAAAGATTAAAATATATATTTTAATGTCTTGAAAACGGATTTACAAAAGTTTTAATGTGTTCTCATACCAACCTCTGACATTTATGCCGATTTACATTTATGTAACCCCTTGAGCTATTTGAAAACTGTCGTCTATGTTTAGATTGAAGTGTAAATATCACCAATTAATATAAATGAGCTGATTCAATTATTTAAAGCTTGAAAACATAACAAATATAATGAAAATATAGATTTTATGACTTTTTAAAAAAAATCTCGGGATTCTTGGAATTTACGGGATTTTAAAAATATTTTTCCCGTTTCCCGGGAAATTCAAAACCCGGGAAAATTGGACGCCCTAGTATGTTCTACAAAGTTGTAGAGCACTAATTTTTCAATGAAAATCTCAGTTTTGGTAATTTGGACCAGAGTCATAGAAGTTTTGAAAAAGCCCCATGTTCTGGGCATTCTAACAGATTCAAGGCGGTATCAAAAACACCTAATAAACAAAAACTGGAAATGTTTATTGGACCTTTTCAAAAAAAAAAACTCTTGAACTGAACACTTTTTCTTCTTTTGAAAAAATTGCCTTTCCAAAATAAACAAAAACGTGGGATTAATATTTTTTAATGAACCATGTAATTTACGAGAATTTGAAAGTATCAGAAATTTTTTAATCAGCTCATCTGCGCATCAGCTTTAATCAGTTCAGCGAATAACTTATTAATTATTTATGATTATCGTTTGTTTAATTTACGTTTAAAATTATCTGCTCTGTTTTATGAAACTTCCCGTAGTTCAACTGAAATATATTCCAATATAATATACATTATATCATTTAGTTGTAACGTTATTGTTCCGTTGCTTGAATAACTTGGAAATTGCAACGTTTTCACATTTAAAACAAAATTAAACAGTACAATTCGATGATGATCCGTGACAATTCAAGACCAAGCAGTAATAAACTTGGACTGTATGTATTCAATTTTTCGAAGTACCTTCAGTAAAAAAAATTGTTTTAACAAAAATATGTGTGCATTTTATACAAAATTATAATGTTTTGTTTTAAGTACTTATAAAGTTATACTTTGAACGAATTTAGCGTTCGGAAGATAATCAAAAAGTCGACTCATAAAGTTCGAAAAACTATCAACAATGATAATCAAAGTTATTAATACAGAACTTAAATGTTTAGATCATGTTGCTCAAAAAAAAAAAACACTTCTTAGGTGGATAAAGTCATAGTTTTTTTTGTCTTGCTAAATTATAAGAAATATTTAACTCGTGAAAGATTCCCTGCCAATTAGGTCTCACCTTTTAATGCACTGTCTCCAAGACTAAATCTTCAGCTGACTTGCTCCATTTAATGACCTCCATCTGATGGCCACTATAAATCCATAAAAGTGAAAACATTGTCACCTCATAATAGCTCGGGAAAAGGCCAAACATCACAGCTTATTCTTGCTCTCCGTATTCTTTGTCCCCAGGTAGTGTAAACCCAAGTCAGTGTTCCAAGTGTCTCTAATGGCTGATAAACGTGCAAACATCAAGACGACACCTCAGAACGATTACAATGGCACTCTGCCGCTGATGGAAACAACGATAATGTTTTATATATTCATCGTCACCGTACCTGGCTCGATTGCGAACGAGGCCAAGAGTCGTCCTTGGTCCTGCTAGGGTGAATTCGCTCTACTTTCCTCCAAGGAGGATGACTTTCCACAGCAGCAGTGACGGAGTCAACGGCGAGGACGACCGTGTGCCACTCTGGCCAAATGCCACGGCAAAGGTCCTCACGGCGTTGCTCACCACCCTGTCCTCGACTACACCCACACCCACCCAACAACTTCATCCGGTGGGAGCACTTTGGTCGACCTCCACACCCGCCAGCAGCCCGCCGGCCATGGCCGGAACGCCAGACCTGGCCTGGTTGGCCCTGTTCAACTATAGCTTCGTCACGGGCACGCCACCTGGCGGCACAAACTTCACCGGCAGCGTTCACCCGCCCCAGAACGATTCCCTGCCGTACGACCTGCTCGAACTGGACCGGTGCGATCCGGGCAACGCACACTTTGAGTGTTCCGTGCAGGATTTCCTGGAGTATGCCCGGGGGCCCCAGCAGATGCCGCTGTCGACCGCACTATTGGTAAGTCGATTTAGTGAATCAAAGTTTACGGTTGCCTTTGAACTACATTTAGACTCTCCCCTTCGCTTGCCTCCCCTTAGAAATTCACACCTCCTCAGGACGTGTACATATTTTGAAAACGGCAAAACCACTTAATTAGTGGCTTTCCAGGAGTTTGGATAGATTTAACTATCGTGTTCGTGGCGACGAGTTTAGACGTAAACATGTAGACGCAAGATGACTGGGAGTTTGTTAACTGGATCCCATTAGATTGGTGATAAACATCGGCAGGGTTAAGGGTTTGGTATTACTCGGAATCTAGCTGGAGGGATGTTTTGATAGAAGACATTCGGATGGAAGAAATATAATTGTTCTGTTTGGAACACACGAATTTAATTCAATTTCGACCAACACAGAACAATTTTTAGGTCTACAAAATAATGTTCATTGATTGAAATTTCAAAAAAAAAAAGTGCTCACGCTGTTTATGGATGATCCCGTATCTTGGGAACGGATTCGATTTGTTGTCTTCTGTAAAGTGAAAGATTCTCCATAAGGCTCCGTAGAAAAAAAATTACTCGAAAATAAATTGCTTTACAGTGCCACACGGTGGGTAAGACGGGGATTATTATGCAACTTGCATGCACCTCGGAAATTCCTTCTGAAGGTTGTTGGGGGGACTATTCTGAGTCAGAAAAATCGATTCCCAAAATATTCTGTCGGTGAAAACTGGTTTTATCTCGATTTGAAGTTAAAAAAACCTGATATATCACCTAAAACCTTAAAAATACGTCTAAAATCCCGGTCTAACTCAGGACAAAGATACACATTTTCATCAAGATATCAATTCTTAGTTCCTAAAATATATTCCTGATATATAGTACACCTTAAATCGACCCATTACTTGAGTCCCAGCGTCATCAGGAGGTGTAAAATAGTGTTATTTCTAAAAAAAATATTCTCATTTTGCTCTGGTAAATACTGTTATGTCTGAATTCAAAAACTAATGTTGCAGCATTGTTGCAAACAAAATGAAGAACAATTTTGCAGAAAAAAGTATGAAATTTTATCTATTTCCAGTTATGTCTATTTTAGTGGGAAAATTGTTGCCAATTTTCAAAATTCATCGATATTTAACTCATTTCTGTTATAAACAGCTACTACGATCATACTCAGTACGATGTAACAAAAATTACAGTTTGGCGGTCATTCAGGGGCTGGTTACGGTGGGCATACTGAGCTCAAATCCCAAATATGAGCTTGATTGAACTCAACTTGAGCTGGCGTTTTGCATTTGAATTTAATGGGATTTAACCCGTAGAAAACATCTTTTTTTCAAAAATGAAGATTTTAAAATCATTTTGGCCACTGAAGCGTTTATTTTCAACATCATTGGCGTGTAAGACAGATCGTTGCGCATGTTTTTCAAATCGAGATAAAACCAGTTTTCACCGACAGAATATTTTGGGAATCGATTTTTCTGACTCAGAATAGTCCCCCCAACAACCTCCAGAAGGAATTTCCGAGGTGCATGCAAGTTGCATAATAATCCCCTTCTTACCCACCGTGTGCCATCCCGCTTTTGGCAAAAATTATATGCTACTAAGTGTCCGGATTTTGAATCATCACGTTACAAGCCTAATTTAAAAAAAAGTGAACTTAGAGGACAAAAAATTGCTCTGAACTTTTGTAATGAATATAATGAATATTTTGACATTTTTTAACCCACGCATAACATTTCAAAAGGGCCTCAAACATATATTCATATGAACAGAGCAAAATTATAATTGTTTGTCAAGGGCCTGGATAAAAGCAATTAAAAAATATTTTTTAAATGTTTGGTTGTTTTTGAAATGAAAATGATTTAGTAACTTGTTCAAACAATATACTTTTATTTTATTTGAATTGAACCAACATACTTTCCAAAATACATATATTGATTCATACAAGCGCTCAATTCTCATAAAAACCATCATCCGGGGGAGGATGTAATTTATGAAACCACATTCACGGCCATCCCTATCGCCTTCAGAGATCGTCCCGAATGCGCGTGTGGTGTGGCACAATTTACCATTTGTTTGAGACATTGCCAAATTCCAAGGTGTGCCGTAAAAGCAAATTTATATCGCAATTGTAACGGTCTGCTTGGAAGGTGGCTCATTTCATTGACTTTTATACGGCTCGATTTCCGAACGCCAAAAGTCAGGGGCGTCCCTTCTGGAGAGTTTGAACAAAATAAATTCGAAATTTTGTCTGCATTTTTTTTGGATGGCAATTTATTCGAAACACTTGTTTTACTTGAACATGAAAAAAAGCAAAAATCGCATCAAATTTGTTCAATTTTTCAATCATTTTTTTCGCCCAACGCCAATGTTCACGTAACTTCCAATGGCATCCCAAATTATTACCCTCAATTCACGTTTGGTACCTGCGAAAGCCATTATTGGAAGCGTAGCTGCGTTTGGGATCCCATTTAATCCCAAAGTGTGCTTTAATGCGTGTAACTTTATTTTGGTTGGTTTCATTACATCTCAATCCGGAAGTGGTCATTTGAACGAGATTTGCACAGGATTGAAATTTTGTCCTGTTCCTCCTCCATCAATCTAACGCGGTGCTGGTGTTGCCACAAATTTGCCAAAATTTATGGCGATCTATGCTTGGGGAGACGATATTTCATCGTTTTATTGCTTGCTCTTTGAGTGGTAGAAGCGATTTGTTGTGTTTACTGAGTCTATATTATAACTGTTCAAGGTACGATGTTAAATTTAGTAGCTTTATTTTGGGTATTAAAATTGATAACTGTGGAAGTAGCAGAGCGAAGCCATTACTTTTTTAATAAGCAGAAATCAAACAACAATATACTAAACAATTGTATTATTGCAGACTTATAAATCAGAAATAACATCCCTTGGCATTTTAATTGGCAAAAGTTCACAAAAGTACTGAGCATAAAGTTTAAATTGTTATCATCTGTTGTTGCCGGACGTATGTAGCAATAAACTTTCTGTATTGAATACCATTTCATGGAATTTCATTACCGTCCCATTGTTCAGTACATTTCAATTTTGAAGAACGAGGACAATCGATGCTGGAATTTGTCCTTTTGATAAAGTTTATACCTCAGCACAACAACTTCCGGACAAGATGAAAGAATCTCTCAGCTTCCCACGCCAGAATTGCAATTTTGTTTCTTCCTGAAAAGCAAAGAATGCTGAAATTGAAAAACATTTTTCCCACCGTAAAGCGTTAAGCCAATCATACTCCAAACCCAAACAGAAACTGGTGGAACAGGAATGTTATTTCTAACACCTGGGTTTGAACAAAAATAAACTACGAAGCGATGTCATCTCAAAGTGCTAGTTTCTATAAAGCAAAAGTACTCAATTGTTAAATTTTTACAATTACTGTTAATCTATATTCAAGCAATCATGTCATGGTAAAGGCTCTTAGAAAAGCAACCTAGGCTGTTTTTCTCCGCCAAAATAAACGATAAAGCGAGGAAATTTTCCCGATAAACACCATCACCGAAAAGCCTTTTCTATTAGACGGGATTGGCTTTAATGCCTTAAGTGGCACCACTCAGTTCGGCGCTTTTCTCGGTTGGAATTTGTGAAACTAATTCCATTATCATTTTCCCGCAGATTCATAATATCCGCCAGATCGGACGGTCTTTTAATTTTGTATACTTGTGAATGGCCTTGTTGAGATTCTGAAAAGTGTTTTCTGCTTTTTTATCAGTCAAATTGGAAAAAAATTGTTGCAATATTAAAGCAACTAATTTGCGTTAAATAGTCAAAGAAAATCCGGAAGCAAAAAGAACTTTTTGATTAAATCGTTTCAACTGGGAATAAAACGCATCGTGAAAAATAAGCCCCAGGTAGACAACCGTGTGCGCAAATACCAAATTGCGAAACTTTGTTCTCCCCCTGGCCGTATAATGCAGAGCGGTGAGGAGTCGAAAGGAATGGAACCTAATACTTTTTGAAATTTACATTTTATTTTCACTTCTTCCCGGAAAGCCCAAATTGGTGTCTAAGAATGGGATTAAGTTAGCGACTGAGCTTGGAAATTATACTCCTAAGGCAAAAATCTTTGAAATTGCTTTCGATGATGGTGATTCGGTGGGAATATCATAATTTGTGTACTCACTCTCCTTTATGCTCAATTATATTTGGATACTTTAAAGTGAACACACGATTGATCAGAATTATTTTTAGGATTTTTGGGCGGTGGAGTAATTTGATACAAAGTGCGTTAATTCGGAAAGTTTGGTAAGAGTGAAGAAAAAAAGGATTTATGACTATCCGGGAGCGGGTAAATAACAAAGAAAGTTCCAGGGAATAGCTCACCGTATTAGTGATACTAAGATTTGGTATCCATACGTTCTTGAAAATCACTACCAATATTTTACTATCTTATCACATGCGACTTTGAGCCAAATCAAATAAGGAGCTTAATAAAATCATAAAAATCATTTGATTCGAAAAATGTTGAAAGATTTCTCAATAATTTTTGTTCAAATAGCTGAATAACATCAAGTACGATTTCAACCTTTGTTCACTATCTCCACATGTTTCTTAAATTATTTAATTCCTTCAGTTGATGTTTCCAGCATGTAAATTAATTGCAGGCCCCTTGAACCATTAAATATTAACTGCAGAATGTTGAGACGTTTTACGAGCTGAACGACGTGTGCACTATCATAGTGCTACCGTAATGTTAAGTCATGAAATTGACTATATCAGTGCACCTTCGCTTATACACTTCCCGTGGGACTAGTTTAAATTCCAACTGCGAAACATCCAACTATTCCCCATCTGGTGCATAGGTAAATTTTATCTCCTTCTTGAAGCTACCGTACTGTGACAGCAGCTCACATGATAGTGGACAGTGGGACTTTGGGCATGACTTGAGGCAAAAAAATCAAAATTTAAAGAAATTTTATGATAAAAATTTTACAATTTTTAACAAATTTAAAAAAAATCATCAAATGACTCAAACAATTCTTACTGTTCACCTCGAAGAAACCAACCTTGCCACGAAGTCCCTTCTGTTGAATGTCTAAAATCATTTTCGACACCCTGGCGGTACCTTTCACACGGTGACTGTGTAATCCTTAAACTTTGGGCCCGCAAAAGGCAAAACCCAGTTGGATGCGGAATGTGGGCGCCGTAATTTTATCCCTTTGGAATTCACACCTAAGCTTGCACACACAAACTTGCCAGTGGTTTCTTCTGCTCACGGCCTGGTAGGAATTCAAGGATTTCTACACGTGCCCAAACACTGTTGTGAAACCACATTGGAGTTTATGGCTCTCTCGGTGTACTTCTCTTTTTAATTCGGTAGTGATGGTTTACCTTTTTCAGAAGGGGAAAGTTGTTGGTTGCACGTAAAGGAAATCAACCGTCAAAATTACAAAAAGGTAGAATCATAAAAAAACATAAACAATTGTTTAAAGCAACACAAAATACTACAATACTAAAATACTAAAATACTAAAATACTAAAATACTAAAATACTAAAATACTAAAATACTAAAATACTAAAATACTAAAATACTAAAATACTAAAATACTAAAATACTAAAATACTAAAATACTAAAATACTAAAATACTAAAATACTAAAATACTAAAATACTAAAATACTAAAATACTAAAATACTAAAATACTAAAATACTAAAATACTAAAATACTAAAATACTAAAATACTAAAATACTAAAATACTAAAATACTAAAATACTAAAATACTAAAATACTAAAATACTAAAATACTAAAATACTAAAATACTAAAATACTAAAATACTAAAATACTAAAATACTAAAATACTAAAATACTAAAATACTAAAATACTAAAATACTAAAATACTAAAATACTAAAATACTAAAATACTAAAATACTAAAATACTAAAATACTAAAATACTAAAATACTAAAATACTAAAATACTAAAATACTAAAATACTAAAATACTAAAATACTAAAATACTAAAATACTAAAATACTAAAATACTAAAATACTAAAATACTAAAATACTAAAATACTAAAATACTAAAATACTAAAATACTAAAATACTAAAATACTAAAATACTAAAATACTAAAATACTAAAATACTAAAATACTAAAATACTAAAATACTAAAATACTAAAATACTAAAATACTAAAATACTAAAATACTAAAATACTAAAATACTAAAATACTAAAATACTAAAATACTAAAATACTAAAATACTAAAATACTAAAATACTAAAATACTAAAATACTAAAATACTAAAATACTAAAATACTAAAATACTAAAATACTAAAATACTAAAATACTAAAATACTAAAATACTAAAATACTAAAATACTAAAATACTAAAATACTAAAATACTAAAATACTAAAATACAAAAATACAAAAATACAAAAATACAAAAATACTAAAATACTAAAATACTAAAATACTAAAATACTAAAATACTAAAATACTAAAATACTAAAATACTAAAATACTAAAATACTAAAATACTAAAATACTAAAATACTAAAATACTAAAATACTAAAATACTAAAATACTAAAATACTAAAATACTAAAATACTAAAATACTAAAATACTAAAATACTAAAATGCTAAAATACTAAAATGCTAAAATACTAAAATACTAAAATACTAAAATACTAAAATGCTAAAATACTAAAATACTAAAATACTAAAATACTAAAATGCTAAAATACTAAAATACTAAAATACTAAAATACTAAAATACTAAAATACTAAAATACTAAAATACTAAAATACTAAAATACTAAAATACTAAAATACTAAAATACTAAAATACTAAAATACTAAAATACTAAAATACTAAAATACTAAAATACTAAAATACTAAAATACTAAAATACTAAAATACTAAAATACTAAAATACTAAAATACTAAAATACTAAAATACTAAAATACTAAAATGCTAAAATACTAAAATACTAAAATACTAAAATACTAAAATACTAAAATACTAAAATACTAAAATACTAAAATGCTAAAATATAAAATACTAAAATACTAAAATACTAAAATACTAAAATACTAAAATACTAAAATACTAAAATACTAAAATACTAAAATACTAAAATACTAAAATACTAAAATACTAAAATACTAAATACTAAAATACTAAAATACTAAAATACTAAAATACTAAAATACTAAAATACTAAAATACTAAAATACTAAAATACTAAAATACTAAAATACTAAAATACTAAAATACTAAAATACTAAAATACTAAAATACTAAAATACTAAAATACTAAAATACTAAAATACTAAAATACTAAAATACTAAAATACTAAAATAATAAAATACTAAAATACAAAAATACAAAAATACAAAATAAAATACAAAATACAAAATACTAAAATACTAAAATACTAAAATACTAAAATACTAAAATACTAAAATACTAAAATACTAAAATACTAAAATACTAAAATACTAAAATACTAAAATACTAAAATACTAAAATACTAAAATACTAAAATACTAAAATACTAAAATACTAAAATACTAAAATACTAAAATACTAAAATACTAAAATACTAAAATACTAAAATACTAAAATACTAAAATACTAAAATACTAAAATACTAAAATACTAAAATACTAAAATACTAAAATACTAAAATACTAAAATACTAAAATACTAAAATACTAAAATACTAAAATATTAAAATACTAAAATACTAAAATACTAAAATACTAAAATACTAAAATACTAAAATACTAAAATACTAAAATACTAAAATACTAAAATACTAAAATACTAAAATACTAAAATACTAAAATACTAAAATACTAAAATACTAAAATACTAAAATACTAAAATACTTAAATACTAAAATACTAAAATACTAAAATACTAAAATACTAAAATACTAAAATACTAAAATACTAAAATACTAAAATACTTAAATACTTAAATACTTAAATACTAAAATACTAAAATACTCAATGAACATTCCAAAATCTGTATCTTTTGAAGGAATGTTTTGATCGTATTGGTGTCTTCGGCAAAAATGTAGACTTCACAGAAAAAAAATGATTAATTTTGGTGACTTTTTATTAATCTTTTTGTCACTAAACCTTGATTTGCAAAAACATAAACTATTTTTAATTTTTTTAATTTGTTTTAGAGGACATCAAATGCCAACTTTTCAGAAATTTCCAGGTTGTGCAAAAAATCTTTGACTGAGTTATGAATTTTTGAATCAATACTGATGTCTTCATTTTTTAACTTAATTTTTCGATGTAAAATCAAATTTCCAATCAAAAAGTACTTCAGTGAAATTTTGATAAAGTGTACCGTTTTCAAGTTATTGCCATTTTTAGGTAATTTTTTTCAAAATAGTCGTTAATTTCCATTTTTTTTCAATTAGTGCGCATGTTTGGCCATTTAAAAAAAATATTTTTGAAAAACTGCAAAACTTATCTATATTTGCTTTTTGAACTTTGTTGATACGACCCATAGTTGCTGAGATATTGTCATGCAAGTGATTAAAAACTGGAAAATTGATGTTTTCTAAGTCTCACGCAAACAACCCACCGTTTTCTAATGTCGATATCTCAGCAACTAATGGTCCGATTTACATTGTTAATATATGAAACATCCGATTTTTTCAAAAAAAATATTTTCAAAATTTTTGAATATTTGGCCCTTTTAAAATGTTAGTCTTGATTTAAAAATATTAAAAATATTGTTTTCGAAAAGATCGAAAAATTTCACAAATGTTTCATATTCTAACATTGTGAATCGGATTTATAGTTGCTGAGATACCGACGTTAGAAAATGGTGGGTTGTTTGGGTGAGACTTGGAAAACATCAATTTTTATGTTCTTAAACCTTTGCATGGCAATATCTCAGCAACTAAGGGTCGTATCAACAAAGTGCAAAAAGCAAAATATAGAGAATTTTCTCAGCTTTTCAAAAATATTTTTTTCAAAAGTGGGCAAACATGTGCACTAATTTAAAAAAATGAAATACTTCGACATATTTTTAAAAAGTTACCTAAAAAAGACCGTAACTTGAAAACGGTGCCTCTTATCAAAATTTCACTGGTGTACTTTTTGATTGCAAATTTGATTTTACATCGAAAAATTAAGTTGGAAAATTTTTGCGACCAATATTTAGGTTTTTTGAAAAATCAGTATTGATTGAAAAATTCATAACTCGGTCATAGATTTTTTGCACAACCTGGAATTTTCTGAAAAGTTGGCATTTGATGTCCGCTAAAACATATAAAAAAATACAAAAATTAAAAATAGTGTTTTTTTTGCAAATCAAGTTTTAGTGACAAAAAGTTTAATAAAAAATCACCAAAAGTTTTTTTTACCTTGTATCATTTTTTCCAGTGTAGCCCGTATCCATACCTACAACTTTGCCGAAGACACCAAATCGATCAAAAACTTTCTTCACAAGATACAGATTTTTGAATTTTCATACATCGTTTTTGCATGGACAGCTGCCAAATTTGTATGTAAAATTATATGGACAAACTAATGATGCAAAATGGCTCATTTGGGCATACCGAGGGCACCAGAAAAGTTTCAGTCGGATCAGAAAATAAAAAAATAATTTAAAAAAAGACCGATTTCGTAGAGAATTGCTCAGCTAAAAAGAGTTTAGGTGGTCTGAAACACTCGAAAATATGTTACGTAATTTGTGAGTGGCATCTATCTCATTGGAAGGGTCTCCATCTTAGCTCTGATTTTAAAATCAAATATATTTTTGGGGTGGCTGTAGTTACCTATCAACTTCCGAGGGAGTACTTTTACAAAATTCTCGAAAGTGAAACGAAGAATGAATTTAATATGCAACGCCCAAGTCGTGCTGTGAATCTCGATTTCTGATTAACCTTATCCAGATGGCACTCCTGAAATAAAACTGAATTTAGATCCAACCAGTCGCACTTGAAATCACGCTTCTGTATTTTGTATTGAGATAAACTCACATGACGTCGGGTCCTAAATGAGTGTCAACATGTGAGTCCACTGAACAGTTGCTCATAAAATCCAATGATTCTCCACCAAATGGCGTCACATTTGGCTTTATGATTCGTCTTTGAATCATCGTTCTATTACCAGTCCCAGTAGTCGGAAATTTGATCCGTTCTCTATCGCTCTCCCTCTTCAAATGTCAATTTGTTCCAGACATCGGCTCCGTGGGCCGGCCAATTCCGGACAAATTGAAAAAGGGTCCAACCGTCACGTGGACGAGCAAATCGAACCCATAAAGCAAACATTCCTTCACCGGCGGCGGTTAGAAAAAACTTTTTTCGATTGGTATTCCAAACACTTGCCCTGTTATGTTTTTCCTCCGCGGACCGCAAACCTTCGGGGGCTGGGTTTGATTTATGCTAAATAGAGGCAAGTCTTCCCGTCTGGTTGGGCAGGCACCCCGCCAGGCTGCAGGCATGGTGGCCAGGTGTGTTTTGCTTTAGGAAGGGGGACAATTTCCGGTGAAGTTTCTTTATTTCTACATTTGCGACGCGGAATTGTCATAACTTGCCACGCAAATCTGCGTTAGGGTGGTCTTCAAAAATATTGAAGATTAAAAAAACCTGTTTTCTGTTTTTCATCATTGAATTTGTAATTTATCTTCAAAAACTTTTAATTCGTCAAAAACACAATTTGAGGTTGTTCTGAATACAAGAGCCAACCTGTGTTTTTCCTTTTTTCCCGCTCCATGACATCCCACAACACCTGGTTTTCCCAACCAGGCCCCACACTGAGCCCACGTTGTTACTGGGAAAAACGTCCTAGCACAGTTTGTGTGACCACTGAACGTCCTGGGCCAAGAAGCTGAAAATTTGGCCACATACCAACCGGCTGCACAGTGAAAAAAATCGATTTTTTGTTTAAAATAAAGACAGATTGACAAAAACTGCTCAGAAAAACTTCAAACAAAGCCAAATGGTGAAATTCTGAAATACACTCAAAACATAAATGATTTTTCCTGTGTGTTGAGGTAATCGCCGGAATAAATCTTTTTGTGTAATGTACCGGCAAGGAGCCCGCCCGAAGGTAATCGCTCGAGCGAAACCTCCAAAATTGGTTAGGACGGCCACAAGACAGTCAGGTTGCGCGACAAGTTTTGTTCTAAAAATAAATTGAACGGAGGATGATTTCCACAAAAATAAAAATCTGAAAATAACGGTTGGATTTTGTCTAATTTTTTGGAATCAAAAGCTTAACATTTGATTTTGAGGCTGGTATTGTCAATCTCGTGGTCGAAGTCGTGGTTTGCACTTTTCGATAGGGACTTTATTTTTAGATTTTGAGCCGTTGTTCAATTGGAACGATATCCAGGACTGTAAAAGTTTAATAAGGGGACACCCGTCCAATTTATCGCCAGTCCACCGCCTGTAACTAAAGCTTCCCCCAGCACAAATCCCCACGGAATACCCTCTGAAGTCAAATGACAGCACGTGGCCAGGCCCTGCGATGACCACCCCTCTCTGGAAAGCCGGCGGGAAAATAAAAATTGGAAAAGTTATCTCATATCACAAGTGTCTGAAGTTAAATATTTACCGACTGATGCTCAACGCGCTTTGCGCCTTTTCTCTCTTCAGCCAGATTGTTCGATTCACAGGATTTGTGCGGAAAATTGGAACGCAATAACGCGCACAGAACAACAACTTTGCGCCAAACAGCCGCAAGCGGCATTCCATTTCGGTTGGTCTCGTGCACTTGATCTGCTGCGGGACAATTGAAGTTGGTTTCTGGTGCTTCTGTTTAACAAAGCGGAAACCACAATTCAAAAATCGATTGGAAGTGCAAAATCTTATGGGGAGGTTAGTTTATTTGATTTTAAATAAATAAAGAGAATGAGGTTAGCAGATTGCTTTTTTCAATTTCTTAGATGATCCATCAGATTTGCGGAATGACCTAAAAATGCTGCAAAATATACAACACATTTCAACTCCAAGCCAACCCACGACCCCAAATAAGCAGGAAATTCTTACAAATTCGATGAGCTATAGCTTTTTCGATCAATTTTTTTAAACTAAATTACAACATTTTATTACCATTTATTGTTTCTCTTCCAGGTAACCATCCTCTTCGTGGGCATCCTTGTCACCGGCGTGATCGGTAATCTGATCGTATGTCTGGTCATCATCCGGCACCCGGCGATGCACACCGCCACCAACTATTACCTGTTCAGCCTGGCTGTATCGGATCTGATTTTGCTGCTTCTTGGTAAGTCATTGACCTCTCTTGAAGTTAAATTACAATGCACTGTGGTCCAGATCGCAAAATTAAGTGGAAAATTGATATTCCAAAAAATGGTGACGTTTTATAGCTCTGGTGTCTTCAGAAGAGTTGTTGCAAATAGAAAAAGGCAACTTTTGGTTTGGTTGAAAATTAGGGTGGTTCACGATTAGGGTGATTTTGGAAATCTAACTTTACAGGAATATTTTTGGGATTTTGTTGTCTTCTAGAAAGTTGTTGAGCTTGCTTATCCAAACAACTTTGTCGAAGGCACCAAAATGTTATCTTGTAATCCACGCCTTCTATGACCAAATGTATAGAAAGCATCTGAGTAAACCTTCAAAAATCAGTTTTTTGAACGTGACATTTCAGGGTTAAGCTTTAGAGAAAAGTGATAACCGGAGCACTTTTAGGACTCTAAAAAACGAACATTTCTATGTTTTGACATGTCAATTTGGACTTGAGAGTCAAAAGTTACAGCCATTTTAAAATAATAAAGATGCAAATTTATAAATTAAATATCTTGAAAAGGCGCAAGCCAAATTTTAAGCAAGAAATTCGAGAATTGTTTAAATATATGTTTTTCCATGTTATTATGCCCGTTGAATCTGAATTTGCCCTCAGAATTGAGGCAAAGTGTCGAAAATAGATTTTTTGGTCATAATTTGGGTTTATATGATAATTTTACAAGGAAACCCAAAATATGATCAATTCGATTTTTCAACACTTTGGCTCAATTTTGAGGGCAAATTCAGATTCAGCGGGCAAAATTACATGTAAAAACATATATTTAAACAATTTTCGAATTCCGTTAGGGTGGTCCCATATGGTTTTCTCTTGAAGATTAGACTTTTTCAAATGAAGATATCTCAAAGTTAAAGAAAAACACCCCTGAGATTTTGTCAGCGTTTGTAGTGCTCAATCTCTTCTTTCAAATGCAACCTGATGCTTAAAATTTGGCTTGCGCCTTTTCGAGATATTTAAGTTTTAAATTTTCAATTTTTAATTTTTTTTTGACTCTTAAGTCCAAATTAACATGTCAAAAAAAAAAAAATTTTCATTGTTTAGGGTTCTAATAGTGCTCCGAATATCACTTTTCTCTAAAGCTTAACCCTGAAATGCCACGTTAAAAAATCTGATTTTTGCAGGTTTGCTCAGATGCTTTGGTCATAGAACGCGTAGATTACTAGATAAAATTTTGGTGTCTTCGACAATGTTGCTTGGATTAGCAAGCCTAATAACTTTTTAGAAGACAACAAAATTCCCAAAGTTAGATTTTCAAAACCACCCTAATCGTGAACCACCCTAATTTTCAACCAAACCAAAAGTTGCCCCTTTCTATCTGCAACAACTCTTTTGAAGACACCAGAGTACTATTGTTAATTTGATTTGGTGAACCGCGGTGGATTTTCTTGAAATAATTCGAACTGTCAAAAATCCACCAAGGCATCTACAACATTGATCGCACAAAAAACTGTGGTAGAAAAGTATCCACCGGTAGATGCTTTAGTGGATTTTTGACAGTTCGAATTATTTCAAGAAAATCCACCGCGGTAAACCAAATCAAATTAACAATAGTACTCTGAGCTTCAAAACGTCACCATTTTTCGGAAAATCAATTTTCCATTTAATTTTGCGATCTTTACCACTGTGAAATGTTTTAAAACCTTTCATTAGGAATATAACTTCCCCTCAAAATGTACAATCTGAGTTGAACACCTCGCTCAGAACCTTGTCACGAACGGCATTACCAGGGAAATCGTATTTCCCAGAAAATTCGTTTTCTAACTTAATCGAAGCTAACGCTCCACACCTGGGAATCACATCTGGCATTCATCAATTGAATTACGATTTCGTTGCACCATCCCCACAAGAGACGAAGGATAATCTGGTCATGAACTTGTGAATCCGAGCTCCTCAAAAAAGAAGTCCTAGCGGCCAAGGCCCTTCGACGTGCCAAAAAACTTTTCCACTCCCACGTGTGCATTCGAATACAAAATTTCTTCCGGAGTAATCCACTTAGATGCGTATGGCGACGTCACCCGCAGGGTTCGTGACTCCCGTCTCTACGTTGACAGGTCACGTCACAACCGCTTCGTTTTGCCAGATGGCGTCCGCTGAGAGTCAACTTGACGACGCCACTGGGGGGGCGGAAACTGGATTAGAGTATGGAACCTCTCGGAGAGGAGGCGAAAGCTGCCGCACGAGTTTCAAATCGATGTTGAGGAAATGTCAGTTAAATTGAGTTGGAATTTTAAACGAGCAGGAAACACTTTGAAAGAAAGGTTTTCACTAAAAATGATTTTTAAATTTAATGAACCAAAAAAAAATCTAAAGTTAAGACAAATCGACCTGGATTTCATTTCCTTCCAGCATACTCTTCGATTAGAGGCTCAGGTTGCCAGTGTGTTTACGAACTTTTTCTCTGCGTAGAATGATGAACTGTGGACACACGATAGCCCGTGTGATGTTTATGGATGACAGACACGTCGATCATCCGTGGGACTTGGCAACTGATAGCAATTTAATTTCACAGCTAATTTCCTGTTTCAGTTATTTGTTTCTTCTGATTTACGCACCTCGTCCGGTGTCCGGCTGTTGACGTGAAACTTTGTTTCAAAGCTAGTTTCAGTAAAGATATAGGTATGTGTAGTAGATGTGATAGTGCAAAACCATCAGTTTTGCAACAATCAGCTTTTTGCAGAATTTGGTCCATAAGTTTGACAAATTAGGAAAAAACATCTTCTAAAATTACGGTACGGTGTCAAATATTGCCAGACCCATTTTTGTATTTTTAATTTGCATTTTTAATTTTTAAACAAAACAAGAAAAAAAATTAGGCTTTCCCGGAAAATTTTATTTGGTTTTGAGTATCGACATTTTGAAATTTATGTTAGTAAACGCTTCAGTTTTTTGTTTTTCCCTGTCAGTAAAAGAAATTTTAAATATCGGATATTAATGGTATGGAATCAACTTAAGCAACCATGCGCACTAGGCCTTAGGGTGCTAAATAAATGATCCCCTACTCCACAAGCGGAAAACATTTTTTTGGGTTATTTTAAGCATCTGTGCAAATTTGAAGCGAAATAGGTTGAGATTAACCCATTGTACCTGAGCATAAAGTTATACAGAGCTTATGGGATTTTTGCTATATGGGAGACATTTTCTTTAATCGTATGAAAAATCATGCAAACATCAAAAAATTGTAGTGTTTTGGAATCGGGATGATGTCAGCTATCCATTAAATTAAAAATTTCATGAAAATTTTCACAAAAATACGTATTTTCCTGTATTTTGAAAATGCAATGTTTCTCGAAAAAATACTCAAAATTATTGTTATTGCAAATGGGTATCAAATGATTGGATTTTTTTCATACATTTCGAATGTTAAATCATTTTTTTTAAACACTCCAAATTTTCACAAACTACTTATTTTCGAAAAAAATACTAAAAATTTCTTTTTTTACAATATGGGTATTTAATGATCGGGATTTTTGGTGATAATGAATGTAATAACAACATTTTTTAAAATACTCAAAATTTTCACAAAAAACGTATTTTCTAAAAATACTCAAATACTCTAAATTTCCGTTTTTACAATGTGGGTATCAAACGATTTGGATTTTTTCATACATTTTGAATGTAATAACAACGTTTTTTGAAAATACTCAAAATTTTCACAAAACTACGTATTTTCGAAAAAAACTCAAAATTTGCGTTTTCACAATGTGGGTATCAAACGATCGGGATTTTTCATGCATTACGAATGTAATAACAAAATTTTATGAAGAGACTCAAAATTTTCACAAAACTACGTATTTTCGAAAAAAATACTCGAAATTTCCGTTTTTACAATGTGGGTATCAAACGATCGGGACTTTTCATGCATTACGAATGTAATAACTACGTTTTTTGAAAATACTCAAAATTTTCACAAAACTACGTATTTTCGATAAAAAATACTCTAAATTTCCCTTTTTACAATGTGGGTATCAAACGATCGGGATTTTTCATGCATTATGAATTTAATAACAAAATTTTATGAAAAGACTCAAAATTTTCACAAAACTACGTATTTTTGAAAAAATACTAAAAATTTGCGTTTTCACAATGTAGGTTTCAAACGATCGGGATTTTTACATACATTTCGAATATAACAACTATTTTTTTAAAATACTCAAAATTTTCACAAAGCTACGTATTTTCGAAAAAACTACTCACTACGCCCTACGAATGACCCATAGGGTTAAAGTTCCCCCAATAAAATCAACAACAACAACAACTACTCAAAATTTCGGTTTCACAACATTTATTGAAAATACACAAAAAAAATTCAAAACTACTTACAAATGTATGCAAAAATCCCGATCGTTTGATATCCGTATTGTAAAAACTGAAATTTGGAGTATTTTTTTCAAAAATACGTAATTTGTGAAAATTTTGAGTATTTTCATTTTTTTAATAACTTTCGAAATGTATGAAAAAATTCCAATCGTTTAATACCCATATTGTAAAAACTGAAATTTTGAGTACTTTTTCGAAAATACGTAGTTTTATGAAAATTTTGAGTATTTAAAAAAATTATTACAGTCGAAATGTATTTAAAAATCTTGATCGTTTGATACCCATATTTTAAAAACTGAAATTTTGAATTTTTATTTTCGAAAATACGTAGTTTTGTGTAAATTTTTAAATGTTTTAAAAAAAATGATTTAACATTCGAAACATATGAAAAAAACTGATCATTTGATACCCATATTGCAATAACAATATTTTATTGGTTTCTTTAGAGAGAAAAAAATACATTTTCGAAATACAGGAAAAATACGTATTTTTGTGAAAATTTTCATGAAATTATAATTTTAATGGATTGCTGACATCATCCCGATTTCAAAACACTATATTTTTTATGTTTGGGATAGGTAAAAATTAGGGGGTGGGCATGGTTGCCTTTGAAAGGACACGCATGATTGCTTAAGATAATTCTATACCATCAAAACTAGAAATTTACAATTTTATTTATTGGCAGGGAATTCACTAAAATTCAATTATGTCCATTAGAGTGAGTTCAGGGTGTACTCAAATCTTACTTACCTTGACAAAATTAAAACTTTTACTGACATCAACCTCAAAAGTATCGAAGTTGGTATAACCTGAATGCAGTTTTGTACACCAACATAAAAAATATTTAAAAAAAAATGGAGCAAGCTAACTAGTTTGAAAATATATCGATTTTACTTTTTATATAATACGAAGTAGTTTTTTTTAATGATTCAGCTTAATAAATGACTTCGGCCAAAAGAATTATCAAAGCAATGAAAGTAGTTTAGACGCTATTTGATATTAAAACCACTTACGCTTACACACTTTTTAACAAATTTAACAAATTCTTCTTGCACAGCCCTCTTCGAGACATCAAATGTTTTTTTTTTTCAATTTTCATCCAATTTGGCCTTGGTAAACAAAATCGTAAAAAAATAATTTTCATCTTGGCAAAAAAAGGTACTTTATTTTCAGATGATATAACAACAATTTTCGTTTAGAAAACTACCAAGGATTATTATAGCTTATTTTCATTCCAAAATATCGTATTTTTTGTTGATTTACGAATAAACAAGATCTCACTTGTGAAAGCTTCAGAAACTAATATTATCTGAAATATACCTAGAGTAATTGAGTTTCTCATAATTATTTTTTGCAAATTAAAAAAATTGTGCCAAGAAGTTAGGAAAATGTGAACTTCCGCTTGAATTTCGGGAATTCCCGGGAAATTTACAAATTTCTCGGGAAACGGAAAATATTTTTTCCGCGAAATCCCGGGACGGGAATTTGGACGCTCTACAAAACATAAATTTATGAATATTCACAAGACTCTTTTGTATGACCGGCTTGTGAAATGGCATGGATAAAGTGCTACACAGAAAGGTCCATTTGCGAAAATGTAGAGAATTACTCATCTGAAAAGTTAAGATAAAGAGTATACTCTTTGGTCAAGATCGGAGCTACGAAGTTGGGTAACCTTTGAAGCGACTCTGACTCCGACTTCGACTCCAGCTTTTGAAGATTTAACGACTTAGACAAAAAGTTCCTACTCCACCGACTCTGACTCTGACCCGAACAACGACGACCATGCCGTGCTGTTGATATTTCACTGGAATTTATCAACACAAATTATTTTAATAATAAAATAAGTTCATTCAAAAAATATCAGCAATTCAACCACAAATATTTAAAAATATCGACCAGTTTTTACTTTGAATACAGAAATTTCACGCAGCTTGTCACAAAAAGGTGCTTCCCGAATTCCCACTCTAAGCCTCCCTTCTCGCTCGAATTATTGTCACGTGTGCGTTTTCACGAACGATTGAGTTTGGAATATATTGCGAAACATTGAGGAATATCATTCATTCAAGTATTCTGCCAAGGTAGAGCGAAATGTTTGCAGCGCCAGGAAACAGTCGCGCCTTCGCCCTCTCAAAGATCAACAAGAGGCACGACGTGAACCCTTTCTCGAGGTATTTACATTTCAATCGAACAGCAGAGTCGTTCGAATGTCAAATTTATTCCCCGACTACATGGCGTGACTAAATCGGCTGAAATATCTAAACCCATCAATCGCTCGTTAGGCCCCGCTTGCCTTCGCAAATTGATATATATTTTGTGTTTCGCTCGGGACTTCTTCGACCAAAGGAAAGGTCTGGGAAAGCTCTTATCGATATAGTTTTTCTCGGTTGTGCTAGTTGAGAATGGTTCCGTAGATAAGGTGAAATTTAAAATCGCACAGATACACAGACCTGAACCTGAAAGTCGCACATTCCAACACGGTGTACTTTTGTGAATTTGATGATCTTGCTCTATATTCAAAAAACAGATGCAATCAACTTTTGTTTGCTTTTGTTGTTTTCAATGTTTCACAATGTCACGCCAATAAGTAACAATTTTCAAAAGATTTTCCACCCTTTTACAACCGACAATCCTGCCTAACGAACGCAGCCAAAAAAATAGTCCTCCAATGTTTACCCTTCCAAATCATTCGTAAACTCAAACGTCGAACGTGGAATCGTTTTTTTTTTTCTTGAGAGCAGGACCTTTTTCCCGCCGGAAGGCGCAAAACTTCCTAAAGGCCACACTCTGCTCTGTATTGGTATTCACATGTGTTGTGTTTGATAAACAGTGTTTTCTGTTTATCCCCACAATCAGGGAGGAAAACTCCACCCAATGTTTGATTTTCTTTTTGTCTGGACGACGGCAACGACGCCAGGGTGGTAGCAATCATCATAAAACATAATCCGGTTCGAGGATATCCAAGGTCTATTTTTAGACGGACGGCCATTGATCGCTGAATCAACATGAACTTGGGCGGACAAAAGGTGGAGTCTATTTGATTTGGAAACCCTAATAGAGTTATAAAATAGGCAGGTTTTTAAATAAACAATTCACTTTTCCGGCACTCGGCAAGAAATATTTGATTTTAATGCCAACATCCATGTTTCCTAGCCTGTCCCATTTTGAGGTCATGTCGAGGAATTTCAGGTGCTCACTTCTTAAATGATAGATTATGATGTTAGGAACAATGTTTTCTTAGACAAGAAAAAATAATAAAATACTTTCTCGCACCCCCTAGTCGATTTACTGAAAAAAGTCACTTTTTTGAACAAATTTTCTAAAATCGCTTGGAATCAATACAAAACTGTTTCGATCAGGTGTGTATTATCTTCAAACGATAGGTTTTTGTCCATAGATTAAGATGCACTATCAATATTGGACCAAAATTTAAGTTTTTGGACTCTCCCAGGCGGATTTGTGTCGAAAAAATCGCATTTTTTCGAAACTTTTTTCAGAAATGTTCATTTAATTTAGGGTAGCCTATTTTTCCCAGTGAAACCAATACATGCAGCTTGTAGGAAATTTCATGGCGAACATTTTTCCCTCTGAGAAAATCCAATTTCGACACTCCAGAGCCGAGATATTTGAGTTTTAGTGAGGAAAAAAGTGCCAATTTTCAAAATTTCTCAGAATTCAGAAGCAAGGCCTACTAATTACACGATGTAGCAAGCATATGTCTCAAAGGTCAGGGTATGCTTTTTTATAGTAATTTTGGCCGCTGAATCCGAATCTGAAATCGAATTTCGTGTAAACAGTGATGTTTTGGAGCTACACCCTTTTGGAATGTTATTTGCGTGTTAAAGAGGCAGTTTTTGTAAATATTGCTCGGTTTGTTCTAGAGGTCGTATCGAGGTGCTCCGATTTGGATGAAACTTTCAGCGTTTGTTTGTCTATACATGAGATGAACTCATGCCAAATATGAGCCCTCTACGACAAAGGGAAGTGGGGTAAAACGGGCATTGAAGTTTGAATTTTCCGATGAATTCGAATATGACAAAAGTGAGACTAAAAGTGCCGCTATGGATGCCTACAGGACAATAACTAACGTTGTAAAATGTTCGTTATAGAAAAATCGAAAAACTATGAGAAAAACTGCGATTGGCCAAAAAGTTATTACTGTAGGCTTATAGTCCCTAACTTTTGAACTAAAAGAGTATGGGTGTTGCTGGCTGTTGCAAAAAGATATTGAGGTTTAAAAAAAAAAAATTAACAGTAATTTACAAAAGCTATGAGAAAATGTTAAACCAACCCTGGATGTCTATGGCTCATTTTGAAGTGCTTCAAAAGACCTTTCGAATGCATCTAAGAGAATTGGAATTGATGAAGTTTTACTAAAATGCGAGCAATTTTAAGATTTTTGTATGTTTTTTGGACCTCAAACTTCAATGCCCGTTTTACCCCACTTCCCTTTGTCGTAGAGGGCTCATATTTGGCATGAGTTCATCTCATGTATAGACAAACAAACGCTGAAAGTTTCATCCAAATCGGAGTACCTCGATACGACCTCTAGAACAAACCGAGCAATATTTATAAAAACTGCCTCTTAAACACGCAAATAACATTCCAAAAGGGTGTAGCTCCAAAACATCACTGTTTACACGAAATTCGATTTCAGATTCGGATTCAGCGGCCAAAATTACTGTAAAAAAGCATACCCTGACCTTTGAGACATATGCTTGCTACATCGTGTAATTAGTAGGCCTTGCTTCTGAATTCTGAGAAATTTTGAAAATTGGCACTTTTTTCCTCACTAAAACTCAAATATCTCGGCTCTGGAGTGTCGAAATTGGATTTTCTCAGAGGGAAAAATGTTCGCCATGAAATTTCCTACAAGCTGCATGTATTGGTTTCACTGGGAAAAATAGGCTACCCTAAATTAAATGAACATTTCTGAAAAAAGTTTCGAAAAAATGCGATTTTTTCGACACAAATCCGCCTGGGAGAGTCCAAAAACTTAAATTTTGGTCCAATATTGATAGTGCATCTTAATCTATGGACAAAAACCTATCGTTTGAAGGTAATACACACCTGATCGAAACAGTTTTTGTATTGATTCCAAGCGATTTTAGAAAATTTGTTAAAAAAAGTGACTTTTTTCAGTAAATCGACTAGGGGGTGCGAGAAAGTATTTTATTATTTTTTCTTGTCTAAGAAAACATTGTTCCTAACATCATAATCTATCATTTAAGAAGTGAGCACCTGAAATTCCTCGACATGACCTCAAAATGGGACAGGCTAATGTTTCCTTTTACAAATTTCATGGAATAAAATTTAATTTCAAAACTAACCTAATCCACATATGTGGTTGGTGCCTTCCTTACTCCTTACTGAAATTGGGTTACATAAAAATCCATATCCGGGACCGTGGTGTAGGGGTAAGCGTGGTTGCCTCTCACCCAGTCAGCTTGGGTTCAATCCCAGACGGTCCCAGTGGCATTTTTCGAGACGAGATTTGTCTGACCACGCCTTCCGTCGGATGGGGAAGTAAATGTTGGCCCCGGTCTAACCTAAAAGGTTAGGTCGATAGCTCAGTCCAGGTGTAGGAGTCGTCTCCCTGGGTCCCTGCCTCGGTGGAGTCGCTGGTAGGCAGTTGGACTCACAATCCAAAGGTCGTCAGTTCGAATCCCGGGGTGGATGGAAGCTAAGGTGTTATGAGAGGTTTGCAATTGCCTCAACAATCAAGCCTTCGGACACCTAGTTTCGAGTAGGAATCTCACAATCGAGAACGCCAAGGTAATGCTGCAGAGCGAATAATTTGATTTTGATTTTTGAAAAAATCCATAAGGACCAAAAGGGGATGGTTGGGGATGGATTAATGATCCCATCCGCATTGACTATTTCCTGTTCTTAATTTCCTGTGCTTTTTAGCTCTTTCTAACATCTGTCTTTTAACTCTTTGAAAACAATCAAGTACACAGAAAACTTAGAGTTCGCTTCAGAATCAACTAAATCCAAATGATTCGGCCTAAAAAGTACATAAATACAACAATACCATCCGCATTGACTATTTCCTGTTCTTAATTTTCTGTGCTTTTTAGCTCTTTCTAACATCTGTCTTTTAACTCTTTGAAAACAATCAAGTACACAGAAAACTTAGAGTTCGCTTCAGAATCAACTAAATCCAAATGATTCGGCCTAAAAAGTACATAAATACAACAAAAGTGGTCATAACTTGAGACAGGGTTGTCAGATCTTCAAACATTCAGACTCGATTGAAAGATCTTTTAATTACCTATCCAAGTTCTTGTAACAGTAACATCATAGCCATATTACTCCATGTCGATATTACGAGACCTGGGTTGGAAGAGGCGATTAGGATATAGAATTAAATAATTCAAGTAGCTATTAGAAGGGACTGGAAATTTCATTGAAGTTGAGAAAAATATTGAAAAATCATCAACACAGCATAAAAACCCAAGGGTAATATCGCATGTTACAATTTTACATTAAGTGTGTAATATTTAGTGTCTTTTTCACAAAGGGTATGTGCATGCTTTTGCATGCGATTTTACCATCGGATTTTTTGCTGTGCATGCATTTTACATGCAAATGAATTAATGTTTTTTGTGCTGTGTATGTGGATCGCTATTTGGATCATCGATAGTATTTTATAAGCTTTTCTTCGAAAACTTAATAATTTTAATCACCTCCAAAAATTACTTTGCTTTAATTTTGAATGTTTTAATTTTTTGTTTTAATTAATTTGCTATCTGGGTAATTCTCTACCAACTCACACGAAATCGGGAAAAGTTGCCCCGACCCCTCTTCGATTTGCGTGAAACTTTGTCCTAAAGGGTAACTTTTGTCCCTGATCACGAATCCGAGGTCCGTTTTTTGATATCTCGTGACGGAGGGGCGGTACGACCCTTTCCATTTTTGACCATGCGAAAAAAGAGGTGTTTTTCAATAATTTGCAGCCTGAAACGGTGATGAGATAGAAATTTGGTGTCAAAGGGACTTTTTTGTAAAATTAGACGCCCAATTTGATGGCGTACTCTTAATTCCGAAAAACGTAATTTTCATCGAAAAAACACTAAAAAAGATTTAAAAATTCTCCCATTTTCCGTTACTTGACTGTAATTTTTTTTGGAATATGTCATTTTATGGGAAATTTAATGTATTTTTCGAATCAACATTGACCCAGAAGGGTCATTTTTTCTTTTAAAACAAAATTTTTCATTTTAAAATTTTGTGTTTTTTTCTAACTTTGCAGGGTAATTTTTTACAGTGTAACAATGTTCTACAAAGTTGTAGAGCAGACAATTACAAAAATTTTAATATGTAGACATAAGGGGTTTGCTTAAAAACATCACGAGTTATCGCGATTTTACGAAAAAAAGTTTTGAAAAAGTTACTTTTTGCGTTTCTCTTTGTTTCGTCGTCCGTGTCTGTCGCGGATGACGATCAACTTTCTTTATCTATATCTATAAAATCTGGTCGATTACAATGTTCAAAAAAACAGAGTCTCGTGAAATTTTCATTTAAAATGTTCATGAAATATTATTTTTGGAATTCCACTGTTAAACTGTCAACTTTTCCTGCCCTTCTGGAGAAACGAAACGGCCTACTTTTCCCTACCAAAAATAACAGAATGGAAAATTAATATCTTTCAATAACAGTGCTGAAAGTTCTACTTTTCAGCACTGAAATGGGTGCTGAAAAGTTGAACTTTTCAGCACTAGTATCGAAAAGGAACATTTTTCAATATTGTTTTGTTTTGAACGATGAATTTACTAAACACATGAATGTTTGACATGAAATTCCATTAAATAAGCGTTTTTCGGAATTGCAAAAAATGTTGTAAGCAACTCGTTGCCAAACTTGTTTTTTTCAGCTCTCGTCGTATGTATCCAACTCGGTAAACCTCGTTGGATAAATGTACAAATCGTGCTGAAAAAATCTTCTTTTTGCAACTTGTTGCATAAACTGCTATTTTGCAATTCCGTAGAACAGCCTTCTTTTCTGTACCAAAAAACAGAAATTTTTTTCAAAACAAATGCTGAAAAGTTCAACTTTTTAGCACTAAAATGGATGCTAAATAGTTGAACTTTTAAGGACTTATTAGGAAAAGTAATACTTTTCAACATTTTTTGATTCAAACGATTCATTGACTCAATGCATGGACATTTTTCCAATAATTCTGTTCAAAGGGTGTTTTTCGGGATTGCAAAAAAACGTTGTAATGGAACTCGTTGCAAAACATGATTTTTTCAATACTCGTCGTATTTATCCAACTCGTTGAACCTCGTTCGATAAATTTACGACTCGTGCTGAAAAAATCTTCTTTTTGCAACTTGTTGCATAAACTACTATTGCATAACCAATAAACATAATTTTTTATTCAACGTCATCTGTTTCCTCAATTTATTTTTCACATGGCCCGTAAACAGCTGACATTAAATTTGAATTTAATTTTCATGGGTTCCTTCGTTGTAGCCATCCTTTGTTAATGATTTTGGTTCAAAGCCCAACTTCGATTGAATATTCCGAAAACATTCCTTCGGAAGAATGCTCCCTTGGATATGTTTTAATTGGTTCTGAAGAGATGATGATTTCGTCCTTCTTCGATGAGAATTCAATTGAAGTCTTGGAATGACTTGTTAAACTACTTAGGATTTCAGTACGTCAGACAACATTCAAGCTAATCCAATGTTATGAACATTCTCAGACATTAACTGCTTTGGGGCCTTCACAAGAATTTCCCATCTTTTCCGTCAGGCAGAAAGCACACAGTTATTCAGGGACAATTAATTATTCATCCATTGTGCGCGCACACGGTCAACAGAGGTGACAATGGAACGGCGCGTCCTTCGAGGCCGTCACTTTTGAGTCACTTTGGTCGAAATAACCTCAGTACATTGCTTTTTTAAATGGTTTCATTTCAAAATTTGCCAATGTTTCTTGTTCATCCAATTGTTTCAAGTTGTATGATAAGACACGTTGGATTACACTTCGGTTCCACATTTTTTCCCAGAGGCGTAAACCCAAAAACCGTCACCGTCATCTGCAGAAGATAAGAAATCGCTCGAGCGTTAGACAAGGGCATCCCGAGCGGGTACAAATTGTGACATGAAGAATTAAATTCCATCATCAACACGTGTGCACGGGGAACGTGGCACGGGTGATTCTTTGCTTTTTCGCGAACATTTTCCGAGCGCAGAAAAACACACTTTATCTCGCCCGGAAGAGTCCTCATTGGACACTTCTTAAGAGTTGAGGGGAGGACTGTTTGCAAGACGGAACATTTCTAAGAAACATAAAATTTTTCCCAGGAAAATAGTCAAGCGAAGAAAAGCGTCTTTGGAAGAAAGTTTTCTCACTTTACGCTTGGAAATCGGTCCCAGTAGTTTTTCACTGGTAGGGTAAAGGATTCAATTTTTGTCGGTCGGTGCTCCGAACGAATTTATTTATCACTCGACATTCCCAAACTATCACAACTTACCCTAGTGGTTGTAGCGGAAAATAGATTTGGTGAAGAATGTTTCCAAGTGTTTACTTCGCTGGAATATTTTCCCTTTTTGCTCGGTGTGTGTCAGACGTAAAAGCTCACCATCTTTTTTAGGGTTTGGAAAACCCCTCCAAAATTCCAGCTCACATTTCGTTTGCGACCGTGCATTTTTGAACCAAACTTAGATTTACTTCCTTGCCTGTGTTTTACAAAGTCACGTAAGCGACATCGTTAAATAAAGTGAGTTTACGTTACTGGTTAGAAAAACATGTTGACGTTTGACGTCATATAGATTCAGAATATAAAATAACATATTGGCCGCTAACGTCACTTTGTCTCACAATAGGCTTAACTTTTTCTTTCCCAGCACGAACTAGAAGCCAACTTTGTTATCGCTGCAGATTTCCCAGTGTGTACTTATGCTAAACAGGCCGATAAACTCCAAAGGGGCGAAAATGTGTTTGGCCTCTCTTTAAAATTCATTTTTCTCTACTTGTTAGAGCTGCGCTCCAAAAGAGATGAAAAATTCTTAAAATTGGGCGAAGATCAACCCCCGAGGAGAGTAAACGATGTTTTGGAAAATAGAGACTGCCAGGCTCTGGGTTTTCAAATAATGATTTTTATAGTTTTGATTTATTAGGTTACTATTTAGGTTACGCTTGCATATATTATGACTTCTTTAACCGATATCTTTGACTGTGAAGCTATTATCTCCGAAATAAATATAGCTTTGATTTGTTGGTTCATAAATTCTCCAGAAAATTTTGATAGCTTCTACAATCAGATGTACTTATCGTTAATCTATGTCTGGAGATGAGATATTCTGACCAATCAAGGAATTTTTAGATTATGATGCGGAATGCTCAACCGTTAAATCAAAACATAAAAAATGCCACCAAAACCAAAGGCATTTTTGAACTAGAGAAAGTATTTTTCTTATTGGAATACCAAAAATCATTTAAAATAAAATTCAATTTGCAATCTTACTGTCGCATATTTATTTTCCAAAAAAAATGTATATTTTTGATTTATTTTTAAGAAAAAAAGCATTGCACTGAATTGGAATTGAGACAAATATTTTTTCTTGAGCAATTTCTGCCTAAGACATTGCACAGTGGGCGAAATGGAACCCAAAATCGGACTTAATTGAACGCGGCTGGTTCCCTGGTATGAAAAATAGTGTTTCTCATGTAAAAAAATCCGGGGAATCGAATGGTGATGGTTTCATCCATGTAAATGTGTCAAACTATCAAATGCAAATCGTCATTCTTATGTAAAATTGTCTGATCTTTACGATAAAAATATTTTCAGATTTTTAAAATCTGACCTAACATTTGAAAATGGCCAAAAATGCTTTTATAGCGGAATTGGGGTTAAATGGACCCTAGATGATTTTTGCGGTGCAAGTGGTTATTTTTACTAGATTCCTGGGACATTTTCACATAAGTTAAGTGCATTTTGGATGGCCGCATAAAGCCTCCGCTCTAAATACAGACCAATTTTCAAGAAAAAATGTTATAAAATGGGGAATTGGGGCAAAATGGACCCTTTGCCGTTTCGTGCGGTGGATGAAACCATCATCAATCGATTCCTTGGATTTTTTTACATAAGAAACACTATTTGTCATACCAGGGAACCAGCCGCGTTCAATTAAGTCCGATTTTGGGTTCCATTTCACCCACTGTGCATTGGTCAGGAAATCCTCTTCAAGAAAAAGCGTTTAAATTTTTACAAACTGCAAAATCCTTTTTTGTCATGGAAAAATTAAACACAAAGTTTTCTCCAAATAAACAATAAAATCCATTTCTGGGTTTAGTGAAGAATTTTTCGATAGATCTTTGTTGTTACTTAGTTGAAAGATAATAAAAGTATTGAAAAGTAACTCACAATCGATTTTAAAAAGCATTTTAATTCTTGAAGATTTGAACATAAAAGTAGTCAGTCCAAACGTAATCATCTGAAATTTCCATTGTGCCAAGTTTGATTTTGATAAGGATTTGAAGATTGTTGTACTATATTTTGTAAAAATGGGCAATTATTCTTTTAAACATGGGCAAATTGAAAAAAAAAATGCTTTACAAAGCGAATCATTGCTGCAGTTTTCGAGATTTAATCCTTTGAAGATTTAACTCCAGATTTGTTTTTAAGAATAGCACTTTTAAGTAAGGACAATCCGACAAAATTATGTTTTTTTTTTATTTCATGACTGAAAACTATATTTGGGCCAGTTATCAGAAAATCTGTGACACGTAAATGTAATTTAATTTTTCTTTTCTGAGGAAATTGATTAAATCAAAATGAAAAATCCACTCTTTCAAAATGGATGTCGGTACAGTTGGCAGGATCCTGCCATGAAAAGATTTAAGGCTAGACCAATTTCAATTTGCTAATGAAAATTAAGATTTCAATCAGAATTCATCCCAAAAGTTTTGCTATTAAATTTCGAAACAAAATGCACACACATTCTGGCTATCTACATTTCCCCTCCGGAACTGAGGTCAGCTCAAATTTCACAGAAACCACGGCATCAAGTGATTCAATTATTCTAATTTGGGCAAATTTCCCGTGGGAATTGTGGCAAGGAAATCTGTGAATGCTTTTAACGACCAGTGCGGGGGATCTCCAACCCCCTCGACTTCTGCAAAAAGGGCTTATCAATATTCATTTTTGTGTAGTAAATGTTAACGCTGTCGGCGATTGTCTTTACTCTGTTTTCCTCATATTTTTCAACTTTTAATATTCGTTGGAGATGATGGAAAATTGTCTCTTTTTTGCTCTTTGTTGTAGCGCCGTCAAGTCGTTTGCATAAATAATGACATTTAGCTGACGGTTCCATTTGGGTTCGGAGTGTGTAAGTCGCAATCCTTGAGGCAAGTAAAATATGGAAAGTACAATTGCGTGCAAATACACAGTTCTCATCTGAAAAAAAAAACAATTGCTTGAATTCAACAGATTGTCTGTTGGTTTCATGTTTTTTTGTCGCATTTGTGGTTGATAACCCCTTCCAACACAGTGCAATATGAGGATTTTATTGTATTTCTACATTTCTCGTTACTGATTGACTGAATTGGATACAATGCAGGTTGAATAAAGGCATATTTACAGAGACTTTTTTAGTAATAAAAAGTCAATATCAAACGATACATTTAAAAAGTATTCTAAGTCCTTAATGTGTCAAGAAAGCACAACTACGACCAGATAAAAAGTGCCTTGTACGGAATCGTTCCGTAGGCGAAGCCGTCTTCTGAAATTTCGTTCAGCCAAGATGTCAATCTCTCGTATGGGATTGAAAACGAGACTTAATGTGATGCCGTTTCAGATGAATCCTTCAATTTGATTACACGTTTGATGGCGATGTCTGCGCTCGAGTGCACTCATTGTTGGCCATTTTAAATCATGTGAGAGTGACGACGCGAAACATTTCCAGTGTTATTTTTGCATTATATTATTCCTTTTATTTTTTCCTTTTTCTTTGCGTTTTTTTTTTAAATAAAAATATCGATTTTGGGCAACAATACGAAAGTTGTTAAGAAAAGCGTGTTTTTGTGCATGTATATTTTAAAGCAAATCAGCAAAAAGGCGATTGTTTTGCATTATAGTTTCCATAGATGCAGAGATGTCCCACCAGTCGCAATTATATAAAATTGTATACAATGGGTTATTGTTTTAGTAAATTTATACTTTTGAGATGATTTGGTAAAACGATATTTCATTCCGGGATCCATAGAAAAAGCAAGATTCCTTTTATTTTTTTTTTGCCTTATGAAAACATTTGTCCACATAGTTGAAAAAAGGGAAAATTTCCCTTGGAGCAACCATCGATAAATACAAATAAAATCATGGTAATATTACATCTGGAAATAAGTACATCTTTTAATTCAGAAAGATTTGTAATTTTTCATCTAAAAATGTATAAATTTACTACTATTTAGTAGTAGTTCAATTTTTAAGCCTTAATCGACTTTAGAGAGGTAGTACACAGAAAAAAATGTAAATTTGGAAGCTGTAATTTTGCAAGGTTGAATATTACCTCTTTTATGATGTAATTTTACCTCAATTTAGACTGATAAAGTAAAAATAACACCAAAATTACACATTTCGATAGGTAACACTTTTTTTCTGACATAAAAGATGTACCCCTTCCCAGATACCATTTTTTTGTGTATCAAAGATTCTGATTTTACACATTTACAGGGTGGATTATGGTGGTTCAAATCCGGGCTTTCTCTGGGCTACCCCCTGAAATCAAAGATTGACCGATCAATAGGTTAAATTTAAAATTTGAACTCAATCTGACCACGGGAACCCCTCCCTCTAATTGCTTGAAGTTTGTATGGGGAAAATCGTCAAAATGCATGGAGAAAAGCAACTGTTTCAGTTTTTTACCTGTGTTTATTATCAATTTGCTGATGTAGGACCTTCGTTAAATTTAGAACAACTTTCTCGAAGACACTATATCTTTAGGATTTTTTGCTGGTAAGTTATTAGCTTCTGAAAATGGAAATTTTTGCGCAGACGGCTCTAAGGGGCTACCTAGAAATTCACAGGTAAAAAAATGAATCAGATGCTTTTCTCCATACATTTTGACGATTTTTCCCATACATACTTCAAGCTATTAGAGGGAGGGGTTCCCGTGGTCAGAATGTGTTCAAATTTGTAATTTATCCTTGTGATGGGTCAATCTTTGATTTCAGAGGGTAGCCCCGAGAAAGCCCGGATTTGGACCACCCTCATATGGATCGTTAGTCAAGTCTAAACCATAATTAAAAAGAATTCTTCAACGTGTTCGATTCGTTCAACCCTTATCGAGCTCAACGGCAATTGTTGAGACGGTGTGTAGTTTATGGACATGTCCCTACTGTGTACATTCTGAAGAATAATACTAATGTGAACCTTTGTGACGAATAAAGATCGATGATCACTCTCTTCTTCATCCAGCCACCGTCCTAGACGGTTGGTCTGAAGTGTAGAGTAGCTCTATTGTTTTATTTCTGCTGCTACCCGTTGGTCATCTGGGAAACTGCAATCAATCAACACAACGTACTATGGGTCCTACTGCTTTGCGCGATCATAATGGTGCCGTGACAGATTTTTATTCGTCACAAAGGTTCACATTAGTATTATTCTTCAGAATGTACACAGTAAGGACATGTCCATAAACTACACACCGTCCCAACAGCAATATATTCGGGGTTTTCGGAATCAACGGTTTTCCCCAGAAAAGCATCAAATTTTTTAGCATGCTATGAATGCTTTATAAACACCACGACGCCACGTGGACTAGCATCGACTATAAAAAATGACTTTTAATTATTTTTTGAACTATAGAATTTTCATTTGTTCTGATCCTGATATTATTTAGCTGTATTCTAAACCTCCAAATTAGAAAAAAAAAATATGATGCAAATTTTACAATCACCTTGTAGCTGTTTGACATGAAGCTTCGCGGTGTTCATCAAGCATTCATAGCATGCTAAGGAACATTTGACACTTTTCTGGGGAAAACCGTTGGTTCCGAAAACCCCGGATGTATTGCCGTTGAGCCCGATGAGTGTTGGACGAATCGACCTGGTCTCTTCGGGAAAGTTGTTCTCTAGACGATTCCGCTCATTTCTGGCCATCCTAGAAGTTTCTACATGTTTTCCCCAGGCCTGTAGGAGCGAATGAACAAAAATTCAAAATTTCCCATAGTAAATCCCATGTAAACTTGAACTCGCTTGAGACAAGCCAGTTTTCAACCTAATGAGCTGAAATTTGGCGTGAGAGTCCATTGGTATGCCCTACAAGGGGAGCCACACCAGGACTTGATCTGAGAATTTTTCAAAATCCGTACCCACCCTAACATATAGTTCACTTAATGTTATTCTTCAGCCAATTTTAATTTTTTCACCAATTTTTTAATAGAAAATATTTTCTAAATTTCTTTGTTCTTTGGATCTTGCTAAATAGTATTTTTTCCACATATTTGATCAATGAAGCTGATAAGTATTTTCTGGATAGCTTCTATTTCAATTATTTTACATTGCAAATAAATACTAGATTTAACAGTCTTTTCTTACCAAAATAATTAGTACAACTTGAACTTTCTTCGACATTTTGAAATCCGTTTGGAAGTTAAAGTAATACTGGTTTTAGGTTACATGTATATTGAATATTGTTATTTTGAATTATTGGTTTAAGAAATTGTAAAATTCCACGGGTGTCACAAAAAATTACAAATTTCATGCTTTTCGCGAAATCGTGAAAGTCTATTAACCCTATTCATGACTTATCAGTTTTTTTGCGAAGTTTATTTATAATGAATGACTTTTAGTTTATCAAGAATATGGCGCATTATATTTGATAGAAGAATATTTGAAAACAAATCTTTTGCTAACCATTTTGTTGAGTAAACAATCAATGTTAAACACTTGGTTAAACATGACACAGAGTGTACCGGTTAAAAGCGCAAGACCAGATCTGACATCGGGGTGTTGAACCATTTTGCTTGGGAAGTAAACAATAGCACAGGGCCCACAGCTCCTACGATACTCTGAGGTAGAGAAAAAATGCTTCCGGTCTAGTCTATTCGAGGTATCGAGTTTCACCGGAGAAGAAACCATGTTTTCCCCCTATTATTATTTTTTGCATAGCCAAAAATCAAGAAAGGAAATCCCAAACAACTGCTTCCCAGAAGCAGGGATTTTGCCTCTTTGTTGGTTTTTTTTTGTTGTAGCTGGGGAACAACAGGCCAGACCACCGAACCGGATTCCTTCAAGAGAATGCTGGAACCTTGATTTGTTTCGGCTGTTAGTGACGGTCAATGGTTTTTATTGTCCGGTCTGACTGTCGGAAATTCCATTAAATGGTAACGGGAAACGACATTGTCAGAAAGTTGCGGGAGTCCTTCGTGGTGCTTTTAAGTTATTGATGTTTGGTTTTATGCGAATGTGACAAAATTGTGTCAAATTGTGATACATTTGAAGTCGATCGTAAAAGCTTTAATTTTCGTTAAATTGGAAGTCTTCTTCAGTGACATCTACCACCACGATACTTTTTTTGGTATATGGCCGTCAAAACTTTATCTTACCATCTTCCAGCCCCAAACGCCCACTCAATATGCAGTAAACAATCCAGCACGCCATCAGTGATATAATTACACAAATCGGTAACGTTCCATTTTCATTGCTGGACGTGACATCCATCCCAAAGGACCCCGCGTGGCACATGCCACACAGAGTCCGATAATATTAATTGATGGTCGCTCATTATCGGGGCAAGAGATAATGTTCAAAGAACTCCACACGCGTGAACTTGTTTCATCTTTTTGGCCCATTTCGTGTACGTACACGTGTTCGTGTCCTGGACGACCGGAAGTGAGGCCACTTACAAAGTCACGATTACTAGGGCAGGCCTGTTGAGAAGGTGCATTGCAACGAACTCACTGGGACGAGTGGTGATTAATGGGAATTAGGTTGGCTTCGTTAATTGAAAGATGTGAAGGAGTGGGAGGCCGGGAGGGCTTTTGTGATGGTGCCGTATTTGGCATTTTGGTAGATTCTTTTGATTTGATGCTAATTAATATTCCATATTTACCTGCCTCATCGCTAACAGTAATGTTTTGTAAGGACTTTTTGCCTTCCTCACTGAGGTAAGGCTATAATCCTGCTCTAAAAATGAACTTTGTATAAAAACGTCGTAGGCCCACCTTGATGTATACATATCGACTCAGAATCGAAAACTGAACAAATGTCTGTGTGTATGTGTGTGTGTATGTATGTATGTGACCAACAAACTAGCTCATGTTTCCCGGCACTGACTGAACCGATTTGACCCAAACCTGTTGCATTTAACTTGGTTTAGGGTCCCATAGATCGAGTTTTATACAGATTGAAGTTTCGATAAGTAGTTCAAAAGTTATGTATAAAAATGTGTTTCCACATATATCCGGATCTCACTTAAATGTATGTAAACTATGTCCGGATCCATCATCCGACCCATCGTTGGTTAGGCTATCAAAAGACCTTTCCAACGAGCCCAAAACATTGAAGATGTGGCAACCCTGCCTCGAGATATGGCCACTTAAATGATATTGATGTACTTTTATGAAGCCGGATCTCACTTAAATGTATTTAAACTATGTCCGGATCCACCATCCAACCAATCGTTGGTTAGGTTATCAAAAGACCTTTCCAACGAGTCCAAAACATTAAAGATCTAGCAACCCTGTCTCGAGGTATGGCCATTTAAGTGATATGTATGTACTTTTTTATTCCATATCTAAAAAATAGGTATTTTTTTTTTGTACAATTCCATCATATCAGCCATTGTTGGTAATAAGTGAGGAAGGCTCCAACCACATAGGTGGACTAAGTTAGTTTTTTAAAGTAACTTAATGTACAAGTGCACTCGGTTGCCAGCCAGCGACAAGTTAAGACGTGTTTTGCTCGTGTTGTCATCTCGCGTGCTTGGAAGTTTTTGACAGATGGAGGTGGAGGAATCCTCCGAGGAGGAAGATTTTCGTCCCGTCCGCGGGAATCGGAAGCGGAAGAAGTCCAGCGAAGTCACTGGAATCGGCATCGAAGGAGAAAAAGTTGAGAAGACCCTGTTCAACAACAACAAGTTCAGCCCGCTAGCGGATAACAAAAACAACAACAATGCCAGCCCAGCAGGAGGAGGGGACGACCCGGCGTTTCCACCACCCGGCCAGTCGGCAGGTAAACAAAAGCAACCACCTTTGGTGGTGAAGAACACCACGGATTTTTACAAGCTCGTGGCGATAGTGGAAAGTTGTAAATTAGGTTTCAAACCGATTTACAAACTAACCCGATTTGGAACCAAGGTGACCTGCTTCTCTGTCAAAGATTTTGACAAGTTGCAAGAGCTACTCAAGAAGAAGAAAGTGGAATTCTACACCCATGATCGGCGGAGCGAACGAAATCATCGGGTGGTTCTTCGTGGTTTTCCTGATGAACTGAAACCGGACGAGGTCAAGTACCTTCTGAAGAGGGATCTCAAGCTGGACGCGCTGGAGGTGCATATCATCAAGCGGAAGGAAAAGTCTACCGTGGACGAAACTCCGTACATTGTGGTCTTCCCCAAGGGATACACCAATCTGAAGAAGCTCTCTGCAATGAAAGTTGTGGCAAGCACTATCATCCGGTGGGAGGCCTACCGGAACAAACGGCCGAACGTGACCCAGTGCAGGAACTGCTTGCAGCTGGGTCATGGAATCAGGAACTGTCACCTGAATGGCAGGTGCAACAACTGTGGGGGTCCCCACAAGACGGACGAGTGCAAAGTTCAAGAAGCCGAGCCGAAGCGGTGTGCCAACTGCTCTGGATCCCACGAAGCCACGGACCGCAGCTGCCCTAAGCGTGCGGGCTTCATCCGGAGGCGCCAGCAGGCGTCGAAACCGAAACCGCCGGCAAGGAAGGCGGAGAAGCAGAGTCCAGCAGTTCCGGCGTTCACGCCGGCGGAGTTCCCTCCGCTGCCGGGCGCAGTTCCGGACGGAAAATCCAAGGATCGCCCTCGTCCCGCAGGAAGCAGCCAAGGTGGCCCCCGAGACGGCGGAGCCATGGAGAAGGAAGCCGGGGAGGAACTGTAGAGTTCGGCTGAGCTGTGGGGGATTTTCTCCGAGTATATCGACAGGTTCAAGACCTGCAAGACCCGCTTGGACCAAGTAACCCTCGTCAGTTACATGATCTCCAAGTATGGAATTTAAGGAGTTTTTTTTTGTTATTATATATTGTTTTACTGATCCTCGGTCCCAACCTGGTCACAGCACCTAAAAGGACCTAATAAAAATAAGTAAAGAAAAAAAAATGTACAAGTGGTAGTGAGAAGCGGTAAACTGGGTGGAAAACATCACCAATTGAAAAAAAACTAACCTAATCCACCTATGTGGTTGGAGCCTTCCTCACTTATTACCAACAATGGCTGATATGAAATTTCATCTCTTTCAGATACAAAAATTTCATCTCTTTTTTAGATCCGGAGTAAAAAAGTACATCAATATCACTTAAGTGTACATATCTCAAGACAGGGTTGCCAGATCTCCAATGTTTTGAACTCTTTGGAAAGGTCTTTTCATAACCTAACCAACGATGGGTCGGATGGTGGATCCGGACATAGTTTACATACATTTAAGTGAGATCCGGTTTCCAAAAAGTACATAAATGTCACTTAAGTGGCCATATCTCGAGACAGGGTTGCCAGATCTTCAATGTTTGAACTCGTTGGAAAGGTTTTCTGATAACCTAACCAACGAAGGGTGGGATGGTGGATCCGGACATAGTTTACATACATTTAGATGAGATTCAGCTTCAAAAAAGTACATAAATGTCACTTAAGTGGCCATATCTCGAGACAGGGTTGCCAGATCTTCAATGTTTTGGACTCGTTGGAAAGGTCTTTTGAAAACATAACCAACGATGGGTCGGATGGTGGACCCGGACTTAGTTTACATACATTTAAGTGAGATCCGGCTTCCAAAAAGTACATCAATATCACTTAAGTGGCCATATCTCGAGACAGGGTTGCCAGATCTTCAATGTTTTAGGCTCGTTGGAAAGGTCTTTTGATAAACAAACCAACAATGGGTCGGATGGTAGTTCCGGATATAGTTTACATACATTTAAGTGAGATCCGGCTTCCAAAAAGTACATCAATATCACTTAAGTGACCATATCTCGAGACAGGGTTGCCAGATCTTCAATGTTTTGGACTCGTTAGAAAGGTCTTTTGATAACCTAACCAACGATGGGTCGGATGATGGATCCGGACATAGTTTACATACATTTAAGTGAGATCCGGCTTCAAAAAAGTACATCAATATCACTAAAGAGGCCATATCTCGAGACAGGGTTGCCAGATTTTCAATGTTTTGCACTCGTTGGAAAGGTCTTTTGATAACCTAACCAACAATGTGTCGGATGGTGGATCCGGACATAGTTTACATACATTTAAGTGAGATCCAAATATATGTGAAAACACATTTTTATACATAACTTTTGAACTACTTATCGAAACTTCAATCTGTATAAAACTCGATCTATGGGACCCTAAACCAAGTCGAATGCAACAAGTTCGGGTCAAATCGGTTCAGCCAGTGCCGAGAAACATGAGCTAGTTTGTTGGTCACATACATACATACACACACATACACACACACATACACACACACATACACACAGACATTTGTTCAGTTTTCGATTCTGAGTCGATATGTATACATGAAGGTGGGTCTACGACGTTTTGATTCAAAGTTCATTTTTAGAGCAGGATTATAGCCTTACCTCAGTGAGGAAGGCAAAATAATGCTTTTTAAATTACTTTTACATAAAATCTCTGAGATTACTCATGTGATACTTTGTCGGAGAAGCAGTCGATTGGGCGGTCTCTATCACTCAAGTATCGGACTAACATTCCCATCCACTTCCCCGTGACTCTACCACTGGTCGTGGCCGGCGCCGGTATTGATCAGCATGATAGGGGCCTTTGAGAAGTTGCGAAGCGAGGAAAGATAGCTCCCACTTATCTTCCACGGCTCGTGGATGTAACTTCTGGAGGTCCTGGTCAATAACGGAGTAGCAACTGCGGGTGGGCACCTATGCTTATGCTTATGCTTATGCTTACTTTTACATAAAATCTCTGAGATTTGTGTAACACTCATTTGAGTGTTTTGAAAATTGTGGAAACAATTGATATAATTATTCATTCATCCCCTAAAGTACTGTCATCAAAATTATCTTCGACAAAGTTTGACTTTTTTTACCGTATGTCCGTAAGTTCGCCATACTTGGAATAAAAAGATCACAATTTCCTTGGTTGTTGAGCACCCTTAAGAATTAGGGGAAAGTGGGGCAAGACGACGACATATAGTAAGAGGAATAATTTCGTATGGTCGTCTTGGCCCACTTTGCCCTTTGCATTTTGAAAACCGTCCACAGAGATAAAAAGTAATTATGATTCATTAGCTTCAAGTAAGTCATTCACATAGTTGGATTGAGTAAGTTATCTTGTGTTATCTCAGTGTCTTGCGAACCTTCGTGGTGAACGGACACTAGAGCTGCGGTATTTTTTACTACCTAAGCTCAGAGTTATTTCAAAACAAAATTCACAGTCTTTTTAAAGACTACCTGAGTTATTTTCCAAAATTCTAAACAGTCTTTTCAAGACTAACACCACCTGAAATTTTGTTGTATTTTACAAACGAAGCCATCTTTTTAAGAGAACTTTGCTTGCAAAATGCGTCAAAACAAAGGTAAACGCAAATCTTCTGAAGATTTGGTCGTTACGTCGGTGAAGCGTTTGAACGCTAAACCGGCTAACGGAAACAGAAAAAGAAAACAGCCTCTTCTGAGGTCTGATTCTGATTCTGAAAGTGAGGTCAATCCTCCAATTCCATTGACAAACAGTTTCGGTGTTTTATCCGAAACTGATGACAAGGAACCTTCTCCTCGTACTGAGCCTTCTGCCGTCGAGAAACGAGTAAAGGCTCCGCCAATTGTAGTGACTTCCGTCTCCGATTTGGCCAGCTTTCGAACGCAACTGAAGAATTGCAAGGAAACTTGCAATTTGAAAGTTTCGTTCCAGCTTGGTCGAAGAGGAGAATGTCGCTTGTTGACGGAATCTTTACAAGATCACCAAACTTTTGTTGGTTATTTAAAAAACCACAAACACAATTTCTACACGTATGAGACCAAGAATGCTCGTCCATTCAAGGCGATCCTGAAAGGTCTCTCCAACGACTTGTCGGTGGATGAGATCAAAAACGAACTTAAGGTGTTGCTTGGCTTTGCCCCATCCCAAGTAATACCAATGAAGAAAAAATCAAACGGGAATATTTCTCGCTTTGGTTTGACTTCACAATTTTATCTGATTCATTTCAACAGAAATGAAATCAACAATTTGAAACTTTTGGACAAAGTTCAGTTTTTGTTCCATGTACGGGTAAAGTGGGAGCATTTTAAGAAACATGGCGGTAATGGCCAGAATCTGACCCAGTGCCGGCGTTGCCAGGCATTCGGTCACGGTACTGATCATTGCGCCATGGTTCCAAAATGCATGGTTTGCGGGGATTCTTCTCACGACAAGGACAATTGTCCCGTGAAAGAAGTCACCCAATTTAAATGTGCAAATTGTGGTGGAAATCACAAATCAAATTTCTGGGATTGCCCCATCAGAAAAAGGTTTTGGATTCTCGTGCTAAGCATCAGCCGAAATCCAAACCGAAATTTTCTCAAAGTCAGGTTGTACCTGCATCTTTAAATCAAACGTTCGTGCTGTCTCACTCGAACAATTCTAGAAATACCCCTACCGTGGAAAAGTTAGGTAACAACAATGGCATTTCTTATGCTAACGTCGTTTCGGGTTCATCCACGAATTTTAAATCCTCTACCAATCTTTCTGAAATTGGGCAGGTACCTCAAATCTCATTTGAAAATTTTTCTGCTGGCAACGCTTTGGGATCTTCTGATCTCGGCGATGTTACGTTTGAAAAAATGACTTTTTGCAAAACTCACTGTTTGGTTTGATTCAAACAATGAGTAATGCTACATCCATGATGGAAGCAATCCAGATTGGATTAAAATTTGCGAATGATGTTGTTCTTACCCTGAAGTTTAATCATGGATCTAAGTAATTCCATCAATATTATGAATTTTAATGCTCGCTCTTTAAAAGCGAAAGAAAATGAATTTTTCAACTTTTACGAGTTCATAACGTGCATGTTGCTGTTATAACCGAAACATTTTTAAAAACTGGCACTTATTTGAAAAGTGATCCAGATTATAAAGTTATAACTAATAACCGAATGAATCGAAATGGCGGTGGAGTTGCAATAGTTATCCACCGTAGTATGACTTATAGCACGTTACGTGACTTTAAGTTAAAAGTTATTGAAAGTTTGGGCATTGAACTTGAAACTTCTTTTGGGAAAATTATGATTGCAGCTGCATATTTGCCTTTCCAATGCACTGGGGAAAATAAAAATTATTTCAAAGGGGATTTGAATAAACTTACTCGGCATAGATCTCGATTTTTGATCATCGGTGATTTTAATGCCAAACACCAATCTTGGAATAATTCTAAAGTAAATTCCAATGGTAAAATTCTATTCAGAGATTGCACTTCTGGTCTTTATTCGGTTTTATATCCGAATGGGCCAACTTGCTTTTCTTCTGTTAGAAATCCATCAACAATTGATTTGGTGTTGACAAATCAAAGTCAGTATTGTGGTCCTTTAGTGACTCATGCTGATTTTGATTCTGATCATCTTCCAGTAACTTTTTCACTTTCTCATGAAGCAGTTACCAGACCCAATAGTTCTGTGTTTAATTACCACAAAGCTAATTGGGACAGGTATCAGCATCATATTGAGAATAATTTAAATCATGATTTTGTTTTAGAAACCAAAGCTGATATTGATTCAGCCTTGGAATCTTTAACTAATGCAATTTTGGATGCTAGGAATATTGCTATTCCTAAAGTCCAAGTCAAATTTGATTCTCCCATTATTGATGACGATCTTCAGCTTTTGATTCGTCTAAAAATGTTCGCCGAAGACAGTATCAACGTTCTCGTGATCCTGCACTGAAGCGAATTCAAAAGATTTGCAAAAGGTTATTGACCACAGATTCACTCTCCTGCGAAATGAAAAGTTCGCAAGAGATGTCGAACAAATTAAACCTTATTCCAAACCTTTTGGAAACTTTCAAAGGTTCTTAAGAAACCTCAAAACCCATCCCTTCTTTAAAAGATGGTGATAATATTCTATTAACTAATGGGGAAAAGCTCAAAAACTTGCTCAGCAGTTTGAGAGTGCTCATAATTTCAACTTGAATGTTTTGAGTCCTATTGAAAATCAAATTTCAATAGAATTTCAGAATATTGTTGAACAAGAATTTTCATCAGATGAAGTTTTTAATACGGATCTGAATGAAATAAAATCTATTATCAAAAATTTAAAAATATGAAAGCCCCTGGTGAGGATGGCATTTTTACATTTTAATTAAAAATTACCAGAAGCAACTTTAAGTAGCTTGGTCAAAATTTTCAACAAATGTTTTGATTTGGCATATTTTCCCAGTAGTTGGAAAAATGCCAAAGTAATTCCGATTTTGAAACCGGATAAAAATCCTGCTGAAGCCTCAAGCTATCGGCCCATTAGTTTGCTTTCATCTATTAGTAAATTATTCGAAAGAATAATTCTTAATAGAATGATGACGCACATTAATGAAAATTCAATTTTCGCTGATGAGCAGTTTGGATTTCGCCTTGGGCATTCAACTACTCATCAGTTGTTGAGAGTTTCAAATTTAATTCGAAGCAACAAATCTGAGGGCTATTCTACTGGCGCTGCTCTTCTAGACATAGAAAAAGCATTTGACAGTGTTTGGCATAAAGGTTTGATTGCGAAATTGAAAAGGTTTAATTTTCCGATTTATATCGTGAAAATTATTCAAAATTATTTGACGGATCGTACTCTGCAGGTATGTTATCAGAATAGCAAATCTGATCAACTACCTGTACGTGCTGGCGTCCCTCAAGGAAGCATTTTGGGTCCAATTTTATACAATATTTTTACTTCTGACTTGCCTGATTTGCCCCCAGGATGTCAGAAATCACTTTTTGCTGATGACACAAGCATCTCCGCCAAAGGCAGAAGCCTTCGTGTCATCACAAGAAGATTACAAAAGCTTGGATATTTTCAATTCTTATTTGAAAGAATGGAAAATTACTCCAAATGCTGCAAAACTCAACTTATTATTTTCCCTCACAAACCAAGGGCTGATTTTCTTAAACCAAAAGTCATCACATTATAAAGATGAATGAGGTAAATTTAAAGTGGGAGGATCAAGTGAAATATCTTGGACTTGCTTTTGACAAAAACCTTACTTACAAGGATCACATTGAAAGTATCCAGGTTAAATGTAACAAATATATTAAATGTTTGTATCCACTTATAAACAGGAATTCTAGACTTTGTCTCAAGAATAAACTGTTAATTTATAAACAAATTTTCAGACCTGCCATGCTTTATGCTGTGCCGATCTGGACAAGCTGTTGCTTAACCAGGAAGAAAAAACTTCAGAGGATACAGAACAAAATTCTGAAAATGATTCTGAAACTTCCTCCCTGGTTCAGCACCAGTGAACTTCATCAATTAGCCGAAGTTGACACTTTGGATGTTATGTCCAATAAGATAATTGATGCATTTCGACAAAAATCATTACAGTCCTCAGCTGCATTGATCCGCTCTTTATATAGTTTATAAGTTAGTTTTAAGGTATCCCTTTTCCCTTTTGTACATGTAGGACCTCCTACATTTGAAATCACTGAATAGCGAAAGCTACAATATTTCATGAATAAATGAAAGTTGCTAGTATTTAAAATTGAGGTGAAAAGTCATCGTTTGTGATTGGACACTCAATAATATTTTAACTGAATGAATGTACATGGAAAAGAAATTTGAATAAATATAAATTAAAAAAAAAAAAAAAAATCTTGTGTTATCTACTGTAAAAAGATATGACAGGATGGCACAAGAGCGACGATAAGTCAGATGTTTGGCTCACAATGAAAATGAAAAAGAATCTTGAAAACTGAATATTTCATGATAAGATGCGAAGGATAAGAAAGTAACCTCTTTGTAGCCAGCACGTGTGTAAAATCATACATCTTTAATATCTAAATTTCATTTGATGTCCAACAGGTGGTACTGCTTTTGATGGTTGTAAAATGTTATTAAAAATTAATTTTTGAACTCCTTTGTCTGAAATGACGCTCCAGAATAAATTCTCAGTCGAAATACTTATACTTGCAAGTTACTAACAACCCGGTTAGTTCTACGTGCGACTCCATTCAACATGGTCAAAGAATCCGAAGTGTCCGCCGCGACGGAATTTACCATCATGTTCCACAACACTTCACGCACGGTCAACCTGATCGGATTCAACGTGCTCAATGCCGAGTGGCGTCCCAACTGGCGTACGGCTTTGACGTTCTTCGTCATCGCCGGATCGCTTTTCATCCTTGGGTGCACTTTGAGGGGCCGAACTTCGAACATCATCGAGTTCTTTCAGGTGCTCCCGTTCGGAATGTTGCAAGTCCAAGGCATGCACAAGATCATTGTCCGCATCGCCAGACCACAGGACTATTACAATCTGTACGTGAAATCGAAGGAAATTTTCGAACTTTTGAATGAAAATAAGAACAACAACCTGGTGCTGTACAAATCGCTGAAAATTGCCACAAATCTACAGAAGCTGATGTATGCGATGTATTTAACGACGGTGATCTTTCTGGATGTTATGCCGATCTGCGTCTGGATGATTCTGGGAGAACGAATTCTGGCCGTTCCACTGTTCATGCCCCTGGTCGACGAAACCACCGTCGAAGGATTCGTGGCGAATTACGTGTCCCACCTGATGATGCTCCTGATTGCGGCCTGCGGATTCGTATCGATCGATTGCATGTTCTTGGCATTTGTCATTCCGATCGCCGCGTACGCCAATGCAATTGAGGGCGAAGTTCAACAGCTGAATGACCTCCTGGAACAGCCGAAACGGGACGAGAAAAAGATTGAGGAGAAATGCAATTTACTATACAAAGTGCACCAAACGCTGCTGGAGTACGAAAGTTTGCTCGAAGATCACAACAACATTGTAATGCTGCTCAAGGTGGCGTCGATCATTTTGGGTATGATCACCAACATTATTGTGATCTTTAAGAGCAGCTTCCCGCAGGCCTACTTCTTGATCACCATATTTTTCGTCCAGCTGACCCAGTACTGCTTGATGGGAACAGTTGTGACGGTTAAGGCAAGAAGCTCTGAAAATCATTGATCCAGCTCGTCAAACTGACTAACATTACATTATTTCAGAACGAGCAAATGCTGAAGCACTTGTACAACATCAACTGGCATCTGCTGCCGCCGAAACATGCCAAGCACCTCGTGCTGATTTTGCACCAAGCGCAGAATGCGTCCAGCGTTACCATCGGACGGTTTGCCGAACTCAACGTGGAGAGTTATGTATCCGTTTTGAAGACCATCTACACTTACGTCATGATGTTGGCCACTTTTATGGAATAGGCTCGATGCATCGGATGAAAAAGTTTGCAGTTATTAAAAAAACAAATTTTAATTGATTTTTCAAGTTTTATATTGCACGGTGTAGCGACCCTAAGTCGCTTACCTACTATACATAGACTACAGTTATTGTTTGTCATGAACAATGTCAAGTTCACGACAACGGTAAATGGTCTAGCACAAGCAGTGTGTTATACAAAACATTCAGGTAGCGGTAACGCTTGACACCTGATGTTTTGTATAACATTTTTCGACCACGACCTAGGGCACTGGTAGATCACTGTTCAGTGATCTTAGTATTTAACGGCCTGAGCTTGTTCAGTCGCGTTCGTCTTGTGTTGTTCATTCAAGAGGCTGTTAGTCGGCTTCTTCTTGTATTGTGCAGTCAATAATCAGTGCTTCTTGGGTCTTTTATTTGTATTGTGCAGTCATTAGTCAGTGTTCCTTATGCTTGTGCACTGTTGTCAGTTGTGCAGCCAATAGTCTTGTGCTTGGGTTTGTGCTTGTGCTTGTGTCAGTCAGTACTCGTGTCAATGTAATAAATAAAAGCAGTTAAAATCAATGTGCAAGTGTTATCTTTCCAGTGCATAATATCACAGTTATCCCGCTCGGACACTCGGTCCGATACATCTGGTGACAGCGGAAACTAACCGCTAGGAAAAAGGAAAACGCCATTTCTGACTGACTTAAGTAATAATTGTTATAGCACTCGATTTTGATTAGGAGATGCAAGGAAGCAAAAGTGTGTGGGTATACTACTCGTGAATTCTAGAACCACGCAGAACTGAGTATTGTTTGTGACCGTTTTCGTGAATTGTGTTTTGCTGTTTCTACGACTTTGACGATTTCATCCGTAAGCGAGGCAGGCCACCACGAGAGGATGATCATCATTCTACTGATAACATGGTGAGTACCTTTTAGTTTTAAGTTCTGATTTTTGTGAAAAAAAATAATAGTGTTTGTTGATTTGATGGAGAATTCAGTACTACAAAGCTATTTCGTTGAGTAAAAGAGTTTGAGTAAAATGTTCATTGTTATGCATCACTTATAAATTTCAATTTTAAATTTTAAAATAACAAAATGGTGTTTGATCTGAAAGAGGCAGTAATTTGCATTCCAAAATTTGATGGATCTCATAACCATCTACAAAATTTTATTGCATTTATAGATCTTTTTGCACAAGGCAATCAAAATAATGTCAACGTTAATTGGGAACATCAATTACTTGTAGTAGTTCGCATGAAGTTTCATGGGAAAGCGCTGGATAAAGCTGACAATATAATTAAAGAAACTTGGAATGAAACCAAACTAGCTTTGAAAAATGCCTTTGAAGAAAAATTAAGTGTTGAGCAGATTATCTTGCAAGTTAATAGTTTAAAGCAATTGTATCATGAATCTTTTGAAGATTATAAAGAGAGGGCTGACAAAATTCATGCATCTATTAAAAAGCTTGGGAATAACGTCTATGCAAATAGACAATTTAAATCAAATTTTATCTCAGGTTTGAGAGATTACAATGTTGTGAAACTTGCAGCAAATATCCAAGCTGATGATTATCAAGACTTAGTTGCAGAATTAGTCAAAAAGTGCAGATATATTGAAGCGATTAATACCAGTTCAGCAATGAAACAAAATTATACAAATGAAAATTACGATGATGCAATTTATTATCACTCAGATGATTTTAACGGTGAATGTACATCATTTAACAAACGCCATTATAACTATAGCTCTAATTCAAACTCAAACAGTAGATCATATTATCATGGGAGGAAAAACAATAAATTTCAAAATTTTGAAAATCGCCCAGACTGGCAAGACAGAAACCAGTCTCAAAATTTTAATGATAGCAATTTTAATAACCAGACTAATGGTTCAGACTGGTTTGATAACAGAAATGCTAATTTCAGTCAACAACAAATGGATAATCAGAATAATTTACTAAATTATTCAGATAATTGTTCAGTTTTTGTAACAGAAGAGTCAGAACTAGTGCATAGTCTTGACGATTTTAATCAAAACTATGAGTCTAAAAATGTAATAGATATTTCAAATTCAAATTACGATGAGCACATCGAACTTGCTGAAAATAGTGAAACAAGACATGAATCTGATTTAGAAACTGAAGATACAGAACCAGATCAATCGAGTGAAAATTTGAGTACTCTGCTTACTACTGCGGCATGGAAAGGTGACAATGTATTTGAAGAGATTACTGCGGTTGAACCAACTACACACAGTGAAATCGAAGTTCAAGTTTTGAATGTTAATAAAGAATTAGATCAGTTGACCCAAATAAATGAAATAAATGATGATGTTGCAACTTCGTCTGATTATTTAAAAGAAGAATATAATAAATCAGATGACAAAGAAATTATTTATGATTTAACAAAGATTTATGCTGAGACTAACGATTCAAACATAATTATTCCTCAATGGATTTTTAATCAGAAAACGACTGAGGAAATTCAAAATCGAGTCCATCAAGAACAAGTTGTTGTCTTGGAATTTGATACTTTAAAAGATACCGTTTTTGAAAGCCAATTGAATCCAAAAGATGCCAATGAGATCATAGAAAGTGATATTGCATGGGTTGAAACAACGAAACCTATTGCCTTGGAACAAGTCAGAACGTTTAAAAAATTAAAACAATATCATACAGATAAATTCAACTCTCGGTCGATATCATCATTGAGTTATGGTGATAGAAAAGAGAACTCAAATTCAATTGAAGAAATTAAACCTTTAATTTTAAATTGTCAAAATGTATTGCAATCCTCACAAAAGCTTGAAGGTTTTAAAAGATTCCGTATGAAAGGAAGCTAAATATGTTTTGATAATTTGGACTGGACACATTTTCGAAGAATATCGAATGAAAATTGAAATGAAAAGGATATTTATTTTAAAAAGAAGTGATTGGGTAAACATAATGATCGCTCAAGTGCAGTGCTCTTTATAACTTTATTCATGAGTGTAGACTCTTATTATCAGGTCCACAATATGGATTTAATTTTTTTAAATCTATGTTGTAGTAACTCACCCGCAAAATTAATATGTCTTTTAAGATTTGCCTTTCGATGGTTTCATCATTTGGTTTAATCCTCTACTAAAATAAAAAAAAGTCAATTAAAATGACCAAGGTAATAAAATACATACTCAATTGACCGACAATATTGGAAAGATTTTTTTGATGCGAAGAAGCATAATGACCTGCTTCACCGTGCTCCTACAGAAGTTATGAAGCTTAATATTACAACGATGTAATGATTATGATGTAAATTCGTTAAGTACTTTCAAGAGTAATTTGAGTTTAATCATGAAAAAAAAGTACATTGCATTTTATACTAATATGCTTGCATGCGAGAATTTCCCTTTGCTTGAGACTTTTCTTTTCAGCACACCTACTACCAACTTTTCGGGGTCATAGGGGGAATGATCGGTCGGATCATTAATGTAAGTATATAAATTGAATGATGCCAGTAAATGATTCGGACTATTCTATTCACCAAAATTTAATATCATTCAATTTAAACCTGTATGCATGTATGTCGGATCATTAATGTAAATGATGCCAGTAAATGATTCGGACTATTCTATTCACCAAAATTTAATATCATTCAATTTAAACCTGTATGCATGCAAGATGAATGTAAGAGGTCTGTGGAAAGAGCGATAAATAAAATGATTGAAAAAAAAATATTAATATGGTTTGAAAATAACCAATCATTTTGTTTATAAAATATTCAAAAAAAAAACAAATTGAGAGTTAAACAAAATTATGCCGCCTAGCAAATAAAATATGGGGCTTAGCCAATTCATAGAGATAATCATTATATTTAAATAATCATTATATTTAAAAAAACTGCTGCAAATAAAAAAAAAAATGCAGCTAAGCAATTCAAAGTATACAGACAAAAAAAAAAAACTCTGGGTTTAGAATTTTGAGCCAGTCCTCAGAGAGCGGAATCCACTCTGCTAGGGAGCAGAGGTAACTTCAAACTTCAACATCCGCAATCAATGACGCTGGGGTCTTCAAGATAGGACAACGAAGGGTCCTTGGCGTTACTCCAGATGATGAAAATTGGTGATCTTCAATGTTACTCAATGTTGTATGGTGTTACGCTTGATGTTTCTATAGGCACCTTTTAACAGTCATTGTTGAAATTTAAATATTAGCATCTATAGAAGAATCTTCATTGAAAGATTTTCACGGCGCTTTCACTGATAGAGTTTTCTCTATCTTCTGCTCTCTTTTTCGTGAGATATTTTGGTGAAATGAGAGATCGAGAAAAAAAAAACAATATTTTCTCACAAATACATTCACACGTTAAAATAACACTATCACATTTCATAAACAATGAATGTTTGTAAACAAATTCAAAACAATAAAATTTAAACCAAATCAACTGTTTGAATGCGGAATATGGTGACAGTAAAAAAAATCGATATCAAGGATATCCCCTGATCCTATCCTATAGGCAAAAATAAGTAACTGTGAAGATGTTGAGCCAAATCGGTTAAGGGTTAAGGGTCGCTTTTATCATTGAAGTTTATGAAAAAAAAAACTTTTCATACAAAAACGTCTTCCGATACATTTAACACCACCTTTTGCGGAATTTTGATTTGTTTGCTTTTCCACATAATTTTTTCCAACGATAAAAAGCGACCCATATCAAATTTGGCTCAAAATTGGCACAGTTAGTTAATTTTACCTAAACTTTCCAAAATTTTCTTTTTTTTTTTTTCTTGTCACCTTTAGCGAAAGGGGACCATCCACAAACCTCGTGGACATTTTTTTGGAAATCTCAACAAATAAAATCTGTTTTGTATGGAACGTGGAGCGTGAAAGTGTCCACGTGGTTTGTGGATGATCCCAAGGGAATATTATATGAATATATGAAGGGTTGTTAAGCATACCAGACTGGATCGGGTTACATACATGTAAATTGGCTAAAATGTCAAAGGTTGGTATGGGCACACACTATTTTTTTTTTAATTTGTTTTCAGGGCAATAAAATATACATTTTCATCTATTAACAAAATGAATATGAAGACATTTGGATGTACCATTGCCGAGATATAGCTATTTTAAGTTAGTAGTTTCAAAAAACGGGTGCCACGATATCTCAACACTGCGTTGGCCAAATCGGCTAAAAATTTTGGTGAAGACTCACTAAACGGGTCCAGTTTGCATGACGAAGGCCGATTCTCAAAAAGTTTATTTAAAAAAATGATAAAAATATTTTTCTGTTTTTCATATAAAAAGTCAACAGTTTTTATTTTCTTAATTTTTTGAAAACCTAAATTTCAAAATTGGGCTTTGTCATGCACACGGGATATGTCTTGAGGGTCCTCACTCCAAATTTCAGCCGATTTTGTCCATGCCATCTCGAGATATCGTGGCACCAGTAAATCAACTCGATGTTTTGAGAAACACGCTCACAATGTTTGACGGTTCGCTTTGCACATGAAATCGTCCTCGACTCACTTAAATCATGAAATATCTTTATGAAACTTTCAGGAGTGATTGGAAATCATCTTTTGAAAGGATTTAATAAATAATCGGAAATAAGAATTTTTGAGATTTTTTACATGTATGTAACCCCTTAAAATTGAACGCTGTTATTTAAAAAAAAAAAACAGATTAATTCTCAACTGCAACAATTATTTATTGTATTTTTGATTTGACTTTAAATGCGTGCGTATATTGAAACATTGACTATAAAAAATATAAAAAATATAAAAATAAAAATATCAATTCATTTTTAGAACCGAAGATAAATTTGCACAAAAAAAAAATCACTTAGCATAAGATTTGGCAAGGCAGATTCTTTAATTTATATTTTTTTGAGATGTAAAAATAAACATCTGAAAACATGTTTTCGTAATTTTTTTCAAAGGTGAACATGGTTGCCACGCCTGAATTTTTTTTTCAAATAGTTCAGAATTTGTTTTAAACATTTGTATAAGAAACTTTGCTGATTGGACTGTGCACAGTAACAAATTATGTAAATTTTGAAGGTGTAATTTAGGAAGGTTGATCAATTTAAAGAGCTCTGAAAGATGCTGTCGCTATTCAGACTACAGTTCCAATTCTTCCTTGTTGACGGAATTTAAATTGTGGTCTTGTGAATTTCATCGACATTTTTCGTCATTATTATTATTTTTATTCGGAGACAATTTGCCAGCATAATTTTCGACTTTAAATGACTTTTTGAATTTTAGGCAATGTTAAGGTAGGTTTCAGTAGCTTGAAAAACTAATTTTAACCTGATAAAATATTGTAATTCCCAAAAATGTCAAGCCTGTGTTCCAAAATGTTGGTTCTAAAATCCTTTTGTACATATTTACAACACCCTTAAATATCGTTCTAAACCATCAGCGAACCGTGCCTAACTGAATAAATTTTGTAAAACCGATGCGTGCTCTAGAACGAGAAGAAAGCTCATGAATCAACTGAAGCGTAATTTAATTTCCAAACATATCTCGAGTTTCCTGTTTATCAACGCACACGATCCATCATAATTGTACTAGGAAAAAAAAGAAAGAGTGTCTTGGAAAACTTTTTGGCTGGTAATTTTCCAACAAACAAATTTTCCCACAGTTCTGAGGGGTAGCTTTGATCTGTTCTAATTTTTGACTACACAGTTCGGCACGACTTTGTTTGCTTTAAGCATATTCAAATCCAGTTTGGTGTGAAAAATGTCGAGCAACACAATTTCGATATGATTATTTTATTGAAAGCCAAAGTCATTTCTCGTCCTAGTATCACAGATATGCGAGTACATTTCCACCGCCAAGTTAATTAAACCGACAAACTTTCGCCTATTTGCTGGTGGAAAGAGAAAATCTCTCGCGTATGCTTCCGGAGATGTTTGCGTTTGCGATAATAATTAGAACATGTCTAGCTGACGCTGACAGCAACGCACTCCACGAAACTTGGTAAAAGTTTAGAATCTCGTCTACCTTAAGTTGATTGCGGCGACGACGGTAAGATGCGATTAAGACGTCCTGCCGCCAAACGTGGTTTCATCAAATAACATGAGAAATTAATTACGTCGTGAATTAACGTTAACAGGCTTACCTAAGATTTTTTTCTTTGCTACTGCATCTGTAATTTACTGGATTATGAAGTTTAAGAAGTTAATATTTGTTTGAAGTTAAAGTAAATACACCCTCGAAAAGCACCACAATATCCAACCGGCTTGTGACGTTTCAGTCACAATTTAAATTCAAAGTCAACGGCAAATATGTGCTGTGTTTGTAAATATAGAGCAAAAGTAACGGAAACATGCTGTGCTGAAAGCACAGTCACGCCGTGCTAACTTGGCAGCTGCTTCGTCGTGCTCTTATTTATTCAGAACACGTGTTTTTTCTACTCCCACTACCACTTCCGACTTTGATGACGACTGTTTGCATGGCATGCTGTGCACGTGGGAAGGATATTTTCTAGGATGCAATTGAAATTCTATATGGGCAATTTTAGAGAAAGGGTTTTCAAAAGCTACAAAAAAAGCTGTATTTAAATTGTATTTTGCTTTCTTAAATATTATTTTTAAGCGTAAATGGTTTTGCGGATCGATCCCAAATGATCTAACCTGATCTACTAACCTTTTGAGGTCGTTCAGAGTGTCAATTTTTTGGTTAAAAATAAGCTTTATCGATGTGAGTTATAATATCAACAATTTAAGTTCAATTTTAGGACCCCATTAAAAAACTGATCATTGTGAAGGTATTTTACTCCAACAAACGAGTCATTAAATTTTCGTTCAAAATTTACTTCAATAACATCCATTTCCCGCCGACGACGGCGTCACGTGCTGTTTTCCTCGTTAGTGCCGGTCCCAACCAATCTGTTGGCAAATTTGCCGGGAGCTGAAAATCGTGTTACGTACGAAATTTTATCCTACATAGCGCGGCTTCCTTTTTCCAATTTTCGCCCCGCCACAAATTCGGCGGTGGAAATTGAATGAAGCTTCAAACAAAAAACGTCCCTAACCTAATCTTTCTGCCTTTCTGTATCCTTGTCTCGGTTTCCATTACCTTGGTTTAGACTGTAACAATTTTAAAAATTTCTAACACATAAATAACAGGAAGGTGCTGTGTCCTATCCCTCGCCTAGACCAGACCAAAATCCATGATAAATCTGACAGACCAAATCTGTCAGACCAAGACTGTCAGACCAAAGAGCAAAAAGTAAACAATCTTGGTCTTCGACGTAGGTGCACACAAATCAAGAAAAGAAAATTTGAAAAAGAAATTTATTTTTCCAATTCAATGACTGGGTTTGGACTGCAAAATTGAATGGAAGTCAGAAAATGATTAAACAGTGCGGCGTCCTGTACACCGACAATTAAATAAGCAGTTAAAAGCCTTATTCTTCCACTTTAATTTTTGATCGCGTTTTCGGTTTACACCTGAAAAATTTGTGATTCCTCTCTTTCCACCATTCCCTTGATAAATAACCATACCTTTTGCAGGTCTCCCGTACGAGATAAGTCTGTACTGGCACCAGTACCCGTACAGCCTGGGGCTCGCGTTCTGCAAGATCCGGGCGCTGATATCGGAGGCGTCCACGTACGTGTCGGTGCTGACGATAGTGGCGTTCTCGATGGAGCGCTTCCTGGCCATCTGCCACCCGCTGCATCTGTACACGATGTCCGGGCTGCAGCGACCGGTCCGGATCATCGCCGGCCTGTGGATCGTCAGTCTGCTCAGCGCAGTGCCTTTCGCCGTGTTTACCGACATCGACTACATCGAGTACCCGCCGAGTGAGTATTTTGGGACAGGGCCAATAGTAGCGAGTCGTTTTACATGGCTTCATTGAGTAAAGTATTAAATTTCCGGTTTGCATCGTATGATATGTTCCTAACAAAAACATTGAATGCTTTCAAAAATACTTATGAAAAACTAAGTTTAGTTTAGTTTAGTGCTAATGTCCTCTAAACTTACTCGGGACTGATTGAGATGCTCTAACAGTTCAGTAAAACATTTTATGCTTTTGATTGGCCGTTCAGCAACCTCTCTGGTTTACACACATGCTCACAGATGGCAGCACATTTTTGAGCATGAATTATTCATCGCTGCATGTGTTCCTTCTTGAACATTTTATTTATGCTTTTTGTACTTTCAGCCAAGCAAGAAATCCCGGACTCGGCATTCTGCGCCATGCTTCAGATACCGGAGCGGATTCCCCTGTGGGAGCTTTCCACGTGTCTGTTCTTCGCGGTACCGATGGCCGTCATGGTGGTCCTGTACGGCCGGATGGGCATGCAGATCCGCTCCCGGACCCAGCGCACCCTCGAACTGGGTAGGTTACATATGATTGTAGAAGTACCACAGTCACACATGTTCAATGAACATTGTTCATACACATTGCTTACATTTCTCGAACGCGTTTTTACGCTGGAATGCAGGAAGTCATCGTTTTTTTTAACTTTTGCCTCTGCTTGTTCCCAACAGGTGTCCGGAACGGGTCCGTGAACGGTCCTTCACGGGTGTCCCAGTCCCGCAAAGCCATCATTCGAATGCTGGGTAAGTCATTGCTGGCAGCACTGCTCCAATACACAGTAAAGCCTTATTTATGATGTAATATTATCACAATTTATGCGGAAAAAGTGGTTACATGAAGAGAATGACAATATTACACACTTCTATGGTAAAACATGAAACTATTCTCGGTGTTTCAGGGTTTCAACAGAGAGTGTAAAGTTTAAACTGGAACTCATTTTTATGATAATTGGGTCCTAAAATGAAGCTTAGATTGCTGATATTATTGTTTACAGCGATAAAGCTTATTTTTCTGAGTACAATGACCCTTTGTACGACTACAAAGAGTTTAAAATGGATTTTTAAATCAATTTTGAAAATTTAACCTCGCGGTCCTTCTTGACAGCAAAGCTTCTACTTGACAGCTCGTTCCAAGGGGACCATAGTTGATCCAAGTTCCCCCAATAAAATCAACAACAACAACAATAGTTGATCCATCAAAAAATGTTGTCTTGTCAAAAAAAAATTTTGCACTAAAATGAAAAAAAGTGATCAGAAATGGTTTTTAATCGTGTTTTTTACCATTGTACATAAAAATTGACATAGGGCTTTAGTACCCAATTGGGTGTTCGACTTTTCCCGTATGACTCCATTCTTTAAAATTGAATGTAAATCTGTTGATTTCATCCATCCACCGTGGATAAAACAAACAGATACTCAACAATTTTCCATACATCTACCTTGTCCCACCTTCTCACACTTGCTCACGACACGTGTTGCCAACAAATGATTCATTTATGATTCATCGGAATGCGAAGTATGAAATGGGATTTGGCAAACCCATGCAATTCACCTCCACCAGACCGTGTGTCAACAATCAACTCGGGCAGAATCCAATCAATGTGCCAGCACTCTCTGCTGGTGTTCAATTGGCATCAACAGAATTGAGTTTACAGCTGGGCTGCAGAATCGAACATATATACAAGTGAAGATTAATGCTGGCACTTTTGGGAACTCAAAGAATGCATACGTAATAATCTAGATGGCATGCTAAATGGATTAGTTTGGTTTGAGCCAAAGATCCTGGAAAACCTCACCAATTATGCTGTTTAGTCGTGTGTAATACAATTCTTGGTTCACCATTTGTGGCTTTCAAATCGGTTAGCTGTTACAATTGAAGCGACCGTTTTATGTGGTGATATTTTCGCCAACCAGCAAACCCGATTGGATTTCAATCTAAAACCAATGATGACAACAAACAATTCGTAGAAATTGAATAATAAAGTTGTGCTGCTGAGGCAGAAGTAGTTCAGCTCTGACATTTTACAAAATACTTGGAAATAGACATAATCACAAACAGTTTCCGATTTCTACTCCGCAGTAATTTGTCCCTTTTATGATATAAAGAACAAATACATATATTTTCAAGGCAGCAACTATTAATTTTTCTTATTTCAGCGTGCTGTCCTGTCGCACGTTTTAATGTCAAGAAAGCACGTCATATCAACAATAACAAACACGACCGGTTGACCGTTTTGAAGTTTGGTTGCGGTTTGTTTGGTTTAGCAGTTAAAGGATCGGCAAAGTTTACCAAAATTGGAAAAAAAATCGAAATGTGTAACCGATACTATTTTCCCACGGTTTTTGAGGATATTTTGAAAAGAGGTTAGCTTTCGAATGAGAGCACAATACGTAAAATCATTGCTACCCATTTTATACATTTAGACATTTTTGTGACATTTTTTTTTATTTTGTTCATTTACTCACGTTGCCAGCTTTTTCAGCTGATTCAACGTGCATTCGTTGTTGGATTTTTAGTAACATAACAATCCTGTTAACTGGGATGAATCGGGATACATGGGGTGAAGTGGGACAGCAGTTTTAACCATGTAGGAGCACAATGTATTGGTTTCGGTTAGAACAGCCTCAAGCCAACAAAATGTGTACGTCCGTTTCCAAATTTTAAACCATGAAATGCTCGTAGCACTGCTGTTCCTATTTATACTGTAGTCCCGATTCGTCCCAGATGACGTTATCAAGATTTGAGGTGATATTTCTGAACAAGGCATATTTTGACATTATTTTTCAAAGGTTCATAGAATGTTGTTCTTTTATCATTTGACCAAACAGATTATTTCATGTGAAATTGATAGTATCCATAATTTTCACGAAACATAAGGTTTCTTTAGTGGCAGTGCGTGGCCGAATGGTTACGCTATCCGCTTTGTAAGCGGATGATTCTGGGTTCGTTTCCATCTGCTGCAACCTTCCATCGGATGAGGAAGTAAAATGTCGGTCCCGGCCTTGGTTGCTAGGCCGTTAAGTCATTCCAGGTGTAGGAGTCGTCTCCATGCCATAAGTATACTGGCAGTCGCATGATTGTGATGCTTGGTGGCATGAAAGTATATCAGAATCTGCATGTAATCTGTCCTCATGCATTTTTTGCTATATAGGGATATGTCATTTTTGCCCGTTACCGACAATTATCGACATTACCGACGGCTGATTTATTGTATTGGAGAAAAAAATCTAAACAGAACGAGGATTGAACCATCAACTTCTCTATTATTTGTCCGACACGCTACCACCGCGCCATGGACACTTGATGTATTGTGAGGGGCAGAGCACCAACATAATCTTCTATCTGGAGTGTTGCTGGGCGACGCGCCAGCATTATATGTATTGGTGAGAACTGCAGATCGCTGACATGTTTACACGCGGGCAAAAATGAGCTATGAGCTTGCTGCAAAAACTGTTAGAAAATGTAACATTTTCTGCAGCAAATCCACTGTTGCAGATTTTGATATATATTTTTCCTTTGGGTGTACAAACAACACACCAAACCAAACCTACTCCGGTGGAATCGCTGGCGGCGGTTTGACTCACAATCCGAAGGTCGTCAGTTCAAACACTGGGGTGGAAGGTTCCTTGGAGTAGAAAGAGGTTTGGGTGCTCTCCCCATTCAAGCCTTCGGACTCCTAGGTTCGAGCAGAAACTTGCAATAGAGACCAAAAAAGACCCGGGGGTCGTTAATGTGGATGGTTTGATTTTTTGAAGTTAGAAACCTTCAAAAAATCAGTATGCTTATCTTATGTCCTATAAAATGTGGAATCAGTAAACAAAACAATCATCAATGCGATAATCATAAAAAAAATTAAAACTAAATTTATGTACAATACCTAATTTACAATTTACTGCAACATTGAGTGACGAGCTAGCAGAATTTTTTTTAAAGCATTAAAAAAAGAACATCCGCTCCCAAAGAAGGACAAATTGGGAGTTTAATAGTTGTTCGGTAACTGGGCTGAGAACGTAGCCCAGTCACCGAATGCTGCCCGCGAACTGGGCTGAACTTAAAATAACGAGGGGACCACCAATGCGTAATATTTTCCTGATGAAATATAAATAGAGCTTATCAAATTTATTTGCAACGTTTACTTTTCATAATTCTTTAATTGGGACTAGAAATTAAATAAAAATTTAAAAAAAAATATTGAACATGATTTTTGCATCCATTAACCCCTCGGTCTTTTCGGTTTGTTTTGGTTTTATGACGTTTGTCTGCCTTTTAACTGGGCTACGGCCCAGTTATCGAGCGCCTAGTTAAAAAGAAGCCCAGTTACCGAACAACTATGGTAGACACTTTTGGTTTTTAAACTGCAACGATTTTTGTATTTTTTCATGAGCATATTTTAAAGAGCCTTTTGTTGCATTTTCTTTCTTCTAGTTTGTTCTAACATTGACCAAAATTTGAGATCAATCTGACGTCTACAGCCAGAGTTATCCAACTGTCTCATTGTAGACACACTTGGCAGGAACAATGAGACAGCTGGGGAACAATGAGACACTCTACAAATATCAATACTTTCCTAGTAAAACTTCATGTTTTTATATTGCTCCATTGCATGTGACTTACTTTGAACATTTTCAAGCAATTTTGTATACACGAAACTTTAATTAACAAAAGTTGTACTAAAAAGTATCAAAATTTTGTAAAATCCATATATATATATACCAAATAACTTTATATATTTGGTTAAATGAAGTTCAAACTCAATAAATATGCCAAAAATCACTTCCAGTTCATGTTTTGAAAGATTTCCATAGATTTTGAAAAGTTTAATGAAGAAAAATCAAAGTGTCTCATTGTTACCCATGGGTCGAAAAGAGTGGGGACGAATGAGACAGCCCTGGATTCTGGGTATATTCTAAATTGTGGTCAAACTTAATAAAAGCACATTGTATGCCCTGTGAAATGACGAAAGAAATTTGGAGAAATATAAGTTTTTGTGTTGTGTGTGACTCACCACACATAACCTTGGGACGCCTAGAAATGAGCAGAAATTTGCAACAGACCCCCCCGGGGGTCGTTTAAGTGGATTGCTTTGCTTTTTTTTAAGATTTTTGTGTTAATGGCAGCCCATGAGCGAAAATGTAATTTTTAGTCATAATTTACGTTTACACCCCAGAATCAAACATGTATGAATAACTTTGCAAGGGAGCTTCCATATCTAAATCCACTATTATGGCAGACATATATAGACAAACCTTTCCCCCAAATATGAGCCTGATTGGTTGAAACTACGTCTTGTGAGAGCCATTTTATTCATTGCTGACTACTCTACCCTACTGTATAATTTTCTTCTCCTCTGCCTTAAGAACCTTACAAAAACGAGTAAAATTTGCTGTCGTCGACACGACACCCGCCGTTGTTTTGAGAGAAAACAGATTACCAAGATGACAGTGACTTGCCATCATAATTTTTATTTTTCTCTTATGTTCTTTTCGATAACAGAAAAACTAATCAACCAAAATGAGCAACTCTTCAGTTGGGAAACTGATTCGATAAATTGTCTTGTTCAAGCCTTCATCATGACAACGTTCAAAGCTCAACCCGTTAATCCATTTTTCAACAGGCTTTCCAATGCCTTTGTTTGGAGCTCAGAATCGCCCATTGTGACGACCAACGGGAAAGTTGTTCCATCTAATTATCGAAAAGGTCGTACAACTTGACTTGTTTTAAGGGCGAGCAAAACTTTGCGTCGTAAAGATTTAAGCCCACAAATTGAAACAACTCTGATTCTGGAACTGTCCAATAATATGGGGGAGCATTTGGAAATTCAAGCCATAATAGGGTTATTTCTTTGAACCGTGATTCGCGTTCCTGCAAAGATTGTGGGCTGGCATTTCTTAACGATTCATGGAAACCCAGCGAAAAACCCGTTCGAAATTAATGGCCGGAAAATGGCATCCAACGCGGAATGCTATCGTTGACGGTTTTTCTTGGAAACTTTGTTATTTCAGTTTGAGCAAATTTATTATGTGAAAGCCACATTTAAAAAAAATAATAAACATTTTTTTCATTTTGCAAAACTCAAAACCACTAAATGTCAGACGTAGTTATCCCTCGGTCATAAAATACGTTGCTAAGCGCTCTTCTCAAATGACTGGAAACTACAATGCAAATTGTTGTCGTTGAATAGTAATCTAGTGAACGAGTTTCCAATTGCCAATAAAGGCATCATTATCCCGTCGAAAAGATGTTGCCATGTCGACCATCCTCCACTTCCCCCTCCCCACCCCTTTTTTACGAGGGTTAAACGTGTATAATTGCACTTTGTTCGACTGTGAAAGTTTTCAATTTGGGTGATCCTTTTGCGACATCATTAACGGAATGGAAAAGGTTCGCATACTGTTTACCCCGAATGAAACGTACTTTTTCCATCCTTCTGTGAAGTTCTCAAACCGTTCGAATCAAAAAGTTGAAAAATTAATTAGGTGTTAGTCCCTGTGCCCTGTATAGTCAGCATTCATATTAATTATTTTTATTAATGCTTTTCCTCCCCCGCCAGCTGCCGTTGTGATAACCTTTTTCGTGTGCTGGGCGCCCTTCCACGCCCAGCGGCTGCTGTACTTGTACGGGCGGGACTGGCAGCACTTCAACACGGTCAACACGTGGCTGTTCTCCGTGGCCGGCTGGCTGTACTACGTGTCGTGGTAAGTATTTTTTTTTTCACAAGGCCAGAACATAGCACTTTTCAAATTAGATAAAAACACGAGCTATAGAAGGATGTTAATGCGCTTTCCTCCCTGCCGGAACCAGGCAGAACAATTCCGCAAATCCAAGCTCTCAGTAAGCTCATGATGAAGTACATCTACAATGGATAAACTGCCTTGTGTAGAGAAGTTTTTCGACGTTAGCACAACAAACTGTGATTTAGTTTTAAGTTTTTTTAAATTTCCTTAGCAAATTTCTAAAGTAGCATCGAGCCACCCTAATTCTCCATACGTACTATGGAAAAAAAACCATTCAGCCTTGTCAAATTTGAAAAATTCTAAGTGCACGTGTTCATTTATATTCATGCTTCCCCTCTAGGTGAGCCTGCGCAGTAATATTTGTCAATTTATGTAGGTCAGTGTTATGGGCCAACTCACACACAGCAGTTGCCCCGACGCATGCAAAAGCATGCACATATCCATTTTGGCAAAAGCATGTAATATTGTATGAGAAATCGTGTACACAAAAAGCATGAACGGAAGAAAAAAATGCAAACCCCAAAAATTGCATCAACCTGGTGAAAGTCATATTCAGATTACCAATTACGCGAAACCTACTGTTTACATCGGTAAACCTACTGGTTTACATCGGCGTTGTACCCAATAATTTCAAGAAGGTGACCCGGGTAGACGGTAATAACAAAATTAATAATATTTCAAAAACAGATCCTGTTAAAATAATAAAAAGTGTTATTATTTTATTCTGAACTTCAATTTCAAGAAGAAAAAATAATAACAGTTTCTGATAAAATAACAAGATTTGGTATTGAAGTGATAATATACTGAAAATGTTTAATAACACGCTAATAAGAGGAAATGTTATACATTTCAAAAACTCTCCTAATAACAAGATTTGTTATTCATTTGGTATTCTGACTTCGAAATAAAATTACCATAAATCACACAACTTGAAAAGTTTTTAAGTGTTCATAACACAATCTGTTATTATTTTTTCTTTTGTTTAATATGTTTAGATCTATGGTATAATTTTGTCCAATTTCGTCGGGGTCATTATTTTGGCCATGAAATGGGGTCCTTAACATTCCAACGTCCAAGGCTCCAACAAAGTTGGAACGGTAACTTCAACTCAATGGTTCTCGGGCATAACTCAACCAATCAAGATGATTCTTCTTTCCAGTGATTTGTAAGGATGTCTAGATAATTCTAGAACTTTGCAGAACTTATTTTACTCAAATCTGTATTTTTTGCGATAAAAAACATCGTTCCAACTTTTTTTTCGCGTGTAAAAAAAAATTCGCCAAAAATTCCGCGGAGCCAGTCGTTTTAAAAAAAGTGGAACGATGTTTTCGGTCGCAGAAATTACAGATTTGTTCAAATCAAGTTCTGCAAAATTCTAGGATCATCTAGACATTCTTACAAATCACTGGAAACAAGAATCGTCCCGATTGGTTGAGTTATGCCCGAGAACCAGCGAGTTGAAGTTACCGTTCCACCTTTTTTGGGAGGCTTGGGCGTCCGGGTAAGTTGGACATGCGTTGGGCGTTCCAGTGTTACGCTATCATAATTCTAAAAAGTTGAAAATTTGAAAGTTGTTTTTTTTTTATTATTTGATATACCCCCTAAGGGACTTAACTAAAATTGGCTAGAACTATGGAATAATTTTGACCAGTTTAATCGTGGTCATTTATTTGACCATGAAATGGGTTCCTTAAGCTCAAATTAATCCGATAAAATTAACTTTTGAAAGAAGTTTTTTTTTAAGTTTGTTATATTCTCTAAGTAATTTTAACAGTGTGCGAGCTGGTGTAGTGTCGCGCTCCGGCCGGTCCGTCGATTTTATCGCGAAAATCGTTGTCAGCCGTGGGTCGGAGTGAAAAAAGTGTGCGGCAGAAAAAAATCAACAAAAAGTTTTAAAAAATTTAAAACAATTTGTTTTGTGCTAAAGTGGAGTGAATTAAATCAACCAGATCGTACGTACCCCCTCTCCGCCATCCGTTTTTGGGCGGCTGTACCCCAGGTTAGGGGCGGCCCAAAACAATAGGGGTTTCGACGCCTTCTACCCGTGAGCGGCTGTTCCCAGGTTAGGGCGGCTCCTATAGAAGCGAGTGAACCCCCCTTCGAGCGTCTGTTCCCAGGTTAGGGGCGGCTCAAGGAAACCGGTGTCCTGCTCCATCGTCGAGGTAAGCGTCTGTTCTCCAGGTTAGGGCGGCTTACAGCAGATAGAGTTAGGACCCCCCGAGCGTCTGTTCCCAGGTTAGGGGCGGCTCGGAACAGCGTCTGTTCCCAGGTTAGGGGCGGCTGACTAACAGTCCCAGTGCCAGGGTGGGACTTTAAACAGTCCTGGTACGACGGTCCTCCGGCGAGACAGGGGGTTGGTGATGGCTACACGCACCCGCCGTAAAACAGTAGTGCAGAGAGCTCCAGATGCGAGCCGATCCAATCGCCGACCCGATTTTCGGGGATCCAGGGATTGGAAACTCGGGACGTGGAACTGCAGGTCTCTCAACTTCGATGGGAGCGACCGCATTCTTTCCAACGAATTGCGGGTCCGCGGTCTCGAAGTCGTGGCGCTGCAGGAGGTGTGCTGGACGGGGAAGGACCACCGGGTGTACGGTGACTACACTATGTATTGGAGCGGCGGCAATACACACGAGCTGGGGACAGCTTTTATAGTGTTGGGCGAAATGTCGAAGCGCGTGATTGGTTGGTGGCCAGTCAACGACAGAATGTGCCGGTTGAGAATCAAGGGCCGATTCTTCAACCTGAGCATCATCAACGTGCACAGCCCGCACATGGGAAGCGACGCCGATGACAAGGACGCTTTCTACGAGCTTCTTGACCGCGAGTACAGGAAGTGTCCAAAACACGACGTCAAGATTGTCATCGGCGACTTAAACGCTCAAGTCGGCCAGGAGGAGGAGTTTAGACCGGTTATTGGGAGGTTCAGCGCCCACCAGCAGACGAACGAGAACGGCCTACGACTCATCGATTTCGCTACCTCCCGAAACATGGCCATACGTAGTACCTTCTTCCAGCACACCTCCCTATACAAGTACACCTGGAGATCACCAAACGACACGGAGACGCAAATCGACCATGTTCTCATCGATGGTCGGCACTTCTCGGACATAATCGACGTCAGAACCTACCGTGGCGCGGACATCGACTCGGACCACTACCTGGTGGTGGCTAAGCTGCGCCAACGCCTGTCTGAGGTCAACAAGATCCGGTACCGTCGCCCGCAGCGGTATAATCTGGAGCGGCTCAAGGACCATGAGGTCGCTACCCAGTACGCGCGGGAACTCGAAGCTGCGTTGCCTGACGAGGGTGAGCTTGCCGAAGCCCCTCTGGAGGCCTGCTGGAGCCATATGGAAGCAGCCATCAACGCAGCGGCATCGAGCGCCATCGGGTACGTGGACCGAGTTCGACGGAACGGCTGGTTCGACGAGGAATGTCAGGCGATTTGGGACGAGAAGAAAGCAGCGCGGGACAAGTGGCTGCTGCACAACACCCGTGGGAACAAGGAGTCGTACAAACAGTTGCGAAGACAGCAAACCCATCTCTTTCGGGACAAGAAGCGCCGCCTGGAAGAGTTGGAGTGCCAGGACATGGAACAGCTGTATCGCTCCAACGAAACGCGTAAGTTCTACAAGAAACTTAGTCAATCCCGGAAAGGCTTCATGCCGCGGGCCGAAATGTGCCGGGATAAGGACGGAGGCATCTTGACGGACGAGCGCGAGGTGATCGAAAGGTGGAAGCAGCACTTCGACGAGCACCTGAACGGCCCAGAGGCGGAGTACCAGGGCGACGGGGAAACGACGTCAGCGGTATGGTGGACGGCGGGGACGAGCCAGCACCCACGATGAGGGAAGTTAAGGATGCCATCAAGAAGCTGAAGAACAACAAAGCAGCGGGTAAGGATGGTATCGGTGCTGAACTCATCAAGATGGGCCCGGACAAGCTGGCGGCCTGCCTACACCGGCTGATAGTCAAGGTCTGGGACACAGAACAGCTACCGGAGGAGTGGAAAGAGGGAGTAATATGCCCGATCTACAAGAAGGGGGACAAGTTGGAATGTGAGAACTATCGAGCCATCACTATTCTCAACGCGGCCTACAAAGTGCTGTCTCAGATCATCTTCTGTCGTCTGTCGGAGCGAGCAAAGGATTTCGTTGGGACGTACCAAGCCGGTTTTGTGGAGGGGAAATCGACGACGGACCAAATCTTTTTGCTACGCCAAATCCTCCAAAAGTGTCGCGAGTACCAGATCCCGACGCACCACCTATTCATCGATTTCAAAGCCGCGTACGACTCGGTCGATCGCGATGAGCTATGGAAGATCATGTACGAGAACGGCTTTCCCGGGAAGCTGATCAGACTGGTGAAATCAACGATGGATGGTGCACGGTGCAGCGTGAAGATTTCGGGAGCGATGTCCGACCCGATCGAATCGCGCAAGGGACTGCGACAAGGCGACGGTATCTCCGGCCTCTGTTTCAACATTGGGCTTGAAGGTGTCATGAGGCGAGCGGGCTTCAACATGCGGGGCACGATTATCAACCGGTCCAGCCAGTTCATCTGCTATGCCGACGACATGGACATTGTCGGCAGGACGTTCGAGGAGGTGGCTAAGCGGTACACCGAATTGAAGCGGGAAGCGGATAAGGTTGGATTGAAGGTGAATGTTGCGAAGACGAAGTATCTGCTGGCAGGAGGAACCGAGTCCCTTAGGGCTCGCATAGGACCGAGCGTGACGATCGACGGCGACGAGTTCGAGGTCGTGGAGGAGTTTGTGTACCTCGGATCATTGGTAACGTCGGACAACAACTGCAGCAGAGAAATTCGGAGGCGCATCATCACCGGTAGTCGTGCCTACTACGGACTCCACAAGACCCTACGGTCTGGTCATCTTTCCCGGCGTACAAAGTGCACCATGTACGAAACGCTGATAAGACCGGTCGTTCTCTACGGGCACGAGACGTGGACGATGCTCGAGGAGGACTTGCAAGCGCTTGAAGTTTTCGAACGGCGAGTGCTTAGGACGATCTTTGGCGGCGTGCGTGAGAACACTGTATGGAGGAGAAGGATGAACCACGAGCTGGCGCAACTCTACGGCAAGCCAAGTATTCGGAAGGTCGCCAAGGCTGGCCGGATCAGGTGGGCCGGACACGTCGCGAGAATGCCGGACGCGCTGGATGCGCGCCAACCGAACCAGACTATCAATCCGGTGAAGTTGGTGTTCAATTCGGAGCCGGTTGGAACGCGGCGGAGGGGGGCGCAACGAGCAAGGTGGTTGAACCAAGTGGAGGAAGATCTGGAAAGTGTGGGAGTTCCGCAGCGGAATTGGAGAGAAGCAGCCCAGGACCGAGTTAGATGGCAACGCATCTGGAGACAGCTCATGACCCGGAGGTTGTACGAGCAGTAAAAGTAAAGTAAGTAAGTATATTCTCTAAGGAAATTAATTTATTTATTGAGAATTTTTGAAATGTGAATATCAAAAACTGTTATTATTTTCAGAGAGCGAGGAAGTCGGAGCTGATGTTGAAGTTCGACTTGGAGTGAGACCTCGGTGATGGCATCGGATTCAGCTAATTTTCAGCAACTTTCACTTGGAGTCGGAATCGGTGAAGTCGGGTATTTTTGGAGAGCTGAAGACTTCGTTGACGTCATAACCTGCATCCAGAGTTGGAGTTGTCAAAGTATGGATTCAAAGTCGTTTGAAGGAACCCGATTCTGCAGCCCGGACCAGTACAGAAGAGTTATGGCAACTGCAGGTTTTATTTTTTTTTGCAAATGCAAAACAATAACTTTTTTTTGTTATGGAAACTTGGTAATCTGGATGCGACTCTCACCAGAATGTTGTTATTTTTGGGGTGTGCATTTTTTTTTCTTCCATACATGATTTTTGTGTACACGTTTTCTCATGCAATATTACATGCTTTTGCTCACAAAGCTAATGTGCATGCTTTTGCATGCGATTTTACCATCGGATTTTTCGCTGTTTATACTCAGTCCTTGACCACAAATCCGCTGCCCATTTATCGAAATCTAGTGAGGGATGGGCGGTACGACTCTATTTAACTTTTTAACATTAAACAAAAAGTTTTTTCAATAACTTGCAGCCTGAAATGGTGTTATTTGGAATGGATGCAACCGGGTATGCAAATCTGACCAATAACCAGGTTTAAACAGTTTGATTTATGCATTGAAAATCATGCAGATCAATTGTAGCACGTTTTAACATATCTCCGCGTGTACTCCATCATGATGCGTTGCGTTGTAATATCTACCATCCTTGCACAGACAGATAAATCACAGTGTGTACAAGCTGTAAACATCACACCATGGCCCAGACAAGAGGCGTTACGTTATACCCCATCCGTCTTTATTGCGATTTTAATTCGATCCTGCACACTACCAAGAGCAGTCTCAATCGCTCGTTAGCTCCCATCCGAAGGGATGACACTTTTCTTTTCTGCTTCCAATCTTTCTTTCTTTCTTTTTTTCCATCGCCCTGTCGGGTTGAGATTATTTTACGCTCGCAATGGCACAATCTCTCGTACCACATTGTAGGAGAGTGCTGATCCGTTTATTGTCCTGCGGCTAAAGGGTGAAAATGTGAATTGCTTTAATTCCGGAAAATTGAATTCACCTCTGTTCCGGGCAAATTTCAATGGCCACAGGCGGCCCGGATGTACAGGATTTGCCTAACGAATTTATTTCCGCTTTACGCGGAGATTTTCCGGTTTACTGGCGCCACCATTCGCTGATTGATGTTCGCGTCCATTCATTTGTTGGTTTACACTTTTTTCTCTCTGTTTATGCTCCTTCCAGCAGAGTCTGGTGTTTAATTTACATGGGTAATCATATTCCTGTACTAGCAATGCAAATTTGCTTACATCAGAATATTTCCATTTCACGCTTGTTTATGCGGAGCAACTACTTTGTAGTTATTGGATTTTTTAGATTATTGTTAAGGCTACCAACTCTTCACGGATTGTTAACAGGCATGAATTTGTAAACGGATTTTTTTCGCATAATATGGATTTGTACGAAATTTTAACAACTTTATAAATTTGGGTAATTCTCCGCCAACTCACACAGCAGTTGCCCCGACCCCTCTTCGATTTGCGAGAAACTTTTGTCCCTGATCATGAATCCGAGGTTCGTTTTTTGATATCCCGTGACGGAGGGGCCGACCCCTTAAGGTTTTGAGCATGCGAAAATAGAGGTGTTTTTCAATAATTTGCAGCCTGAAACGGTGATGAGATAGAAATTTGGTGTCAAAGGGACTTTTATGTAAAATTAGACGCCCGATTTGATGGCGTTCTCAGAATTCCGAAAAAACGTATTTATCATCAAAAAAACGTTACTTAATCCACCTCAAGGTGGTTGGTGCCTTCCTCGCATTCATGTTGTATTTTAGGTGGTATTTACAAATTAATTTAAGAGTTTTTTTTTAATTTTTTTTCATTTATTTTTTTTAATTATTGATTTTACTTGAACAGCAATTTTCAATTTTTTTACCAACTCTTCAAAATAAAGGTGAAAAGTCTCATGAGTTATATATTTCAGTAAAAAGTTCGTGTAAATCTTTGTCGAGACAAAATGATGCAGCAACATAATTAATACAGATTTTTCCAGAAGAGACGCAGACACTGCTTAAGCGATGTGGCAACCGGGCGATACGCATGCAAGGGGGTGTGGCTGCCAATCCCCCGCGTGGTCAAAAAGTCAAAAAAGCAAAAAGACCCGGCCTTTGAGGTTATGCAAAAATCACCCTTTTTGTAGCTACAAAAAAACTTTTTCTTGGCATAACTTTGAAAGTACTTCACTAAACAGAATAAAATTTAATAGGGTCTTAGGGGACCCCAAAACGAACAGAATAAGGTGGATCCGGACAAAATCGGTTCAGCCAGTTCTGAGATAATCGTGTGGAAAAAAAATCATGTCTACACACATCCCCACAGACATTTGTTCAGAATTTGATTCTGAGTCGATAGGTATACGTGAAGGTATATCTAGGAGTCGTATTCAAGAAGTTCATTTTTCGAGTGATTTTATAGCCTTGCCTCAGTGAGGTGAGGAAGGCAAAACACTAAAAACGTTTTAAAAACTCTGCCATTTTTCGTTGCTCAACTGTAAAAAAAATGGAATATGTCATTTTATGGGAAATTTAATGTACTTTTCGAATCTACGTTGACCCAGAAGGGTAATTTTTCATTTAAAAAAAAATCATTTTCAAATTTCGGGTTTTTTGTAGGGTTATTTTTCAGTGTAGCAATATTCTACAAAGCTGTAGAGCAGACAATTACAACAATGCGGATAACTAAACATTAGGGGTTTGGTTGCAAACATGACGAGTTATCGCGATTTTACGAAAAAAAAGTTTTGAAATTACTATGGGAAATTTTGAATTTTCATTCATTTGCTCCTACAGGCCTGGGGAAAACATGTAGAAACTTCTAGGATGGCCAGAAATGAGCGGAATCGTCTGGAGAACAACTTTTCCTAAGAGACCAGGTCGATTCGTTCAACCCCCATCGAGCTCAACGGCAATACATCCGGGGTTTTCGAAACCAACGGTTTTCTCGAGAAAAGCATCATATTTTCCTTAGCATGCTATGAATCCTTGATGAACACCGCGACGCCGCATGTCAAACAGCTACCACGTGGACTAGCATCGCCTATAAAAAAATACTTTTTATTACTTTTTGAACCATAGAATTATCATTCATTCTAAGTGTAAATATAGGTATTCGGTGCCCTCTCCTCGTGCCCATACCTTCACACTTAGGAGACCCGGGAGGCGGAGTCTTGTCGCAAAAAGAACGATACACGCCTGTGGATCCGTTGACGAAACCGCAAAGTTTAAGAGGGCCACATTATAAGGTGTTACATCAATTCCGTTTTTTTATTATCATTCATGGTGATCAGGATACTATTCAGCTGTATTCTGAACCTCCAAATAAGAAAAAAAACTGTTATGGTGCAAATTTTACAATCACGTGGTAGCTGTTTTACACGTGGCGTCGCGCTGTTCATCAAGCATTCATAGCATGCTAAGGAAAATTTGATGCTTTTCTGGGGAAAACCGTTGGTTCCGAAAACCCCGGATGTATTGCCGTTGAGCTCGATGGGGGTTGAACGAATCGACCTGGTCTCTTAGGGAAAGTTGTTCTCCAGACGATTCCGCTCATTTCTGGCCATCCTAGAAGTTTCTACATGTTTTCCCCAGGCCTGTAGGAGCGAATGAACGAAAATTCAAAATTTCCCATAGTAATTTCCATGTAAACTTGAACCCGCTTGAGACAAGCCACTTTTCAACCAAATGAGCTGAAATTTGGCGTGAGAGTCTCTATGGGTATGCCCTACAAGGGGAACCACACCAGAACTTGATCTGAGAACTTTTCAAAATCCGTACCCACCCTAATATATATGTATTGGTGAAAACTGCAGATCGCTGACATGTTTACACGAGGGCCACAATGAGCTATGGGCTTTCTGCAAAAACTGTTTTAAAATTTTACATTTTCTGCAGCAAATCCTCTGTTGCATATTATGATATATAGTATTTTAAACTCCATACGACCTTTTTAAATGTTATTTTTTCAAAATTTCAATAGTGCGGTTTGGTTCAGCAACATATTATAAGAAATTTTTTAGTCGTATGTAAGAGCGACGAACCGCCCGAATTCTTGATACACACATTTGAGAAAAAGCATTCGGCCCTGTCTAAATATTTTTGAAAGATCCAAAGTGCACGGGCTACCAACTCTGACTCTGACTCCGAATCCGACTCCAACTCCAGCTTTTAACAAATTGTTGACTCCGACTCCAGCTATTCGAGTTTTGACGAGTCTGACTCCGAATCCAGGTCCCCAAAAAGACCCGACTCTACCGACTCCGACTCTGACTCCACAGCTCTGTCGTCGAGATTTTCAATGATCGAGAATTTCAATTCGTATTTATTGCCATCACTTCACACCCTATCAACCTATAATTTCCCTGTTTTTTTTTTTTTTTTTTCAGTACCTTAAAGCAGACTAAGTTAATAAATACGATTTGGTTTGCCTCAATTCAAAATTTGCTGCAAACTCGTGCGGTTTTTCGAACTGCACCGTTGACCGGAGAAATATCTAATTTAGCGTTCAAAAGTTGACGCTCTTACTCTGTCCAGCGGAACAAATTAGATGTAAATTGACTTGAAAAGTTTTATTTTCCACCACCCGCCAGAACCACCTTTCGACGGCATTTTTAAAGGGATGCGGGGAGGGAGCGGGGTATAAATTTCAAAGTTCTTCAAAGTTTGCGCGCAAGTTTCAACAAAGTTAAGGTTGTTTTTATTATGGTAAATTGCTGGTAATTTAAAGCTCAGAATGCAAAGCAAATTGCAATTAGTAATCGAAGGTATGGGTTTCCTTATTTGATCTATTGCAGCCATTAAAGTAAAGTGTTTATCACGAATCACTTCAACCTTAACCGGTACGACCAATTTACCTCAAGGGAACTGGAAAGTTTCTGCGTTACGACCGAGAAACTTTGACAGCTGTAGACAGCAAGTTAAGAAGCCGAAAGCTAATTTATCTTGGTTCATTGATTTCGAAGGAACTGTGCTGGCCCCTCGTCGTCGTTCAAAGTTGAGGGGTTGCTGTATGGTCGATGTAATAGAATTATTTTCGCCGCGCTATTTTCGTTCCCCGCAACTCATTGTTGAACCTGATATAAGATAATTTCATTCATGCTTTTGATGGGACATTTCTTGGAAACACTTTTTCCGAAAAAGGAGAGAAGGTTTTCGACTTAATGTTTCATTTTATTTGAGTGTTAGATTCCTATTAAACTTTCAGTTGAATATATTTCTCCCAAATTCAATTCAATTTCAAATTTCCTCCTAAATGATTTATTTATTTGTTCGTCCCAAGAAACAGTGCAATTTGACAGTCTACGAAAAAGGATACGATTTTTTCTCTCGGAAAAGCAAAAAAAACATTTTTCACATTTTTGGCCTGACCCTCCGAACTGAACCGATAGTCCAAAAATTCCAATTTCCAACTTACTGATGGGAAAGTCATTATCCCACCCTGGGAAAAAGGGCACGTCAATAAAAAAAAAGCAATGATCCACAACTCAGCACCACCATGGAGTGACGTTTATCAATGCTTTATTTATGAGCAATTTCAGGCGTTGATGCCGGGCTTGTTGATTTTCAGCTTGTTTACCGTTTCTGGCCCATTTCGGGGAAATTTTCCCTCGACTCCGTGAGCACGTGAGAGTGTCCGTATGTCTGCGTGTCAATGAAGGATTTCAAACTTTAGGATTTCCGGGTAGGAAGATGAGTTCCTACCTGAGCGACCTTTCATCGTACCACGTGGTTTGGAAAAAGAGATGTCCCCTAGTTTGGGAGGGAAATATTCTAATCGAGGGAAATTGTTTCATGCTAATTAGGCTTCTCCATCAAAACAAGCCTCCCAGCACGGTGGGCGATTTGGTTTTGTAATTTAAAGGCTCAGGGATTTCGTGCATAATCGTTGAATAGAAAAAAATATTTTCACTTAATATGATTACCGTTTTGGGACTCCTGCGAAACTTTGTTGACTATTTTATGAAGAAAGAAAACAAAACTTAAAGAGTTCAACAAAAAAAATCCGTGTATCTATTTTTCTGAATAGTTCTCATCAATACCTACAACTTTACCGAAGACGACCAGAAAATTCCTTCAAAAGGTACAGATTTTCTAATATGTATATGATTGCGCCTCTCCCATTTTGCGCCCCCCGAATTGCGTTCAAACCCCAAAATAACGCTCTAATTGGCGCAAATCGGAGGAGCGTTATTGCGGGGGTTTGGCGTAAAATGGGGTTTTCTTTTTAAATGTACTTTATTTACATATAAATTAAACATTTGTATAAGGAGGTTTATATGGGTATATTAACCATCGGTATAGCTTCAGGTAACTTCAGTGAACCACGATGGATAATGTGAGGTACGTTGGATTGTTATAGGTCGTCCTGGAACTCCACGAAGTCATGAACTAGGTATCTACCAGATCAACGGAGGTTTGTATGGATGAATTTATCATCGGTATAGCTTCAGGTAACTTCAGTGAACCATGATGGATACCCTGCGCCATGTTGAATTGTTCTAGGTTATCCAGGAACTCCCTTAAGTCATGGCCTGGTTTAAATAGACACCCAGGCCATGACTTCCTGAATTGCTGGAAAATCCTAAACATTCCAACAAGCTGCAGAGTATACATCGTTGTACACTAAAGTTACCTTAAGCTATACCGATGGTAATACACCCATGTAGACCCCCGTCGATCAGGTAGATCAGCAGGTCATCACTTCCAGGAGTTCGTGGAGGAACCATAACAATTCAACGAACTCCAGAGCATCCATCGTGGTTCACTGAATCTACCTGAAGCTATACCGATGGTTAATACACCCATATAGACCCCGTTGATCAGGTAAATCATCAGGTCATGACTCCCTGGAGTTCCTGGAGGACCCATAACAATCCAACGTAACCCAGAATATCCATCGTGGTTCACTAAAGTTACCCGAAGCTATACCGATGGTTAATATACCCATATAGACCCCCGTTGATCAGGTAGATCACCAGGTCATAACTTCCGGGAGTTCCTGGAGGACCCATAAAGATCCAACATGGCGAAGGGTATCCATCGTGGTTCACTGGAGCTTCCTGAAGCTATACCGATGGTTAGTTCACCCATATAGACCCCCGTTGATCAAGTAGGTATCTAGGGCATGACTTCCGGGAGTTCTTGGATACCCAAATTTGTGGATGGTCCCTTACCCGTGTTTTGTGGATGACCCCTTATATAAATATTTCATTTACCGTAAACCGGGGTGACTTTGATAGGATTTCAATTTGTTTTTAGAATATTTTCCAACAGGTAAGGTTTTTCTCAAGATTATTATTTTTAAAACAAGTACTGGGGTAGGCCACACAAAGTCCATGCCCTATTTTGGAAAAAAGTTTTTTCAATAGTGTTTAGAAAAATAGTTACGTTAAAAATTCTTGGTTTTGATTCCGGGGTGACTTTGATAGTCATAGTTTTTCTTGTTAAAATCATATTTAAGATGTTCAAACTTTATTTGTACGTTAAATGTACCATCACTAAAGTAGTTGATATAGTTTGTAAGAAAAAAATCAATGTTTATAATAAGTTAACTAAGTTTATAAGCTTTTTAACAAAATACATATAAATTTTAGGTAAAATTGTTAAAAAGTCGGAATTTTGCCTGAAATTTGTTAAAAATAATTTTGTTTATAAAATTATCGATTTATATTGCATTTTAAACTGAATTCGAAGCACGAATCACAAGTTTTCACATTTTACATGAAATTTGTTCAACTGAATTTGCCTATAAATTTGGAGATTTTTTTTAATTGTGTTTCAAAACACATATTATTTATTATTTACAAACTTATTTAACCTTCTCCTAGTGGAAAATTGTCCAAAGAATCCGAAAATGCATTCCGTTTTCCGATTAAAAATCATGTTCATTGAGAAAATCATGACACTTTGAGAAGTTTAAAATAATGACTTTCATCCACATTTTCTTAACTATAGTTAACTAACTTTATAAACTTTTCAAAAAATTATGAAAAGTTCTTCATGAGGCACTTTGAACACTTCTCTACCACGGTCAGTATGTTTCTGAACCATTCCTTACGTATTTTAATTGTACTCTTCATTTTGCGGAAAAATCGCAAACCTATCAAAGTCACCCCGGCTATCAAAGTCACCCCGTTTTACGGTATATGTAAATGAAGTACATTAAAAAAGAAAACCTCATTTTACGCCAAAACCCCGCAATAACGCTCCCCCGATTTGCGTTCAAACCCTGAAATAACGCTACCCCCGTTTGCGCTCCAACCCCGAAATAACGCTCCCCCGAATTGCGCTCTCCCCCGGTGTGCGCCCTCTCAAAAAGAGCGCACATGGGGGATTTACTGTACCATTTTTGTATGGACAACTGAGCAAACCTCTACGGTCTTTTTTCTCTAATTTTAATTTTTGTATTTTTTAATCAGGCTAACACTTTTCGGTATGCCCAAAGAAGCCATTTTGCACCATTAGTTTGTCCATATAATTTTCCATACACATTTCATCAACATCAATTTTCTTGTTTTTAAACCTTTGCATGGCAATATCTCAGCAACTAAGGGTCGTATCAACAAAGTTCAAAAAAGCAAATCTTTATATTCTCAGCTCTTCAAAAATATTTTTTTTAAATGGGCAAACATGAGCACTAATTATACAAAATTAAAAACTGCGACTATTTTCAAAAAAGTCACCTAAAATTGGATTTAACTTGAAAACGGTGCACTTTATCAAAATTTCACTAAAGTACTATTTGATTGCAAATTTAATTGTACATCGAAAAATGAAGTTGAAAAATTTTTGCGACCTACTTTTAGATTTTTTGAAAAAATCTGTTTTGATTCTAAAATTCATAACTCGCTCAAAGATTTTTTGCACAACCTGGAAATTTCTTTTAAGGTTGGCATTTGATATCCTCTAAAACATAAAAAAATAAAAACAGTGTTTTTTTTTGCAAATCAAGTTTTAGTGACAAAAAGTTAAATCAAAAATCATCAAAAAAAATTTTACCGTGTATCTTTTATTTTCAGTGTAGTCCATATCCATACCTACAACTTGCCGAAGACACCAAATCGATCAAAAAATTCCTTCAAAAGATACAGATTTTTGAATTGTCATATATCATTTTTGTATGGCGAGCTGCCAAATTTGTATGGAAAATTATATGGACAAACTAATGATGCAAAATGGCTTTTTTTTGTTGGCAAACCGAGGCACCAAAAAAGTTTCAGCCGGATAAAAAATACAAAAATTAAAATTAAAAAAAAGATCGATTTCGTAGAGAACTGCTCTTGAGCCAAATAAACAAACACATGTAAAATCAATGTGGATTTTTGGTAAAAGTGTTCACTTGTATGAAATTCAATGTTTGATCCAAATTTGTATTTATTTTTGAAGAGACACATTAACAAAACAAGTAAATATCAAAAATTTCTTGATGTCAGAACAATATTTGAAACATTAATAAACGTATGCAACATTACGAAATTAAAATAATTTAGCCACTTTAAAATTAAGTTTAACCTCAAATTGAATTGTGAGGCGTTGGTTTAAACGTTCACATACAAAACCCAAAAAAAAAATTTTTTTTGACCGATTTTCAATATTATGACCGCTAATGAATGGTAAGGATATCAGACCAAGTATTCATAGAACAAATTATTTGAGATTGGACAGTATGTACTCATCCATCTTAAGTTGTAACAATTTAAAGATCAGCGGTAATTAATCTTACTTGTTTGTTTTATGACCAAAAGTCATTTTTTGACAACTTTTCTCATTACTGCACATTCTTAAAAATAACCAAAGACATACCGGAGATCCAGTTATCCAAGGACCAAGGACATACCGGAGATCCAGTTATCCATTATCGATGGGTTTTTTGTTTTGCTGATATTTTGATATGCTCCGCATACTCAAATTTATTCGATATCAAATAAAAATTTATAAATCAAAGTATAATGTTTACAATTTCAATAGAATTCTACTGTACCACAATCTCGCTGTGACCCCAGCTGGGCAGTACCATTTCAGCAAAAATACATCCCACGTGCCACTTGTACCCCCAGCATGGCGGGTCCACGTGTAAGGTATCCTTCGTAGCCCGTAGCAAAGGGCCACCCCCCCTCAAACGGAACTGAATGACAAGAAACGTGCCCGCGCCCAACCTCGTTATCATTTCCCCACCCACTCGTTGAATAACTAATGATGGGAGAAAACGTTGAAGTTATTCCTTCTGATGAGCTGAGCGGGGCAAACGGGGCTGGCAAATTAATATCGAATAAACACAGTGACGCCTGGCGTTGTAACTTGAGCTAATTGAATATTGGGAGGAACTTTTTGCCGAAGCATTAATCGTAACCGACGATCAGAAGGGTTGGAACATTGAAGATGACGACGCGTCGAAAATAAACGTGTATTGGTAGAGGTAGTCTATCTGCTTTGAGTGTATTTGTGTGCGCTCTTTCACTATCTTGAGTAACTGAGTAGAATTCGACGCTGTTGTGCAATCTTGTCGCGTGTCGCTTTTTGACGTTCCGAGAAAAACAAAAAAATAAGAGCACCCCGAGCAGACGGAAATAACTTGAGAAGGTCAGTTTTTGATATTGTGAGAAGATCAAAATCCGTTATTGGGATGATCGGATTAGTTGTTAAAATAACAAATTTCCATAACAAAGATTTGTTCGAAAAATAACTCAAATTGTTATTGCTCTGTTATTGCAATAACGTACTAATAACATAGAAACCAGAACAATAGAATAACGAGGTTAGTTATTCTGAGCGATGATGGGGAGCACCCAAATAACAAAAACTGTTATTTATATGGATTGATTGCATAACAAAAAGTGTTATTATTTTTGATAAACTAAAACCCCCATTCCTGGTCCTTTTTGAAGGGTGCGTGGGAAGGGGAGGGGGGGGGGGTTTAGCATATACTGGGATTAATCGTTCAATGGAGAAGCGTTATTTGGGAGTTTTAGCGTAAATCGGGAGGTGAAAGACGGAGGACCGTATACAGTAGTTGTTCGTCTGTCGTCTGTCTGCTTTTTAACTGGGATACGGCCCAGTTATCGAGCGCCCAGTTAAAAAGCAGCCCAGTTAAACAACGCCCAGTTACCGAACAACTACTGTACTAAGAGAGCATAAACGGGTTTTTTAGTGAACTTCTTTTGACAGCCCAAACTGATAAGACTTACCGGACATTTTGAATGAATTAATCTTAACTTTGGAGTTAACCTCAAACATCTTACTTTTATTCCAATTAGAACTGCTCTTTTCGTTGTTGTTGATCGTAGTTGAGTTTCTACCTAAAATGTAAAAAAATATCACAAAGTGTCTAATACTTTTAAGGATAAAAAATCAAACACTTATCTGAGACTGATCGTGCAGGTGATATTTATCTCCACAGTAAAAATTACTGATGATAAATGGAACTTGGTGTAGACAATCCTCTTGATGATCACCTTTCTGAAAAAATAAATAGAACATTTGAATTTTCATAAATATTTTTTAGCAAGCCAGTTATATACAAATAGTTTAAAAACAAATAGCAATACCATGTAATTCATAGAATTTTTGGTCATGGTCTGTGAAAAGATAAAATATTTAACAGCTATCGAAGTTAACTATAAATTCGATCAATTCTAGAGCAAACATTTTGACAAATTGATTTATTTTTCTAATTGTCATGTTTTAGGTAACTTTTTTTTATTATCAAAAACATATTGTTAAAAAATTCCTACCATTCAACATCGAGATATTAGTTAACTTTCGGGAAGTCGCGTGTTTTCGCCTTTCTTACAAGTGCCCTTACAAACTGTGTACAAAGTACACGTACGCGACCTCCGGTGGGTTAAATAGTAGATTTTGTCTCGGAATGTCAGCTGTCACAATATCCCGCTTTTGTAGTGTTGGTCAAGAATGTGCAATTATATTCAAATTAAAAATACCTGCATATTCCCATTTCAACAAGTTGAAAAAAACTTTATTACTCGATTAATAAAATAAGTAATAATCTATAGAAAAAAGTGATAATTTCACTAAAATTTTTATTTATTCTGGAATACTTTGGCAATCAATAATCATCGCAAAATTCAACTAACATGTTCACAGTTGTGTTACGGTACTTAAAGTCAGGTGATTCATCTTAAAAGAAAAAATAATGTTGAAAATAATAGTTGAATATGTTAAGTAAATGGGGAAGGAACGTTCAACTTAAATGTCTGTCGCTCATTTTAAATGATAAAAATGATGAAGAAAATATGGGTGACGAGAAGAAGGAAGAGGAAAAGAAGAAGAAGAAAAAAGTAAGATAAGGAGAATTAGGAAAAGGAGAAACCCAGTAGGAAGTGGTGGAGGAGCTCATCATCTTCAAACCGCATCCAAAGCATTTTTAAATATTAATGTATGGTGGCTAAACCCTCCCCTTACGCTTAAATTTACAAAAAAAAAAACTTATCTAATTGACCTCACCTGCTGTTGCTGAAGCCCTCCTTGCAAAGCAACATCAATTTTCCTACGGTTGTCCCCTTCCTGGCCATGTGAAACAAGTTCATAGTAGACGACGGCCTCGGGATAAGGAAGCGCACATCTTGACCTTCATGAGGATCCGCAGTTAGTACTTGTAGACTGCTGCCGTCCATCGTGTCCCGATATCCCCGATTTCCTTACAGAAACCGAGAGATTTCACCAGATCTGAAAAAAAGATTCCCGTTAAGGCGGGTTTGTTTACAAGGACAATAACATCAACTGGCATACCTTTTCGAATTACGTTTCGATCACATCTCGTCGCAAATTGTCTCCAGTTCGTTCCCCTTTCGCTGCACGGAGCGTCAGCTGGGAATCTGCAAAGCCCAGGCAGGTTAATCCTCGTCAATCCTTCTAGATTCTCCGCACTTTTTGCTCGCTCCATAAAAACTTTTCCACAAATAGCACCGACCTCTCCGAAACACACAATCACCAACTCTCAAAAAGCCGCACCGCTTTTTACTGTGTCCGGGGAATAGTTTTCGATGGGACATCCCCGAAACTCATCGTAATCCGAGGATTCACTCGCGAACCGGTCCAGAAAAACAAACGCGATTGGCAGCGCGCAGCACAAAACAATAAACAAACGCAAAGCTCAGCCTGCATTGACGTTTCTCGCGCACTGTTGGAGAGGGGCGTTCACAAACAACGTTCGAACAAAATTTGCAGTAAAGTTTTAATATTTTGAAATTGATTAATTATTTAACTCGATTGATTAATAGTAATCATGACATTTGACGCAGTAAAAAATAAAAATAAAAACAAAACAAACAATGTGCAATATGTTAGGCAAAACAATGAAAAAGGGCTAATGCCAATGTGTAACCAAACTATCTTGCTCGTTAGTAATGTAAACACAAACTGAAGTGAACAGCTTGTTTACAGGTCAAAATTGACAATGTTTTGCTAGATTTTAAAATAAAGTTATTTACGTGTATTGTGTACGTACGTTTCTCAATATATAATTTTTAATAATTAATTATTATCCTTATGTTTACGCAAAAGTGGGTAAACTAGTAACTGTTTTTTTCTTCTAAATCTAGCAGACTGTAATTCCAGAGTTTTTTTTGAAAAGGACCAATAAACTATTGTCTTTCATATGTTTATAGGACCTTATCAAAAAAAAAACTCTAGAATTGATCTGTATACCTAATCCTAAAATATCTTTAAGAGCGAGTCCACGAACAGGGCATACCCCTTTGTATGGGACGTCGTTTGGACCTCACCAATCTGCCTGAAATTTTCAGGGGTTGTTTGTACATATAAAACTAGCATCTGGCCAAAATATGAGCTCTCTAGGTCAACGGGAAGTGGGGCAAATCGGGACACAAAGTTTGAAGGTTCAAAAACGTCAAAAATCGTAAAAAGGCTGTAACTTGGGCAAAATTCAATTTAATTTAAAAACTCAAAATGCATCTGAAAGGGCTTAAAAAATGCAACAAAATGCAGGATAGAACACCCCGATTGGTTAAATCTAAAGGGAGTTATTGACATTTTAGTGAAAAAATAGCACAATTTTCAAACTCAAATAAAAAAGTGTTCCATCCAGATATCAACTCGGTTCGACCTGCAGCTTGTAGGGGACATCTGGGACAACCATTTGAGACTGAGAACGCTTTGGGTAAGGCAGTTTAACATATTAAATAGATACTTTTACTTTTAGTGAATTTTTTGGATGTAAATTTTTGCTCGGGGACCCTTAGATCCTATTTTCTGATGATAATTTTATCATATTCGTGTTCCTGAGACAATTTCACAATAGAAACATGCATAAAAATGTTTATTTTCATCCATTTTAACCCTTTAAAAATGAAAGTTAAAAAAATTGAGATGCTGCTTTTTTCTGGTGTCATCTAGTATCCTTGGAAACGAACTTGAATTTCAATAAATGTGAATCGAAGATTTTTTTTAACTTTCATTTTTTAAAGGGTTAAAATGGATGAAAACAAACATTTTTATGCATGTTTCTATTGTGAAATTGTCTCAGGAATACGAATATGATAAAATTATCATCAGAAAATGGGATCTAAGGGGTCCCCCGAGCAAAAATTTACAACCAAAAAGTTCACTAAAAGTAAAAGTGTCTATTTAATATGTTAAACTGCCTTACCCAAAGCGTTCTCAGTCTCAGATGGTAGTCCCAGATGTCCCCTACAAGCTGCAGGTCGAACCGAGTTGATATCTGGATGGAACACTTTTTTATTTGAGTTTGAAAATTGTGCTATTTTTTCACTAAAATGTCAATAACTCCCTTTAGATTTAACCAATTGGGGTGTTCTATCCTGCATTTTGTTGCATTTTTTAAGCCCTTTCAGATGCATTTTGAATTTTTAAATTAAATTGAATTTTGCCCAAGTTACAGCCTTTTTACGATTTTTGACGTTTTTGAACCTTCAAACTTTGTGTCCCGATTTGCCCCACTTCCCGTTGACCTAGAGAGCTCATATTTTGGCCAGATGCTAGTTTTATATGTACAAACAACCCCTGAAAATTTCAGGCAGATTGGTGAGGTCGATGCGAGATGGGTATGCTTTGCTCGTGGACTCGCTCTTAAGAAAGTTTCAACTCATCCCTTTTGCCGGCCCTGTTTTGAAAATAAATATCTGTCAAATTTTGAAAACAGTTAAGCCGACGACGCTGACCTGGGAAAACGGGGAAAAATTAACTTTTTGCGGCTTTCGGCCTGCACCGGGCCACGTCCGGCCGGGAATCGTTCGTGTGGTCAAGGCCGCCCGCCCGTCCTTTTACCGGTGGCCAACCTACGTCAGCGGTGAGCCACTGGTCATCTCGACGGCAGACACCATCACGGTAAATAAATTGCCGCGTTGTGAAATAGCTGAAGTTCTTCGCCTCCCGAGGCGGAACGAGTGTGTGATAGGCATCGGAAGATTATCTACGGCGGAGAGGCCGCCGGGTTTCCGTGATTGGCCATTATAGAGAACGAGAACTTTGGGGACGCCGAAGATAGTACGGCCCCGCATCTGGGACATGTCGGAAAATACGACGAAACCGATCCAGCTGGTTCTGCTGCATTTGATCCAGAAGGGTGCGACTGAGGAACCGCGACGGAACACTGCTGGCCACCGGATCATATGACAGAGGCAAGCACCCTTGGCCAGCTCAAGGGACCGATTTTTGCACCCAAGTGCAACAAATGGGGCAACTACATTCTGTTCACGGGTGTGGACAAAACGAACTTCTCTGCAACGCGGTCACCGGCCACGCAGTAGTTTAGCTCCCATTCGGCGCCGGGTTTACCAGCTGCAGCACAGATCAGTGCATTCACAAGGACACGCCGATCAAGTCGTTCCAGGGACACACGGTTTGTGCCAAGAGTGGAACATGCCCGAGTGCCAAACCAACACTTAATTTTGATTTAACTTTTTAGATCGAAGTCAACGCCATCTAGTAGGATCGGCATCAAAATCGTGGTTGCGTGCAAACATCCGGCGTGGGGGCAACTGAACGGCTGCAGCAGTTTCCCAAATCAAAAGCTGTACCTTCCGGTGGGCTCGCCGGTGTAGCTTGCTGCGAAGGGATCAAACGAGGGAGAAACTGCCGTAGCTCAGGAAAAAATCTGGCAGAGTGGCAGCAGTAGAACCCGAGATGAAGAGTCCAACGGAGCCAAAGGCAGTACAAGAAAGAGGAAGAAGAAGCAAATAGAGTAGTAAAGAAAATTAACAAGATTTCTAGAGATTTGTTTAAACTCAAACTATGGGTTTTCTAAGACACACACATTGAATTGATATTATACATTGTAATATCAAACAAATGGGCTTTTAATTTGTGCTTGAAGAAGAACTAGAGTCTTTTTTTTGTAAAATTACATAAATAAATCACATTCATTCAAAAACCATTCCATCTTTATTGCATTTGGCCGTATTCCAATGAAATACGAGAGTCGTGATCTCTTTTCAGTCCACTTGCACTGTGCAGTAGTTAACATTTACATTTGAAAACCAAAAACATGACTGAGCCGTTTCTAGGAAAAGATTTCTGGTTGTGGGACAGCAATTATTGTAAAAATAAAGGTTCGCAAGAGTGGAAAAGTCAAAACAATTCGGCCGTTGCAAACATTTTTCAAAGTTTATGTCGCCTCCTTCAAAATCGGCTTGATAAATTAGGGGGGCGAAAGATTTTAGTGGAAAATAGTGCAGTTTACTGAACACGGTTTCAAAATTTCCTACGTTGATAATCATATTTTGCATGTTAAACTTGTTTAAAAAATAATTAGATTTTTTGTAAAATCCCCATGTACCTACTACAGGACTGCAAAATAAATTATTGGCGAAAAACATTTCATTAATACTAAGATTTTTTTTAAACTAATAATTGCAAAAACACTGGACTAATAGAAAATGTTTTTGAAACAGTTTTTGCATTAAAATGTACAAACCATGGTTTCTAATTTTATTTTTTATATGTTTTGCCCTTCCCTTGATTTTGGTGAGAGTCGAGTGACTTGAACTTAAAAAAATATTTGCAGCTGCCTAAGGAAATAAAATGGCATTTAAAAAAAATCGACTAAGTTCATGAACATCATAAAAATTACGAAATATGATTTTGATTAAAACTAACAACTGAAGAATATATTTTGATACTTCCCAAATTTTATATTCTCAATTTAACAGATTATGTAATTATTTTGAAACAAAAAACTAAATGTTTTATTTTTTTTTGTTACGGTTCTGTTACGACCTTCTGCTCGGGCGGGTTTGAAAAACATAACTTAAAATCTTATTTTCGTCTTATTCATCATTCCCAATAGAATATCAAACCAATAACAGTTCCTGTTATTATACAATAAAATGGAAAAACATAACTTAAACTGTTATTATCATCTTATTTCACATTTCCAATGGAATATCAAACCAATAACGATTCATGTTATTATACAATGAAATGGAAAAACATAACTTAAACTGTTATTATTATCTTATTCCACATTTTCAATTTAATATCATTCCAATAACATTGTTTGTTAAAATAACAGAAATTGTTATTATTATTTCTTCAAAAATTTATTTGCAAGAATATTCAATAACAGTTTACGTTATTTTAACAAAATCTGTTATTGAAAAGACATGAATTTTGTTATTACCGTCTGCCCGGGACGCAATGTAAACAATGTTATCAATTTTCAGGGTGTGTCTAGATAGCACGACTTTGCACGACAAGATTGAAACTTCATTAAATGGCGTTAGTGACACAACTTGACCCAGAAAGCACGTGCGACAAGTTAGCACGACAGCGATGGATAGCAGACGAACAATTCAACTGAATTACACCTTCAAATTTCCATAAACGAGAAATGTGTTCAGTTTTTTTAGTGATTTTCCTCGAGCAGCGTCACGCTTGCTGCCAGATTCAATCCAGTTCTGTTCCAGGTTTCAACGGATAGAACACACACTCGGCGGCCAGGATCCGTTACAGTGGAAATGCTTTTAATGCTTGACGTTTCACCGCAGTTTTTTTTTTTCATTCCACTCAGAACCAGTTATTTTCCATCAAGGGGTGCCCGTCTTGGGCTGATGGAGTCATACCACTTATGATGGATTTATGCAGAAGGATTCGGTTGAATATCCAAGTCATGCAATGCTTGTACGAAAGTACAGTTATTTCAATGCTTGTTAAAGCTAATATGTAACTGGGTTCGGTGGTGTAGTTGTCACCGTGATTCCCTCTCACCCCAATTGGCCAGGGTTCCATCCCAATCGGCACCGGTAGCATTTTTCGAGATGAGATTTTTTTGATCGCGCCTTCCATCGGATAGGAAACTAAATGTCAGACCATGACAGGGATGGAATAATCGCAAACAAATCATTTTCGCTTGCGAGCTTTCTTCAACCGTGAAAGAGAGGGGAGGCAAATCACGCAAAAGAAAATCGCTCCGGAACATCTCCAACGAAATCAATCTGTTGATGATTTTTTTGTGAATTTCCTTGTCAGCACCACTTAAAATTATTTATTTCGCTTTGTTTACAAACATTGTCCTTTTACAAAAAGTGACAGTTCATTTTTCGACGCGTGAATTTACACTTGCAAGTGTAGTAGTGAAAAAGATATTCCGCCGAATAATCAAGATGATGATTTTTTTAGATTCCTTTTACGTGAGCTTTCGTGAGCCAGAGAGGAAAACCATGTTCCCTTGATGAACGTTCAAAAATTGTCTTTTGATGATGATTCTTCCATCGCTGTGGCCATGATGAATCGTATTTTTCATCGAAAAAGAAACAATAATAGTTTCAAAAAATTCCGTTACGTTTCGTTAAAAAAAAATCCATTAGATTGTGCTTACTTGCGGGACGTCCGGAACAAGAAAACGAACAAATATCAAGACGGCGTACGAAGACACCACTGGGAGGACTATACAATAAAGTAAACACGGCGACTTTCTTGATCCCGATGAGACAACCAGTATCAACGGGTGTCGTAACGCAACAGAACTTTATTCACATTAATTACAATCAAAACATAAACAAATCCACAAGACGTCACTTGTCACATTTGACGCTAGATCTTCTGCGTAATTCCTCAAGATAATACTTTATGAAAATCTTGATCAATTTTTTACCGAAATTGTATGAGCTAGTTTTGCAAAATGACCTCATTAAGATAATACTCACTATGTTTCACTTGAATCAAGAAGGCAAAAATAATAATTGTTCTAAATGCTCTATTTCGAAATGTGTAAATTCCTTCCAACTTGGCACTATTCTAAATTAATCTGATCCCATTTTCTCGTATACCAGGAAACTAAAACCCACTGATGCATTAAACTCAACCCAAAATGTTGCAAAATTCGGAAGCTTCGTTCCTAATTACATTACACCCACCATGACTCTGGACCATGCAGGTCGAAAGCCTTAGCTGGACCCTTCATTTTGGTCGAAAAAAAATAACAAAATTTCGCAAACCAGCCATAAAGTGAAGAAAAGCAAAAGGTTTCGTTTGCTGAAATTTTCTGCAAAAAAAAGGATACAAAAAATCAAACAACCATTCACTCATCCGTGCGCGGCAATCAAGCTAATCGAGTCTACCAGACCAGACCGCACACTCAGCAAATGTAAAATCCAATTTTGTTGTTTACTTTCATCAAATTCACCACACCCCAAATTCATCCCTTACCCGTCTGGAATGGACGTGTATCGGTTTCGAGTGTTTACATAATAAGGAAACAAATTTTGGCGGGACTTTGAACAGGGTATGCAAGCAGAGAAGTATTACGTAGTTAATTTGATGTTCTAAAAATTATTATTATAGATTTTGCCAGGATTTTGCGATGAACGCGAATTAACGGGTTATTTCTTAATACGGAATGTAAATAATCCACCTTTTCATGAATCTACCCTAAGTAAATATTAATCCTACCCAAACAATCCCCAAATAACAATCTATTTTCGTACTTCACTCAGAACTTTTTTCAAATAGGTTGACCTTTTTAAGCATTTTGATTTTGAACAATCCAGGTTTTTAAGCGAAGATGGCGTTCGAATAGTGAACATTCAAAATGTCAAAAGCACGCAGTAGCACCAACATTAGAAATCAAATGTGGCTGTCATGCCATGGCACACTTTTTTCGGAATATTGGTACCACTGCGTGATTTTGACATTTCGGACGTTCACCATCCGAACGCCATCTTCGCTTAAAAACCTGGATAAAAGCTATTTTATCGTCGCTGTCGTGCTTACTTGTCGCACTTGCATTTTGGGCCAAATTGAGTTAGGAACGCCAACTTTTGACCTTCACAAATCCCCAAAATCCCCCAAAAAGATTTTCAATAAAAACGAAAAAATAACCGTGCATTGTTGTCTATTTTTATTTGACAAAAGTTTCAATCTTGTCGTGCTATCTTGACACACTGGCCAAAGGGATTTTAGGCCAGAATGCATTTGACACACGTATATGCCCGACTACCGTAAACAGTTGTAATTATAACTCGGGACTTTGGCAATCAAAGTCCTCCAAATTGCACAGAACGATCAGCCAAACAAAACGTGTTTGTTATTGTTTACATTGCGTGCTTTTGGTTTTGTTTATTCAAGGTAAAACATTAAAACGCGTTTTTCTCGGAGCGTCGAAATGGTTAATTTCACAAAATTTGTTATTTATTCGTGTAACTGTCAAACGCGTGTAGATAAGCTGTGAAAAAAAATTAATATCGCTGATGTGAGTTTCTGGTCATCTAAATTAATCGTAACATTGTTGATTGATGGATTCACAAACATATTTAGGTCTGCGTGTGAAAATTTGGCGGAAAAGCCTTTATCAAAAATCTACCAAAAAGAAGATGGAAACCCGTGTTGATCGATGCAAACATTTATTGAACCCAAAAGGCCAAACATCCCACTTTTATCTTGCGCCCACACTTAAATCCAATCTCGATACATAGCGAAACAGGTCAGTGTCACCGTGCCAGGGTATTTTTTTTTTAGTTTCTTCCTTTTCGCCCAAATTGACTTGATTGATTCTGACAACAGATGTCAAGCTTTGGACAAGGGTGCCCTCGAAGGGATTTACTGCAAACAAGGTCACGTAATTGGGGTGGCCCACCTTGTTTCGTTGAAAAAAAGAGCAATTTAAACTCAAAACGGAAACAAAATTTCAGTCAGTTAGTTTAAAGCCCAAATGGGTTGAACAAAATAAAATAAAAAATTAGCTTTAGAAGTTGTCATAAACATGAGATGTAAAAGGTAGTTCTAGGTAAGGAAACAAAATTAGACAAATAAACAGATGATGACGTTCAATTATTAAAGTTCATCTCTAATTCGGCAGTTGATTTCTATAACAAAGAATGAAATTAAAATCAGGCCGATGGTAATATTTTTTAAAGTTTATTTTTCTTGATTCTACACAGTAACTAGAGGGTGACGATTCTCGAGATTTTCAATTTCCCGGGAATCGAGAGTTGAATTTTGCAATTTCCCGGGAATTCCCGCGACCCGGGAGTTTTTTTTAACTATGCCAATAGTGCCAATCATTTTTAAAGAAAAGTAATTAATGTGTTTCTTTTCAATGAATTTAGATACAATTAATTAATACTTTTTCAATCAATCAAAAAAATCAAACCATCCACATTAACGACCCCCGGGTCTTTTGTGGTCTCTATTGCAAGTTTCTGCTCGAATCTAGGAGTCCGAAGGCTTGAATGGGGAGAGCACCCAAACCTCTTTTTACTCCAAGGAACCTTCCACCCCAGTGTTTGAACTGACGACCTTTGGATTGCGAGTCCAACCGCCGCCAGTGATTCCACCGGAGTAGGCTTGGTTTGGTGTGTTGTTTGTACTTATGGCATGGAGACGACTCCTACACCTGGAAAGACTTAACGGCCTCACAACCAAGGCCGGGATCGACATTTTACTTCCTCATCCGATGGAAGGTTTTTTCAATAAAACGTTAATTGCTAGCCTCGTTATTTTCGGGAACTAACTACCTTTAATATTTTTTCTGAATCTGCAAATACAAGATCGCTTCTTTTTTTTTGGACTCATAATTATAGTTTAAAATGTTTACGAATCTTAATTCGTGATTTTTCAAAAGTTGCACAAACTTGTTTATAGATTTTTGTGATGTAAAAAAAAGCTAATATATAATTTCCCAGTATTGGGATTTTTGCAATATGATAAATTACGACTCAAAACAACAATTTAAAATTGTTTTTTTTCCTTTTTAATGTCAACTGTAAATATTAATTGACGAAATAGTTATTAAGAAAATCCGAATGTTCAAATGTGGCGGATCTTAATTTTATAAAGATTGCCAGAGTTTTTTTATTTAAAAATGAGGTTGATGCGAAACACAAAACAACTCATTGACATCGAAAAAGAAAAAAAAAAACCTTAGCATTATCAAAAAAAAAAAACTAGATTAAGAGGATTGCTATGCTCGAGAGAGGATATGTTAATTATACTTATCTTAAAAAGGATTTTCCTCTTTGAAATAATAATTAGAAACAATAACTGCTAAGTATGCTTAAGTTAAAATTTAAACTTTCTGAATAAGAAGATTAGAGATGCATTGGTTTATTTAAACTTGACCACCGAATATTAAATTTAACATCCAATGACAAAAACAATTTCGAATTAGTTGATTAGCTGATTAGTTTATATAATTTTGCTTCGATATTCATAAGCTTAAAATTTCCCGGGAGTCTCGACCAAATTTCCCGGGAATCGAGAGGTCCAAAAATGGTCGATTTCCAGGGAAATTTTTCCCGGGAATTCCCGCTCGTCACCCTCTAACAGTAACAAATTGTGTAAGTTAGAAAGGTTTAAAATTTTTAGGTGTAATTTTTCCTCTTTTATGATGTGGTATTACCTCAATTTGGACTAAAAAGGGGCAAAATACTAAAATAGTAATTTTGTACTTTATTGTTTTACTGGATACGGCAACTTGTCAGTGATGATGATTTTTTTTACTGTGCTACATCAAACTACTCCTTAGTCACCAAGCTGTGGTGACCGAGCCACTTAAGTCATTGGGTTAGTCCAGGGGTGCCCAACCTTTTGGCCCTGCGGGCCAGATCTGATTTTTCTAAAGCAGTGGCGGGCCGGAACTAATATTTGATAAAAGTTGAAAAAGTAAACAGATTTATTTCAATTGTATTTATGATTGGGTTCTTTTAAATTAAATAAATAAAAAACTTGTGTTGCAAATAAGATTCACATATCTTGATTTTAAGAATGGAAAACAAAGATAACTTTTGAACATGTGTTTATTTGACTTATTTAAAATTTGGTTTGTTTTAAATTGCTAAGTTATTGTTTTTGACGATTGCAATTAAATACCTTGATAAACTTTTTAACAAAAAACATTCCAATTTCAATGGTCGTTGCAATTTTTTTAACTTCAAATTTCTCAACAATACAATATAAAGAATCAATGAGACATGATAACATTTATTCAAACGAAATTTTCATTCGAATATCCTTTACAAAAAAAACTTTTTGGGTTGTTGTTGTGCACCTTTATTCAAATTCAAATATTTCAAAACGATTTTAAACACATACAAAATTTAAAAAGTGTAAAAAATATGTATTAAATAATTTTCAATTCGTTATTCTTAGAAATTTAAAGTGCATGAAAAAATATATTTTTTGCTCCCAGATTTCACTACTCATTTTGAGATATTTATTTAAGCTTTCTACATATTTGCAACGATCTTTTTTCAGTATGAATAATTTGCTTTTTAAAGCTTTTTTTCAAAAAAACTTTTTCACTGAAAAGTTGTTGTGGAAAAACACATAAGTTTTTGCTTACTTGGAGCCTTACATTTCAAAAGGGCACATAACTTTTGTAAACAATAGTGTATCCATTTTATTCAAATAACAGTTTACATAAGGTGTGAAAGGGACACACTCTTGGTTAAAAAAGTTATGTGCCCTATTGAAATGGCAAGCACGACTTATTTAATTAGGAAAATAGAAAAACAACTTCATTTTGAAGTAAATACAGTTAAAACTGAAAGAAATTTAAATTTAGTGTCTTTTTGTACATTTTTAGACAACAATCTTAGTTTTTTCATAGATTTTTTAATTTTACGAAATGGAAAATTTTGTTTTCTGGCACCATTTTCATTTAAAAAATATACGAATTAAATTCAAACATGAAGAATATTGTTATGATGTGTTAAAAATTGATTTGAGGCTATTTTTTTTATTCAGACAATCAATTTTAATTTTATTTATTTAATATTTCATGAACAGCCTTACGGGCCGGAGTTAGTCTTTCAATGGTCTCTTTTTCGGTTCCCGTAGACGACACTTTTGGTTTTTTGTGTTGACTGATAAACTTGTTTTGAAAATGGTGCAAAAAAAATGCAAATGGTACCACTATTCTCTCGACTCGAGGCCATTATTCTCTCGAACAAGCGCTGCCCAATTTTGGGTACTTCAACAATCAACAATGCAGACCAAACATGAAAGTTTGTGTTTTCCTCGAAAATTCCCTGCCAACTGCAAGCACTAAATCTAATAAAATTTGCTCTCTTTATTCTTGGTAACCAGGACGCAGATTTGAAATCAATCACACGATTTGACGAAAGTTGAAACCATTCAATTTCACCATAATTTCTGATGAATCCTTTTCTGTTCAAATTTTCCCGAACTTTATGCAACCTGATTGCGCCAGTTTGTCACATGTGCCATTGTGCCGACATTATTACGAATAAATTATAGTATTAGCATTAACATTTTAGCATTTGGAGGACGCCCCAACACCGGATGGCTCCACATCGTTTATACATCTGTTTGGTGTTACAGCTACAGTAGCTGTGTTAGACCCTCTACTGGATTTTTCGTTCATATTCAACATTTCAAGTATATCTATGTGCTTATCTTTCTCGTTGAGAACAAATGGGAATCGAACCCAGAAACATTCGCTTACAAAGCAAACACCGTAACCAGTCAGCCACGGCTGCTCCTTATATTATTAAGAATAAATTATAGAGTAACAAATCACAATAGAACGAAGAGTGTCAATATTGCACGGAGTTTTTTAACGGTTTTCCTTTTATGCCTCAGGTTTGAAACGAGTTTCTGTTCTGCGAACCCGGGCAGACGGTAATAACAAAATTGATACCATTTCAATAAAAAAAAATACTGTTAAAATAAAAAAAAGTGTTATAGAATCTTCTTGAAAAATCTATTTTTGCATAAAAGCTTAACAACAGTTTATTTAATCATAACAAAATTTGTTATTGGTCTGATATTGATTGAAAGCAAAAACAACTTTGGAATAACATTTTTTGTTATGGAAGAATATCTCTAACTGTTATAGGGATGAACGGATTAGTTGTCAAAATAACAAAAAATAATTACAAAGATTTGTTCGAAGAATAACTCAAAATGTTATTCGTCTGTTATTACAATAAAAAAACCAATAACAAAAAATTCATAACAATGAAAAATAAATCTTGTTATAGATAACATAACATGTTATTGGCCTAGTATTTTCAAATATCAAAAAATGTTATTCCCAAGTGATTTCCGTCTGCTCGGGAAGGCCAAATGTTGAGAAATGGTAAACGGAATGGTAAACGATGCAACCGTTTCGGAGGCTGGGTCACTGGAGTGTTAACAGATCCACAATAAATCATACGGTTTTGGGAATTAATTATTATTTATTGGAATTTTAAGCACTTTCTTCCATTGTTGTAAATCTGTGGGTTTTAAATTTCAATATATTGCAATGATTACTCACATATTAAAATTCCGGAATTGTTCACGTACCTTGTAAGCAGACTATGTTTTGCAGCAAACTCCATCGGCAAACCGTCAGAACTTATTGATGACAATATTTCACGCGATAGTTCCACACATTTTTTTTCGTCTCTTTCTCAAATGTGTCACGACACGCCACGTGTAATAAATATGGAAAAATGGACCCTCATAACCCAACCCCACTTCAATCAGGTGGAGGACAATTCAATTCCACTTTAACACGTGTGTGATGTATGTATGTTTTTTTTTGTCCTCCCTTTTCCAGCACCATCAACCCCATCCTGTACAACGTCATGTCGCACCGGTACCGGGTGGCGTTCCGGGAGACGCTGTGCGGCCGGCGGAGGGGTTTCGGAACGGGCTTTGCCCGAGACCAGTCCAGCTTCCGGGAAACGACGGTGGACGTGAACGTGGGCTGCGAAAATTCCAAACTGGTAAGTCTGGCGGCTTTATTTCGATTGGGTGAGGGGGTGAGGTTTTTGAAGGATTTTCGTGGAACGATGATACATCTCTTTTTTTGTCGAGAAGACCCGGAGGAGTTTAATCAGCCATTCGATCGTGGATTGGGACACAAAAGTTGTCATGGAGAGGAGAACTTTTCGAGCAGAGGAGGAGTGGGCTGTTAAGCTTTGATTCATTGATGACTGGTTTTGCCTTTCCCGATTTTTGGTTAAATGGCAATTCCCGGTAAAGTGAATGAACGAAGAATTTTTGAATTTTTTAATTTTTGCAATGCGTAACCAAGATGAAACTTCTTTGTTCCATATATGGCTTCATACAATTTTGCAGGCTGATCATAATAAAAGTGCTTGTGTAGGTATACTCGAAAATCTCTATACAGTACAGACTCAAAGGCCCTGGAAAAATTTCACGTCGAATATTTGAATCACAAAATAGTAGTTTATGCAACAAGTTTCGAAAACATTTTTTTCTGCATGGGTTGTACATTTATCTAACGCGGTTCACCGGGCTGAATAAATACGACGAGTGATGAGAAAATCAAGTTTTGCAACGAGTTCCATACAACATTTCAATGAATCGTATGAATGAAAAAATGTTAAAAAGTATTACTTTTCCAAAGTGCTGAACAGTAAGACTTTTCAGCATTTGTTTTGAAAAGGGATACTATTCGATTCTGTTATTTTTGGTAGAGAAAAGTAGACTGTTTTGTCGTTCGAGAATGACAGGAAAAGTAAATAGTTTCACGAAGGAATAGCAAAAAAAAAATGTTTTAAATTCCGTCGTGAAACTACTTACTTTTCTTGTCATCCTTGAATGACGAAACAGCCTACTTTTCTGTACCAAAAACAACAGAATCAAGTAGTAACTCTTTTCAAAACAAATACTGAATAGTTCAATCACTCGTTTCAAATTTCAAAAATGTAATAACTTTCAAAAAATCCACGTTAAATGCCTATTATTTAGAAACAGTGTATCTTATGAAAAAAAACATGTGCGTGTTTAGCACTTTAACGTGTAATAAATGATTTGCGATACTCAACCTATCTCAACTTTTTGCTCAATCTATGTTTAGCACAGGCAACCTCTCACGTGTGCTTGCAATCTCATTTATCATTATTTGGATTGGGGATTGAGATTTCATTTCCTACCTATGATTGCCAACGTTTCCCCCAGAGCAATAATTCTCATCAACTGAGTAGTGAGTAGTAGTGCATCGTTGCTACGGCTGAATGAAATCCTTCCTTCAAGAAGAACGCCTATCAAGTCACCAATCATCATTTTTTCCCCCACGTGTGTCTTATGATGAATCGATAGTCGACAACGTTCCTGTACATGTACGAGGTTCAAAGCCGTCAAGCCCAGCTTTTTTCATAAAGAGGCCAAGCTGGAAGAAAAAAACACAAGAAATGTTAACCCTCCCGTGTACGCGCCTTTATTGCCCTCTGACGAAGCACTATCAACCTTACTCGTTGACGAGAAACACCGGCTTCAGATGACCAGACTTTTCTGAAGGATGACTGACGCTGGAAACTTCAAGGGATGCGTGAGACTGTAACAATTTCCTACAGTGGGCGACTGTTGGTAAGGCTGCGCTTGGCATGGCAATACCGATTTACAAAAAAAAATATTAAAATTCAATTAAAAAAAACTGCAAAGCGAGAACAAATCAAATTGACTTAAATTTGAACTACAAAATTGTTTAGCAATTCCTCACGAAAACAGCATGAAGAGAATCTTAATTTGAACGCAAATGAAAGGTGATTAATTTGCCTTTCTAAGAAAAATAATTAAAAGTTTTAAAAATCTATCCTTTGATTTGAAAATGTTAAGATTTCCAGTTTTGATTTTTTTGAAAATAACATCCCTGTTTCTCAAAAAGAGAAAATGAAGAAATCGGGAAAAAATGTTTTCTTTGAAACTGCGATAATTTCAAAATATCAGCGATGACCCATACCCAAGTAACAATTTACGTTTTAATTCACTCTGGAAGAATATTTTAAGAGTCTCTGGAAAGATTCGAGCAAAAAACCGCTTTATCCTGAAAGCAGCAATAAAGAAGAGTTAAAGCAGCAATAAGTGTAAAATGGACCATTTTAGGAGGTTGTCAAGAGCGTATTTCAGGAGAGTTCTAGAGCCAAACAGTATTGCTGTTGATTTTTAACGGACTCTCCAGATACTCTCAAGAGATCTAATAGAACTTATTCTAAAGCTAATCAAATTTGTAGCTTTATTGAAGATCTCTTGGTAGCCGCAATAAAACATGATTTAAACTTTTTTATTCTTGATTAGGATAAATTATATTTTATCAAGCAAATATGGGTGCAAGATTTACTTTATTAAATCCAACTATTCTTTGAAACTTTTAACGACAAATGGTTAACTTTATTCGGTGACATGAATATAATAATTATATAAATAAGTGTTTGATTATCGATTCAATCATATTGCGAAAACCCATGCCATTAAAATTTCACCAATCAATTTCTTGAGATATCTCGAAAAAATAGACACCGAATAGATTATTCTGTCAGAATAACTCTCATTTTTCATAAAATTTAAGCAAACTTTTCTTGTTTAGCTGTAATCATCATCATGGCGTCCATCTAGGTCGCTATTTTTTTCATTTAAACATGGCGAAATTCGTTAAATCTATTTGTTCTGACTTAAAGCTATTAGAAAAACATCTTTTCTTGAGATGCTCTTGATCAAGAACAACGTTTCTTGAAAAGCTCTTGTTTAAGATTAAGCAAGGGGTTCTAGACTGGAGTGAGCTTTGACATAGTTTTAACCCAGAGTAAAATGCACAATACTGCGACCGTAGCGCATGCAAGTTTTAGCCCACTGGAGATAGATCCAAAAATCATGTGTTGGCACATTTTCGTCATTTTCGTGAATTACGAATAACGAGTTTTCGTCAAATTTGAATGAAACTAGGATTTCGTTCAGTTCACCGTTTTTATTTATTTATTACAACAGAAAAGAATACTTGTCACTTTTTTTCACTTGATGATTCGGAAACGCCTTCCAATGTTCAATGCCGGAAGCTCAGAAAGATGCACAACACTTGTTTCATCACCTTACGAATCTAAATTTGACACAATTGAATTACTAACTCACATAACAATTATGAATGCCGTATGATCTTTTTTAATTTTATAAAGAGCTTGCCTGGCACTTTAGAAACGTCTGATCTTCTTGCTGCTAAAAGTAGACTGAGTTTGACATTTGAAAGGTCAAGACAAAAAGATTTCGAATAAAGCTTTCCCTAAACAACTTGGTTTTAATACTGATTTGGTGAAGTCAATTTGATCTGGAAATATCTTCTTCAAGATAACTGTAAGTACTTAAAAAAGAGATTAATAAAACTTTGCTCCATGTTCTTCGAGAACATTTCAAGATTTTTTCAAGATAATTCTAGAACAGTATTTTGCTAAGCCCAAAAAGACTTGATAAAAGCTTTTATAAAAGCAAGACGCTTTATTCAAATGTTTTATAAAAACTGATAAAACTTAGGAGCATTTGGATTGCTACTTGGGTATACTTTTTGCCTTCCTCACTGAGGTAAGGCTATAATCCTGCTCGAAAAATGAACTTTTGAAAAACAGCTCGTAGACCTATATTCATGTATACCTATCGACTCAGAATCGAAAACTGAACAAATGTCTGTGTGTGTGTGTGTGTGTGTGTGTGTGTGTGTGTGTGTGTGTGTGTGTGTGTGTGTGTGTGTGTGTGTGTGTGTGTGCGTATTCCCCTTGGTGCTCAAAATTCTTGCCAAGTTTTCTCGGCACTGGCTGATCCGATTTGAGCCAATCTAGTTGCATTCGATCCGGTTTGGTGCCCCATACTGCACTATTGAATTGTTTGAAGATCCGATAAGTAGTTCAAAAGTTACGTATAAAAAGTGCCAGAGTTGCGAATCGGATCTCACATAAATGCATGTAAACTATGTCCAGACCCATCACCCGACCCATCGTTGGTTAGATTATCAAAAGACCTATCCAACGAGTCCAAAACATTGAAGATCTGGCAACCCTGTCTCATGTTATGACCACTTAAGTGACATTTATGTACTTTTTTGATGCCTGATCTTACCTAAATTTATGTAAACTATGTCCGGATCCATCACCCAACCCATCGTTGGATAGATCATCAAAAGACCTTTCCAATGAGTCCAAAACATTGAAGATCTGACAACGCTCAGTCTCAAGTTATGACCGACATTTGTGTATTTCTTTATTGAGAAACAAGCCTTACCCGACAAACTTTGTTCTGCCTTTTTTCGTTTGTTGACGTTTTTAACGTTTTTGCTTCTTCAGCCTCCTGTGATCTAAATTTAATTTTACGTAACTTTCTTCATATAATCTGCAGATTTTCCGGAATCGGTTCCAGAGTGGCCAAAGTTATAACTTTTTGGCGTAAGAACCTTCATTGGACTTATACGAACCCAACGCAACAAATATCACCTCGATCCGACGTTCCGTGTTGAATTGATTCGCGTTCGAACAAAACCGTCGAAATTTTTTATATATATAGATAGATAGAAGATAGATAGAAATTGTGTCCAAATCCATCATATCACCAAATGTTGGTGAAAAGTGAGGAAGGCAACAACCACATAGGCGGATTAAGTTAGTTTTTTGTTTGGGTACTAAAATTTTCGTATTTGATATACGCAATTTTTGGTACCCAAACATGTTTTTTTTAAAGTTTGTCAAAATCGAACTTTTGACAAACAAAAGTAAATGAAAAAATCGGGATTTTTTCCCATGTACAGGCATCCCACATATTCGGAACAACCACAATTTCGGAACAATTTTGTGATAATTTGTCAATAGGATGTAAAATGCAAATTTTCTGTCGACCCTACTATTTTTAGGACCTTTATTTGGACATTTTCTTGCTATTTCACTAGTAAAAGTAGTAGTTTTTAAAAAAACCTGCCTTTCAAGACAATTTTATCCAGAGCAGCAAAACACTGCCTCCAAATTGCATGTTCCATGATTGTGGAATGTTATTGTGCCTCCCACAATTGTGGAACACCTGAATTAAACTGATATTTTCACAAAAAAAAGTTATCAGACCATTCAGAAAACATTACTAAGCATGAGTTTTATTGTTTTCAGAGTGTGAAGTGATTATTTTGTAAAAAACGTTTCTTAATCCACCATTAGGTGGGTGGTGCCTTCCTCACATTTAATGAAAATAAGTTTCTGAAAAAAATATGCCTGATACAGACTTTTCCAGAAAACATGCAGACTCTCATTTGAAGCAATATGGCAACCGGGCGTTTCGCATCTGGCGTGACTCTCGCACGTAAACAAAAAGACCCGGCCTTTTGAGGTTATGCAAAAAATCACCCTTTTTTGTATCTACAAAAATCTTTTTCTTGGCATAACTTTTTAAATACTTTACTAAACAAAATAAAACTTAATAGGGTCTTAGGGGACCCCAAAACGAACAGAATAAGGCGGATCCGGCCAAAATCGGTTCTGTCAGTTCTGAGATAATCGTGTGGAAAAAAATCGTGTCTACACACATCCCCACAGACATTTGTTCAGAATTTGATTCTGAGTCGATAGGTATACGTGAAGGTATATCTAGGAGGTGTATTCAAGAAGTTCATTTTTCGAGTGATTTTATAGTCTTGCTTCAGTGAGGTGAGGAAGGCAAAAAGAAGGACTTCTGGAGAGAAAAAAAAGTTTGTTTACATCTTAAAAAAAAAGTGTACTCAATTGTTTAGACTGATTAGCTAGATTAACCAAGAACCTTATTCGAAAACCAACTCACTTAATATGAATCATAGCAACAATTTTAAAATACAAAATTAAAACTTCTATGCATAATTGAATTTTTTCGACTGATTTCTGTGTTTCTACGCATAATTGTCCCAGAGTTCCCTATTCCTCTATGTGTCCCTTACCGCCCTAGTTATTAGTTTATCACTCTTGTTTGTGATTGTGATTCTAATGCTATGCAATAGGAAAACAAGACATAACCCAAGTAACATTTTTAAACCAACTAGCCACCACGAGGTTTTATTGAGGTTTTATTGTAGCATCTTGATTGCTTAATAGTTTTATTTGGGCATTCACCGCAACCAACAAGCAAGAGCTAATTGATAGGTTCTAACAGGGTTTTATGCCTCGGACATAAAACCGGGTGGAAATAAAACCCGACTGGCTTTCAATAAGGTTTTATGAAAGTTTTAATAGAGGCTTGAAAACCAGATGGCAATGCCATGCCAAACGGTTTTATCGCATGCTTTGTTAAAACCTAGGGTGTTGTAGCTGTCAAGTGCCATGAGGCATGTAAAAAGCTCACTTGAAACCATAAGCTCCTAAAAGAGAATTTATCGTGGCCAAATAGCAGTGCATAAATATGGCGCTAAACGCGTGCTCTGATTGAATATGATTGACCGCCATCTTGATTGAAAAAATAGAAAACTGAAAAATTGGATTTAAATTTGATGAAAACACACATTTATGCTGAATTTCTGGTATGATTAATATAGCGATAGATGTTTAAAAATATTTTGAACATTTTTTTCAAAGAATTGCAATAAAATATTTTTTAACATTAAACACTATGATTACCAAATATTGATTTTTGATGAAGCAAGTTGAATTTTTTGGCTCTATCTCCCCTACATTTATCAATAAAATTTCAACCGCAGCTGAATTTGAGCCATCAATTAAGAGAAATAAGCTTTCAAACTATTTGGATTACCTCTAATATCTATTATTGCGCGTATTCCCGAAAAAGACACGCGGCATACCAGCCTCGAAACGACGCGCCGCACTTTCGGCAAATGCGCGCTGTCAAATCCTATACTGCGCGTTTTGTTTTTGTTGATCTTCTTCTTCGAATGGCATGGCATTGTTGCCGGGTATGTTTTTTATTGCACCAAAAGTATAGAAAATCGAGAAAATCGCTGGCAACAGTGTCTGCGCCACATTCTTAAATGCCGCGCGGCGTGTACCTTTGAGAGAAACGGACAATATTTATCATCGCCATTTTTGACAACCATCTTCATAATTTCATTTGGCAAGACGAAGACTTATTTTTGCCAAAATAAAACCTATTTGGCATAAGACGTTTGAAGACGTATGAAATGTCATTTTTCCATAACTCCTGACTAGGTTTTAACAAAGGTTTTATCAAGGCTTTGAGGATGTTGTTAGGATTCAGTTGCAAAGCCTTGAACTCCTATGTAGGTTTTATAAATAGGCAGTAACAACCTTTTGCGGAGGTCCTTTTGGGTTTTAAGTGGGGTTTATCACGGTTCTGGGGAGTTTGTTACGACTAAGGGGTTTTAATGTTGGTTTTGGCTGATAGGTTTTATAGCGGTTGTGACAGCTTTGATAAAGCCTAAAATGTTACTTGGGAATTCTTTGTTAAACTATTGATTTCGTGGAAGAAAATACTTGGTGGGACAATTATGCGTAGAAGTATAACGAGTTTCCGAACAAAGTACAAGATTTCTGTGTTTTACATAAAGTATACGACAAGTTAAACTCAAAAATATCAAAAAGTCTAAATCGTCAAAAAATTACATGGGACAATTATGCGTAGAACGGCAGTGTACAAAACAAAAATCGTGTGCAATTTTGAGAATATTTTAGTAATTTTCATAGTTTATCTCGTTTCAATATTTTACATAACGATTATAGTTACATGTGTGAAAAACCATATTAAATATTAACCGTCTTCTAACTTATGCAACAGACGGTGCGATAAAAATCGATGCCACCTGTAAACTGCACACCTTAAGCATGCTCCCTCAGTATTTTATCCTTCTTTTTCTTGCATTAGTGATACGTATGGGAAATACTTGTTTGGCTGGTTAAGGATTCGGTCCTATTTCCATCCAATTTGTGATTTTATTGTTTGCAAAACTTTAGTTAAGTTTTTACCCGTATTCAGCAGAATTCGCTTTTTAGAAGTGTGGTGAGGTGCTGATATTCCAACATTAGGTGCTCGATGAAAATACATGTCATTCCCCTAACGCGCGTTATGAGCGACAAACTGACGTGCCTTTCATCTCCCTTTATTGGCTAATGCAGCTCAAAACTCAAGGGTGAGGAAATTTAATCTGCTAGAAGTATATTTTATAAGCTTTTTAGAAAAAAGGGATATATTGACATCGTTGAAAAACTAGGAAGATAATTAAGTTGAGCATATTGGCGTGCTCCTTAAAAATAATAGAGCATGCAAAACTTCCATCTAATCCAACGTTCATAAAATTTGATTGGATTACAAGTATATAGCTTTACAACTTCCATGGCATGTATCAAAATAACAAATAAATATTAAATTAGGCACGCCAAACTCTCTCTCTCTTGGAAGTCCTCGTTAGAAATTTTGTTATCGCTCGTAAAGTTAAACGACTGTTGCTTCAATCTCTTCCAGCAGGCTTCACCTGAAGAAAAGCACCTCTCGCTGCGCGTAAATTTTACTCAATAAATCAACAAGGACTTGCACGATGTTTGCACAAACCCACCCACCAGCGCCGACCTGTTGGAGGATCATGAAAATGCGTAATTTCGCCGCACGAGTCAATAATCAGACCGAAGAACCGACACGAGCTCATCAATCTCTCCCTTCCAAGGGTGCTCTGTAGGGGAAAGGTGGCTTCTTCAGAAGTTGCATAAGAATGGATTAAAATCTGGAAAGTCTCTTCTTCCTTTTTTACACCTTGTTTGAAATTTTATAACTGTAAAAGTTTATTTATTTGATTGATTGTCAGCCCAACTCCCCTCTAATCTCTTGATTTGATAAACTCAAGAAGCACATAAATTCTGCTGGCGTCATCACTGCTACGCACGGCGTCGTCGTATGATGATGGATAATGTGTGCGAGTAACGCCGGGAATATGTTCGAATACTCAATCAAACTGGTTGGGAGGGGCGGGGGGCTTGCTGGATAACTTTTATTTAATTTCGCTCTGTCAACAATGAGTGGTGAGTTCTTGGGCGAAATTTAATTTCCGTTTGTCAAATCATTACAACGAGAATTCTGGCCCTGAATACAGCAATTCCCCACGAAAACAGCAGGTTTAGAAAAAAAAACAAGTTTTCTGATAAGGTTCATAAATTTTCTGGGGGACCCGACATAATTGGACGCGTTTTTTTTGGCTATAAGATGATCTACGATTGGAAAATTTTACGAACGCTTAATTGTTTACATTGACCATTTTAGTGATAAAGACAAAACTTTTTTTTTATTTGCTTCTCTCTCAGAGGCAACCTTTGTACCAATTTTCAATTTCTATGCGAAAAAAACTCCTCAAATCCCATTTTCAAATTCCCGACTTTCCTAGAAACTCAAATAACAGGTATTTCTAATCTAAATAATGATTTCAAACAAAAACTCTTTATAAAAAATGTCAATATCAATATTTAAAAAATCTGTTAATAATTTTCGTAAAACATAAACATTACAGAAAATTCCTAAAAAAAACTTCAAAAATGGAAGTAGTCATTATTTTGATTCAGAGTAGAAACAAAAACATTCAATCAGTCAGTTTGAAAAATAACCGAAAGCTTTTACAATACTTTCAATTTCAATTTTTATTTTAAAACTTGAACATCGTATAGTTTTTGATTCTTCGTTTCAACTGGAAATGGCAAAAGTTAAAGATAACTGAATTTAAAATAAAGAATTTTAAATAAACTACGATTGGATTTTATTCGATATTTATGTTTTCCGAAAACTGAAAATCATGCTTTATCAGTAGTTATTTACCCATAATCCTAAATAATTCAAGGGTACCATTTGGAAAAATAATGTTAAATGACTTAATAGATTTATTTAAACAATAAAAAAATATTATGCAAATTTGTGTCAAATGCATACTGTATTTATTTGGAATTTTAATGCCTTAAAAAGCCTTATCATTTTCAAATAGTTTGAGAATGTGAAAGAAACTTTAAATTTACAGTAAGTTTTTTTAAGAAGATGTATGTAAATTTAATTTGAAAATTGTAATACACAATTTTTGAAGAGCTAAACTATAATTTTCAAGCAAGTATGCTTAGGATTCCCGACTTTTCTCAACTTTTCACAAATTCCCGACTTTTTCCCGATTTTTTGCGGATTTTGGCGAATTCCTGACTTTTCCGATTTTCCGACTTCAGTGGCCACCCTGAGATTGTGATTTTGACCAACTTGTGCCATAATTCAAAACATTCGTTTACGAACAACTTTAATCGTAATCGTAATATTAATTAGGAACCGGTGAATTTTCATCAGTTTCTGATAAGTTCTGATTTATAGGTAAAATGTCTCAAAAAAGAGGTAATATTAAACCAACCAAATTAGACTAGACTAGATTTCCAAAGCCTCGATTACGGGAAGGTTTTTTGGCCACCATATTTTATTTAAAAATTCTAAATCACTTTAGTGTAGTTTATGGCTCAACAATCAAAAATAAGGCATGATTTTTTTTTGTGATTCGACTATCGGAAGTGATTTTTTCCAATGCCTTCGGAAAATTCAGCCTGAACTGTATAATGAGTTGGACTGACAATCCAAAGGTCGTCAGTCTGAATTCCGGGGTGGATGGAAGCTTAGGTGTAAAAAGAGGTTTGCAATTGCCTCAACAATCAAGCCTTCGAACACCTAGCTTCGAGTAGGATTCTCGCAATCGAGAATGCCAAGCCAATGCTTTAGAGCGAATAATATGATTTTTTTTGAGACTTGAAACTATTTTGTAAAAACAAGCCATATTTTCAGCAGATTCAAAATAATCCCAGACACAAGATTTCATCTCTGCATGCAAAATCTTGCCTCACCCAACCTCACGAGTTCATTAATAAAGCAAAATGTAAGCTCATTAGAGCGGCTTATTCCCATCAATTGACTTCTTAAGAGAGGCAGATAGAAAGCGGGAAATTTCTGCAGACGTTGCTTACACCTGCCGTGATTCTCATTGCCGACAAGATTGCTATTGAACACGAAGAACGCGTTATCAGACTTGCGATTGGCTTAAGTTATATTTATGGAACAAGACGGCGCACCGGGAAAGGATCGCCAGATAAGATATTCTCCACCCAGCCCAGGAGTTCGACGTGATACGGGAAAAAGGTCGAGTGCTGCACGGAACATTGTAATTTATGCTAATTGCCTCATCTATAATGCACCACATGGTAGTCGAGTACAGTGGAATGATTTTAAAAAAATATACTTTTGTTTTTGAAAGACGTTCAAAAAAGCAATAATAAAAAGATAAATTCAAAGTAAAAAAAAAATGCTAAAAGTTGCAAAAATCGAAACTCACCTGTGCGACAAAACCCTCGGTCCTTGGAAAGTAACTGTTGTTTTTCAACTCTTTTCGTTTTCTCATTTTTTTTCCAGCTCCGAGCTCGTTCCATGATGCAGTCCAAGCGTTATAAGGGTGCCCTTCACGCGACCAACAGTGTCCGCTACAGTGACAACTGCATCCGGCGGAACTCACTGCAGGTAGGGCCCCCGATAGTGACAAGGTCAACGTGACCACACGTGATGATGCGGTTATGTAAATGAGGTTATCCGCCCCCCCTTATTTTTTAATTGCATTGTCGCGCCCGTGTCATTTAGCAAAAGTGGCAATTTATCATTTAGTTTTGCACAATTTCATTTCAACCAAATTGAGTTAATCACGGTACTTGAGCGCGAATCCAGGAGGGTTTTCAGCGGTTTGACACTTGAACACGAGCTTAATGACACTGATAAAAACAGTTTTTTTTTTGCGAAAGTTAAATTTTAAGAGGCTGTTGCCAGCAACCAGCTGTCCGATCAACAAACTCAAAAAGTAAAAATTGTTGGAAATTTACTCAAAATTGTTGCAGTTTTTTAGCGTATGGATATATGAAAAAAAGTGTTTAATTTCGAGCGCCTCAACCGAAATTTTCAAGCACTAATTAATGGCCCAGAAGCCAGAACATTTGAGCCAATTGAGGTTTAGTTGTTTCACCCTTGACCTGAAGTTATGGTGGAATTTCAATTATTTTTTATTTTTTTTACTTTTTAACTCTTCTTCGAGAAAGTTTTTCTATACCCGATGAATTTTTTTCAAATTTAATATTTTATCTGGGAAACAACTTTTTAGATCATCGCAAAGTGTAATTTTTTTTAAGCTCGTCATATTTTTTTAAAGCTCCAAAAAATATTCTTTATCTTTCCAAACGGTAAAAAGTGAAAATTTCCCATAATATTTTTTAAGAAGTTCCATGCTAACTTCAGGTAAGCAAAATTTCAGGCAAGCTTCGAGAGCCACATTGCTTGAAAATTTCGTCGCTCGAAATTAAATACTTTTTAAAACAACCGTGAACCACTCTATCTCTTAGTCTTTCGAGAAGTGCTTCATTCAGTTTTAGAAAATGCAAACATTCTGAACATTCTTCGAAAACAATACCCTCAAATGCCACTGTGGGAACACTGTGTTGACTCGTCAGCACTATGGCATGCAATTAAAGCTTTTAGCAATGCACTAAAAGTGGAAAAGCTTGGAAGAGACCTAGAATTTTTTTTATGATCAAGATAAATTGATTCAATAATGCAAATCAGCGAATTTGATGGAAACAGGACAAAACCCTTTAACTGCCAAATATACGAGTATTCTACCTAGAATTGAGAGCTGAACGATAAATTATCTGACAAAAAATATCAATAAAAATGACCCACTATAGGTGAAACGGGAAGGCACCACCATATAGACACTCGAGTTTTATAACCTATTTTCCAAAAAAACGTAACTTAAACAAGTTCAGGTTTTTGAAAATGATAAATACAGATATTTCAAAAGGGCGTATTATTGAATGTTTGGCTCGTTTGAAATGTTAGTATTGATATTAAATTTTTGAAAATGTTTTTTTAAAGATCGGAAAATTTCACGAATGTTTCATATATTAACATTGTAAATTGGACCATCAGTTGCTGAGATATCGACATTAGAGAATGGTGGGTTGTTTGGGTGAGACTTAAAAAACATCAATTTTCCTGTTTTTAAGGGTCGTATCAACAAAGTTCAATAAAACAAAGTATAGAAAATTTTCTCAGCTTTTCAAAAATAATTTTTCAAAGGTGGGCAAACATGGGTACTAATTTTAAAAATGAAAAACTGTGACTTTTTCAAAAAGTTACCTGAAAATGGTTGTACAGTCGACTCTCTGGCTGTCGATCTTCTCGATATCAATAATGCTCCATGTACCGATGAATTCTTCAGTCCCTTCAAACTGCATACAGTCATGCCTCGGTTTTGCACGCCTCGGTTTTGCACTGCCCCGGTTTTGCACCGTTCAGCTGCCTCGGTTAAGCACGGCCCAGTGCTTAACTGAAGCACAGAGCTTATGGGATTTTGGCTATATGGGAGACATTGGCTATAATTCTATGAATATTCATGCAAACATCAAAAATTATAGTGTTTTGGAATCGGGATGATATCAGCTATCCATTAAAATTATAATTTCATGAAATTTTTACAAAAATACGTATTTTCCTGTATTTTGAAAATGCATATTTTTCTCTAAAGAAACCAAAAATATATTGATATTGCAATATGGGTATCAAATGATCAGGTTTTTTTTCATACATTTTGGATGTAACAATAACCTTTTTAGAAAATACTCAAAACTTTCACAAAACTACGTATTTTCGAAAAAAAATACTCAAAATTTCAATTTTTACAATATGGGTATCAAACGATCGAGATTTTTTCATACATTTCGAATGTAATAGCAACATTTTTAGAAAATACTGAAAATTATCACAAAACTACGTATTTTCGAAAAAATACTCAAAATTTTAATTTTTACAATATGGGTATCAAACGATCGGGATTTTTTCATACATTTCGAATGTATTAACAACATTTTTAGAAAATACTCAAAATTTTCACAAAACTACGAATTTTTGAAAAAAAGTACTCAAAATTACCGTTTTTACAATGTGGGTATCAAACGATCTTGATTTTTTCATACAATTCGAATTTAATAACAGCATTTTTTAAATACTCATAATTTTCACAAAACTACGTATTTTCAAAAAAAAAACTAAAAATTTCAATATTTCCAATATCCCGGAAATTGTAAAAATGGAAATTTTGAGTATTTTTTCGAAAATCCGTAGTTTTGTGAAAATTTTCAGTATTTTCTAAAAATGTTGTTATGACATTCGAAATGTATGAAAAAATTCCGATCGTTTGATACCCATATTGTAAAAATTGAAATTTTGAGTATTTTTCTCGAAAATACGTAGTTTTGTGAAAATTTTGAGTATTTTCTTAAAAATGTTATTGTTACATCCAAAATGTATGAAAAAACCCTGATCATTTGATACCCATATTGCAATTACAATATATTGTTGGTTTCTTTAGGAAAAAAATATGCATTTTCGAAATACAGGAAAAATACGTATTTTTGTGAAAACTTTCATGAAATAATAATTTTAATGGATAGCTGACATCATCCCGATTCCAAAACACTATAATTTTTGATGTTTGCATGATTTTTCGTACGATTAAAGCCAATGTCTCCCATATAGCCAAAATCCCATAAGCTCTGTGCCTCGGTTATGCACGCCTCGGTTTTGCATCCCCCATATGCGGTGCTAAACCGAGGCACGTCTGTACTTCGGTTGTCTTTATTCCTCGATATTTTCTCTTGCTTGAAGGATCTCTTCCTCGACGGTCCCTTGGATTCTACTTGCTTTAAATATCTATTCCGGTTGTCACTAATTTTACTTTCTCATGGCTTGCATACACAGAAAAAAATATGTATATTTCCACGTCATGTAAAGTATGTTTCAAATGTAAACTATGAACATGTAAAAATTAAAACATATGTAAAGTGATAAATCATATGTAAAAGGCGATCATGTAAAAACTATTTCCATGTAATTGATAAATCTCATGTAAATAGAATTGGTCTTGTCATTTATTCATAAATCTGAATCATGTAAATCCTAAATCAAATGTAAAAATGATCATATGTAAATTCGAATCATATGTACATTTTCATTGTCGCTGCTGTTCATTCAGTGACAGCTGATCAAAACAAAACAGTTGTAATGTGATGTTGTTTGAAAGCGGTTGTTTTAAAACGATTTCAATTGAATGCGCTTTTATTAATGCAACTATTCGCTCAAAATTTAATGTGAGCTGAAGTGAAAGAATCGAGTAATCTTTCCTCAGCATTTAGCGATAATTTTCATCCAAATCAAAACAAATCGTTGTTGGAAGTGTCGCCAGGAAGTTTGCTGGAGGTATGTTACCAGGTCGGTTGGCCATCAGGTGGTTCAGGATAAGTGGTCGGTAAACGTAATTAGGTGAGTATTTTAGTGTAAAATGATTGAATGGGATCCTTTTTACTAGATGTTCAAAGAGTTGACGCTGAAATCGACTAAAATCCGCTAGAATCAATCGTCGCACTTTGTTCCGAGGTTCCCGATCGAAGATCATTCGTCGTTTCCGGGAGAATAGCGGCTCTTTCTGTAGGGCGGATTTGGGTCCTTCGCCGCCCTTCTTGATCACTCTCATGCCAGAAATGCATCTGATGGACGCTGTCCAGCAGTTCCTAAGACGTGTAAGTTTGTTTTTTCTGATGTTTTGTTATGAATTTTTTAACACTTTAACAATAATTTTATTCATCCATATCGAAATTGGCATTTTGTTGATTCCAGGGCGAGTAGCCGTAAGACACATCCGCAAAACTTTCTGGTCCGATCCGGGGTTACACAACGCTAACATTACAACTGGATTTTTAACAAATTACTTAACAAAACACTTTTCTTTCATTTTTATTTACCGATGACGTTGACTTTTCTCTGTTAAATGTACGTTTAAATAATGTGGGTGATTAATTTTATAAACAATTTCAGTAGGAAGCTAAATTTATTTAGCAGTTTTAAAGAAGAGTGTAAAATTTCAACATTTCAATCAAAATTGGCCGGTAAATACCATTTCGACCTTCTTTCCAACACCCCTTCCTAATGACAGTTCATGTTGAGCTAGAAGGATGTAAACAAACCCGCGTATTTTTCTTCGTTTTCGCGTTTCACTGCGGTCGGATTTTCTCCGTCGGGAGTTTTTGTATCGGTATCGCGGTTACCACCCGGCAACAAAGTCGTCCACAATGCTGGTGCGGTACAAACGGGAAGCAGGTGAATTTTCCCCAACTGCAGAACCTGTTCAAGCGCGATTTTTAGTCGTACATCGAGGAGTTTTTTCGAACGTCCTGGAAAAATTCCGGCCGAAGGACAAGCTGAGCAAGATTTTGGCAAGTCGGTTGCTTTTGGCGTGGTGAGATACTTAATAATTTTTGTTAATAACAAGTTACTAGGGAACCCGGTTTTTTCTTCGCAGGTTGATTATTAAGAAAATCTCCAACAGGAACCCAGAAAACCAATTCACCAAGCATCAATCGGACACACCTTGCCACCCACCAACGGCTTGCTCAGCAGTTCCGGCTCAATCGGAAACAACCGGCTCGTCAAAATGTGGAGTATCCGGTGAGTTCTAGCGTGCACTATGGTTAGCCCCAAAATAACAAGTTATGTTTTTAGTAAAGCTCGCCATCGACGAGAACTAACCCCGTAGACAAAAAATCATCGGCGGACGCGCAAGAAGCAGAACACTGGAAAGGGGGTAAGTTCTCCAGTGAGACGGGCCAGTGATTGAGTAATACAAATTAGTAACCCTAAATTTCCTGTTTCAGCCCCATTTTTTGCACCGCTGAGACTTGCTAGACCACTAATCTGGTGACCACACAACCAAGGAGCGTTGACGCGGATGCTGTCCTTCGGCGGAACAAAGATTTGACGTATGTGGGATTTGGTCGCTTGATCACCGGGCCATTTGTCTAGGGCTCTCGCTCCAGGGCGTTTGGACGAGTCGCACCCAACTGCGACAGGCGAATATTCGAGCGAAGAGGATGTACAGATCGGCTCGAGTTAAATTGATCAAACTTGGAGAAGTTGTAACACGTGTGCGATCGAAGGGTGCACATTGGTGAGCCGGCGTGGTCACAGACGGCGGAATGCTGGTAGCGGAAAAGGCAAGTCGTGATTAGGAGAGGTTCTCCTGGGTCTGAAAACGATGCCAAGCGGCAGTTTAATACACACACACACACACACACACACACACACACACACACACACACTGCTCTAAGCAAAATTTCGGGGGCAATTAGTGTTCTCTCGATGAATATTTAGTCTTGCTTCGGTTTCTACACAGAAAAAAATATTCCTGTGAATTTACATTATTTATCATGTACAAAAAGGTATCATGATAAATGATGTATATTTACATTAGATTCATCGGAAATTTACATGTTTTTCATTGTAAACGATTCAATCCAAAAAATGAGAAATCGTGTAATTTTCCAATGAAACTAATGTAAACTTACCAAACAAAAAAAAAATTTTTTGCGCCGTTGAATCCAGAATCTAGTACACTATCGTTGCGTGTGTGCTCTCTTGTACTATGGTTGTTGAAATTCCGACTTTGATGCTACAAGTGAGCACACAAACATCGATATTCAGATTCAAGATTCAACGGAGCAATGAAATCCAAATTCAACTATAAATCAGATTGATTATTAAAGTGACATTAAGACTGGGGAACACACTTACAAGGGTACTACTGTAGAAATGCTGCACCTTCAAATTAATGTGCTGTACAGAGTAGGGGAACAGCATCTAATTCCAGCGTGCCTCTAATGTTGGCAGGTCAGAACTTTGACATTCAATTAAAGCTAATTTAAAGCGTTTTCAAATGAAATCGAGTGATAAATAGCTCAATAAGAAGTGAGTAAACAAGTTTCTATCAAAAGTTTTGCAAAATTAGTTATTTAAATAGTGAAAATCAGCAAATTGGATGGAGTTAGGAGCGAATGCTTAACCTGCCAAACATACGAGAACTTCCCCTACATGCCGATATGTCGTCCAGCGTGCGGTTCTGAAAGCTCGAGAAAACTTAGTTCTTCAGCAGCAGGTTGTCCTTAGGTTTGTTCTCCACCAGTTAAACTAATTATGCCTGGGTAAGAAAAGAACGGACGTGGCCTGGTCGCCATTGCGGAACATGAATAATCATGTTGTATAACGTCGACTGAGGTATCGCAAGAAGGCACAACTCAATTAAACAAACTTACTAACCTTAATTAACTCTGCAGGTGTTACTGACGCCGAAGACGTCGTAAGATCTGGTCCCCGATGACGTACAGGGAGGTCCTACGATTGACTTCCGGCGCGAGCCTTCTGACCACCAAACCAGTCCTCCATTTTGATGGTGTGCACGCTACTGGAATATCCTAACGTTCCGTTCGTTTTCAGATTTGTCGTACTTTGTCGTTACCCGTCCTTGCGGTACACGACAGGAAAGTTGACTAATTGTTGGTTCAATGCCAAAGTAGGAATTTACAGCGACTACTGTCCAGGATGTTGATGATTTCTGTAAAATCAACAGTTATTATTGTTGAGAAGATCAATAGAATTTAACATACTTACGTCATAACCCTTAAACTGGTGGCTGCAGTGGTAGCGAATAAAGGAGGCTCGACAAATCCGGAAGTAAACCTGCAACTTGGCCATTATCTCAACCGGTATGTTGTGTTTTCGTTGGACTTCTAGGACTTCTGCTGTTTCCGGGCGAATCTTTGAGCATCAGCAACGTCGGTTCCAGGAAGAGTGCGCTGATCGCTCACCAAACCCTCGAAATGTTCGTGACACGGGACTACAGCCTGCCGAAATCGCAAACAGCAAACATAAAAAACAGCTCTCGGAAACCCCTCCTAATCACTTCACTAAGCAGTGAAAAGTCCTAAATTAAACGTTATTCTTTAACCATTTTCAAATTGATTCCAATTTCAACAGCAAACTTACCTTTTTTTGAAGATAAACTACAAAATCCATAAAAACAACTGATGCGCACAAGATTTTTCGATTGCTTTGTTGAGATTGCGGTTTGTTTTGACGTTTCCCGGCCGTAGCGGACGCCGCGGCTGGGTTCATCCAGTTCATCGTGTCAGCAAAGTCTGCAAGTCTGGCAGATATTTTTTTTTTTTTTTTGAGAAAAAGTCTGTAGGCTACTTTAAGCCAAACAATGTGAATAGGCAGAAAAATATGTGTCTCTTGTTATATTTTTAAAACGATGGCAAATTATTTTGAACACATTTTAGAAGTAAATTCAAGCAAAACAATGTTATGAGGCTAAAGCCGAAGTGTAAACAAATAGTCCATCCAACTCGCTCCTACTGACGTGAGAAGGATAGACTGATTGTTTACACTCTTGGTCTTTGGCCCAATTACATTACTTAGCTTAAATTAGTTCAATAATAAGTTTTTAACGCCCTACTTCATTCAAGCCAAATTAGTTTTTTTTAGACTTTATGAATTTTTTATTCATGCAAAAAATGCTTTTAGAAGTCACAACTTTCTGGGCATGCCAATTCAGTACTGCTCTAAACAAGGGCGGTTAGTGAGTTGGTGTGAAGCGCATTTGAATCTGTCAAGCATTGGCCAATCTTTAACTCATGCAATACATTGTAATGGCGCCGAAGCCGAAGTGTAAACAAAGAGTCTATCCTGCTCACGTCAGTTGATGTTCACATTAGGAACGAGCAGTATAGATTCTTTGTTTACACTTCGGCTTCGGCCTATTACAATGTTTTGCTAGAACTGGACATTCCGCGGTTTGATTTGCTGCAGATTTTGGTCTTGACAGTTTCAGTCACAGGGAAGTTGGCCTTGCTCACCCAGCTCGAACTGTCTAGCAAGTGTTAAAATCTAACAGGAACAAAATACTGCCGTGCAAAGAACATAGTACTTTTGTTAATTTGATTTGGTTAACCGCGGTGGATTTTCTTGAAATAATTCGAACTGTCAAAAATCCACCAAAGCATCTACCACATTGATCGCACAAAAATCTGTGGTAGAAAAGTATCCACCGGTAGATGCTTTGGTGGATTTTTGACAGTTCGAATTATTTCAAGAAAATCCACCGCGGTTAACCAAATCAAATTAACAAAAGCCCTCATAATTTAAAAAGTTTTTCTGAAACAAATCCATAAAGCAGAAAATTTTAAAGAACCAATTAACTGTCAAGCTGGTCATGCGTCATGCCAGACTTGACATTGCCATAAGAGATTCCATCCGTAAACCGATTTTTACCGAGAAGAATCTGAACTCACAATTATGGTCCATTTAGCTTTACCGGAAGAAACTGACCGAGAAGTGTCGCTGCTCTTGGTGAATCTTTTCCGGCGGACATGCATGCATGCTGAATATCCAAACAAATGCCGCTGGAATTGCACATCAGCTGTTGGGAGTGGACGTTCCGGTGGTCACAGAAAACGGTTCATCTGATCTGATAAGTTTGGTGTAGACTTCCTCTACGGTAAGAAGACGCTTATTAAATTTCAATTTGTGAAGCATTTGCTCAAAGCCGACACTTTCTTAACTTCAATCTTTTCAACACTTACCAAACATCTAATTGTCCTAAACCGGAGCTCAAGAACACTGTGGACCAGAAACATTCCCGATTACCGCAATAATGCAAGCGCATTCAATTAAAACCACTTTAAAACGACCGCTCCCTAACAGCAACTGTTTTGTTTTGATTTGCTGTCACTCGATACACAACAGTTATTTGGGAAATTTACATATGTTTCAAAATTACATTGATACATTTTTACATCTTATTCAAGATTTACATGATTCAGATCTTTTTATAATTTGCAAAATCTATTGTATTTACATGAGATTTGTTAATTACATGCAAATAGATTTTACATGATCGCTTTTTACATCTGATTTGGCAATTTACATACAATTTCAATTCTACATATTCGAAGTTTACATTGAAAACATAGTTTACATGACGTGGAAATTTACATATTTTTTTCTGTGTATCACATTTGTACAATGAACCGCTACATATGTGATTTTTCCCTATCTTAATGTGGGTGTTAGGTTAGGATGCGGGTTTTTTTTTAAATTTAGATTAAATTAACATCAGTTCTCGGTGACCAAAACAATATGGGAATAAAAAAGTTTTCGGATAAAAGAAAAGTAAATTAGAACTGTTCTATTTATGGAGCGCAAGGGTAATGCAGTACGGCTTTGTCTTGAATACCAAGCTACCAGAGCAAGGCTCAAGACACATCCCAGAAATATCCGAACGCAATAAATGTCATCGGCAGAACCAAAGTAACGTGCCGATTGTATGTATAGGCGGTGTGCGATCATTTCTTTTGGCCGTCCGGGAGTCATATGGATGACGCTGCAGGAATAAGTTGTCTCTGTACATTTACTGTGTGTTTCGCTCAGTACTTGTACAGAGCCAAATTAGAAGGCTAAAAGACTTGATCACACACACATACTTCCTCAAATGGCCCTTCGCTGACTTAGTTTCCGTCCTTTATATCTTCTTCTATGACTCCTAGTCGACCTATCCACCTAAAATTTCATTATCTTTCTTCTAAAATTTGCGTCAGATTTCACCGATAAAGACCGATTAGATTAAATTAACAAATTTAGTTTTAGTAGAATTTAGGATTTTAACTATAAATATCCACTTCTTATACTTTGCCTTTAGTTATTTAGGGATAAAATTAGTAATAGTGAATTTAGCTATTCTACACAGAAAAAAATATTTCTGTAAATTTACATCATTTATCATGTACCAAAAGGTATCATGATAAATGATGTATATTTACATGAGAAACATCGGAAATTTACATGTTTTTTATTGTAAATGGCCCTACCCAGAACTTGGTGAAATCGTGTAAATTTCCAATAAAAATGATGTAAATTTACAAAAGCAAAAAAAAATTTTTGCTTCGCTGTACCTACACAGAAAAAAAAATGTAAATTTACCCAACACTGAAACCATGTTTCAGATGTAAACATGATGAATGTAAATTTGAAAACTCATGTAAAGAGTTGAATAGCACATAAACAACCTCCATGTAAAATGAGATTCAATGTAACACTTGAATCTCATGTAAACGAAACTTTTATTTGGGCAAATCCTAAATTTGAAAGTATGAAAAACATGTAAACGAAAGTTCGATGTAATTTTTTTTAAAATGTAAATTTAAATTGCTGGTTTGCGAGTGACAGCAAAGGCGAAACACAAAATCAAATCGATTCAATATTATGTTTGGTGTGCAGCGGAGCGGAAGTGTTTATAAGTACCAGCGTCAAATGTCAAGCTGCGATTGAGTCAAAACAAAACATGTTGTGTTTTGGTAATCAGTGAAAATTTAATGTTGTTTGGTTGCCTCCTTATTGGCTGATGTTCTTAGTGATTTGTTTTGATTGTTTTGGTGCCGGACCTATTTCGGAAGATATCCGCAAAAATATCCAGCAGCAAGTTTGTACTGATTTGACGTTTGCTGAGGAAAGTCGAAACATTTGGTTACTACTTGTAAAAGACGATTAAGTAGATTCCAGAAACCCGTTGTCGACATAATTTTGATCAGTTTCTGCCTTCTGGAACTTTTTATACAAATGAAGCAAGATTTTAGCCGATAGCGGACCATCCAGCAAATTCAAAAATCTCAACTCACAATATTACAACTTGCCGGGGTTTCTTGGTGAGTAAACAACACAACCACATCAACTATTTTACAGCTTTGATCTGCTGGAGCAGCTTGACACAAAAGGAGGACACAATTAAACCACTGTGCCAGGGCCTGGTGAAAGTTTCCTTACTCAGGTTGCAGGCCGGAAATGAAAAATCTATCTTGTTGTGTCCCCTGCAGCCTATCAACCGGGACTCGTCGAGCATCAGCTGGAAGATTGAGACTGATTCCCTTCGACGAGCTGAACCAATGCACTCCGAGGGCTTCTTGGTGAACATCCGCACTGGGAATAGTTTTAAAAACATCTCGCGATGGTAAGGATTGTTCCGGCTCTGCACATCTGAATCCATTACGAATTTTCGTAATTGTTGACTGCAAGTCAAGCTGTAAGGTAATATTTTTTTACAATAACAATCTAATTCCAAAAAAAACAGTGGAATAATCTAAAATTGTCTAAAAATATTTCTCTTACAAAATTGTTACTATTACGAGATCCACGACAACGTATCATTTTAGCACTTTTCTCTTTGACAGAGAGAATTAGACGCCCTGAGACGCCTGAGACTGAAAATCAAGCAAAACAATGTAAATGAACCGAAGCCGAAGTGTAAACAAAGAGTCTGTCCCGCTCGTTCCTAATGTAAACATCCACTGACGTAAGCAGGACAGACTGTTTGTTGACACTTCGGCTTTGGTCCCTTTACATAGTTTTGCTTGAAATGTAAATCATTTGACGTAAAACCAGCGTTGTCACATTCAGATTAAATTATAAAATAATTTAAAATAAAATAATTAGTGTAAAATGCATTTTAAAAACATTTTGCATTCAAATGTTCAGAATATGGCTTGTTATTTACATTTTTATATATATTTTTGCACTTTAGAATCATGAATAAAAATATTTACTTTCATTTATTGATACGCTTAAACAAATAAAGTTAAAAGTTAATATCCTTCTAGAACGATTCAAAATTTTCAATTAATTTGAATCGCCAAATATTGATTTTTTAAGGATTTAAATTATTGTCGTTTCAAATTTTGTGTCCCGATTTACCCTGACCCAGAGTGCTCATATTTCAGATGCTAGTTTTATATATCCAAACAATTGTAACAAAGAAATCTTTCGGTCCAACTCTGATCGCTGAAGGCGAAGTAAAAAGGCGTTATCTTGAGCAAGTACATCTATTAAACCCCAAAATGTCTACCCACAACTTCTCTTCTTCTTGTTGCGCTCTTCTTTCCGCTCTTCCTTGCGCTTTTCTTTGCGCTTTTCTTCCTCTCACCCCTCGCTCCTTCGCTACTCACGCTCGCCCGCTACAGCATCCTCCACGTGCGCCGCTCTGCAGCTGCTTCCATGTCCTCTTATTCTTTCTCTGCCGGCGACCAGGTTCCCACGATCTCCGTACGTTCCAAGCGGCCGCACGCCGCCTCCGGCATCCTTTGCTGTCTCTGGCAGGTTGGACCGGATTGAGGTGCCAGCCCGAATCGTTCCTCGAATGCCACGCGATGCAAATCCGAGCGCTTGTGATGACTCTCGCGCCGATGTCCTGAATGGCCGATCCCCACCAGCCTTGACGTGCAGAATCCAGCTCCGGAACCTTGCGGAGGACGAGCTTAGATGAGCCAAGAGCGGATTCGTAATTCCCACAATAAGACCCTGAAATTCAATCGGATTAACCACTTGCCACACTCCAAGCCTTTTTCTTCTTCTTACCTTCAAGGGAGGGTCTTTTGATGGCTGATTTGTGGATGTGTTCTGCTCGGGCTTGTCCTGCTGCTCGTTTTGATCGTTTCTGTGCTTTGAGGATGAGTTTTAGTTTTTTCGCACGACACCATCTTGTTTTTTAGTCTTACCCGCTGATTCCTGGCTCCCTTCTGGCCAAATTCGTCGTCGCTTCCCGTTCGGGGTGTTTCGCGTGTCCCGGCCCAGTGGGGCGGGGTGTTCCGCGGCAAATCCCGCGTCCGATCCGTCACGTTCCGGACTCTCCAACCAGAACTATCTCATGCCCGGATTTTGCTCGGACATCCAGCTGGCCAAAGGGTTCGGCCGTCGTCGTGACGGGGCCGACCTTGCCGACCATGCACCCGACACTTTCGCACTTTCATCGGTGACGCGATTCACAACGATCGACACATTTTTAACGGCCACCTTGTGCACGTCGGCACGACGACCCTTCCACCCTTCACGCCGGGCCAAATCGGACTACCCTCTCCTGCTTGCTTGTGGTAGCCGTGGAGTGGACGCGAAATTTCTCCGTCGCGCTCTCTTTTTCTCTCGCTTTCGCAGGCTTGCCTCGTCTCGTGGTGGTGGTGATCGTTTTCCGGTGCGACCAAGTTGACATCAGCTCGGGGCAAATTTGCGCGATACAAACATTTTTCAAGCGACCGAGGGGTGATTGCACCGATTTACTTGCAGACTTTTCACAAAATTATGCAGACTTAGACTAAACATTACACAATCCCTAAAAAAATCAGGCGTCGCGTTATCAGGGGTGACATTGGGTCGAGGGTGAGATTGGGTCATACAAATTTCCTCATTTTTGTATGACCCAATCTCACCCCAGATCTAATGTCACTCCTGATGACGGTCCTAACGACGTCCCTAACAAATAGTTTTGCCTTGTTTGTGGACTAAAGAGTTATCTAAAGGTGTATTCACATTATACCGCATCCGCAGTACGGACGCACAGTGCGGACGCGATTTCTCCAATGCATTTCAAATGTTCCCATTCACACTGTTCCGCATCCGTATACGGATCCGTACTGCGGATACGGATGCGGAACAGTGTGAATGGCTGCATATGGAATGCATTGGAGAAATCGCGTCCGCACTGTGCGTCCGTACTGTCGAATTTTGTGCGGATGCGGCTGCGGCTGCGGATGCGGTATAATGTGAATACACCTTAAGCCCGCTCTCACGCACACTTGCACGCCATTTGTTTTGCTGACCGGTACAAAATTTAACCTCAATCTTTTTCGTGTACGTACCGCAATACATGCGCACGTAGATAACTCTATAGAGTTATCTACGTGCGCATGTATTACGTGTACGTACACGAAAAAGATTGAGGTTAAATTTTGTACCCGCCAGCAAAACAAATGGGGTGCTAGTGTGCGTGAGATCGGCCTTAGATAACTCTATAGCTCTTAAAATAATTCTGAAAACTCAATGCAAATTTTTCGTCTACTCATACAGATTTTGTTTACACAATCCAATTTTGCAATCCTGCAGGATGCTTGAACTAAAAAGCATTTTCAGTCGCGGGTAGTTGACATTTTTCTGCGCGAACTGTCACCACCACGACCCAGAAAAAAATGTGTTTTTGTTGTTGCGCCGCCTGCTGTGACTGAGTTTTGTTTAATATGCAAGTTTGTCTGGATTTATTTTTGTGATAATTCACAATAATTATTATTCGATTTTTTCAGCTAGAATTTTACGAACCTTGCCGTGGAGGACAAAAGTGCTTTTCTCCGCGAATCGTAGCTCTCCGGCTGCGTCACCTTGATCGAGACCAACCCAAAGTACCCGGATATGATCCTGTCCTCGTCGCGCGACGTGACCCTGATCGTGTGGAAGCTGACCCGGGACGACGCCAGCTACGGCATCCCGCAGAAGCGCCTGTACGGCCACTCGCACTTCAGCAGCGACGTCGTGCTGTCCTCGGACGGTAACTACGCCCTGTCCTTCTCCTGAGACAAGACCCTCCGTCTGTGGGACTTGGTCGCCGGCAAGTCGATCCGCCACTTCGAAGATCATACCAAGAACGTCCTGTCGTTTGCGTTTTCCGTAGACAACCGTCAGATCGTATCCGGCTCGCGCGACAAGACCATCAAGCTGTGGAACACGCTTGCCGAGTGCAAGTAGAACCAGGAAGACGGTCACTTCGACTGGTTGTTCTGTGTGCGCTTCTCGCCGGACCACTCCAACCCGATCATCGTGTCCGCCTTTTGGGATCGCACCGTAGGTCTGGAATCTGGACAATTAAATGCTGAAGATTGACCATCTGGGCTGTGGCTACCTCAACTCGATGTCCGTGTCGCCCGACGGTTCCCTGTACGTACACGTCCGGCGGTAAGGATTGCAAGGCGTTCCTTTGGGGTCTGAACGATGGCAAGCATCTGCACACGCTGGAGCATCAACGCGATCTGATTCTTGCCGGACAAATACAGTCTGTGCGTCGCCTACGTCTCGTCGATCAAGATCTGGAGTCTTGCTTGCAAGACCATGGTCGAGGAGCTGAAGCCGTCGAAGGCCGACCCGCCGCAGTGCCTGTCGCTGGCTTTGTCCACCGACGGACAGACCTTGACGCCGGCTACATCAACAACATCATGAGCGTCTGGTAGGTGTCCGTATCGGCTCGCTAAGAAGTGTGCGCTAACTCAATCCAGGGGCACCAGTCGTCGCCAGGAGAAGAATAAGAACGGCGTGGCCGATTACTCGTAGAAGCGAGGACACTAGACGCCGTCGTCACAGCAAAACATCATCCGGAAATCACTCGTGGAAGCAGGCCAGAAGAGTTACACTTAGCTGGTAAGTTGAAGGTAATAGATTCGCTACAATTGTGGAGTAAAAATTTATACTTTTTTATACAGCTCGCCCACGTCGTTGATCCATTCAGCCCAACCAGAAAGGCCTAACGTGGTTTGAATTTGGTCGATCGCTGGATTGACGCAACAACTTGAAAGTATTTTGCTGCGCGACGTCAACCTGCAGCAGGTGGTTTCGGTCGAGCCGTCCGTGTTCGCCTTTATCACCAGTACTACAGTTCGAGCCTGAAGATAGAGCAGATCGAGATGAGTATTCGGCTAGGAAGATCTTTAGAGGTTTGAATTGCTTAACTGTAAGTATTGCCATTTTTTTTTCTGAGTAAATCCGCAGAGTTAAAATCACAATCTAAATTCTTATCAAAATAGTGTGCATTTTATGGAATTTGGTTTTACTCCGTTGAATTTAAAATCCCATGCTATTTTTCAAGCTTTTGGTTGCCTACAGTTTGAAATGATTCTTTTTTGTATTATCTGGCAATAATAAGCATTATGTCAATGGAATCATGTGCTTGAATTGATTAGAAATGATTACAAAAGAGTGATCTTTCATACTACATTTTGGCCATAAAAGTATTTGAAATTTACATCGGATTTAAAATTCAACGGAGTAAAAATTCGAACCTTGGTAAATTTACGTAGATTTCATCGGAAATTTACATGTTTTCGAAACGCTTTTTGTTCTACAGAATTAAATCGGATGACACGTAAATTTCAAATGAAGTTGATGTAAATTAGCATCATTAATGACGTGCACTTTTGGTACATCATAAATGATGTAAATTTACCGGATTTTTTTTTTCTGTGTAGGCATTTTTCTTTGAGAAACGAAGCTTTGAAGGGTGTTTGACATTTATTTGTTTTTGTTTGCTGGACGTTGCCATGATTCTCTTTTATAGCTGGTCAGCAAGAAAAAACAAATTTCAATCGAGTCTTCATTTTGCATCGTTCTGTAAACTGATGCTTCTCTTCCTCGACGGTCCCTTGGATATTGACAACCAGAGAGTCGACTGTAACTTGAAAACGGTGCATTTTATCAAAATTTCACAAAAGTACTTTTTGATTGCAAATTCAATTTTACATCGAAAAATGAAGTTGAAAAATGTTTGCGACCAATATTTCGATTTTTTGAAAAAAAATCTGTTTTGATTCAAAAAAACATAACTCGGTCAAAGATTTTTTGCCCATTCTGTAAATTTCTGAAAAGTTGGCAAACATATCAAAAAATTAAAAAAAATAAGAATAGTGTTTTTTTGCAAATCAAGTTTTAGTGACAAAAAGCGAAACAAAAAATCACAATTTTTTTACCGTGTATCATTTTTATCCAGTGTAGTCCATATCCATACCTACAACTTTGCTCAAGACACCAAATCGATCAAAAAATTCCTTCAAAAGATACAGATTTTTGAATTTTCATACATCATTTCTGTATGGACAGCTGCCAAATTTGTATGGAAAATTATATGAACGAACTAATGTAGCAAAATGGTTTCTTTGGGCATACCGAAGGCACCAAAAAAGTTTCAGCCGGATTAAAAAATACAAAAATTAAAGAAAACAGACCGATTCCGTAGAACTGCTCAACCGTAGTTTATGCAACAAGTTACAAAAAGAAGATTTTTTCAGCATGAGTCGGTGAACTCGTTGGATAAATATGACAAGGGCTGAAAAAATCAAGTTTTGCAACGAGTTCCAAACAACATTTTTTGCAATTCCGAAAAGACCTTTTGAATAGAATTGAAGTCAAATGTCCATGTATTTTTCAAAACAAGTGCTTAAATGATCAACTTTTCAGCATCCATTTTAGTGCTGAAAAGTAGAACTTTTCAGCATTTGTATTGAAGTGTGTTTTTATTTGATTCTGTTATTTTTAGAAGAGAAAAGTAGGCTGTTTCGTCATCCAAGGATGGAAATTGCAAAAAAACACTTTTTTTGCAATTCCGTTGTAAGATCTAACACAAACGCAGCCGGTTCGATTAAAGTACCTACACAGAAAAAAAATAATGTAAATTTGGAAGCTGTAATTTTGGAAGGTTGAATATTACCTCTTTTATGATGTAATTTTACCTCAATTTAGACTGAAAAAGTTACATTACACCAGAATAGTGGTAAAATTAATCATTTCCAGAGGTAAAATGACTCATTTATTCTGACATAAAAGATGTACCCCATCCCAGATGTAATATTACCATGATTTTTTTTTCTGTGTATGTTAAAAAGTCTTGTGATTAGATTACAATAAAATGTTTCTTATTAAACGTATTATTTTGATTTTTTTGTTTCAAATTCAAACATTCTTTATGTTTAAATTTTTTCTGTATTGATCATTTCAGAATCAATTAAAAAAAACTGCAACTACAAAACAAAATTATCCATTTCGTAAAAATGTGAAATATATGAAAAACTTAGATTGTTTTCTAGAAATGTACTAAAAGCAAATTGAAGTTGTTCTTGTTTGAGAAAATTGATTTAAATTGTGTTTTTTTAATAAATGTTTTAAACAACTTTTCAGTAATAAAGTTTTGATCGAAAAAAAGCTTAAAAACTCAAATTAATCAATACAAACAATTTTTAAATATTAAAAATGTCTAAAACATGAGTCAAAAAATCAGAGGGCAAAGCAATTTTTTTTATAAACTTCAATAGTTTAAGAAATTTGAAGAATAACGAATTGAAAACTATTCTATATTTATTTCGCTACAATTTTTAAATTTTGAGTATGTTTAAAATCATTTTTCAATATTTTGTAAAATATTTGAATAAAGATACACAACAACGCGAGATTTGAAATTCCGTTTGAATAAATTTTATCATTGTCTTTTTTTTAATTATTGTTTTGTTTAAGAAGCTTGCAACGATCAATAAAATTTTAAGTTTTTTAAAAGCCACTGATATTCAGGTATTAGGGGAAATATACCCATTTTAATCACACTAAGCCGTTCGACCAATTCTCATCACTTTTGCCGTTTTCCGCTATTAAATCAACATTTTCAGATGTATCAACAATAAAGAGTTGCTTGCTCACTTTTATTTGAGCTATTTATTACTTTGAAACAGTCAAAAACACTTTATTTAAGCTGTAATTCATGATAAAAGTGCTGATAGGCCGATAATAGAAATAGGCTGAGAAAGGGTATAGTTCCCCTATTTGCAATCGACAATAACTATTCAAAACCATTTAAAACAAATAATAATAAAAATAAATCAATTAAACTTATTTTTTGAAAGTCATCTTTGTTTTTCATTCTTAAAATCAAGGTATGTATGAATTTTATTTGCTGCACTAGTTTACATAATAATTTAATTGAATAGAACTTAAAAGATTGAAATTTAATTATTAAAATTGTTGACTTATTCAACTTTTATCAATCACTAGTTCCGGCCCGCCATTGCCTCAGAAAAATGAGATTTGGCCCGCTGGGCCAAAAGGTTGAGCACCCCTGGTTTAAGTGGTTTTCTTTTGCATGTTTCGTCTCCACTCTCTTTTGCGGGTGAAAAAAGTTTGCAAGCGAAACAGTTTTTTGCGATTATTCTATCCCTGCTATAGGCAAAACATTTCTAAATAATCGTGCGCCTCCACTAAACGAATCTTTCAAGAATTGTTCAATGGATACGCATGGTGTTGCAACCTTCACAATGTTTGTCTGCACAACATTGATAAGTTTTAGTTGGGGAAATATGCCATAATAGGAAAACCAGACTGAAATAAACTTGAACTGCAAATATTTCCAATATAAACTCCAAAGGTCAACTTGGGGCCAACACCACCCCCTTCCGGTACAAACCTCTCAATATTGATCCCGCCACAAATCCCACCCAATCCCACAAAGCCATCCAACAAACACTTCGCCTACTGCTCGTGCTGCTGCCCGGCGAACTGTTTGCGCAATGTATAAACACATTTCCCCCACCGCACTGTTCTAACTTCCGCTCTCTGTCTCTCCTCTCCCTCTCTTAGCTCGGTCGCCTTCCGGGAAGCCGGCGGTCACTCTCCCCCAACCTGACCACCGACGTGGTGGTGATGCTGGAAAACAACCTGTCCGGCCGGCCACGCTGCTTCACCACCACGTCCACGACGTCGACGCTGGCCGCGACCACCACCGAAAGCAGTCTCAAGGTGCCCCTGATTAGCATCAACGGTCCGATTTCAACGGGAGTTGCTGGGTCCGAGACCACCACCACCACCACGAACGACGTCAACGGCATCAACGGAGTCAACGTCAACAGTATCAACCGAAGTATTAGCAGGGAAAACAATCACTCGACAGCTTCGACGCCGCTGGCCTCGTCCCAGGCCTCGTCCAACCTGTCCATCGATGAGCTTAACCAAACCAACCAAACCACCGCCGCAAGTAAACAACACCAGCTGGGACTGCTCTCGGAGGAGGAGTCATCGGCGTCCCAGGCCGGGGAGGACAATGCCAATTGTCGGCATCATCCCCAGCTGAATCTTCAGCTTCATCATCACCAGCAGCAGCAGCTGCCGAGCAGCCATCAATTAATTAACGGTTATGATAGCGACGATGATGATAAAAGGAGAAGGAGCAGTAGTAGTCCCACCCCCACAGTCGGAGACATTCCATGCCGGAACGGTCCGAAACGGGAGACCTGCATTTAACAGCTGGCATCACCACTTCGTGGTGACGACAACGTCCGTTGGCGGTAAACCGCTAGAGCACAAATAAGTGGTTCTGATTTGTAACTAGCAAGCTGGGAAGAGAAAATGAGAGATCCATTTGTTCATTTGACCGCAGAAGTGAATCGGAAATCTGGGGAAGCTTGTTTGGGCGACAAGCTTCGCCGACGATGGCGGACAGGGTTTGCTTGGTACCGCAAAACACTATTAAAAAAAAAGCAATTCTTTCAGATTTTCGGCATTGTTCTTGGGGTGGCTAGGCACACTGAAAAGTTAATTACAGCATTCGATTTTTTTTTTATTTGTTTAACGGTTCTTAAAAAGTCATCTTTTGACCACTATGGCTCAAAAGATGACTTTTTTAGTACACTGAAATATATCAATGGACAAATTATTGAAGATGCAAATTTTTGTTCAAGCTTTTGGGCAAATAGTGTTTTTTTTTAAGGAAAATATCAAAAATCCATCGTGCAACTACTTACTTCTCCTGTCATTCTTGAACGATGAAAAAGCCTACTTTTCCGAACAAAAAATATCAGAATCGAATAGTAACACTTTTCAAATTAAATGCTGAAAAGTGAAAATAGCCTAAGATGTTACAAAAAGACTCACGAAAAAATTATTTACACTGAAACCCCGATAGTTTGACACCAATTGTGATCAAACGAATAGGGTCACTTTTTAGTTTGACACCCTCTTTACACGGAACTCACACACACTACCTAACGTTTGGTCATATTTTGGGTTTCCATGTAAAATTATCATTTGAACCCAAAATATGACCAAAAATCGATTTTGCGACACTTTGGGTCAATTCTGAGGGCAGATTCAGATTCAGCGGGCAAAATTACAATGAAAAACATATATTTGGACCATTTTTGAAATACGTTAGGGTGTTCCCATTAGGTTTTCCCTTGAAAATTAGCCTTTTTCAAATGACGATCTCCTCTTTCAAATGCAACCTAGTGCTTAAAATTTGGCTTGCGGCTTTTCGAGATATTTAAGTTTTAAATTTGCGTCTTTTGTACCTTAGAATGGCAAAAAATAAATTTGTTTGTTTTTTAAAGCTCTAAAAGTGCCCCGAGCATCACTTTTCTCTAAAACATAACCTTGAATTGCCACATTCAAAATACTGATTTTTGAAGGTTTGCTCAGATGCTTTCAATAAATTGGGTCATAGAACGCGTAGATTACGAGATAAAATTTTGGTGTCTTCGACAAAGTTGCTTGGATTGGCAAGCTCAACAATTTTTTAGAAGACAAAAAAAACCCAAAAATATTCCTGAAAAGTTAGATTTTCAAAATCACCCTAATAGTGAACCACCCTAATTTTCAACCCAACCAAAAGTTGCCCTTTTTCATTTGCAACAACTCTTCTAAAGACACCAGCTCCAAAACTTCACCATTTTTCGGAAAATCCGTTTTCCACTTAATTTTGCGATCTGGACCACTGTGCAGTGGTCAATATGTAAAATTGCCTGAAGAATCTATTCCCGTATTCGGTTTTTGAAAATTTTGACGTTTAGAGCACCTTTCAAAAAAAACAGTTTCAGTTAATGATTTTTGTATTTTTTAGGTGAGTTGCTCCATCCTGCATTTTTCGAAAGTCTTTTTGTAACATCTAAGGCTATTTTCATTTTGAACGAAAAAAAAACGTGGGCTCATTTGACTTTTAAACTTAAAAATCAAAAATCTCATAAAAACGGCGTGTTTTTTTTTCAGTGTATTTTTTTCGGGAAGCCCGTCAAATTTCCTACAAGTTTGTCTTTGGCCACATTGTGATACGATGCAACGGCTACGAGATACAGAAATATTTAATTTACGAATGACAAAAAGAATTTAAGCACTTACACCCTTCTCAAATGTCATTATCGAGTGAAACTGGCTCCATATTCACAAAAATTGCTTACATAAGCGTAGGATAACATGTCTACAAAGTTTCATTGAAATCGGTGAGGGTCGAGAAAAAAGTACATTTAAAAATCCTGTTTTGAGCTCGAATTGCTCTTATTTAAATGGTTAATAGACAAAATACTTGAACATTTGACTCAAAAGGTGTTTTTTTGGAAATGCAATAAAAAATGTTTAGAACTCGTTGCAAAACTTGATTATTTATCCAACTCGGTGAACCTCGTTGGATAAATGTACGACTCGTGCTGAAAAAATCTTCTTTTCGTAACTTGTTGCATAAACAACTATTAGGAGCTAAATTTCAAAACTGTTCAAGTTTGCTTAACATTAGAATAGGAATTTTTTTTCAGCGCTTCAAAATTATTTGTTAAGAGGTGCGTTTCTTTCAAAAAACAATTTTTGAACTCAAAAAGCCTTAAAAAATTAAACATTCTGTAGTACCTTTTCAAAAGAGCGAAACCTTAGATGTAAACAAACAGCCTATCCCAGTTGCTGTAGTGACTGTCTTAATGCTTATCTACCCCTTTCTGGTGGTGCTTCAGATTTTGAATGTGTTCTCCCAAACATGTTTTATTTCAAAAACGGTTGACGCTATTGTACAAAAATAATCAGAAATCAGCAATCCTGCCTAGTTTTATTAAAATTTATTTTTTTAAGTGTTATAGTTCAATAAAAAAAACGAAGTTTAATCAATTTCCTGTTAAATTTTGATATTTTTCCGAAACATTACTGCATGTATATAGTTTTAAAAAGTTTGCATTCCAAGTTTCAAAAAGTATTTCAACGCAAATTTGTCATATCTGGCAACACCGTACGTAAATTTTAAGTACGTCATTGAATTCTACGCTAAAAATTCTTCAAATTTACTTACAAAAAACTTTGCTTTTTGTTATGTTTTCTCTTACAAATTGCAGGAAGAGTATATTTACAGTTAAACCTCGCATAGTGAGCAGACGTAACGCTTTGTATTTTGTCGATTCCGCAAGCATGATATAATATTATTGAATTCTTTTTGAAGCAATTTGTTCGTTTTGTTCCAATCTACAATCTGCTTAAAACGTTTACTAATATATTCTATCGTTTTAAAGTAATCGAAAAATACAAAGCGTAACGCCTGCGCACTTTGCTAGGTTAAACTGTATCTACAGTTAAACCTCGCATAGTGCGCAAGCGTTACGTTTTTTATTTCTTCGATTACTTTAAAACGACATAATATTTTTGCAATCTTTTTAATGCTATTTGTAGATTTAAACAAGTCAAACAAGTTGCTTGAAAAAGATTGCAAAAATATTACGTCGTTTTAAAGTAATCGAAGAAAAAAGCGTAACGCCTGCGCACTCTGCGAGGTTAAACTGTATCTACCTTTAAATTTTACTCGCTGGGTCCTGTTTCAGGGAAAATATTCACAGTACAATTAACTGAAAGTAGTGCTGATTTTCTGAAGAATTGCTTAACTTGAACTTAATCTTATGCTTAAAGTACAAAACATGCATCAAACAAAAACACAAAAAAAACAAACGTTGAGACCAGAACAGAAATATATTTGTATCATAATTTAAAAAAAACTAGACCGGTACCGGTAAACCCTGTCTGTGCCTACCTGTTCTTACCAATTTATTCGAACGGACACTCGATCTCTTTTCAATATCCTAGCTAAGTTTACCGCCGGACCCTCGCCATCATCACAAAACACCGAATCTCGTAGCGATTTTGGCCACTTTACTGTAAAAAAGCTAAACAAACACACACACAAAAAGAGCGAGAGAGAAACGGCGAAAGAACTGAAAATGGCTTCGCAGTGGTCCTTCGAAGAAATTTCGCTTCTCCACCGCAAACCATTTGCTAGAATCTCGTTTTAAGAAGAAGAAAACAAAACGTAAGAGAGAGAGTCTGCTACCCAAATAGCGATTAATATTAATATATTTTTCCCACGTTTCGGGGAAAGCGAATTGCAGCATGTATAGTTAGAAAACCCCACCCACCCACGTGTGGTGGGCCAGCTTAAAAAAGCGCGTGCAAGCCAAAACAGAAAGATACAAAAATTGTGAACCAAAACTGAAGCAACACAAATATAATAATGCAAAGAATTAGATAAAATGTTACCATTTAAGAGGACCGTTTTATATGGAAGCTTTTCTTGGCTGTTGAAAATAGATTTATGATTATTGTACGAAAAGGTATGAGTTTGAATTGCAAGTGATGACATATCCCTCTCCCTGGTCACCAAACTGCGGCCCGCGGGCAGGTTTTGAAATTAATGTGAAACCCGGTCCACCTTGGGGTTCTCATATCAAGAACTCATTTTCTTTATAAGCAAAAATGAAAAAAATGAATAAAATTTAAGAAAATTAAAAAAGTGATATTTATGCCGGGACCGTGGTGTAGAGGTAAGCGTGGTTGCCTCTCACCCAGTCGGCCTGGGTTCGATCCCAGAAGGTCCCGGTGGCAAATTTTGAGACGAGATTTGTCTGATCACGCCTTCCGTCGGATGGGGAAGTAAATGTTGGCCCCGGTCTAACCTAGAGGTGTTAGGTCGTTAGCTCAGTCCAGGTGTAGGAGTCGTCTCCCTGGGTCCTGCCTCGGTGGATTCGCTGGTAGGCAGTTGGACTCACAATCCAAAGGTCGTCAGTTCGAATCCCGGGGTGGATGGAAGCTAAGGTGTAAAAAGAGGTTTGCAATTGCCTCAACAATCGAGCCTTCGGACACCTAGTTTCGAGTAGGAAACTCGCAATCCAGAACGCCAAGGCAATGCTGTAGAGCGAATAATTTGATTTTTGATTTGATATTTATCATAACTCATTTTTATTTACACGGTTTATGGAAGTGAAAAACTAGTGGTGTCTTTTTTCAAGAGAAATTTTTGAAAGATTTCGTACTTGTATTTCTTTCAAAATCTATGATTTTTGATAGTGTTTCAAAATACTAACTTTTATTTAACTAGAAACAACGTTGCTTGCTTTATTAAATCAGATTGAATTCTCTGGACAACCTTCAATTTTCTTGACAAAATTAAAAAAAAAATCAGTTAAAATCAATAGATGAGTTTTGGGTAATATTTTTAGCTTCATACTTCAAGGAAAAGTGATGTTCAAGCTAAAAGCCCTGAATATGGATTTTTTTTTGCAAAAAAAGGAATTTATTTAATTTTTAATAATATTCATTTCATAATAACAAAAAAATTAATTTCATATGAATATAATAAAGAGGCAGAACCAAGTTTAACCAACCACCACAACCCTCAAACCATAAAAGATTTTTTGCGAATATTGACGCCAAACTTACTTCTAAATTTTAAAAAATGCCACTCAGAGATGGCAGATAAGTAGTATTATTTGCCATTTTTTGAGTACAAATGCTTAAAAAAATAAAATGATTGTCCTTACGAGTACCTAAAAAACGAGAACTCTTTGTTTATAAACCAATAAGAAATCTTTTAATTCCCGAGCAGACGGAAATAACTTGGGAAGGTCAGTTTTTGATATTGTGAGAAGATCGAAATATGTTATTCGGATGATCGGATTAGTTATTAAAATAACAAAAATTAATAACAAAGATTTGTTCGAAGAATAACTTAAGCTGTTATTATGTTGTTATTGCAATAACAAACCAATAACACAGAAGGAATCATGAAGGAATAACAAGATTTGTTATTTTGTGCGGAGAGGTGGAGCAGCATAATAACAAAAAATGTTATTGAACTGGTATGTCTCCATAACAAAAAAAAGTTATTGTTTTGGTTTATTTGTAATTTGCAAATAAACCTGCAGTTGCCATAACTCTTCTGTACTAGTCAGGGCTGCAGAGTCGGGTACCTCCAAGCGACTTTGAATCCATACTTTGAAGACAACTCCGACTCTGGATGCAGGATATGACGTAAACGACAACTTCAGCTCTCCAAAAATACCCGACTTCACAGATTCCGACTCCAAGTAAAAGTTGCTGAAAATTTGCTGAATCCGATACAGTCTCCAAGGTCTCACTCCAGCTCGAACTTCAACGTCAGCTCCGACTTCCTGGCTCTGTGAAAATAATAACAGTTTTTGTTATTCACACTTCAAAAATTCTCAATAAATAATCAATTCCATTAGGGAATATAACAAAATTTTAAAAAAATGAACTCTCAAAAGTTAATTTTATCGGATTAATTTTAGCTTGAAACCCAATTTCATGGTGAAATAAATGACTCCGATGAAATTGGTAAAAATTATCCCATAGTTCTAGCCAATTTTAGCAAAGTCCCTTAGGGGTATATCAAATAATTAAAAAAATCAACTTTCATCATTTCAACTTTTTAGAATAACTTTAGCTTAAGGACCCCATTTCATGGGCAAAATAATGACCCCGACGAAATTAGACAAAATTATCCCAAAGATCTAAACATATTTAACAAAAGAAAAAATAATAACAGATTGTGTTATGGACACTTAGAAACTTTTCCATTTATGCGATTTATGGTAATTTTATTTCTAAGTCAGTATACAGAACGAATAACAAATTTTGTTATTAGGAGAGTTTTTGAAATGTATAACATTTCCTCTTATTAGCGTGTTATTGAACATTTTCAATATAATATCACTTCAATACCAAATTTAGTTATTTTATCAAAAACTGTTATTATTTTTTCTTCTTGAAGTTGAACATCAGGATAAAAAAATAACACTTTTTGTTATTTTAACAGGATTTGTTATTGAAATATTATTAATTTTGTTATTACCGTCTGCCCGGGAATAAAGACATTTGGTTCTATCATTGCCGAGATACAGCTATATGAAGTTAATAATTTCAAAAAACGGGTGCCTCGATATCTGAACACTGCCTTGACTAAATAGGCTCAAAATTTTGGTGAAGACTCGTTAAACCGGTCCCGTGTGCATGACGAAGGCCGATTTTCAAAAAGTTTATTCTCAGAAAAGTTAAAAATATTTTTATGTTTTTCATATTAAAAACCGTCAGTTTTTGATTTTTGTATTTTTTAAATGCTAAATTTTAAAATCGAGCTTCATCATTCACACGAAATATGTCTTGCGAGTCTTCACCCCAAATTTCAGCCAATTTGGTCTATCCCATCTCGAGATATCGTGGCACCCGTAAATAAACTCGGTGTTCAGAAAAAAAACCCTCACAGTTTAATCATGAAATATCTTCATGAAACTTTCAGGAGTGATTGAAAATCATCTTTTAAGTTGATTTAATAAATTTTTCGTATTATGAAATTTTGTGATTTTCTACATGTATGTAACCCCTTCAGATCAAATCAAATTATTCGCTCTAAAGCATTGCCTTGGCGTTCTGGATTGCGAGGTTCCTACTCGAAACTTAGTGTCCGAAGGCTTTATTGTTGAGGCAAACCTGCAAACCTTTTTTTACACCTTAGCTTCCATCCAACCCAGGATTCGAACTTACGACCTTTGGATTGTGAGTCCAACTGCCTACCAGCGACTTCACCGAGGCAGGACCCAGGGAGACGACTCCTACATCTGGACTGAGCTATCGACCTAACCCTTTAGGTCAGACCGGGGCCAACATTTACTTCCCCATCCGACGGAAGGCGTGGTCAGACAAATCTCGTCTCGAAAAATGCTACCGGGACCGTCTGGGATCAAACCCAAGCCGCCCGGGTGAGAGGCAACCATGCATACCCCTACACCACGGTCCCGGATATGTAACCCCTTAATAAGGTTAACAATCATCATGCGGCCCGCGACTCTGAAGCAAATTGCCAAATTGGGTCCTAAAGCCCTATGTAAATTTTAATGTACATCGGTTAAAACACGATTAAAAACCATTTCTGATCACTTTTTTTTTTTTTTCATTTTAATGCAAAAAAATAAATTGGCAAGACAACATTTTTTCGATGGACAAATTATGGTCCTCTTGGAACGAGCTGTCAAGTAGGACCTTATCTGTCAAGAAGGATCGCGCAGTTAATTTTTCAAAATTGAAATTAATTTTTCAAAATTTAATAATTCATTTTAAATCCTTTGCGGTCCTACAAAGGATCATTTTACAAAGAAAAATAAAATTTATCGCTCTGAACAATAATATCCCAAATTTAAGCTTCATTTTAGGACCCAATTGGCCCGCGGTGTTCTGCTGGCTGAGGATCACTGGTGTAAACGCATGGTCTATTTGGCACTCAATCCTCTTCAAAGACTATGCGTCTCCACAGAAAAAATCCAAATGATTGATTTGTAAAGGGACCATCCATAAACCACGTGGACACTTTTTTGGGAATCTCGTACCCCCCCCCCTTCGTGGACAATTGTCCATATAAAAAAAAACTTTTGTATGGATCGTGGACAATCGTCATACCCCCTAAAGTGTCCACGTGGTTTATGGATGGTCCCAAAAATGTAATTTTTCCCTTTGACCCATAAAAAGTATTGGGGATTTGACAAAGTGGCCACATCTTAACTTAATGTTAAACATGATAAGGTTAATGTTAACATTGCCTTGTCGCCTTGTCGTAATAAGGTCCAGCTTGAGATGACCACGGCTACGTCACGACTGTCATTCACTTATATAAAGCGAGTAAGGTCAAAAGCGAACCAAGACCGAACCAAGTTTTAAGCACGTGGCGTCGGAAAAGGTCGTATGCAAACCGGACATTAATTACAAAAATACAAACTTTTTTCAGTTATTTTTTCTTTAAAAGGATTTACGTTTAGTCTCAAATAAAGTTGGCATATTAACACTTTGATGGTTAATTACATCTAGTTTAAAGCATTTTCGAATGAATTTAGCAAGTATCGAGGTTTTTAAGCGAAGATGGCGTTCGAATGGTGAACGCCCGAAATGTCAAAATCACGCAGTGGTACCAACATTACGGAACAAGTGTACCATGGCATGACAGCCACATTTTTTTTCTAATGTTGGTGCTACTGCGCGATTTTGACATTTCGGGCGTTCACCATTCGAACGCCATCTTCGCTTAAAAACCTGGATACGTTAATAAATCTAGATTACTTTTTCAAAACAACTTATGCGCCATGGGTTTCCTATGTACATAGGACCTTTTGAAAAAGTAAGCGAGAAATATTACAAACTCGATTACAAATGATTGAAATTAAAAAAAAATGCAAGAATGGGCGAGAAATTTGTTTACCTTGAAACTCTCTCTTTCACACTCCACTCAAAAGTCAAAATCGTGTTGCCAGTTTGATGGACATTTTTAGAAGTGTTGCTAGTAGCGGCACTTAGTCAGCATTACCTTAGCTTTTGGCAGTGCTAATCATTAATGCTGATTTGCATTGACAGATGCTGTTGGAAGACTAATCAGCAATAGAATGTCGTTTTGTAGCTATTTTGTGACTTTTTTAAGTGCTGGATGGTTACTCTGACAGTTATGCTACTCACAAAATTGGCATGTTTTCAAAAACCATAAAATAAGGGAACATATTTAAAATGTGTAATTTCGGAAAAATAAACAACCTTTCACGTCACTTTAGTACAATATATATTTGACTCACATAAAAATGGTTTAACCACAAATAGTTTTTCACTGCAACCACTTGGACAGTGCACTCCGCTGCTGGGCCCGATAATCGCCCAAACTGGCCCGGGCCCGCGCTAGCTCACCTATCACCAGCTTATCCGACGGAATCTGCTCCAGCGCCTGCCTCAAATCCGCAATGGCGAGTTCATAGTTTTTCAACGCGTTGTGAGCCTGTCCCCGCCGGAACAGCGCCTTGGCGTTGGTCGGATCGATGACCAGTGCGGTGTTGCAGGCAAAGACGACGTTTTCGTGGTCGGCTTCCTTGAGCAGGGCCGCGGCCAGATTGAGCGAGTTGGCCAGCTGAAACTGTTCCAGCCGGGTGCGGTCTTCGATTTGGCGGATTTTGTTGTTGAAGAAGTTGTAGTAGCGTTCGGCTTTTTTGTACCGCCGACAGGCGTCCACCCACTGTTTGTGCTTGTAGAAGTGGTTGCCGGCCTCTTTGATGGCACCGAGCTGGTCGAGCATTTCGGAAATCTGGAAGCGGGTGAGAGAGAGTTGAGAACGGGATTCCCTTTTCAAAACGATAAATTGCCAACTTGCCGTGAAATCATTCTCGAACTTGGTCCAATCTTTGGGGAACGGTGGCAGCGTGTCCACGGTTCCGTCGGCGTCGTTGATGCCCCAATCGCCGCCTGCCGGAATCTGGCCACAGTCGTAGATCGTGATTTCCTTCGTCGGTTCCCCCTCCTCGGTGGTGTACTTCTCCATCTCCCCAATGATGCCGATTCCCCGAATTACGTACCCTACGACCACGTTGGTTCCATTGAGGTGGGGACACTCACCGGAAGTTATAAAGAACTGCGAGTTGTTTGTGTGCTCCTTGCCGTGATTGGCCATGCTAACGGCACCGTCCTCGTGCTGAAAGAAAGTAATCAACAAATTTCTTAAGAAATGTACCAAAGTACTTAATCCTTAATCAAGCCCGTTCACCAACACAACTTCCCAGAAACTCACCAACAGCGTAAAGTTCTCATCCTCAAACGTTTTCCCATAGATGCTTTCGCCGCCACTTCCTCCCCCGCCGGAAATGTCCCCACCCTGGCTCATAAACAACGACTTGACCCGGTGGAACCGGGTGTCCTTGTAGTGCAGCTTGACGCCGGTCAGCGGCGACACGCCCCGCTCGCCGGTGCATAGCGCCCGGAAGTTCTCCGCCGTCCTCGGTACCACATCGGCCCGCAGCTCGATCAACAAGCGACCAACTGGAAAAGAACCCCATTCTCAAGTTGCAGCCCGGAAACGAAACGACGTACAGTGAATCAAATATTTGTCCGTACCCCCCCGTACGGAAAATGTTTGTAATATAAAAGTTCATAAAATACGACCAAAGTACCATGTTTTATACATCAATCGACGCGGCAGAATGTCCTCTTTAAGACACTGTCATTGGATTTGCAAAAAACTTTTTCTAAAAAAATACAAAAATAGTTTAATGAAAATAGTCAAAAAGAGGTCAAATAATTGTCCGTACCCTAATAAAAGTACAAAATCTGATCGATTTAAGTGAATTCATTTATGAAATGTTGTTTCTGTGTCAAATACTAGTACCTCTAGCCAGTTTGTGACAACTTTGAACTTCTGATAACTTTGTTAAGTTAGTTTATATTAAAAATTGGTTTAAATTTAGTTTTTTATGTAAAACTTATCAAAACATTAGTTTATAAACAACTATTTTTATAAAATTGCTATTTTATGTTGTAAGAGTCTCTATTGAACAAGTTTTAACAATATTTGTTCGAAATATACATTGTTTTCATAATTTTTATTGACATTTTTCGACCAAAAATACTGTTTCGGAACAATACCGTTAAACAATCCGGATTGTCCCGGAACCGGTTTAACCCCTCGGAGGGAAATTTTGTGGTGGTCAGATAGAGGACAAAAAAACCCACCTCATGCAATTTGAAGCATCCAATTTTGTCCACTTCAGCCCGATTACGAGTCCCTAGACTGAAATTTGAAATTTTCACTTTCCGTGCTGAGAATTTCTGTACCGGCCTGGGTTAGAATGTTTTGCTTGAGGAATTTGAAAATTTCAAATTTCAGACTAGGGACTCGTAATCGGGCTGTAGTGGACGAAATTGGATGCTTCAAATTGCAAGAGGTGGGTTTTGTCCTCTATCTGACCACCACAAAATTTCCTCCGAGGGGTTAAACCGGTTCCGGGACAATCCGGATTGTTTAACGGTATTGTTCCGAAACAGTATTTTGGTCGAAAAATGTCAATAAAAAGATGAAAACAATGTATATTTCGAACAAATATTGTTGAAACTTGTTCAATAGAGACTCTTACAACATAAAATAGCAATTTTATAAAAATAGTTGTTTATAAACTAATGTTTTGATAAGTTTTACATAAAAAACTAAATTTAAACCAATTTTCAATATAAACTAACTTAACAAAGTTATCAGAAGTTCAAAGTTGTCACAAACTGGCTAGAGGTACTAGTATTTGACACAGAAACAACATTTCATTAATGAATTCACTTAAATCGATCAGATTTTGTACTTTTATTAGGGGTACGGACAATTATTTGACCTCTTTTTTTGACTATTTTCAGTAAAATATTTTTGTATTTTTTTAGAAAAAGTTTTTTGCAAATCCAATGACAGTGTCTTAAAGAGGATATTCTGCCGCGTCGATTGATGTATAAAACATGGCACTTTGGTCGTATTTTATGAACTTTTATATCACAAACATTTTCCGTATGGGGGGTACGGACAAATATTTGACTCACTGTAATTAGAGCCCAAACCTTTTTCATCGCCAATTTTCACGTCAAAATACACCAGCGGATTGTTTGGGTTTGTAATCTCACGGTTCAGATTGATTACCGGTCCGGTTTCGGACATTGCTGCGAGGAGTAAGCTGCTTAATATTTAAGGATTAATGAACACAGTTTTAAAGTAATTTTTGATTTTAAAATATCGGAAGAACGGAGCAGCTGGATAAAAAGGGTGGACAACAAACTGAAACAACAACAACAATGTTTCAACCTCCGTCAAATGACGTTTTTCGATAGTGTTGCCAGTTTCTGCAATTTCAATACCGTCAACCAAAACCACCCAAAATCAGCTTTTGTTGACACACTGTAACTGAAAATCACACTTTGCTGAGTTCGTTTTCGCACTTTTTCATACGATTTTTTCAGTTTAACTACGATTACACTTTTTTGTGTTATCGCAGTCGAACTGAAAAAATCGTATGAAAAAGTGCGAAAACGAACTCAGCAAAGTGCGATTTTCAGTTACAGTGCACTAGCTGAGAATCAACATCATCACACTGCACCCAAGTAACCATCCAGCACTAAAAGTAATCATAAATAGACTGTAAACCAGCATTCAACAGCTAATCTGCTGTAAAACAGCTAATGTGAGAGCAAATCAGCATTAAAACAACTGCTCTAGCATTAGCTGAAATGCAGCTGATTTCATGCAGCTGCTAGCAACACTGCTTCATTTTTTTTCCATTTTACTGGCAACACAGTTGAGAAGTAAAAGAGAAAGAATGATGAAAATCAAAACAAAATATTTCTAGCTCGCTCATCCCTCTCCCAAACCATTCAGCAGGGAAAAAACTGCTTCCGGTCGCAGTCAAAGTCGTAACTAAGATTTGATGTTTTTCCTGATAAAAAATATGTTCATGCTGTTTAATTGCGATGTAGCTGAAATAAAAATGAGAACAATTTCTTCTGCTGGACAGGTTTCTCGAAGGAAGTCAGTTTGTTATCCAACGCAAACGGCAATTGCCGATGTTTACTTATGGATTCCCCCGTGGGAATACGGTTCTTCATTGAAAAATGAGCGTGCTGTTCCGGGGTTGCAAACACATTAGAATAGGTCTAGACCGGGACGGCCGGAGGCCGTTGATAAATCTGTCTGAAACCGTCGTTTGGCTTTTTATTTATGATTCATTAGCTCGAACTAAAAGAAGTTGCACATTCCAGTAAAAAACGCAACTTATAAATACTACTGGAACTGCGCCCGGATGCCACCGCTTATTTAGGCGTGACGGCAAAGCTGCATGATTCAACAAAAGAAACACATCAACAACCCGTTCCTGGCATCAAGTCTCCAACACCAAGCATTTCGTCAAATAAATTGTCCCCTTCCCCTTCCCCTTCTCAGCAATTTCCTCCCATCAAGCTAAGCTGTATCGGTAAAGAAGTAAACAAACCGAAAATAGAACTGGGGAAGGAGGACGAGAGCGAAAGAGATAACAACATTTTTGCATCTCATTTTTTGACGTTTTGCAGGGCCGGATCAAGAACAGTAGGGGCCCAGCTCTAAAACAGAAATATAAAGTCCAAAATCAGCTGCAAACCTGCTGTAAAAGCGCATTTCATGCAATTTCCAAAACATTTCAGCCGATTTCAGCTGTTATTCATAGCATGTAAAGCGCTCTTAGTGCTGAACAATTACTGCTTTTAGTGCTGATTGCCCAAGTAACCAATCAGCACTAAAAGCAGTAATTGTTCAGCACTAAGAGCGCTTTACATGCTATGAATAACAGCTGAAATCGGCTGAAATGTTTTGGAAATTGCATGAAATGCGCTTTTACAGCAGGTTTGCAGCTGATTTTGGACTTTATATTTCTGTTTTAGAGCTGGGTTCTCCGGCCTGCAAAACGTCAAAAAATGAGATGCTTTCTCTCGCTCAGTTCCGGTTTGTTTACTTCTTTACCGATACAGCAGCTTGATGAAAGAAGAAGGGGTGACGAAATGCTTGGGTTGAGACTTGATGGAACGGGTTGTTGATGTTTCTTCATGCGGTGGCATCCGGGCGCAGTTCCAGTAGTATTTATAAGTTGCGACTGGAATGTGCAACTTCTTTTAGTTCGAGCTAATGAATCATAAATAAAAAGCCAAACGACGGTTTCAGACAGATTTATCAACGGCCTCCGGCCGTCCCGACCTATTCTAATGTGTTTGCAACCGAACAGCACGCTCAATGAAGAACCGTATTCCCATAAGTAAACATCGGCAATTGCCGTTGCGTTGGATAACAAACTGACTTCCTTCGAGAAACCTGTCCAGCAGAAGAAATTGTTCTCATTTTTTTCAGCTACATCGCAATTAAACAGCATGAACATATTTTTATCAGGAAAACATCAAATCTTAGTTACGACTTTGACTGCGACCGAAGCAGTTTTTCCCTGCTGAATGGTTTGGGAAAGATGAGCGATTTTCATCATTCTTTTCTTTTACTTCTCAACTGTGTTGCCAGTAAAATGGAAAAAATGAAGCAGTGTTGCTAGCAGCTGCAAATCAGCTGCATTTCAGCTAATGCTAGAGCAGTTGTTTTAATGCTGATTTGCTCTCACATTAGCTGTTTTACAGCAGATTAGCTGTTGAATGCTGGTTTACAGTCTATTTATGATTACTTTTAGTGCTGGATGGTTACTTGGGTGGTTACTTGGGCAGTGTTCATTTTACGCACTTGTGTGAGTAATCCTTCTTGAAATGAAAAATCCCCGAAATCCCATACAAATGGAAAAAGTAAACTAAACAGTGTGCTCTGTTTTTTCATGAGGAACTATTACACTACGGCAAACAAACAAACACTGGCACTTTTTGACTTTTTGACAGTTTGCCAGTTTGCCTGCTTTGTTTGTTTGCCTGGATTTGTCTGTACAAACGTTAGTCTGCATATCTCAAGTTTTTTTTTTTTTTGAAAAGGTCCAATAAACCAAATTTTCAGTTTCGGTGATAAATCGAATTTTCGCGGCGACTTATCTGACACTACGCTTCGCAAACTTATCAACTCTAATTCTGAGTGTAACAAGTTGTCCCAGTCAAATCAATATGAATTCTGAAACGGAATCTAATTAGAATCGTATACAAATTCCGTTTCAAACGCAACAACCGGTTTGAACACGGAACCGGTTGATGCGTTTGAAACGGAATTTGTATACGATTCTAATTAGATTCCGTTTCAGAATTCAGATTGAGTTAACTGGGGTGTTGAACGCGAGGATAAACGTCACTGAAAAAATATTTTGTCGCAAGCTATAATGCATAAAAAGTAAAAATACACCATTTTTGAACATTATTTCGCTCATTACTTTGAGAAAAGTGGCTTGTTGCCAGATTATTTTCTGTTCAGACCTGGTAACCCTGCGCGCTGGCACTAAACCGAATAGAGCGATTTCAACTCTCGCCGCACTTTTTCTCTCCGCCTTTTTCTGTCAAGCTTAATAGCATCAGCGCTTGCGTGATGCCATTGGAGATTTTTGATGATAATGTTGACCATTTCTGCAGGTAAAAATAGTGCATATTTTATTTTGTTTTTCAATAAATAAACAAAAAAAGTTGGTTCATCCACCGACATAAATTTTCGTCAATCAAAACCAGGGGGTAGCGAAGAAGCCGCCATCTTGGAAGTTCAGATAACAAACACTCAGAATCAGCATTATTCATATTACTTTGGTAACACGAAGTGTGTTATCCTGGTTAAACTCAAAAGTCCCATGCAAATGTGTAAAACCAAACTGAAAAATGTGTAATGCCAATTCACAGTGTACGGGCGCACTGTTTGGTCGACCAAAAGAAAAAAAGCAAAAAAAGGTAAACAGAAAAATCACTTTTTTCGATATGAATTTTCAGCCAATATTGGGATGGAATCTCCAAGGCTATGATAGAATTTGCCATCAGCAACACAATTCACGTGTTTTTTCAGGTATTTATCGATTGAATTGCGGGAAATTTGAAAATAAAAAACCCAAACAATGATTTGTTATGGGCTACCATTTGACAGCTAGTGCTTTTGTTGTGGGCTCTCATTTGACAACCGTGCTAATGTCGACTGTTGTCAGTTTGCTTTGGTCGGAATAGGGTTGCCATCCCCCCGATCAAAACAATAAGGAGGAATCACAACAAGTTACCTTACACACTGATCGAGTAATACCAAATTAAGCTTGACAGAAAAAGGCGGAGAGAAAAATTGCGGCGAGAGTGGAAATCGCTCGATTCGGTTTAGTGCCAGACAAGGGAATGATGGAAAGAGAGGAATCACAAATCCGTATAAATAATTTCAAGATTGTTCAGGTGTAAACCGAAAACGCGATCAAAAACTAAATAGGAAGAATAAGGCTTTTAACTGCTTATTTAATTGTCGGTGTACAGGCCGCCGCACGGTTTAATCATTTTCTGACGTACATTGAATTTTGCAGTCCAAAATCAGTCACTGAAATGAAAAAATAAAATTCTTTTTCAAATTTTCTTTTCTTGATTTGTGTGCACCTACGTCGAATACCAAGATTGTTTACTTTTTGCTCTTTGGTCTGACCAAAGATTTGGTGTGACAGCTTTATCATGGATTCTGGTCTGGTCTAGGTGAGGGATAGTACACAGTAGAGATCCTGAATAGGGAGACTGGACGAAGTGAATTTGACGTACCCAAACAGACGCGAGTTTGACGTATCCAAACGAGCATTTGCCTTTACGCACAGCAAAACTTATCAGTGTTGCCAAGCTCAAAACATACGTTGCCAGATCGATTTAGCAAGCTTAGACCAGTCTCCCTATTTAGGGTCTCTAGTACACAGCACCTTCCTGGTGCCAGAGCGACAATACATTGAAAATCCTTTATTTCGAAAGCTTTCTTATTAGCGTACATTCAAAGTAGCGGAATTTAAGAGCGAGTCCACGAACAGGGCATACCCCTTTGTATGGGAAGTCGTTTGGACCTCACCAATCTTCCTGAAATTTTCAGGGGTTGTTTGTACATATAAAACTAGCATCTGGCCAAAATATGAGCACTCTAGGTCAACGGGAAGTGGGGCACATCGAGACACAAAATTTGAAGGTTCAAAAACGTCAAAAATCGTAAAAAGGCTGTAACTTGGGCACAATTCAATTTAATTTCAAAATTCAAAATGCATCTAAAAGGGCTTAAAAAATGCAGGGTAGAGCATCCCAATCGTGGACTCGCTCTTAAATTAGCAAATCCGCTCTGTATGAGTAACTTTACATCGAAATTTGGATTCACTCCAAACGAGCGTGTAACTGCCTCATCGACCAACAAACCCAAAAACATAGACTAAATATATATAGATACGCCACTCCCCTGTTGGAGCTGGTGACACTACCGCCACGCCAAAATTGCGACTGGTGACAATTCACAGGTACTAATTTTGGGTGTACCCCTTTGGGAATGCCGAGAAAAAAAAATCTCCCAAGTTTCAGTTCAAGTGGTTGGGCTGCATCGTAGCAACTGTTGCCTTTCATGTTGTTTATTTTCTGTCAACGACAGCGGAACTGGGAATCATTGGTCGTTGGTTTTTTAAATCTCTTTATAAAATTCCTCGAATTCGGGCTGGCCCACACCCCCACAAATCACATGGAATCGATTGCTTCGGTGGTGCCCACCGTTAGGCATGGAGACGTGTCGGCAAGTGAGTAGAATTAATTTCGACAAAAAAAAATGAGTACTGGAAAAGCTACCCTGCCAATCATTCCGCCATTCCAGCCCACCAAAACGGACGATTTTTCAGCGCGCAGCCTTCTTTTTGCTGGACTCTTAAAAACCAGCGGAAATCGAACGGTCAATTTCAAATACATGCTGGAGCCTGTATAGCAGGATTCTACGACAAATCGAAGCTTCTGCTCTATCCGGCCTGATGGCAAAAGGATCAAACAAGATGCAAGGATTTTTGTCGCAATTTATTTATTTCTGTAAATATTTAATCATTTGATAATAAATTCCTTGAACAGTTAGGGTTCTTTATTTCTTATCATTTCGAGCCTGTCGGGGGGTTTGGTGGCACTTCTATAATCGAAACACGTACGGCAAAACTGTGCGAAATTATAGCTGGATTCGCCTTGATGCTAGTCAGATTCATGCTTGCGTTCTGCCGGAAGCTTTGAAGTTTTTTTCTTATCTGAAAAAAGCAAAATGTCATCTTCACAAACCAGACTTCATGATGCTGTTTTGAAACTAACCTTCGTTCAGTGTCTTGCGAACCTTCGTGGTGAACGGACACTAGAGCTGCGGTATTTTTTACTACCTAAGCTCAGAGTTATTTCAAAACAAAATTCACAGTCTTTTTAAAGACTACCTGAGTTATTTTCCAAAATTCTAAACAGTCTTTTCAAGACTAACCCCGCCTGAAATTTTGTTGTATTTTACAAACGAAGCCATCTTTTTAAGAGAACTTTGCTTGCAAAATGCGTCAAAACAAAGGTAAACGCAAATCTTCTGAAGATTTGGTCGTTACGTCGGTGAAGCGTTTGAACGCTAAACCGGCTAACGGAAACAGAAAAAGAAAACAGCCTCTTCTGAGGTCTGATTCTGATTCTGAATGTGAGGTCAATCCTCCAATTCCATTGACAAACAGTTTCGGTGTTTTATCCGAAACTGATGACAAGGAACCTTCTCCTCGTACTGAGCCTTCTGCCGTCGAGAAACGAGTAAAGGCTCCGCCAATTGTAGTGACTTCCGTCTCCGATTTGGCCAGCTTTCGAACGCAACTGAAGAATTGCAAGGAAACTTGCAATTTGAAGGTTTCGTTCCAGCTTGGTCGAAGAGGAGAATGTCGCTTGTTGACGGAATCTTTACAAGATCACCAAACTTTTGTTGGTTATTTGAAAAACCACAAACACAATTTCTACACGTATGAGACCAAGAATGCTCGGCCATTCAAGGCGGTCTTGAAAGGTCTCTCCAACGACTTGTCGGTGGATGAGATCAAAAACGAACTTAAGGTGTTGCTTGGCTTTGCCCCATCCCAAGTAATACCAATGAAGAAAAAATCAAACGGGAATATTTCTCGCTTTGGTTTGACTTCACAATTTTATCTGATTCATTTCAACAGAAATGAAATCAACAATTTGAAACTTTTGGACAAAGTTCAGTTTTTGTTCCATGTACGGGTAAAGTGGGAGCATTTTAAGAAACATGGCGGTAATGGCCAGAATCTGACCCAGTGCCGGCGTTGCCAGGCATTCGGTCACGGTACTGATCATTGCGCCATGGTTCCAAAATGCATGGTTTGCGGGGATTCTTCTCACGACAAGGACAATTGTCCCGTGAAAGAAGTCACCCAATTTAAATGTGCAAATTGTGGTGGAAATCACAAATCAAATTTCTGGGATTGCCCCATCAGAAAAAGGTTTTGGATTCTCGTGCTAAGCATCAGCCGAAATCCAAACCGAAATTTTCTCAAAGTCAGGTTGTACCTGCATCTTTAAATCAAACGTTCGTGCTGTCTCACTCGAACAATTCTAGAAATACCCCTACCGTGGAAAAGTTAGGTAACAACAATGGCATTTCTTATGCTAACGTCGTTTCGGGTTCATCCACGAATTTTAAATCCTCTACCAATCTTTCTGAAATTGGGCAGGTACCTCAAATCTCATTTGAAAATTTTTCTGCTGGCAACGCTTTGGGATCTTCTGATCTCGGCGATGTTACGTTTGAAAAATGACTTTTTGCAAAACTCACTGTTTGGTTTGATTCAAACAATGAGTAATGCTACATCCATGATGGAAGCAATCCAGATTGGATTAAAATTTGCGAATGATGTTGTTCTTACCCTGAAGTTTAATCATGGATCTAAGTAATTCCATCAATATTATGAATTTTAATGCTCGCTCTTTAAAAGCGAAAGAAAATGAATTTTTCAACTTTTACGAGTTCATAACGTGCATGTTGCTGTTATAACCGAAACATTTTTAAAAACTGGCACTTATTTGAAAAGTGATCCAGATTATAAAGTTATAACTAATAACCGAATGAATCGAAATGGCGGTGGAGTTGCAATAGTTATCCACCGTAGTATGACTTATAGCACGTTACGTGACTTTAAGTTAAAAGTTATTGAAAGTTTGGGCATTGAACTTGAAACTTCTTTTGGGAAAATTATGATTGCAGCTGCATATTTGCCATTCCAATGCACTGGGGAAAATAAAAATTATTTCAAAGGGGATTTGAATAAACTTACTCGGCATAGATCTCGATTTTTGATCATCGGTGATTTTAATGCCAAACACCAATCTTGGAATAATTCAAAAGTAAATTCCAATGGTAAAATTCTATTCAGAGATTGCACTTCTGGTCTTTATTCGGTTTTATACCCGAATGGGCCAACTTGCTTTTCTTCTGTTAGAAATCCATCAACAATTGATTTGGTGTTGACAAATCAAAGTCAGTATTGTGGTCCTTTAGTGACTCATGCTGATTTTGATTCTGATCATCTTCCAGTAACTTTTTCACTTTCTCATGAAGCAGTTACCAGACCCAATAGTTCTGTGTTTAATTACCACAAAGCTAATTGGGACAGGTATCAGCATCATATTGAGAATAATTTAAATCATGATTTTGTTTTAGAAACCAAAGCTGATATTGATTCAGCCTTGGAATCTTTAACTAATGCAATTTTGGATGCTAGGAATATTGCTATTCCTAAAGTCCAAGTCAAATTTGATTCTCCCATTATTGATGACGATCTTCAGCTTCTGATTCGTCTGAAAATGTTCGCCGAAGACAGTATCAACGTTCTCGTGATCCTGCACTGAAGCGAATTCAAAAGATTTGCAAAAGGTTATTGACCACAGATTCACTCTCCTGCGAAATGAAAAGTTCGCAAGAGATGTCGAACAAATTAAACCTTATTCCAAACCTTTTGGAAACTTTCAAAGGTTCTTAAGAAACCTCAAAACCCATCCCTTCTTTAAAAGATGGTGATAATATTCTATTAACTAATGGGGAAAAAGCTCAAAAACTTGCTCAGCAGTTTGAGAGTGCTCATAATTTCAACTTGAATGTTTTGAGTCCTATTGAAAATCAAATTTCAATAGAATTTCAGAATATTGTTGAACAAGAATTTTCATCAGATGAAGTTTTTAATACGGATCTGAATGAAATAAAATCTATTATCAAAAAATTTAAAAATATGAAAGCCCCTGGTGAGGATGGCATTTTTACATTTTAATTAAAAATTACCAGAAGCAACTTTAAGTAGCTTGGTCAAAATTTTCAACAAATGTTTTGATTTGGCATATTTTCCCAGTAGTTGGAAAAATGCCAAAGTAATTCCGATTTTGAAACCGGATAAAATCCTGCTGAAGCCTCAAGCTATCGGCCCATTAGTTTGCTTTCATCTATTAGTAAATTATTCGAAAGAATAATTCTTAATAGAATGATGACGCACATTAATGAAAATTCAATTTTCGCTGATGAGCAGTTTGGATTTCGCCTTGGGCATTCAACTACTCATCAGTTGTTGAGAGTTTCAAATTTAATTCGAAGCAACAAATCTGAGGGCTATTCTACTGGCGCTGCTCTTCTAGACATAGAAAAAGCATTTGACAGTGTTTGGCATAAAGGTTTGATTGCGAAATTGAAAAGGTTTAATTTTCCGATTTATATCGTGAAAATTATTCAAAATTATTTGACGGATCGTACTCTGCAGGTATGTTATCAGAATAGCAAATCTGATCAACTACCTGTACGTGCTGGCGTCCCTCAAGGAAGCATTTTGGGTCCAATTTTATACAATATTTTTACTTCTGACTTGCCTGATTTGCCTCCAGGATGTCAGAAATCACTTTTTGCTGATGATACAAGCATCTCCGCCAAAGGTAGAAGCCTTCGTGTCATCACAAGAAGATTACAAAAAAGCTTGGATATTTTCAATTCTTATTTGAAAGAATGGAAAATTACTCCAAATGCTGCAAAACTCAACTTATTATTTTCCCTCACAAACCAAGGGCTGATTTTCTTAAACCAAAAGTCATCACATTATAAAGATGAATGAGGTAAATTTAAAGTGGGAGGATCAAGTGAAATATCTTGGACTTGGTTTTGACAAAAACCTTACTTACAAGGATCACATTGAAAGTATCCAGGTTAAATGTAACAAATATATTAAATGTTTGTATCCACTTATAAACAGGAATTCTAGACTTTGTCTCAAGAATAAACTGTTAATTTATAAACAAATTTTCAGACCTGCCATGCTTTATGCTGTGCCGATCTGGACAAGCTGTTGCTTAACCAGGAAGAAAAAACTTCAGAGGATTCAGAACAAAATTCTGAAAATGATTCTGAAACTTCCTCCCTGGTTCAGCACCAGTGAACTTCATCAATTAGCCGAAGTTGACACTTTGGATGTTATGTCCAATAAGATAATTGATGCATTTCGACAAAAATCATTGCAGTCTTCAGCTGCATTGATCCGCTCTTTATATAGTTTATAAGTTAGTTTTAAGGTATCCCTTTTCCTTTTGTACATGTAGGACCTCCTACATTTGAAATCACTGAATAGCGAAAGCTACAATATTTCATGAATAAATGAAAGTTGCTAGTATTTAAAATTGAGGTGAAAAGTCATCGTTTGTGATTGGACACTCAATAATATTTTAACTGAATGAATGTACATGGAAAAGAAATTTGAATAAATATAAATAAAAAAAAAAAAAAAAAAAAAAACTAACCTTCGTTCATCTTTTCGAAGATCAGAATTTTGCTAAATGCGCTCACCGTCGATTACCCGGTGACGTCTGAACACGTGACGTTTCAACCTGTACGGGCGGTACAAAACTGCAACGGTTTCGTCACCGAGGGGGCACTGTCCATGATCGGCTTGAGGTGGATCAACTCTTCTTGTTCCTTTGTTTTGGTCTGCTGCTTGGTATCTCCTGGATTCGCCACTTCTGCTACCGCTGCCGCCACCTGCGCCGTTGGCATTGGCCTGCCATATTCCTGTTTTTTCGCGATTAATCGACGACGGAAAAGCAAATTGTGAAAGCGCGTGTGGAATATCGTGACACTTTGACAAAAAAACAAACATCAAACTGGCATAGAATACTATGATTTTGTTTAACAATTTAGTACCTGGTACTAGTCGGCATCTCTTCCTCTTAGGTTCCCAGCAACATTATGCAGAACTGTGCCGTGCTGCAGCAGCAAAGGGAAGACGAGTTCAAGAGGAAATATTTCCCGTTCAACTCCCCGTCCGTCACCCAACTTTATCATGATAAATTTGTTTTTAATGTATTTCTCTCGTGAATGCGCTCGAGAGGAGGGCGTTTCGGCGTCTAAAATATTCATTTTTATACCTTTCCTAACCTATTTTTTCCTTCCTTTTCTTGGCAGGCATCGAGGTGGATCTGTTCTACGTCCGCGACGGGGCCATTAACGACTACGCCATGAGCAATTGTAAATTGTGGTACTCGACTGTGGTGGCGCTCGGAGCGCTAAAGGGGTGTCGCCAACTTGATGTATGGAAAAATCCCAAAGTGAGACATCTAGGTAATTAATAATCTATGCCAAAAAGGAAACTTCATTTGACGGACTTGATTTTGCTTCGCCCAAAAGGGTCAGTCGGCGTGGAAATCCCGAGCAGTTCGGGTGTTTGTGTTTTGTGTTTCGTTGTTTTAAATGTTTCAATATGCTACTGCTCAACAACAGTAAAAAGCGCTCACAAAAGTCCTAATTCAATTAACTGGAAGCCCGTTTGCCAGCGACTGCTCAAGTTCTCGCTCCCCCATTTGGGCCTGGTGAAATGTGCAGAGTTGGCGCTTTTGTCGCAAGAATCGTGTTCTGCTGAGTCAGAAGTTTAGAACCTCCTCCTCCGTCGTCGGGGAGAAAGTGTCACATTACAGTGCCGCGAGAAGCAACAGGAGGACACGACGCGGCCGCAAACTGCTGATTTTGCAAAATGGAGTTTGCCGAACTGATAAGAACTCCGAAGCTCGACGGAGTCCAACTGTACGAACAGTTAAAGCGGGAGTCTATCGACGGAACATTGTGCATTACTGGTAAGGGAGAGAAGGGACAATGTTGGGTCGAGACAAGCTTTTAAATCTGGAACCCCATTTTTTATTACAGGTCACCATCTGATCCTGAGTACACGCCGAGAAGGAGCACGGGAATTGTGGGTAAGTGTGCCGGAATGGAACAAGTGTTGGCCTGCGGCGGCACTTAGCATATGGTAGAGAATTTAAGAGTCCAGACAGTGCTTGTTCTGCGCATGGTGACGACCCGTTCATAAATTGGATTAATTATTAAAATCATTTTAAGGCTTCAAAGCCCAGAGCTTTCAAATATTGTAAATTGGTAAATTTTGGTCTTATATCTCTGGAATAGCTTTATTTTGTCCGACAAACATTGAATTCACGCACCAGGAAGTGTTTCATCAGAAAGATGAGGAGCCTTTTTTCCGGCAAAAAATCAATCTTTGCAAAAACAAGATTTCATAGCAATTTTTTATGCAAAATAGATAAAGGAAGTTGGCATTAACTCAAGCATCGTTTTCTTACAATTTATTCACTTTTTCCAATAATTCTCTTATATTTCCAAATAAGTCCACGAAAAACTAAAATATAGAAAAAAAAGTTAAAAGCTAAGTACGGATATCGGAAGAAACGCGATTCAATTTTCAATTTCAATTCGGTTTTATTGGTGAATAATCAAGATACAGTTCTTTTGAGGTACAAAACAGAGTTTGGAGTTCCTTACAGCTGTGTGTTACATCATAATCCATTTTGGAACAGTTATTGCTTGTAAATAAAGGTGTCACCAAGAGTAAGAAAAAATAAAAAATAAACTTACTAAAATTGCAAGGGAAACGGGATAGAAATAGAGAAAGCTTAGAGCTAGATCACAGTTTTTTTTATCCTTTATAGATGTGCTTGATCATCAGCTCCCCAAGGGCCATGAATTGCTCCACCTTGTTACGGCAGGTCCGAAACCGCGTCATCATCTCCCCTGCGAGAGGAAAGAACTTTGGCAGGGTAAAGAGATTTTCCCCGGTAACTTCTTGCTGGGCCGCATTGCCGCTACCGGCAGCGACCACGCTGGCGAACGCCCCCATCCAGGAGGGAACGCTGAGTTTTCCGCTGGAACCGTACGATAACCAGCTGCCGGCACGGTTACGCTCGCTGAGGAGGGTGGGACGCTGCTGCTTTCTTTTTCCTCTTTTCCTGCTCCTCGAGGTAGTTTTTCCGTGCGAGCAATTTTAAGATATTTAATATTTTATGGACCTCAAACTTCAATGTCCGTTTTATCCCACTTCCCTTTGTCCCAGACGGGTCATATTTGGCACGAGTTCATCGAGAACCGTGGTGTAGGGGTAAGCGTGGTTGCCTCTCACCCAGTCGGCTTGGGTTTGATCCCAGACGGTCTCGGTGGCATTTTTCGGCATGATGGACCTGGACATCATTTTCATTGAAATATCTAAGATCCGGCTTCCAAAAAGTGTATAAATAACGCTTAACCCTCTCCCGCCCATGGTTACTCCAGAGCACCAAAACTTTGAACTCAAATATCTCGGAACTGACACAACTTTTCATGGTGCTTTAAGTTGCAGATGTTCATGTAGAATGTATACTAACATCTTCCCAAATTTCATCAAATTTGGTTAAGCACAAGCAAAGTTACAGTGTGAAATGTAAACAAAAATGGGCCAATTTTAGGGAAATTAATAGAACCTGTTTTTGAAAGCCCGTAAAAATTACCAAACACAAAATTTTATGAAACAAAAAATATTTTGCTATCATTTGAGCCTTGGACAAGAACCCCTGTGAATAGCATTATGAGTTTGGACCGGTTTTAAGTGTTTTTCTACCTTTTTCATTTGGTGCACCAGAGCACCACCTAGGCATATGAGCAACTAAATATTCGGGAGCACTTTTTTCTAAATTACAGAAAAAGCTTATTTTTATCCAAACAAAAGTTTATAAACGTTTTGACTATTCATAAACAAGACAAAACATTGTTATTAGAACGATAGTTTTATTATTTTCCTCATTTTTCATGAAAATGGTTGTTTGTGGGTTTTGAATGAGCCAATCAAAGAAACCTGAAAATGCAGAGATTTTAGAATTTGTAGTTAATACTTCAGACATATGGTCTTCCTTGGGCATTAGTAAGGACCTCGACGCCGTTAGCAATGTTGGCTTTAAAATAAAATTTCGTGATAATATCACTTCCCCCCAGCCAACATTTTTGCCATGCGAAGCGGGCCTCGACGCTGTGTCTAGGTTTAATTCCTAGCTAGGAGCCATCAGTGTCTTAAGAGGTGGTCCCAAGGCCGAGTAGAAGTTCATGAAGCAAATTAGTCGTCTCCCACCCCTTTTAAATTGAAAAATGAACTCTGAAACCAGCGCTTACTCACAACAGAAACAGAGGCCTCTTCTAGGCATTGTAGGATAGAATAGATTTTGAAATTTATTTAAAAAAAAAATATTATTACGTAGCATTTTGATATGTCAAAATTTCCATAGAGTCTCGGTCAATCAATAGTGCGATGATATCGGACAAAATTCGTTAATCTGTTGAACTAACGGTTTTCGGATTATGGTTGTATCGACCATTGTTGCGAATCGAGGGTCTACTGGAGCCTTGACGATCAAATGGAGCCTAACATTTCAAAAGGGCGCATGGGTTTTGTGAACAGGAGTGTGTCTCCTTCACTCAAATGACAGTTTACATAAGGTATAATAGAGATGCACTCTTGTTTGCAAAGCTCTATGCCCTAATGAAATGAATGGCATGAAATAGTCGTCTTAATTACTAGTGTTCAACTTATGAACTGTTCATTTATGTTTATTGGCTTTTGGAAGCGGCAAGACTGGTTTAAAAACAAGATCCTTTACCTTATTTGGCGTTATAATAAAACATTCGGGGATTTGAGATTAAATTTACTTTCAGACAGTTTAGTTTAGGTTGTTGATTAAAGTTAGATAGTTTTCCGTTAGATGAATAATTGGACTTAAATGATTAGTTGATTTGAACGAAGTGTAACATTTCATTGGCAGATCTGTTTCTAGTTGTAATGTACGACAAGACTATTGACGGACGTGACAGGTCGGCAGTTAGTTTTCATCTTTTTTCTCTAGTATTTTTATTTCCTTTAAATTTGGAATACATCATAGGTTTCTTTTGTATAGATCTCCGATTAGTTACATTTTCTTATTTAATTAACTAATAATTTAATTTATTCCGGGCCTTCTTACTTTGAATCACAATTTCAGATTTTCTTTATTCAGTGTTAAACTTAGATTACCGTAACTGCTCAAATCATCCAAGTTCTTACTACTCACATCAACACTAATTTTCTTTCACCTCCCTCCCGATCCCCTATATCTTCCGGTGGTGTTCATTTGGTATGCAATACTAGTTCGGCCACTACCCTTTTTTCCACAAGAAACCGGACTTGGACTGACTTGAGGCCGCGTCCCCCACATTGCTCCGTAAAACGAAAACGAAACGAAACGAATACTTCAGACATATGGTCTTACAGTAAAGAATAAGTAGTTTTTAACACATTTCGAAGCGTTTTCAATCAAATGAACGAATAGATTTGAAGAAAACGAGATTTTGTGGTTTAAAAAAAAGTTGCTTATCTTCCTGATGGTGCTCTGGTGCACCACTTCAAATTCTACTTTTTTGCCCCAATTCGATGTTTGTGGGTCAAAGTAAAGTATTTCCTGCATTATTGTACCAAAATTAAGCCATTTACTATTTTTACGATAAGCAAACAGCTCTGGGCGTTAGAGGGTTAAGTGCTAATAACTTTTGATAGATTTGTCAGATCTTTGGGCTCATTGAAAAGGTCTTTATAATACGTTTCTGAAAATGCATAACATGACAGGGTTTCTTGCAAAAACCACCCTTTTACAATCTTCTGAACATACGCCAAAATCGTTTTTTAGCATAACTTTTGAAGTTTTTTGAAGTTAACTAAACTTGCTGATTTTAAATAGAGACCTATGGGACCCCAAGACGGATCGAATGCGACTAATACGGTCAAAATCCGTTAATCCAGTCCGGAGATAATCGAGTGACATTTTTTTGTCCACCCACCTACGCACATCTACACAGACATTTGCTCAGAACATGATTTTGAGTCGATATGTATACGTGGAGGTGGGTTTACGAGGTCAAATTAAGAAGTTCATTTTTCAAGGGATTTTATAGCCTTTCCTCAGTAAGGTGAGGAAGGCAAAAATAGGATTTAAAAAATAAATATATATACAAATATGTTCATACTTTCCCTGTTGTTTTTCATTTTGTGTGCAACATACCATGATCACAAAACCATTAGTCGACATAACAAGAAATCGACATAACTGACCACCGACATGCTATTTTGTCGACTTTCCCCAATAAATAGTTTCACCAAATATTATGTTCAAAATCAAAAATATTTTACCATAAACTTTTACGAAGAAATACAAGAAATTATTCTGGCATCACTGTAACCGGGCCCAACAGCAGAAAAGCGGGAGAGAGCGTGAGAGTGCAAAAAAACACGTGGAAATATTTGCTTTCAATTTTTTTTTCGGAAATAGCCAAATATGCAAATATTTGTTAGGCAAACTATGACTTTCTATACACCAAATTGTAGGGAATTGTCTCGACTACAATCTAATAAAATATCATGTCTAAGTTTGTATTTTATAAGTACAAAATATTCATGCGAATTCGACATACTACCAAAATATGCCACTAAATAGCCAATATTTTACGTAAAACTCAATGAATCATGTTCAAATTTTACCCAGAGACACTTAGGGATGTTGTTCACATATGTTAAAGACGGTTTTTTGAAAAACATCTTGGAATTCGAGAAATAAATATTTTCCCAAAAAAATTAGATTTGCTGCCCGATAGCCTTAAGAGAGACAAATTTCCCCGGCTTATTTGTATGGTTAAATTTCATTTTACATCGGGTAGTCACCATGCTGCAAACCTCCGAGCGTCCTCTTTCGTATATACAAATGCACAAAAGCCGCTTTGTTTAGTCGGCTGACCGTCGGCTATCACCACTCTATAGAGTGCTTGCTCACCAATTCTCACAACTCGCAACCATTTTGCTTCTTCCAGCTTCTGCACCAGAACGTGGACATAGTCGAGCGGAAGCCGTACATCAACAACAATGTGCTCGAGGGTGGCACCATCATCCTCAAGTGCAAGGATCTGCGCATCATCCAGCTGAGGATCAACTCCCCGCAGGAGTACTTCAACGTGTCCAACTCGATCGAGCAGCTGTCGAACCTGGAGGAGATCAAGAAGCTTTACCCGTTCTTTTACATTCCGATGTACAACGTGATCGAGGACGGCCACACGGAGTACTCGCTGGAGTCGGAGTTTGCCAAGCTGCTGGCGACGGACGAGTGGCGGTTGACGGGTGCGAACGCGGACTTTCGGCTGTGTCCCAGCTATGGACCGCGGTTGATTGTGCCGAGGGGGGTGAGCGACGATCAGTTGGCCCAGTCGGCGGCATTTCGCGATGGCGGCCGCTTTCCGGTGCTAGCGTATCGACACACGAATGGGGCGGTGCTGTTTCGGTGTGCGCAACCGCTGGCCGGGCCGGGTGTGAAGCGGTGTCGGGCGGATGAGGCGATTTTGAATGCGGTCGTTGAGGTTGGGGGTAAGAAGGGGTGTATCTTCGATACGTGGGGCAAGGGAAAGGGTTCGAACACGGAAATTGAACCGCACTACCCGCAGTGGAGGATATTAAGTCGACCGATTGGGGCGGGCTGGTCGTCGGTTGGGGCCTTGCTAGATAGCTTCAGTAAGTTGATGGACGCGTGCAACGACGTGGGCACGAGCTCGGATCGGTGGCTTGGTCGGTTGGAGGGATGCGGCTGGTTGAGTTACGTGCTGAACGCGATGAACGTGTCGTGCGTGGTGGCGCAGTGTCTGGCGCTGGAGGGCGTTCCGGTGGTGGTGCACGGCGGGAAAGGAATGGACACGCCGCTGATTGTGACGTCGGTGGCGCAGATCATCCTCAATCCGGACTGTCGGACGATCAAGGGGTGAGTAGAGAGTGAAAGAGTAAGAAAGTCAACGTCAAAATCTGATCCAACATTCCGTTTCAGGTTGCAAGCGCTGATCGAGCGCGAATGGCTGCAGGCCGGCTATCCGTTCTCGACGCGACACAAACACTCGTGCTACACGCCGCCCAACCAGCGCCAAAAGTCCTCGAGTGCCACCTTTCTGCTCTTTCTGGACTGCGTGTACCAGCTGTTCCACCAGTTTCCGTGCAGCTTCGAGTTCGACTCGCGCTACCTGCTGATGCTGTTCGAGCACAGCTACAGCAGCCAGTACGGCACGTTCCTGGGGGATTGCGAGCGCGAGCGGAAGGAACTGAAGGTGCGCGAACGCACCACCAGCCTGTGGAGTCACATCAACCGACCGCAGATCATCGACACGCTGCTCAACCCGATGTACGTGCCGAACGTGACCGTGCTGTGGCCATCGGTGGCACCGCTCAGCATCGTCCTGTGGGCCGACATGTACACGCGCTGGGTCGTGGACCAGAGCCAGGCGACCCAGAGCCGGGCCCGGATGCAGGCCATCATCACCGAGGAGAAGGAGCTGGAGAAGAAGGCCCGGCGGTTGAGGCGCGAGCTGGCCGAGCTGCAGCGCGAGTACCAGCGGTTACGGCTCGAGGAGGCGCTGCTCGACGATGGGGAGCTGACGGACGAAGACGTCGAGGATGGTAAGTAGAAACGGAGAACATTCCCGCAACACGAGAAGTTAGGTTTTTGTTTTGTTTCTTTTAATCGTTTTTCAAATCTAGTCACTTTAAAAGTACATTTCTCTCTTTTACAATCTTTAGCGTGTAAGACAAGAAAATTGTGTTTTCTCTTTATAAGTTTGAATTGTTTCACAAGACAACCAATTGATTGTAGTTGAAGAATGGTTTCGGGAAGGAATTGTACAGTGTTTAAAATGTGCACAAACATTTTTATCAATACATCAATACAAGTTTATTGTAGATTTCCCATGTCTAACGGAAATACTAGCACTTCAGTCGAATTTTTATTGCAATTTTTAATGTTTTAATGAAAAATTTTCCCGATTGATCCATCGATTCCTAACGTCAAAAAAAATCATTGATTTGTAAAGTCTTTTCAATGTCTGTAAAGTCTTTTCTTTTGGGTGTCATCTTCAGTTCATCGTTAAGCTACCTCTGGCGAGCTCCGGTTTTAAACTAAACTTTATTTGGTCATACTGTAGACGCAGGCCCTCGCAGCTGAGGACCTGCGTGACCTAAAATATTTGGTCAGCAGAATGGATGCGATCCGATCGTCGGTTTTACGAAAGAAAAGACGATCAATTTCTTAATTTCTTAGTCCTAAATTTAAGAAATATATATTTAAAAAAAACACTTTTAACTTTCGTTCTGAAATATTCAGGCGTTTGAAAACGAGGGGCGCGACAATAGTAAGATATTAAATTATTCAATTAATTAACGGCAGGAATTAAATACATTAACGATTGTTTACGGTCAAAACAACGCCACCTCTTCTTACACTACATTGATTTGACAGTTTGACACCGCGCGTGTTTGTTGTTGTGTTTGGTGCAAAAATTTGCGTCCTCGAAGAGCAGGTCGAGCAGATAAGTGCCAGCGCGGCACAGGCAAACCGGAAAAGTTGCACAGGGACGATATCGAAGCTGGCCCAGCCGGAAGCGCTGCATTGAGACACTACTGGATGCTGCGTTTGCTGAAATGTATTCTTCCCACGGGCCACATATTTCGGCAAAAATGGTCCTATTTATTTGGTCTGGTTTCTTCGTCGCCATTCCCGCCGAACAGCTGGGCATGTTCAACGCGGCCCATCAGAAGTGGTTTCCCCCGATGTTGTCCCTACCGTTGCCACCCTCATCACCGCTGAGTCTTTGACCTCCGTTAGTCCCGTGACGACCCGTACTACCATGAGCCAAATGGAAAAGCAATCGCCGGTTGACGGTGATGAGGACTTTTCCCAAAAACGGAAAGTTGTGTATTTGTTCACGCCCTCGTCAAAGTCCTCAGCGATCAGCAACTTGGCATCGTTATTCCAGACACTTCAAGACATTACCAATTCAACACGGTTCCACCGACGACCGTCGTCGGTTCCACAACTGATGCGATTCTTGTTGAAATAAATGAAACAACAGAGCTGAGTTATTTTATTTGTCTGTTTTCAATAAAATCTACAAAAAACCACTTAACGTAACTGAAGGCCACTTCGAGTAACCAACCCTGATGGGCTCATAATTATAATGGTTCACTCCCTCCTGGTTGCTCTTCCTTGACCGCTGATCCTGAACCTGCGAGCGTTAAAGTGACCAGCTAGTCGAACCATTTGCCGGATTAATCACTCCAGCGTCCGAGCGTGAGTGGACAACAGAATTTCATTTCTTCCGGTGTCGACTTGTTGAAGGCATCGCTGTCATAAGCCACCACCAGCTAGTGTCCGACGCAAGGCGCGTCCCAGAATCTCGTCATCGATGAAACCGCACTTTCGCAGCTTTTTGATTTGCTACTGGCCAATGTAATCAAAATCCGCCGGCTGCAATTTCTCAGCCTATGGCACTTTTGCATCGTCCTGCTCCAGAATTTCCTCCGCTTCTTTTTTTTATCCACCGCGACCAAGCGCGAAACCAAAACAAACTTGACAGCCGAGCGCGCGAAAGAGACACGAAGCAAACCAATGTTTTCAAAGCAGGTGTGGCGCTGTCAAATGTCAAATGACATGAGGAATTTAATTCCTTAATGTATTATTGCACACTTTGCACCAAATTCTCCGACCCTGAAAATATTATCTGCACACCAAAAGTGCACACTTCTGTACAGTCAAGGCCACTAATTTTATGCATATGTTTTACAAAAACCAGAATGGTCATTATTGTGTTGTTTTGTATGGAAAATATTTTTTTTAGCTTGCTAATTCTCAAAATTTATTTTTATGCTGAAATTCTCATGATTATTACCTTATTATGAATATTTTAGCAAAATATGGAATCAATAAAATATTGAGGGTGCCCATAATTTACGCCCTTTACTGTAGCTAACTTTGTTTTGACAGATTGCGCCGCTGTCGTTTGTTTATTTACCAAAAAAACGTTTGCGAGGTGTATTTCTCTCAATATTGAATTAGTAGTTTGAAAAACAAGGATATTTTCGAGTAATTTTCATTGAAGCATTCATCTATTTGTACAAAGTTATAATAATTGTGAAAATTTCAGACTCCAAACCAAATGGATTCGGTGCAAACGCTTGAGGCATTGGAAATCGATGTTGGTGACTTTCCGATGGAGGAGCAGTATCTGGAAGAGGATCCGTTTGCAGATTGCCCTGCCGGAGATGGGGACACGGATGGTCCCTCAGTAATTGCAAATCCGTACCAGTTGGATGATTCGGAATTCGACAACAGTGCTGCACCAGAGCAGCCGGATGAATCAGAGTTTGCGAACAGTGCTGCGTCGGACCAGTTTGATGAGTCAGCAGGAGAAGGTGGTCCTTCAAAAAAGCGTAAAAACAAATCCAAAGGTAAACATGACACGTCGGAAGATTTGTTTATGTGCACGCTTGCCGTTTACAAACGCGAATTTAAAGGACAAACGTCTGGTGCTTACATTGCACACTGGGAGGTTTCCGGGAACTCGAGCGCGGACTTTGTAACACGAGTTTGGGGCCTATCCTGTGCTTATTTGAACCGAGAGATTGTTTTCGAGACGAATCCTGATGGTGAAAGTACTCCAAGGTGGAGTACGAAAGAAAAACCAACGGAGGAAGACTTCAAGCAGTTCGCCCTGTTCCTATCCGGACGCAGACCCTACACAATCGACAACATTCTTGACAACAAACAACATTTGCTACAAAGCTGGCGCGGCAAAGTATCTCTCCTTTTGCACGTTTACTCCTGAGCGTCAGCAACCGTTCGCAGTGGATTAAGGTAAAGGATACACTGATCGATCCGATCGAACACGATCGCGCTGGAGCTGCGACAACTCAAGCGTTGCAAGAGCTCACCGAAAAGCTGCGAAGTGACCACGGCAAATTCCTGAAAGGGCATGACATGGCCTGGTCCTTTGGGCCAATGCTATTCACAGTGCGCCTGCCCATCAGCGCTCCACCATGATGCAGTATCCGCCGGAATCGTTGGCGAGTTTGTTTTCGATTCAAGAAGGGGTCCGAATGAACGCTGTCCGCCATGAATTGGAGGCTGCAAGTAATGTGAATGAAAGTTATCATGATGACATCGTAGAAGTGCGCAAAGCTTTCGAAGCTTTCAAGGTCACTCTCAACCGTGGACTTCAAGCATTGGATGATCGAATTACGAGACTGGAGACACGGGAACATACGAGCAGCAGCCTGATTAACTCTATGAAAACATCTTTTGTTGTCCAAGAAGATGCTGTCGGGAAGAACTTGAATAAGAAAGTTTCCAACTGCATTGATGACCAGCACAGTCCGTAAACAATCAACATGAGCTGTAAACGATTCTTTTGACCAGATACTTGTTTTCTTTGTTTTTTTTTAGTTAATAAAACATCGGATATTTGATCTGTTTTATTTCAATGAATTGGTTTACAATGATTTAAGGAACGTTAATTGTTGGGTCAAATTTTCCCTGCAGATACCCGCACTTCCTGAACAATCTGTCCATTCTGAAAAACGGAACTCTTGCATAGTTTTAGCCACATACTTCTCCATATTGCACTCTCACTGAAAATCACTGTACGTCTTCTGCATTCTCTTCTTGATGATACCAAACACAATCTCGATGGGGTTATAATGGGGGCAGTAGGCAGGTAAGAATATTGGGTAGATGCCCAATGATCTAAGGTAGTATATGATATATTGGTCACAGTGTATCCTGGCCCCATCCATGATCCAGATGGAATGACGGCCAGGATACGTCTGAACCTCTTCGCTGTGAAGCGCAAATCGGCGAATATGCTCAAAAAACTTTAAACGTGTAAACGTGCCTTCTGTGTAAGCGCATTCAACCAATCCTCCCTGGCCGATCATACACAGACATGAGACAAGTGGCTTCCGGACAAACTCTCCATGCACTACAAGTCTCTCCCCCTTAAGTGCATACCCCTTCCTACGCAGCATTCCTTTGTTATCAAATGCAACCTCGTCCAAGAACAACAAATTGATGTACAACCAGTCGAGGGAGTTTAATTCGACAAAGAATCGGTAAACGTCCCTCTCTTTAATTTGAATTGCTCGGCGTTCCAAACACTTCCATGTGAGACCTTCACTGCGCAAAATACGACAAATAGATGAGGCTGAAATCGTCACGTGGAATTTTTGGTTGAAGAGCTGTCTGGCTTCTTCCAAATAAAGAAGAGGTTGGCGCTTGTACAGCTCGATGAGCCACGTTACTTTCTCCTTCCCGAACTTCTTTGCAATCATCGTGTAATGCTTCCGGTCGAAAAATCCATTCTCCTCGTACTGCTGGATCCAAAGCCGAACAGTAGTTTTGTGCTTCCCGTACAGTCTGGCCAGTTCCGCCTTTGAGAGTCCGAGGAAATAAAAGCCATACAAGGCGTGATAGACGGTGTTGTTTGCAGCTCGGCGATGCTTCACTTCGGCAACAATTGCAGCCATGGTGTCCCGGAAAGAATCCTAAATTTAAATACTTCAATAATTGTGAAAAGTTTCAAAAAATTTCAACTAACTTTAACAAACCAATTATCCCACGAGTAGCTTTCAACTGTAAATAAACAAAACGCGCGCCAGCCAACATTGTAAATATGACAGCAAACGTCATCTAGATGAAGTGTGAAGATTTTTGACGTTTATTCAAACTTGCCTGAAAGTCTAAAAATCTATGCAATTTGCAATAAATAGCAAAAATTAATATATTAAGGGAGCGTTCTTTTATTACGTAACGCAGTAGGGGAGGGGGTCGGAGGCCGTGTTACGCTCCATACAATTTTTTTAAAATTTGTATGGAAATTTTGTTACGAGGGGGAGGGGAGGGGGTCTAAAAGTCCGATTTTTTGCGTTACGTAATAAAAGAACGCTCCCTAAGGCCTTTGTCACGCCCCTCGTTTGAAAATCATCCTTTTGTAGTTATAAAAAGTAAAAAATAAATTTCTAAATTGTTATGTTTTGAATGTTTTAATAACAAATCATGATCAATTTCATCCAATTTTCATGATATTTTTGTTTAAAACAAATACACTCAATTCGATTTTCTTCCACATTGTTTTAGTTTCAAATTGTCTTAGTTTTTTTCACATTGTTTCTAAGTTTGAAGGTTTCTTCAGATGACCAATTTAAAGACTGAAAAAACTATTTAAAAAAATGTGAAAATATGAATGTGAAAAAATGGAAAAAAACTTGTAATTGCAAATTACAACTTCACACGCTTGTAATACCGGATTACAGGTTGCTTCTTGCCTGCCTGAAAATTACCTTTAACTCGATTATGATTTCTATGACCGTGACTCAAACAGGGTCACCCTCAGAAAGAAGGAACTAATCTGCATTGATTCATTTTAGATTTTCAAATCTGGTTTTTGGTCTGGTGCACCACCCAGCCGAGCGGTTTTGGGTTTGTGATATTTCACTGAACTCAGGCACTGATCCTTGACGATTTTTTACTCGACGACGTTTATTGGCAAATTATAATTGTCTTAACCAGATTTTCCTTCCTCTGTATTCACTTGTAAGCAGGTAAGTCCCGGGTGGACTCTTCCTAGGCTGCTACTGCTGAGGTTGCTAAGGGCTCCTGGTGGATCTGGCTAGTTTGAGCTTCCTTGGAGGATCTGGAACTGGCCTTCCTCAAGAATTATTCTGGCCCTTTATTTCACTGAAACTTTGTTCGATCAAAAATGGTCAGACTCGACGAAGAGCACCGATGAACCCCATGAATTGTTTTAAAGGCTGACCTCAGCGGCTCTACATGACTTTCCGTATGGTGTCGTGAGAACACTTCCAAACCGAAAGTTATGAGTTCAAACCTTTTAGGGCAGTGTTTCTCAACCGGTGAGGAATTCCTCCCTGGGGGGGAATTTGGTCATTCTAGGGGGGGAATGAGGGTTCGATAGAAATTCAATGTCTTGAATCATTATCTGAATCATTCTTTGCAACTTTCAGTTTCTTTGATTAGTATAATCACTTTTTTTCCCAAAAAATAGTAATTAAAGTTTCAATTTCTGTGAATTTTGACATTTCTTGAAACAATAAAATGTTACTTTTTAATATTTCTAAGGTATTTGTATTTTTTTGGACACAATCAGATTTTTTTTTTGTGACAGATTTTTTTGCTGGTTTCAGTGAGAATGTTTTTTTTTTAATAATTGGAAGTTGACAAAAAGTTTTTCAAATATTGTTTAAGTTTGTTTGAATTTTTCACATTTTTGAGAGTAATCTGTCTACATCCGCAGATAATTATGAATTTTATTTAACATTTGTATGTATTTTATAATTGTTAAACGAAAAGAAGCTCAGAATAGTGGCTTTTCTTGTTCAAGAAAAAATGTTTGAACAAACAATCAATCAATCAAAATCAAACCTGCGTAGTCTGTAAGTTTATTTTCATTAAAATAAAACGTTTTCAAATACCTGCTATAGAGCAATTCCGGCTCAAATCAGGATTTTTTCTGGTATTTTTGTACCCGACCCTCTCCGATTTCAATGAAATTTTGTAGACATGTTATCCTAGGCCTATATAAGCCATTTTTGTGTACATGGAGCCAATAGTACTCGAAAATAACATTTGAGAAGGATGTAAGGTATTTAAATATGTTTGTACTTTGTAATTTAAAAATTACTGTATCTCAAAGCCGTTGCGTCGTATCAAAAAGTGGTCAAAGACAAACTTGTAGGAAATTGGACGGGCTTTCTGAAAAAATACACTGAAACAAAAATACACGCCATATCTATGAGATTTTTTGATTTTTAAGTCTAAATCTTAAATTTAATGGTGATGTCACGATTTTTTTTCGTTGAAAATTTTTGAGGAAATTGCCTAAAATATAACCAAAAAACTGACGAAAAATGCAGGATGGTATGTCTCTCCTAAAAAAATACAAAAATCATTTACTAAAACTGTTTTTTTGAAAAGTTGTCTAAACGTCAACATTTTTGAAAACCGGTAGTGGGAATCGATTCTCCAGACAATTTTACATAAATGTCTCCATATTGACCATTGTCCTATATCCAAACTTATGGGAAATTTGACGAGCTTTCCGGTAAAAATATTTACGATACTGAAAAACCAAGTCTGTCATATAGAAATTGCCAAAATCCACAAAAAAACCCGTTTTTTCAACATTTTCATTTTTACAACCGCTGTATCTTCCCAAGGATTGGACATAGAACAATGGTCAATATGGAGACTTTTATATAAAATTGTCTGGAGAATTGATTCCCACTACCGGTTTTCAAAAATTTTGACGTTTAGACCACTTTTCAAAAAAAACAGTTTTAGTAAATGATTTTTGTAATTTTTTAGGAGAGACATACAATCCTGCATTTTTCGTTAGTCTTTTGGTTATATTTTAGGCTATTTCCCAAAAAATTTGAGCGAAAAAAAATCGTGACATCACCTTTAAATTTAAGTCTTAGACATGAAAATAAAAAAAAAAACTCATGGATGTTGCATGTATTTTTGTTTCAGTGTAATTTTTTCAGAAAGCCCTTCCAATTTCCTACAAGTTTGTCTTTGACCACTTTTTAATACGACGCAACGGCTTCGAGATACAGTAATTTTTAAATTACAAAATACAAAAATATTTAAATACCTTACGCCCTTCTCAATATTTTCGAGTACTATTGGCTCCATATACACAAAAATGGCTTATATAGGCCTAGGATAACATGTCTACAAAGTTTCATTGAAATCGTAGAAGGTCGGGTACAAAAGTACTAGAAAAAATCATGATTTGAGGTGGAATTGCTCTATCGAGCTGTCAAATCGCAACATGGAGTTAAACTTTTTGTGCAGTTGCTGTGAAGCTTACCAAGGCTTTTCAAAAAGTTTAACTCCATGTTGCACGCACACACTCTCACTTTTAATTTCTCGATAGTTTGTTGCGTGAACTACACTTAAATTTGTTATGAGAATTTTAATCTTTTTGCAAACCTTAAAAAAAATTATTATGTTTGTGCATTGATACCAGTAAATTAAAAATAAGGGGGGAGAATGAAGTTCTTGGAAATCAGTCAAGGGGGGGAATGGATCGCAAAAGGTTGAGAAACACTGTCGTAGATGATTTCCGAAACTGTTGGGACATCAAAGCTGAATATGAGATGATTACAGTGATAAAAGCTGGTTACACTGATGAAGGAGTAGGCGTCATTCAGGTTCAGAGGTCGATTCGAGCTCTTCGAATATAATCCTTGATTCTCTAATAGTTAGTTTTTTTGTTCTTCTTGGATCCATGTATTCCTTAAAAATTTTTATGATCTTTGGAACTCCAAAAATTAATTAAGTTATTGTTCTCCGGAACATGCTAGGAAATTTTTTTTCATAAAGGTTATTTTTTCTGCACCGATTTTGAAGATAATTTTGTTGTTGAAGTGATTTATAGGTTTTTTAGTACATTTTATGAATTCTTAATCATCTGTATCAGCTGAATGGGCACTGATATCGTCGGATTCTTCTTGTAAGTTTAAATCTTGTTTTAATCGTGACAAGCTATCAGCTACTACATTTTGAGAACCTGGTCGATAACGTGGTTCAATTTTAAATTCGCTGAGCGCCAAACGCCAATGTATCAATCTGTTATTAGGACCTTTCAAATTCAAACCATATGTTAAAGGTTTGTGATCCGGATATAAAACGAATGGCCTTCCTTATAAATATGGTCTGAAGTATTTACAGGCCCAAACGACAGCAAGTAACTCCTTTTCTGTCGTAGAATAGTTTTATTCTGATTTATTCAAAGTACGTGAAGCAGAAGCAATTGGTTTGTCACTTCCAATAGTACCATGAGACAATACAGCGCCAAGAGTTTGAAGCAGTCTTTAGTTAAAATAAATTGTTTAGAAAAATCCGGGTATTGTAAAATATCACTTCCGGTTAAAATATACTTGCATCTTTCAGAAGCTCCAATTCTTTGGAAGGTTTAATTCCCTCATTTTTTCTTAATGAATCGGTAAGTGGTTTTGCTATCTTGGCAAAATCATTTATGATTTTCCTGTAATAGCCAAGAATTCCAAAAAATCCTCTTAATTCTTTTTCATTCTTCGGCAAAGGCCAGCTTTTGATAACTTTTTTCAGGGTTTATCAGGGTTTGACCCAAAAATTTAACCTCTTTTTTTTCAAAAATTCGCTTTGGAATATTTGGAATAGGAAATTTGTCGTCCATCGTTTTGGCGTTCAGTTTTCTGTAGTCGACTACAAGTCGCCACTTTTGTTCGCCCGAAGCATCCATTTTTTTCGGGACTATCCAAATGGGGGACGTCCATGGGGATGCTGACGGCCGAATGAAAGAGCATCTTCTTTCAAATGAAAAACATCATGGTTATCTTTTAAGATTTCCATGAGTTTATTTCTTTCTTCAATATTCAAATGCAATAATCTCAGATTATCAATTAAATTACTATGCCGGTTCGTGCATGAGAAAAAGCCAAGAAATCCACTTTAACGACCCCAGGGTCATAATTGCTCTGTTTTTAGAAGCGTTAAAACGCCTGATGCTAAAAAAAAGTTTTGGAGCAATTTCGGTTTGCACATAATAAAAATCTCCATTGAACTCACATGGGAGTTCAATGTTTTGAATTGTGTTGGGGCCAAATCCCCCAACTGGATTCTGCGGGTGGACTGTATTTTCTGGAGTGATAAAAACACTGGGGCTTGCTGTTACACCTTTTACTTTAGAAAACTTTCAAATTTTTGACCTTTATTTACACTTGCGCGACGTGTCTCGCGTTCGCGTCTCGAAACGGGTTGAATTTTCGCTCTGTCTTTTTGCTCGCTGCGTCATTTCTCGCTGTCACGTTGGCAGCGCCGTCGCTGACAGCGACACAGGGCTGGACTCACGCACACTGGGCGGCAGTTGCGTAAATCCGGGCAACACATTCGGCGTCGTGGTGAACATTTTGTTTGAGCTGCAATTTCTGCACTCACCAATTCAGGAAATTTTTTATACATTTTTATATTAAACAAAAAATTATGCGCGGAAAAGCGTATTCAACAAAAAAAAATTGGACCGCTTCCGCAGGGACTGTGACATTTTGCTGACAATGAACTTACACGATCAACTTTCCACATGCGACTGAATTTATTTTCTCTTTACAAGTTGTCGCTAATTAAACTGCTTGTCTAATTCCCGCAGACGATGATGATCAAAGCTCAACTTTGATCGCATCGATAAGACTTTTTGTGTCACTGTAATATCTATTAAATATGTTGCAAGAGATAAACTACAACTACCGGTTGAGTTCTTTTTGTAATTTTACGTACAAAATTTTACGTAATTTTACGTAAAAAAATCCCAAGAACTTTATGAGAATTTTCCAACGATCCTATTGTCTCATGGTGATACGCTGTCGAATGGAGTGTTTCAGTTTGCAGCAACTCACACATTTTTGTAAATACAGAGAACATACATTCTGTTCTGTGTTGATTTTTTGCTCAGATCGCATTGGGTTGTCAGTATGTACTGGTTCCCATACGCGTCTGGCAACAATGGTCCTACAATGTCCGAAAAGTCTTTTTCAAATGCACTATTTGCAGTTTTAGTGCGGAAACTCTTGTTTCTCTGTCTCTGGCACTTATCACATCTTTTTATAAAATCGAAGGTATCCTGGTCCAAGGTTTTCCAGAAATATCTTTGTTTTATAGTGTTAATTGTCGGATTAATTCCCGCGTGCCCTGCAGTTGCCAACACGTGGAAGTTATTTATAGTGAGTTTCCGCTCGTCGTTACTGTGATCAATCCCTCTAAATAACTAATCACATGAATATCTGCACAGTGTTCGGAATGGCAGAATTGAGTGGAATAAATGGATAACTCCTTTATTTGACGTCCTAGCCAAATGGTGTCTTCGGAAGAGTAGGGCTTTGGTGTTTTCGGCAAAGTTGTAGAGGAGAAAATTTCATGAAAGTTTGTCCAAGGCGCCAAATTTGTAGCTCTTAATCTACTCGAGATATACGCCATTTTGGCAAAAATGGTCCGAAAAAGCACTTTTTTTTGGTGATAACTCACTTTCAACTTATACACTTTCAACTACATTTCCTGAAAATATCTCCGTGTCTATCGTTTTCTATTTTTATATATCTCAATTTGAATTTGATGGGTTTTAATCAATTTATTTATAAATGTTATTCGAAATCATAATGAATACGAGGTGAAAATCAGTAAACTGAAAGGTAAATTGATCGATTTTTATGGAAAACACATTGTTTTTGTTTAAAATTATGACACACATTCTAAAATTATGAATAAAAACATGTTTAGCCCAAAAATAATGTAAGGTTAAATTTTAAATAATTTTTCGTATTTAAAATTAAATATTTCCCTTAATATTCGGTCACTTTCGAAAGGGTGCCGTATTTTTTCATAGACAAAGTATTTTCCATAAAAATCGGTCAATTTATCCTTCAATTTACCGATTTTCACCTCGTATTCATTATGATTTCGAATAACATTTATAAATAAAGTGATTAAAAACCATCAAATTGAAATTAAGGTATCTAAAAATAGACATCGATAGACACGGAGATATTTTCAGGAAATGTATTTGAAAGTGTATACCTTGATGGCCCCCCACTTTCCCCCGCATTTCAGGTGCACTGTTCGATTTTGCGGCAAAATGCGCCATTTTGAAAACAACGCAACTTGAAAATAAGCTCAAAATCTCTTAAAAATGGTTATAAGTAGGGTTAGTGAAATTTCACGATTTCGCGGACAGCGTGAAATCCGCGAAATTTTGCTTTTTTCCGCGAAGTCCCGTGACATTTTATGTTTGAGTGAAACTGCAATGATTATTCTCAAAATATTTCATCAAATTTGAATAGCAATAAAAATAATCTTAAGAACTACTGCAGAATTAAGCGAGTGAACCCTATATTACTAATATAGGGTTAGTAAATTTTGACGATTTCGTGAAATGCTTGAAATTTACAAATTTTCTCTTAACCTCTCATCCATAAAAACTTTTTAAGTAAATTTCATTAGTATTTAATTGAAAAGCTCGATTTGAACCATTTGAAGAATTGTTAAGATTTTTCAGTTTTTTTTAGAAAGTAACCAAATTTTATAATATTTTCATTCGCTGTTAGAAAACATTTATTACTTTTTTATTTGAAAGGTATAATTTCAAAAGAAATTAAAAGAATCAAGCATAGTTTTATTCAAAATAAAATGAAAAATATTTTTATCTTTCAAATCACCTTTTAAAAACATTTCAGATTTTTTTTCTGAGGCCTGTTTAATTTTTACGACTTTTGATTATTTGGGTTGATGATTCTCGTAAATGTTTAAAAATGAATCTATGACATTTCCCCGAAACCCACATTCCCCAAGAGACATTTCCCCGAATGCCACATCTCCGAAAAGACACTTTCCCGAAATGTCATTTACCCGAAAATCATTTCCCGGAACGATCCATTTCCCCGAACGGCCACATCCCCGAATGGCGACTTCCCCTAAAAACCATTTTCCCGAATGGCCACTTCCCCTAATTTTCCACATCCCTGAAAATCATTTTCCCGAATGACCATAATCCCGAACGGCCATTTCCCCGAACGCCACTTCCCCGAACCCGGTCAGGCGGGTATAGCCGTTGCCCAGAACCGCGCGCGGTTCTGGACAACCGCCATACCTGCCTGACCGGGTTCGGGGAAGTAGCGATCAATAAGATATCATGTCCACAATCCAGGTTTTTAAGCGAAAATGGCGTTCGAAAGGTGAACGCCCGAAATGTCAAAATCACGCAATGGTCCCAACATTACGAAAAAAGTGTGCTATGGCATGACAGCCACATTTTTTTTCTAATGTTGGTGCTCTTGCGCGATTTTGACATTTCGGACGTTCAACATTCGAACGCCATCTTTGCTTAAAAACCTGGATAGAGCTTTATGACGTTTCGCGTACGCACACTAGTGCACCATTTGATTTTGCTGGCTGACAAAATTTAACCTCACTTAATTTTTGTGTACGTACACGCAGAACTTGAATTGGACGTAAAAAAATAAAAATTAATTGTTCAAAGCCTTCATCCAGCCTATCTAAATTGATAAAGACAAATTAGTTCAGTTAAACAAAATCTAGAACAAACTGAATCCTGCGCATCGAGTCGTCGCATAAAGCTATCGTTGCTGTTCTATCCTTACCACGTAGATACCGTTTTGGAAAATTGTCCTTTGCTGAAAATGGCCTCTACAAAAAAAAAAAAATCTTTTTTTATGGAACGTGGATGATCTCAATACCCCGCACTCTTGAATTATCCGCGTGGTTTATTAATGGCCTTCTACGGTTATTTGTTTTTTTTAATCTTACAAAACACGTAAGAGAATTTAATATTAACGTCATACTTTTATTAAAAAAAAATCCCTAATTAACAATTTAGTTTATATTTAGGTCATCATTCGGAAAAAATGATTTTTTGGTGAAGTAATAATTCGGGTATATGTAAATTCGGGAAAACGGCAGTTCGGTAAAATGGCCATTCAGGTAAATGACATTCGGGGATGTGGAATTTTCGGGAAAACGATTTTCGGGGATGTGGAATTTTCGGGAAAATGATTTTCGGAGATGTGGAATTTTTGGGAAAATGATTTTCGGGGAAGTGGCACTTTCGGGAAAATGATTTTCGGGGATGTGGAATTTTCGGGGGAATGATTTTCGGGGATATGGGATTCGGGAAAGTGGGATTCGGGGATAAGGGATAAAACCTTAAAAATACCTCCTTTTTTGCTTTCTGTTCAAATTTTTAATAAAAAATTTTGATTTCGTTGCAAATTTTATTATTTTTGTCTATTGATTTTAAATTTATTTTTTGAAAAGAGAGATGAAAACCATATATTTTTTTAAATAAGCTAAATATCGCAGAAAATTCAAACTATTTTACTCATTTTTGCTGGACAATATTGTTAAATTTTGCTTTGACATGAAATTCAATAAAATGTAAACTGATAAAACATTAGCAAGTTAGGGAAAACTTTTAAGGTTTATTAGTCGAATATTGAAAAAGCAGTTCAATAAATGAGAATACGCATGGCCTACGTTTTGTTTCAAAATATAAATAGAGCCCATCCATCAACCAGGTGGAAACTTTTTTGAAAATTGTGTTTGAACGTGACACAAAAAAATCTTTCAATTTTCATAAAAGTTTCCACCTGGTGAAGATTTTTTGAGTTTATTTTCATGCTTCATTCTGTATGAAGCATAAAAAGTGTTTTCTGTGATTAAAATACAGATTTCCAGAATTATTTTAACATTTTTCACGTTCCGCGAAATTTGCGTGAAATTTTGTGTTTTGAAATTGAGGTCTCCGTGAAATTTGCTATTTTCGAGCGTGAAAAATCACTAAGCCTAGTTATAAGTCCTCAATAAAGGCTCAAAACATTTTGCTGTCTTCGGCAAAGATGTGTAATTTTATGTCATAAACAACTCTTCCGGACATAGTAGGCCGCTAAAATGCTAACATTTTGAGTTATCACCAAAAAAGTGCTTTTTGGACCATTTTTGCTAAAATGGCGTAGAGCTACAACTTTGCCGAAGACACCAAAGCCCTACAACGTCATCCAACAAAATTAGTTTTTGGTTGACACCAGGGAAGGTCGTCACCCTGTATGTCAATAACTTCAAAAGAAAATCTTTATCAAGTACAACAACTTTTCCCAAGGTTTTGGCTAGGACGTCAAATAAAGGAGTTATAAATTTATTCCACGTAATTTTGCTATTCCGAATACTGTGCACTAGTCTTACCTGCGTCAAACTTCCTATTGTTCTTGGGATTCACAATTTCACTCAAAAGTATTCTAAAATTAGCATAAATGCCGCGTCAATGGGTTCAAAAGCTAATTGTTGAATGCTGAATGTTAATAATAGTTTGTCTTCCCATTTGTATCGAACAGCTACTGTAATATCTATTAAATATGTTGCTAGAGATACATTGTTGAGTACTGTAGACGCTTGCATGCGCCTCAAAAAGTTCATTAATTTTACTGTTATCTATATAATAATTTTGATTTTTCATCATGAAGGTCACTTGTGATTAATTGCTTCCCAGTGTTCAGTCATTTTGATGGACCAGAATTGCATCCTGTGCGAAGCGATGTCATTTGATTATTTTGTAAATTTTGGGATTTTTTTCCATTCAAATTCAAAACCACTGTAATATCTATTAAATATGTTGCTAGAGAAAAATGACAGCTTTTGCGAATGAGACAGCCTCAAAATCTTTAAAACAAATTTGCATGCATTTTTTTTTTCAGACGCCCTGGACCCCGACTGACCACACACGAAAAAAAAAGGCGACGACCCTGGACTGACGAAACGACCGCTTGACTTTAACGAACCCTTTCCGAAAGGCACCACCAATCCACTGTAATTTCTATTAAATTTCTTGCCATACGCAATTGCGTGTTGGTGAGCATTGTCTAATGTCTGTCTTGAAAAATGTCTTGTGAATAAATTGTCTATCTACCTTTGTTGATCACCTTGTACAATTTTGAAATGCTTACAATTTCTCTCTTATCTGTTCTTCAACTACACAACAAAAAAAAACAAATAAATTGTTCAATGTTATAAAACACTACAAAGACTAAATATTTTACAAACAATATCACCGAATAAATAGTTTTGTAAGTTTACACAGCCAACACACACACATAACACACAAACCGACACGAAAGCAAACAACACATAACAAATAGAAAACTAACATTCAGCTGAGCTTAGAAATCCGGGCGAAACAATGCTTAAAGGTGCCTAAGATTAGAAAGCCTTTCAACATTGATTCGCTGGACACTTAAAATAGAACCATACTAAAAACCCTCCCAAGACCCAGTGACTAAACTCTCTGTACTATTTTTAAACGTCGATTTTAACCTAACCTAACATTGAGGGTTGGCTCAATTTACAAAAAAAAATTGCAGCCTAAAAATCCTCAAACGGGAGAGCATCCGAGTGGTCTCTATTTTATTTTACTGCGCATAACTCATTGATTCGATAACTAAGACGAACTAAAATCATAAACCAGTGTCAATTCGGAAGCATATTGAAACTGAATCACGCCTAAGAAGAATAAAAAAAAGGAGGAAAATAAATCTTTTCTTATCCCTCCCAAAACACTGCGAAACGCAGGAACCTATTTTTATAGAAAACTAAAATAGGGTGCCGTATGAAAATAGGAGTGGTGTCTATAACAATAAAAGACGACTGCAGAAGAGAATAAAGAAAAACCCCGTATTTAATGCTACTCTCTCACCAAGCCTAGAGGCACTAAGCAGCAGAACTAAGAGGCACCGAAGCCGACTATTAAGAAAAACGTGTAATTATTATTATTAAACGTGTACATTACCTGCTGTTATTTACTGGAAAATAAGCATGAGATAAAGAAGACATACTTTCAACAAAATGGTTAACGGATTTTTTTCATTACAACGATAGTATCACAAGCCACTCCACTGCCGCACATCCGTGGAACTCTGAACAAATTTCTGCTCAAAAAGTGTGACGAGAAATCAGTTCATTAGTGTTCTACGATAAATTTGTCCTGGATGATTTCTCAGCACACTACGATCTCATAAAAGAAAATGTATACCAGTTAGACTGACATTCGTGGCAACGAATCAAAACAAACAAGCTCATCACGATTTGCACCTTTTTATCAACTAAAAATTGAGTGAAAATGTGTTTCCGTTAAACTGGCCATCACACGCAATGTTAAGAGTTTTGCGTTTTGCGTCTTCCATAAACAAACATCTTAACAAGAGTACAGATTGAAAGTTAAAAAAACTTGGCCTGGTGACATCAACTAAGACAACAGAAGTGATCACTTGGTTTGTACAAGATTAGTAAAAATAATGCTCGTAACAAATCCAACTATCCCCAACCACCGGAAAATAATCCATTAAGATGGCACTTCTCCGGTTCTTTATCAAGTGATGTTCACACTAAACATTTTTCATCAGATTTTTTATGGAAATCCGTTTCTTTTAGGACGCAATGGAATATGAACTAAAATGGTTCCTGAAGATGGACGGAAATTTGTAAACATTAGAAAATTGTTTTTTGCATGGCCAGCTACGATGTTGTTTTCTTTTATGTGTATAACAGTTTATTCCAGTTTCTATCAGTCAAGGGGTTCCAAAGTTGTGTTTTGAGTTATTTGCTCAGGCTGGAGAAAAAATCGTGCTGTTGATCAACCCCTCGGTTAAATCTATTATAAAATCTGTTATAAAAGTTGGAGCTCTCCACCGCTAGAGGCAGCACTGTATAAATCCCTCTTTTTGAATCTCAAGTTCTACCGATGTGACTGCCGTTCTATGCATTACTGAAAGATAAATAATGTCAACTTTTGTGCATAATTTATGAATCTGAACCTTCTGATATTGTTTGTGTTACCTATATGTATTTTTGCTACAAATACCTACGCATAGAACAAAATGGTTTCCCTCATCCCTCCCTAAGCGCCAGAATTCTTTAGCGAGTGTACGGACACTTCACATAGCCGCCTTTGGTCTAATCCAAAACTTGAGTAAAAAAAAACTCTTTATATACAGCAATTCCATTTGAAAAGAGCCTAAACCGAAAAAAAAGTTCTCCGATCGGGCTCAAAAAAATTGCCATTTTTTGGCCAAAATAATTAGACCCGTATTTTTTTTGTTTGGCCATTAGGGTGACCTACATCGTGCTAGGGTGGTTCGAAAAATGGCAATTTTCATAATTTTTCGCAAAACCCTCTTTTTTCGAAAAATCATATCTCCGTGCCATTTCATCCGATTTTAGCTGTCTTAGACGCAAAAGAAAGGTGATGAGTTTGGCTATTTGGAAAAAATAGTAAGAAGTTCCAAAAATCTAGCTTAACTTTTGAAAAATTCGTATGAAAACTTAAAATGGCGTTTTGACCGTGTTTGGACCAAAGAGCATATGTCTGAAAATATTTTTATCGGATTTCTCGGAAAATTTCACATAACATATCAAAAAATTGGCGATGTCGAACGGAACGGAATCGACGTAACACCTTATAATGTGGCCCTCTTAAACCTTGCGGTTTCGTCAACGGTTCCACAGGTGTGTATCGTTCTTTTTGCGACAAGACTCCGCCTCCCGGGTCTCCTAAGTGGGAAAGTATGGCACGGGGAGAGGGCACCGAATACCTATATTTACACTTAGAATTTTTGCGTCCGCCTCGGGATTCGAACCAGCGACCTCTGGATTGTGAGTCCAGTGCGCGGTCCGATTGATCCACTCAGGCAGACGATGTCGAACCGTACTTAACAGGAGCTGGCGCTGTGATATTCATGAAAAAAAAATTTATGGGTTAAATCCCATTTAAAATTTAAATGCAAAGCGCCAGCTCCTGTTAGGTCCAATCAAGTTCATATTTTGGATTTGGAAGATATGATTTTTTGAAAATAAAAACTGAGTTTTTCGACGTGCCACGCGCAAAAACAGGAAAATGACGAAATCGGCAAAAAAACAACTTTTTTCACTAAAACTGCGATAACTTAAAAATTTCAGCGATGACCTATATATGTCTGGGTACCAAAAGTTGCGTCTTTCAATTACGAAAATTTTGATACCCAGACATGTATAGGTCATCGCTGATTTTTTTAAAGTTATAGCAGTTTTAGTGAAAAAGTTGATTTTTTGCAATAGTTAAGCTAGATTTTTGGAACTTTTTACAATTTTTCCCAAATAGCCAAACTCATTACCTTTCTTTTGCGTCTAAGACAGCTAAAATCGGATGAATTTTCGAAAAAAGTGGTTTTTGCGAAAAATAACGAAAATGCCATTTTTTGAACCACCCTAGCACGATGTAGGTCACCCTAATGGGCAAACAAAAAAATACGGGTCTAATTATTTTGGCCAAGGAACCCCCAGAAAAATTTTGAGCCCGATCGGAGAACTTTTTTTCGGTTTAGGCTCTTTTCAAATGGAATTGCTGTATAGCAATAGGGTGTAACAAAAATGACTTTTTGGCGGGCATTCAAGGGTTTGTTCAGCTCCTGTTAGGTCCAATCAAGTTCATATTTTGGATTTGCCCACCAAAAAGTCATTTTTGTTACACTCTAATATACCAAGGTTGTTAATCGATGAAAATATCGTCGATATTGGTTACCATTATCGCCGGGACGATAACGATTTCAAGTATAAAAATGTTCTCAAAATAGTTCACAAAACAGCTTATTTAAATTTGTGAAAATTTTAGTATTTCAAAAAAAAAACTTTGATAAGTTGAAAACGCATGCGAAATTTAATTTCGTTTGATAACTATATTGCTAATTTTGAAATTTTTAGTATTTTACAAAAATACTTTAACCCTCTTTTTCCCCGTGACGACCAGTGGTAGTGGCCGGCGCCGGTATTGATCAGCAGGCCTTTGAGAAGTTGCGAAGCGAGGAAAGATAGCTCCCACTCATCTTCCACGGCTCGTGGATGTAACTTCTGGAGGTCCTGGTCAATAGCGGAGTAGCAACTGCTTATGCTCACGGGATTGAAACTCGTCTGAAAAATCTGTATCATTTTCTCATTCGGAACAGTGGCGCCACGTGGTGGTAACCCTGTTTATTACACTGTGAAATTTTCCATGTCCAATCCAAGGAACCAGAAGGTGACAACAGAAATGTCCGTCCAAAAGGGGTGCTGCAAAAAAACTTATTATTTTTAACAAATTTTCGAGCAAATCAGCAACGAATTACAAGTTTGACAGTCGAACTACACTTTAATGTTGGTTTTGTTATTTGTTTTTGCAAAACCGCATATTTTTGACGAAAGTTGCGGACGTGCACGCAGAACACAGAACAGTGAGAACTAGCGAAAATGCCTCACTTTCTTCTGATACAAGTCGCCATATTGAAATTGCTTGAAGATTCATACCCGTGTTATGCTGCTTAAATGCTTAAAATACTTTAACCCTCTACTGCCTAATTTTTTTTTCGAAAATTTTTATTTTTCCCGTATTTAGGAGGTCATTTTGAGCAACTTTTGTTCTACGAAAAATGTAACTTCTTTTGTTTCATGTTTTGATTGTTTAATTTTTTTTTCACGGGACCGTGGTGTAGGGGTAGGCGTGATTGCCTCTCACCCAGTCGGCCTGGGTTCGATCCCAGAAGGTCCCGGTGGCAAATTTTGAGACGAGATTTGTCTGATCACGCCTTCCGTCGGATAGGGAAGTAAATGTTGGCCCCGGACTAACCTAAAAAAAAGGTTAGGTCGTTAGCTCAGTCCAGGTGTAGGAGTCGTCTCCCTGGGTCCTGTCCTGGTGGAGTCGCTGGTAGGCAGTTGGACTCACAATCCAAAGGTCGTCAGTTCGAATCCCGGGGTGGATGGAAGCTCAGGTGTAAAAAGAGGTTTGCAATTGCCTCAACAATCAAGCCTTCGAACACTTAGTTTCGAGTAGGAATCTCGCAATCGAGAACGCCAAGGCAATGCTGTAGAGCGAATAACACTACTCGACAAAACATGATGCAATCGACAGAATTTGATTTTATGTCCACGCGGACTGACGAGAAGTTGGTAAATTTTTTAACATAAAAAAATCGAACAATTTAAAAAAAAAACATGCGTCTCCTCCCAACTATATGAGCCATCTACAAAAATATGGAAGCGCCTGGTGCATAGCCATTTCCTTTAAGCACAACGGAAACAACCAATACAAATGTATAAAAAAGTTGTCAAGTTCGGGGGGTCCACAGCTAGCATTTTTTGTACGATTATAATAATAAATATTAAAAGTTTAAAATTAAAATATTTGAAAAACTTTTTTTTTAATTTATTTGTTTACTAAAATTTTATGTTTCTCAAAGGTCTATGGGTACTTCGGGATGTCCATGGTCATCCAAGGATTCCCTAGAGTTAAGATCTATGAGTCTACCGCCGTAACAAGCAAGAGGTCGTCGGATTTTGACCCCGGATCATGTGCGTATAGCATCAGTGGATATGGTAGACTACTATATGAATGTAATGGGATGTCCATGGTCATCAAAGGACTCCCTGAAGTTAAGATTCACGAGTCTACCGCCGTAACAAGCAAGAGGTCGTCGGATTTTGACCCCGGATCATGTGCGTATAGCATCAGTGGATATGGTAGACTACTATATGAATGTAATGGGATGTACATGTTCATCCAAGGACTCTCTGGAGTTCAGATCTACGAGTCTACCGCCGTAACAAGCAAGAGGTCGTCGGATTTTGACCCCGGATCATGTGCGTATAGCATCAGTGGATATGGTAGACTACTATACAAATGTAATGGGATGTCCATGGTCATCCAAGGACTCCCTGGAGTTAAGACCTACGAGTCTACCGCCGTAACAAGCAAGAGGTCGTCGGATTTTGACCCCGGATCATGTGCGTATAGCATCAGTGGATATAGTAGACTACTATATAAATGTAATGGGATGTCCATGGTCATCAAAGGACTCCCTGAAGTTAAGATTCACGAGTCTACCGCCGTAACAAGCAAGAGGTCGTCGGATTTTGACCCCGGATCATGTGCGTATAGCATCAGTGGATATGGTAGACTACTATATGAATGTAATGGGATGTACATGTTCATCCAAGGACTCTCTGGAGTTCAGATCTACGAGTCTACCGCCGTAACAAGCAAGAGGTCGTCGGATTTTGACCCCGGATCATGTGCGTATAGCATCAGTGGATATGGTAGACTACTATATGAATGTAATGGGATGTACATGTTCATCCAAGGACTCTCTGGAGTTCAGATCTACGAGTCTACCGCCGTAACAAGCAAGAGGTCGTCGGATTTTGACCCCGGATCATGTGCGTATAGCATCAGTAGATATGGTACACTACTATATGAATGTAATGGGATGTCCATGGTCATCCAAGGACTCCCTGGAGTTAAGACCTACGAGTCTACCGCCGTAACAAGCAAGAGGTCGTCGGATTTTGACCCCGGATCATGTGCGTATAGCATCAGTGGATATGGTAGACTACTATATGAATGTAATGGGATGTACATGTTCATCCAAGGACTCTCTGGAGTTCAGATCTACGAGTCTACCGCCGTAAAAAGCAAGAGGTCATCGGATTTTGACCCCGGATCATGTGCGTATAGCATCAGTGGATATGGTAGACTACTATATGAATGTAATGGGATGTCCATGGTCATCAAAGGACTCCCTGAAGTTAAGATTCACGAGTCTACCACCGTAACAATGAAGAGGTCGTCGGATTTTGACCCCGGATCATGTGCGTATAGCATCAGTGGATATGGTAGTTAAGATCTACGAGTCTACCGCCGTAACAAAAAAGAGGTCGCCGTTTGGCTAAAGTGGTAAGCAAGGACTTTTGTTCATCGTTCAAACTTAAATATTTCGATAACTTTACATCGATTGTAGATCTTAACTCCAGGGAGTCCGTGGATGACCATGAACATCCCATTACAGTCATATAGTAGTCTACCATATCCACTGATGCTATACGCACATGATCCGGGGTCAAAATCCGACGACCTCTTGCTTGTTACGGCGGTAGACTCGTAGATCTTAACTCCAGGGAGTCCTTGGATGACCATGGACATCCCATTACATTCATATAGTAGTCTACCATATCTACTGATGCTATACGCACATGATCCGGGGTCAAAATCCGACGACCTCTTGCTTGTTACGGCGGTAGACTCATAGATCTTAACTCTAGGGAGTCCTTGGATGACCATGGACATCCCGAAGTACCCATAGACCTTTGAGAAACATAAAATTTTAGTAAACAAATAAATTAAAAAAAAAAGTTTTTCAAATATTTTAATTTTAAACTTTTAATATTTATTATTATAATCGTTCAAAAAATGCTAGCTGTGGACCCCCCGAACTTGACAACTTTTTTATACATTTGTATTGGTTGTTTCCGTTGTGCTTAAAGGAAATGGCTATGCACCAGGCGCTTCCATATTTTTGTAGATGGCTCATATAGTTGGGAGGAGACGCATGTTTTTTTTTTAAATTGTTCGATTTTTTTATGTTAAAAAATTTACCAACTTCTCGTCAGTCCGCGTGGACATAAAATCAAATTCTATCGATTGCATCGGATTCGGGGATGCCTTTTCTCTGAGGAACCGATGAGATATCGTGAATCCCTTGACACAAATTTTGTTTTGTCAAGTAGTGTAATTTGATTTGATTTTTTTTTTTTTTTTTTTTTCAAAAGTATATCGAAGCTACAACCTTTGTACAACCTTTTTTGTATACATTGACTTGAAATCAGCAAGTTTTTTTTTATTTAAATATATCATTTGGAAATCAGTAAAAGGCAATGTGATATTATAAAGTAAAATAACGGAGAAAAATCTCGCAGTTTTTTTTCACTTTGTTCGTTCTGCATAGTTGCTTTATTTATAAATCGTTCAGCATTCTAGAAGAAAAAAAAAGTTTTCTTTTTGGGATGGACTGTTTTGTTTCCTTCTCCAATCTTTACATAATTTATCATTCAGTTTCACTTCGTAACATTTTTTTTCTCTCCCTGTGTGTGTGTGTGTGTATTGTGGGTGGATGTTTGTGTAGATCCTAGTGTTGACACACTTACACTAACAAGCACACGCACACAAAGAACGAATTCCGCGTATCGAGTCGACTCAAATATTGAGTCTCGATCGGCGGGGCGAATTTGTTTTCTAGCACGCTTATGCCCTAAGCTTCCACAGTTTCTCTTTTTCCTTCTTGCGCGATCTTGTTAGTTTGTTGGTTTTTTTCCTTCATTTAAATATATTTGTATAAACTATATTTACGGAGTTTTTCTTTAATCCTTGTTTAATAGACAAAGTTGTTCTGTGTGCTTTCTGTGCTTTTTGTTTAAATTGTGAAAGAGGGTAGAGTTGATGGATTTGAGTTTTCCTTTGCTTCTAACAACTAGATTTTTGTTTTTTTTGCTTTGTATTAAACTGTATTATCAACATGAACTTGGTGTGTTAACGGGTGCGCGAATGAGATTGCATAGTTTCGTAGTTTTGTTTTGTTTAAAGATTTGTTGTTGGCGCTGGCAATGCTTAAACGACACGTTCTTCCGGTCGCGACTTCTTCAAAAAACCACGGATTTTGAACCTTAAAGAGAGCGCTTGTGTGGTTCCGGAGGTCGCAACCGGACTCGTGTCTGAAGGGGAAGAAGGTGGTGGGGGAAAAGAAAAACCTTGCTCTTTCTTGCTTTATAACGAACATAATAATATACAAATATATACGTACAAAAAGACATAAAACGTGTGTTTGTGTGCGTCGTCCTCGTCGTCGCCGCGGAAAGCTTTGGAAAGTAATTTTGTTCTTCTTTGTCACGTTTCAAGTCTTGCGTTCTGTACAATTTTTTTGCGGCGATTTCTTACGATTTGCTTGTAATTCTAACTATACAAAAACGGTGTGTGTTTGTGTGTGTGTGCGTTACGCAGTAAATATCTTCTTAAATTTTAAAAGAACTTGGCGGTATTTGTTCGATAACACAAAAACGCAGTCGCGGTTTAAAAAAGGAAAAACAAAAAAAAGAAATAAATAAATTAACTCTACACGTTAAAAAATAAAAACTAAAAAGAAAGAAGAAAGCATAACGCCAGTAGTAATAGTTAACACTGAGAGAACCGCTCGTTGTCGGAGCTGCGCAGCGGATGGTTCCGGTGGAACAGTCCCGGCGACCGCTCGAACGCGGCAGCTGCCGCGGCGGCCGTTGCCGCCAAATTCCCTCCCCCGCCAGCACCCGCTCCAGCCCCGGCCAGCAGCCGCGAAGTGTGCAGATAGTTGTCGTCCCCGATCGGGGCCTGGCGGCTTCCGTAGCGCATCTCCCGCGCCAGCATCGTCTTGTACTTGCGGTGGATCCGCTCCAGTCCGTTGGCCAGTTCGTTGAGCTTTTTGATCGTTTTGCGGGCGGCGGCCGGATCGTCGCAGGCCGCGTTCAGCGTCGGATCGAGCTCCTCGAGGCTGCCAAAGTTGACCATGATGAGCGAGTGGAGACGCTGGAGGTCGCGCGCTGGATCCAGGGCGGTGGCCAGCTCCATCTGGAATGGTTTTGGTGAGACGGCGGTGCAGCCGGTCGCGTACTGGTCCGTTACTTTGCAACTGGAAGGGGGATAGGAAGAAAAGGGATTGTTAGTAATGTACGCATGTTTTAAAATTTCTAACACAATTCAGAATTGACCATCTACTGCCCAATTTTTTTCGATCTTTTTTTATTTTTCCTGTGTTTAGGAGGTCATTTTGAGCTGGGACGGGACGGCTAGATAGAGTCTTTTTTTCTGAATGTTTACGTTTGTATTCTTCTTCTGTTTTTTTGCAAGAAAATTCGTGTTCGAATACAAATATTAAGCAATCTGTGATTCAGATAGCTTGACAATTCAAATTTTCTTGATGATGTTTTTCAACTCAGTGCTCAAGCATGCGTATGACTTTTTCTTTGGTTGAAATGTTGTTAAGTTTTTCCTCGCGGTTTTTTTTTTTTTTTTTAATTTGGCTGTTAAAATTTGCGGTTGGACGTGGGTGGAGAATCCTGAGTTCATGTTCCATCGTTTTACGGTGGATCCGTTCATAAGGAGCTGCCGGATACAAATCACTAGAAATGATTGGCAAATCAAAGATGACTCGATGCACGCTCGAGGTTAATGATACGATACTATCACGACGAAACAAAAAATGTTCACTTCTTCAATTTTTAATGTGATTTTTATATGAAAGATATTTAATTTTCATTTGGATTTGAAAAATGCAATATGATTTAAATACGTTTTCTTACTTCAAAAAAAAATCCTAAAAAGCCTGCAAGTCAGTTTTTTTTATCACGGAAATGGATTCTACGTCCAATTTCCTTCAAAATTGAATCTAAGACCGACCTTCTAAGATTTGTAGTTCCTGAGCTATCGCCGTTTGAAACTAGGTGGTTTGGTCAAAAATCGCCAAAAAGTCGAATATTTACGGAGGTACAAAAATGGAGGGGGTGGTCCGATTTGGATGAAATTTGGGATTCTTGCATGTTTTGCATGTATCAACAGCTCTGCCAAATTTGAGCAGAATCGGAGAGGTTAATTTTCAAATTTGCATTTTCGTGCACAGTTGAGATGGAATGACCCATGGGCAAAAGAATCGTCAGTTCATGAAATGTATTGTTTTTTAAAATGAAAATGTTGATAAGTCGACATTCGGTGTACGATAGAAATAAATGCCTTTTAATCAAAATATTTTAATCAATCTATCAATGCAATTTACAATTATTTGTGAAATTGATTTAAAATTGTTTTTTTTTTCAACTCAAATTACAATACTTCTCATTTTCTCCTCATAAGAAAGGACTGGTTTAGGTTGACAGAAGCGGCCATGTTGAAAGTGGTTTAGTTTGACAATAGGTTTTTTTCTCTTTGTTTATCCCATCCCAGATTTTGAGCAGCTTTGTTTACTTCTCTTGTTTTATGTTGCATTTATCTTGTTTAGGCTATGTTTGTTTTTTTGTTTATATATTATGTGGATAATACTACTTTCTGTCATTAGCATGTGTCTATTTTGTTGCATGTTTTTTCACATTTTTTACTCTAGAATAAAACCATTACATTTAAATGGTTTACAAATGCATAAAGGAATAGTCTGAGAAAATACAAAAATTACTGCATACTTATTTCTACACATAACATAGAAAATTTAGTGAAAAACACAGCCAAAGATGACCCCAGAAAAAATATATTTTAAAAACATTGGCATAATCACAAATAACAAGGTACACTTCCAACCGTAAAATGTTCGTAAATATTATGAGTTCTTCTTTCCAATGCTTTTTCAAAGATCGAAAATTGGTTGAAAATTGTTTTTTGCGCTTGTTTAGTACGAAGCCCTTATCTTATTTAATCAGACAATTTCTTAATCAAAAATTCAAATTTGTTTTTTTAATCTTTGATATCCAATGAAATCAGTCCTTTAAAATCCCACTAAATCGGTTTCAGATTTCTTAAAAAAAAAAAAAAAAATACGGTTTGTATAAATTGTTTAGACATTTTAAACGCTTCAACAATGAATCAACATACATTTTTTATTTTTAAATCTGAAGTTTTGTCTTTAAACTGAAAGTTTAACTAAATTTTGTCGAGATATCGATAGTTTCGAAGTGAAGGCTGGTTTGGCAAACCTTATACAAAGTAGTGCGTCCATCCCGGTAATTCCCGGGACAAAATTCCTTGGATATTTCCAAAACCGGGAATTGCCAAATCCCGGGAATTTGTTTAGATTTTGTCCCGAGAATTCCCGAAATTAAAAAAAACAAATTTTGGACTGGAATTCCGATTCGGTTGTGGAAATATATGAACAGTTGAACACTTAGTTATCGATATGAAATTTAAATCAGGACAAATGTAATGAGCCAAATTTTCGCATAATGGTTTGATTTTTTGATTGATTATGGTTAAAACAGAAACAGAACAAAACAATTAGTAAACCGATTTTCAAATTTATTGTTTTAAAATTTCCTGAAATATGTATATAAAACATGAAATTCTAAAGTTTTTGTAAATTGTTCAATGACTGTTATCATTTTATTTATAGACGTTTCTGGTTTTTTAGACATTTTTAAATAATTTTTTTAAGTTTTTCTAGTCATGTCATCTAAAAATTTAAACAAAAAAATATATTTATAAGAGACTTATTTAATTTGATCACATTGGATTAAAATTTTAGGTTCATTTAAAATCCAAACCAAAATCTTTTTTTTTTCGAAAAAAAACCTTTTTTTAGATGTCTAAAAACTGCTGTCATGTTAGATTGAAGTGAAAATTATCACCAATTATTAGCAAAATTGTTGGTCAGTGTAATGAAAACCCAAAAAATTTCCGGGGATTCATGAAATATTTTCCCGTTCCCCGAGAAATTTAAAACTTTTAAAAGTTGGACGCTCTAATACAAAGTCAATGCCCTTTAATGTAATTCTTTTGGAAGCAATATCAGAAAATTGTACAAATTTCAAAAAGTTTACAAAAAAAAAAAACAACTGGCAAAATGAACTTCATTTATCTAATCTAAACTAGTAATTTTATGAAAGATTCCTTAGAATGTGTGTGTGTGTGTGTGTGCAACCAACCAAACGGGACCACGCGGTCACTTCTTACAAATTGAGTTGTTTCCATGTATTTTAGATTTTACGTTCTATACATGCAAATAACTCGCATAGGCATTTGGCAAGTGTTAGCTCTGCCGAGCTTCGGTGACCCATTTCTACGCAGGCTAGCCGTGCACGAGGTACCTCAGCTTGAATCGACAAGCCCCGCTCTAAAGAACGTTTGCGTCAATCGGATTCAAACGTTATTTAGAACTTCCGAGTCCTTGTCAAATGGACAAAGACCCAGCACGTATATAGTTTGTAGTAGTAGTATTCCTAATTCTACCAATCCAAAGGACGGAGGATCGAACCCCGACTTTGATTTTTTGTTCATGTTCAGTGTTTCAAAAATTCATATTTCCTGAACTTTCTCGTTTGGAGCAGATGGGAATCGAACCCAGGATCATTCCCTTACAAAGCGAACACCGTAACCAGTCAGCTACGGCTGCTCCATATTTCCAATTGGAAGTTTCTCACCCGAAAAGCAGAATCATCCGTCAAACCGGCACCGATTACAGTCGCATTGGACTTGACCAAAACGATAAGGGCGTTGTAGCTTGAAGATATCAACCGCAATTGATGACTCCCGTCGGCTGTTACAGGTCATCATAAAATCTGCAAGAATATCGCAGGAACCCACCACAACCGTACCGAGCTCTAGCACTATCGTTCATTCGAAGAACACAACAACACGAACATTTTTTCAAAATTTTCGAACCGCGTATTCTCGGACACCGGGATTGACACCCATTTCAAAACAAAAAAAAAACTTCTTCAAGCAGCTTGACAAAAGATCTGCCATCGTAATCCACTTTTGTCGGTTTATCGCCCGACAACTTGAAATCTCAGCAGGCGTTGTAATCACTATCACCATCCAACATGAGCTGACCAAGTTTCATCACCCCAGGCAACGTTCTTCCGTGGACTTCGCTCACTCAGCTTAGACAACTTACTCCACTATTTATCTTTTTTATGATTTTTTCCACAAATTATCACAAAAATGCACGAATTAGTTCCCTCTTCTAAAATTCAATAACACGCCAAAAGCACACCTCACAGCAGCTACACGCAAAATTAGTCATGTCCACGGAACTTGGGCAAAAAAAAACCGGATTTCGAACCGGAACAGTCCGTAAAACGGCAAGACACCGTCAGCACTACAACAAATCACTCACAAAACGTAAAGACCAACCAAACTAATGAACTATAATTAACTAAAATTCCATTAGAAAACAAAATTTCAAATTTTTAAAGAATAAACGAAAAAACGTGGAGCAAAAACATAAAACGTCACGACGCGCGCACGGCTTACTTCGATCCCCCATGAAAGATTCCTTAGAATGCATCAAAAACGCCTACTGCGTTTAGTTAACCGCAAAGATGATTCGTGTAAACAAAACATTTCTGAATCTGATGATGTGAACCCTTAAAATTTCGAATTGATTTCATGAAAAATAGATTTTAAAATGATTGATTTTCAGCCCATTCTACGACTAGGTGGGACAAGTGGATTTCCATGTTTGAGCATGAGCATGAGCATGAGCATGGTTGACTGCCAATGAGCTGCTACTCCGTTATTGACAGATCAGCTGAAGTTAAACAATGAATAAAAAATGATCAGTGGGAGCCAACCATCCGTTCACTGTTTAACCCCTGAAGACCCCGACTTTATTAGTCAATACCGACGCCCTCCCAAGAAGCCTGCAGTTCAACAAAAGGGAGGAATGTTAGTCCGATAGTTGAAGTTGCAGACTCATCAAGCACATAGTTTTTTGCTATATACTTGTTGATACCGCTTGAGACCGTTGAATCCACAGCATCTCCTTCAAGCATCACGTGATTATTTTTTTTTTTGGGTTAGTAGGATAAGGTATTGGCTTTTCGATGCCTCCCGAGCTACGATGCTATGGGGAGGACTTTCATAACAAACCCGTCGGCGAGCCTTCCGAGCAACGATGCTATGGGAAGGTCTTTCTAATTAGCACACCAAAACACTCGCGCACAGGTATTTAAATACTGAATAAATGTAATTTTTCATCACGATTACCCAGACGACATTGATGATATAGGAAGGACTTTTTTACAGTCATTTACAGTAATACTTAAACTTATTTTAATGCAACAATTCACACGACGCCGTGCCTCCCGATCAACGATGATGTAGGAAGGACTTGAGCAAGCCAATCAGGATGAAACACAAAATAAAATTCTTTTCTTTTCACACACAATGCCACATAATTGACCGCGCGTCACCACCCAACTAATTGAACTGATTTTTTTTCTGCTTGTGGGCAAGCCAACCAGGATGAAACACGAAATAAAATTCTTTTCTTTTCACACACAATGCCACATAATTGACCGCGCGTCACCACCCAACTAATTGAACTCTGGGACAAGTGGATTTCCATGTTTATTTGAAAACAACTGCATGATAGTAGATCAGAATCCTAAGATAACACTGAATTTTAAAGATTCTTTAATTTTTAGATACAATAATAACGTTAAAAGCAAAAAAATCTCGTACGGTACGGTATGTCCACGCATCTTTCCTCCCTTGTATATTCTGTGAAATGTGATTCGTCCAAAGAATCCTCTCAGCGGTAAACACAACGCAGTAGGGCTGGCCTCTACAGTTTTTGTAACACTTTCAGAAAAAATGTTTGGAACAACCTTGCTACTTTTTACTAAAGTTTAAAAATTTTACTATTTTTTGCTTCAGTTTTTAATGTTAAATTAAATTTGCAACTACTAACGAAATAAATTTCAAGACTTTAGCCGAGATATAGATAATTATATTGAAGTTAGCCTTTAAAAAAACGGATGCAACGATATCCCAACATTGCCGAGACCTAATCGGCCCGTTGAACGGATCCCGTGTGCACGACGAAAGCCAATTTTTTAAAAGTTTATATTCAAAAAAGATATAAATATTTTTATGTTTTTCATATAAAAATTCGTATTTGTTTAAAAAGCATATTAAAAAAAATCGGGCTTGGTCATGTACAAGTGATATATCTTGAGAGTCTTCAGCCCAAATAGACCTATCCCATCTCGAGATATCGTGGCACCCGTATTTCAAGAAAAAAAATCTTCACGAAACATTCAAGAGTGATTGAACATAATCGTTTAAGCATAAAAAAATAAAAAGTTTAAACATTTAATTTACAAGCCATGGTTTCAACATGTGAATGAACAAAGTGTTTAAAAATGCATTTTACACCTGCCCAGTTGTTTTGCAATCATCAGTTTCCAAAATATCTAAGTATTGACGAAAATTTATTTTTTTGCAAAAAAAAAAGTTTTTACGGTGCTGTACATTGGAATTTCATAAAAATTCAAAATAATTTTAATCCAGCCCAAACATGCGATTATAATTGCCGAAAAAAGCGTTTTTGATTGTTTTAAGTTGATTTGACTCCTATCTTCATTAAAATTTTGAAGATTTTTGAAAAATCCCTCTGATTTTTCGGACCAATTTTAAAGGGGAGGGGGGGGGGGGGCGACACAAACTTTGAAAAATATTTGCAACGGCCTTAATAAAGATAAATTTTACAAAAAAGTTTTTTTTAAGTGTTGATTAATGTTATTAAAAATCTTTTTGGAATTTTGAGGAATATTCTAATGAACAATATCTTCAGAAAATAGTTGTAGATCTTATATGAAATACTTTTTTATTTGTAAACTACTTTTAAAATGCTTGTTAAACGTGAGCAGTTCTCTAGGATTTCGGTCATTCGTTTTTTTTTTGTATTTTTTATACCGACTGAATTTTTTTTGGTGCCTTCGGTATGCCCAAAGAAGCCATTTTGCATTATTAGTTTGTTCATATTTAATTTTCCATACAAATTTGGCAGCTGTCCATACAAAAATGATGTATGAAAATTCAAAAATCTGTATCTTTTGAAGGAACTTTTTGATCGATTTGGTGTCTTCGGCAAAGTTGTAGGTATGGATACGGACTACACTGGAAAAAAATTATACACGGTAAAAAAAAATTGGTGATTTTTTATTAAACTTTTTATCAATAATTTTATCAATAATTTCACTAAAGTACTTTTTGATTGCAAATTTGATTTTACATCGAAAAATGAAATTGAAAAATTTTTGCGACCAATATTTCGATTTTTTGAAAAAATCAGTTTTGATTCAAAAATTCATAACTCGCTCAATGATTTTTTGCACAACATGGAAATTTCTGAAAAGTTGACATTTTATGTCCTCTAAAACATATCAAAAAATAAAAAAAAAATAAAAAATAGTGTTTTTTTGCAAATCAAGTTTTAGTGATAAAAAGTTAAATAAAAAATCACCAATTTTTTTTTACCGTGTATCATTTTTTCCCAGTGTAGTCCGTATCCATACCTACAACTTTGCCGAAGACACCAAATCGATCAAAAAGTTCCTTCAAAAGATACAGATTTTTGAATTTTCATACATCATTTTTGTATGGACAGCTGCCAAATTTGTATGGAAAATTAAATATGGACAAACTAATGATACAAAATGGCTTCTTTGGGCATACCGAAGGCACCAAAAAAGTTTCAGTCGAATTAAAAAATGCAAAAATTAAAATTGAACAAAAAAGACCGATTTCGTAGAGAATTACTCACGTCTTTTAAAATGTTTCAATTAAAAAAAAATAAGTTTGAATGCACTGAGTGGCGATTTATCGATTAAATATTTCAAATTTCGCGGCATTTCCCAAACTTCACGGACTGGGGCGAATTTCGCGGCTTCCGTGAAATCGCGAAAAATCACTAGCCCTAAATAATAGCAATGCACTCACCAGGTCCACATGCCGTTGATGTAGGCGCACGGGTGGAAGTGCTCCAGCCGGGCCTTGTTGCTCTGGCAGATCTTGCTCAGCAGGTCGACCCATTCCTTCTCCTCGACGCAGTTGGCCGTCTGGACGTAGAGGGGCCGCTCTTTCCGCACAATCTAGACAAGAATGAGAGAGAAAAAAAAGAATAGGTTAGATATGCTGGTTTCCGTGTGATGGGCCATCGTGACGTCACGCCCCGAACGGATGTTACTATTTTCCAATTGAGTGACTCTTCTCGCTACAATTTAAGTGGGTTACGACGGCGCGATTTACGGTCGAGATTTTCCCCTCCAAGAATGGATCGTTTGAAGTTATTAGCCGGCTCTTACTAGGTCGTGGTGTGTGCCAACGATAAATGCCAAACACAAAGGGCAACGGCGAATGGAAAAGAATCGAGCTTGTGCGTTAGCTCATTACGTTTTATTGCCGCGAAGGAAACAATTCAGGCAGCAGACGTAGACAACTTTGGCATACATGGTGTCGATCCAAATCCCAAAATAAATTTCCCTGACTTTTCCCTGACCCCTCCAGACCACCATTTTTTTTTTTGTTTTCTATACTAACATATTGTTTGGAGCGTTTTTATGATTTCATGCATTTTCCTTTTTGAATATTGCAAATTTAAGATATAGAGAAAAATAAAGACTTTTTTATTTTATTTTTTTAACGACGGATTCTGCAAAAACCTAACAACTTTTTTTTTATTTTGTCAATCATTTTTTTCTAATCGAACATCCAAAATGTGCAACCATAAAATTGTCATATGTTTTTTATTTGGTGATGCAATTTTAAATGTTGCCTTCTACCAAAAAATCTACAATTTTTTTTTGTGTGGGTCCTATAAACATATGAAACACAATAGCTTACAGGACCTTTAAAAAAACTCTAGAAATAATTAATAATTACAATTGTGGCAAATTTCAAATTGCGATTAGTTAGTTTCACTTCACTTCCTAAAGAAAATGTCAAGTTAAAAGTTTAAAAAAAAAAAACAATTGAAAATTTGAATTTAAGTAAGAAGTCATGTTTAATTTTAAAATTGTTGACATTTTGCGGAATTTTCAGACGAATTAGGCCAATGCCATTTTTGATTGCGTTTTTTTTATTAAAAAAAACTAAAGGTTTTGGAGACAAAAACTTGAAAAAATATGTAATTTTGTAGAACCTTAAGAAAGTTTAAAACAAAATTGAAAAACTAAGAAAAATATACAACTAAATGAAAAAATTTCAAGTACATGTTTACGGTTTTAAAAAAGATCTAGGTATTTTTCAACAATCAATGTATTTAAAGTAAACGGTTTTCTGGACATTTGAAGAAAACATCTTCTAAAATAATTTTACAAAAAAAAACATTTTTGCTATAAAATTAAAAAAAAAGGTTTATACTTTGACTAGAGCCTACAGACGATCATTCACACGATCAATACATTTTATAAAAATATAAACAAAATACAACCTGCTCGAGCTTTTCAAATAGTCATTATTTATCAAACTTAGATAATTGGGTGTTTTGGAATAGATTCCAAATTTAAGCTCGATCTGACCACAGGAACTCCTCCTTGTAACCCCTTGAATGTTGTTTGGGGAAAATATGTGAAATGTAGTTGTACAATTCCTATGAAATCTCTGATGCTGACAAATTTACGGGGAGACCATATTTTATAAATTCTTGAACCCTCAAATTCCTTTACTCAGAATTGTTACGAAGAAATCGAAAAAAATCCGCGCCATCCCAAAACCTAATCCGCGCAAAATCCACGTTATTTTAAGAAAAATAATTTTGCGACAAACATACAAAAAAGTTTTATAATAAATTCAATTTTGAAATCTCAGAACACAAAATCTTGAAACGCTAAAAATGTATTTTTGCTAAAAAAAAACAAAAATTTCAACATTTAGAAATGTGTAATCCAAATAAAAAAAATAATAAAATTTAAAAATTGTAATAAATTCTCGATGTTTGAGGTTTTAAATTTAAGATACAGTTCATACTTGATGATCTTACCAGAGAGAATACATACTCTTTGATCTTACCAAAGCGTCACTTAGAAAAATCGAAGAAAATTTTCCTACATCTTCTTCTCAAAATTTCTTTAACCGAAAAAAAACTCTAAAAACACTTCAAATTTTATCAGGTTTTCTGCAATCTAAGATGGTAACAAAAATGACAGAATTTAAGAATTTAAGAATTTAAGAATTTAAGAATTTAAGAATTTAAGAATTTAAGAATTTAAGAATTTAAGAATTTAAGAATTTAAAATTTAAGAATTTAAGAATTTAAAATTTAAGAATTTAAGAATTTAAGAATTTAAGAATTTAAGAATTTAAGAATTTAAGAATTTAAGAATTTAAGAATTTAAGAATTTAAGAATTTAAGAATTTAAGAATTTAAGAATTTAAGAATTTAAGAATTTAAGAATTTAAGAATTTAAGAATTTAAGAATTTAAGAATTTAAGAATTTAAGAATTTAAGAATTTAAGAATTTAAGAATTTAAGAATTTAAGAATTTAAGAATTTAAGAATTTAAGAATTTAAGAATTTAAGAATTTAAGAATTTAAGAATTTAAGAATTTAAGAATTTAAGAATTTAAGAATTTAAGAATTTAAGAATTTAAGAATTCAAGAATTTAAGAATTTAAGAATATAAGAATTTAAGAATTTCAGAATTTCAAAATTTCAGAATTTCAGAATTTCAGAATTTCAGAATTTCAGAATTTAAGAATTTAACTTTTTTTTTGTTCTCTTGATTGTTTTTATTTTATTTTTTATATTTGAATATTGATACCTTTGATTTTTGTTTTCAGATTTTTTAAAAATATTCGGATCTTTAATTTTTTTAATATGAATTTATATTTTTGGGGTTTTAATAATATTTTTCCTAATTTTATTTCCTAATTTCTGAATAATCTAATTTTGAATGTTGGTGATTAAATTTTTGAATGTTTTGATTTTTTTTTATTTTTCTTCAAGAATGTTCAAATTAAAAAAAAATCTACTGGTTGAATCCCATCTAAAATTCAAAGGTGGGAAGCTTCTGTTACGTCCAATCAAGCTCATATTTGGGATAGAAGCACAGTAAACCCACTGGAACATGCCCAATAATAATTTTTGTTGCTTCCAAATGTCTGTATCTTTAGGAAAAGTTTGAAATATGATTAAGATTCACAAGATTAAAATTGAATGTATCCAGTATAAAAGAACAATAAATAAGGGTAAAAAACATTACTCAAAACTTAAAAAAAAATAAATATTCAGAGTCAGTATGTTTTTAAATGCGTTGAGTGTAGTCCGTAACAACCCTATTTTTCCATAATTTTTTGTTTTATTTCTGTAATTCTTGAATTTATTTGTTTAATTTTTAATTCCATTTCACCATCACTTTTTTGCTTACATTCTAGATTACACAAAATTAGACTACTTTGGATCATTTTAAAATCATAGTTCAGTTTAATTGTGAGAAAAATAAAAATTTAGATAACGAATACTAAAGTGAAATTTTGGAAAATTTTCTAACCTTATATTTTTTTAGAATTTTAGAATAAGAATTCAAAAATTAAGAAATCAACAATTCCAAAATATCAGAAATTCAAAATTTTAAAAATTTAGAATCTTTATGATTTAGAATTTTAATTTTTATTTTTTTATTTTCAAATCTTCGAATTTTTTAACTTTTGACTTTTTAAATCATTAAATTTTTCTGACAAAATGTATGATTTTCTCTACGGTCCCTTTATGCTAAGCAAACAACCAATTTTAGAACAAATCTCTGAGGATGGTGGGGCAACTGCCTCATATTGTCCCACCCGGTGTGCGCTAGTAATTTGTTGATAATTTGTAATATTCAGTTGAACGGAAATTCAAATCAAATACAAATTATTTGATTTTTAAACCTAAACATATTGCAAACAAGCTACGCGTTTTTCATCATGACCCTTTTCTTAAGCATTTTTCATATGGAGTTCGCCGTTACTTCCGGACTGACCAATATAAAAAATTTAATATTATCACTGTTGTAAAGTTTGGCCTGGATGACATTCAAATACATCATCAAGGGCGAATTTTTAAAAAGAAATGAAATTTTGTAGTAATATTTTTAAGATCATCGAAATTCCCTGACCCAGCTTAAAATTCCCTGACTTTCCCTGACTTTTCCAGGTCAAATAAAATTCCCTGACAATTCCAGGTTTTCCCTGACTTTTCCAGAAATCGACACCATGGGCATAGGAATGTAAACGTGCACGCAATTGTTTTATTGTTTGAGCGCTCCCGTAACGCCGAGTTTGGCCTGATTGTCTCAATGGGAGAATTGCTACCGTAGAAGGGGGAGTGATTTTATTAAAATCTTTTCTTGTAAAAATTAAATTTATGAAAATGTTAACATTTGAAGAAATGATAATATTCTAATCCTATTAATTTTGCTCGTTGTTGGCTCTACACCGTATACCGCTTGAATGGGCACAGATTTTGACCTTAATTATACATCCACTAGACTTGGGAGGGGAGGATACGAGGCTGCTCTTTAAGGAGATATAAAATTAATCAACCTAAGCATAACAGCCCGTGTACACCTACTAACTGGTGAATGAAGAATGTGGCTGAATGAACGCGCGAAGGAATGAATGAATGAACTGCGAGGCGACTGCGCCGTGTTCGTAATTTTATGAATGGAAAGCACGAGCAGCAGCCACGAACCGCAGCTAGCGTGTGTGTGTGTGTGTTTGTGTGGGGGTGGAAGACTGAATGGAATGGATAGACGGTAATTGTAAGCAAGGGTTGCTGAGGTAAACTGAAGGGGGGCGAGGAAAAAGTTGTTTTCCCACGCGACGCTATTAGGCCTCCCGGTAGGTGGTGCCATGCGGTTTTGGTTTGGTTTGTGAGTGGAGGTGTGCTGGTCGTTGCTGGGTTGAAATGATTGATAAAAAATTTACATAGGTCTCATTAGTTTAAACAGCTGATTTTTTTTTTAAATTGGTATGCTTCTTCATTTCATTTAGTTTATTTCGTTGTTTTATAATAAGCACTACCTCCCAACAAATGAGAAATATTATTTTATGAACCCTTGTGCGTATCTGCTCTTTGACCAAAGAAGACAATTTGCATCATCAGTTTGTCAATTGAAATCTCCATACAATACATAAAGGCTATGACAATATTCAAAATTTTAATCTTGAGAACGATTTTTTTGATTAAATTGGAGGCTTCAGCAAAGTTACAGATACAGTCTAGATTCGATTATTCGGAAGGCCTAGGCAAAATTTAACTTCGGATAATCGAAACAGGATTTTTTTTCCGTTGTCTTATATTGATTATTGAGCTCTAGTAAATTTGACTCCTAAACTACTCTTAAGTGATTAAGAATTCTTGAATCCAATATGACTGAGATGAAATATTGAAATAAAACGTATTTTTTTCATTTGATAGACAATTAACCATTCAAATTTGACTAAAATGGGGTCGCAGATCTCGAATTTGATGTTAAAAGTAAAAAAAAATCTTCGGATAATCGAAACTTCGGATAATCCAGGCTTTGGATAATCGAGTCTGGACTGTATGGCTTGGTGCTTCTCAGAAAAAAGTAAAAATTCTAAAAAAATACATTTTTTTTATTTCATCTATTAATACAACAAATAGATTTCCGTTAAATAACACGCAAAATAAAGTTTTTTCAGTCCCTTCAAACTGCATACTTCGATGCTCTACATTTCTTGATATGTGCTCGATATAGGGGGAGGGGGGGTAATATGCACCCCCTAAAGGAAAACTGTGATTTCTCAACCAATATAGCATTACTGTGGAAGAATTTTGTTCGATTTTCTAAAACAACTATTATTCTTCGTCATCCAAGTCTTTAAAAACCTCAAAATTGTTCGAAATATCAAATTTCAAAAAACATTTTTGATTCATTTCAAACAACCATGCGGGGCAGTATGCACCACAGCATTGGGGCAAAATGTACTACATGAGGGAAAATGCACCACAGAATGGGGCAATGCACCGGGTTAAATCAGTTTTCACTAGTCACCACTAGATGACACCGCTGTTTTTACAAAGGAGCTTCACAGCGCTGCATTTTGCCCCGACCACGCTTTTTGCAGAAAATTTAATTAAAAATGCATTTTTTGATGTTTTGGGACTCATCTATCTACAGTATAACGAAGATGATGACAAAAACATACTTCAAAACTTAAAATATATATAAATGCTTTATATATTGTCCAACAATCATAATGAAAGTTCAATGAAAATACTACTACGATGCTCAATTTTTTCCAGCATGGTTTAGCAATGTTAAGCTTCCAATTTCTATGATATTTTTCCCGGAAAATTCTTCCAAATACTGAGAAAAGCCGGGGGTGCATTTTGCCCCGGGGTGCATATTACCCCCTTTCCCCCTACTCTGAGAAAATTTCAAAAGTCTTTGGCAAAATTGATGGTTATGGATGGGACTTTATAATAAAAAGAAACACGGGAACAAATTCTGTTTTTTATTTGATTTTTTGAACCATTTTTTTGTTTTTTTTATGTTTATTTTATAAAAGATCCAGTACACCAAATTTTCATTTTATTTTGTCTTTTGAGTGTTTTGAACATCCCTAACTCAAGGCGGTTTCAGAATCACCCAAAAATTACAATTTTGACCTTTAAAAAAATCCAGATTTTTGAGAAAAATAGAAAAGCCATTTTTTGTGCCAGAGTCTGTAGAGTGCAAAATCTGGTATCGCAGATAAGAAATTTGAAAAGATTTTTTTTTCCAAAAAATGTATTGTACTGTCAAACAAAATTTGAAAAATCTTTTTCAAAAGATTTTCAACCGAAAATGACTTTACATATTTTACGTTTTCAGGTATTTTTTTTTTTTTGAAAAAGTTTAGTTTTTTTTTTTTAATTTAAAATTACTTTCTGATTTAAAAGCTTGTACATACATGAAGTTTTTACTTTATGAAAAAATGACTTTTTCTTAAGCCTATTTTTTTTATTTCGCGATTACTCGGAAATTAGGTACTGGTTAAATTTGCAATGCTCCACGAGCGAGTCCACGAACAGGGCATACCCCTTTGTATGGGACGTCGTTTGGACCTCACCAATCTGCCTGAAATTTTCAGGGGTTGTTTGTACATATAAAACTAGCATCTGGTCAAAATATGAGCACTCTAGGTCAACGGGAAGTGGGGCAAATCGGGACACAAAGTTTAAAGGTAACGTAAACGTAAAAAATCTTAAAAAGACTATAACTTTGGCAAAATTCAATTATATTTCAAAATTCAAAATGCATCTTGAAGGGCTTCAAAAATGCAACAAAATGCAGGGTAGAGCATCCCAATTGGTTAATTCTAAAGGGAGTTATTGGCATTTTAGTGAAAAAATAGCATAATTTTCAAACTGAAATAAAAAAATGTTCCATCCAGATATCAACTCGAATCGACCTGCAGCTTGTAGGGGACATCTGGGACTACCATCTGAGACTGAGACCAATGCCAATAACTCCCTTTAGAATTAACCAATTGGGATGCTCTACCTTGCATTTTGTTGCATTTTTGAAGCCCTTCAAGATGCATTTTGAATTTTGAAATTAAATTGAATTTTGCCAAGGTTATAGTCTTTTTAAGATTTTTTACGTTTACGTTACCTTTAAACTTTGTGTCCCGATTTGCCCCACTTCCCGTTGACCTAGAGTGCTCATATTTTGACCAGATGCTAGTTTTATATGTACAAACAACCCCTGAAAATTTCAGGCAGATTGAAGAGGTCGATGCGAGATGGGTATGCTTTGCTCGTGGACTCGCTCTTAAATTTTAGAATTACGAGTAACCTTTCGAATGGGCTTTAAACACTTATTTGGGAAATTGGGCTACATTTATTTTAAATTTGGAAGTCAGAGCAGAAAATTTCAAAAAAGTTAAAAAAAAAATTGCCAACGAATTTTGAAAACAGAGCAGTTCTCTCAGATTTCGGTCATTCGATTTTTTTTTGTATTTTTTAATCCGACTGAAACTTTTTTGGTGCCTTCGGTATGCCCAAAGAAGCCATTTTGCATCATTAGTTTGTCCATAAAATTTTCCATACAAATTTGGCAGCTGTCCATACAAAAATGTTGTATGAAAATTCAAAAATCTGTATCTTTCGAAGGAGTTTTTTGATCGATTTGGTGTCTTCGGCAAAGTTGTAAGTATAGAGTTATCTACGTGCGCATGTATTGCGTGTACGTACACGAAAAAGATTGAGGTTAAATTTTGTACCAGCCAGCAAAACAAATGGTGTGCTAGTGTGCGTGAGAGCAGGCTTAGATAACTCTATGGATATGGACTACACTGAAAAAAATTGATACACGGTAAAAAAAAATTTGGTGATTTTTTGTTTAAATTTTTGTCACTAAAACTTGATTTGCAAAAAACACTATTTTTAATTTTTTTATTTTTTGATATGTTTTAGAGGACATCAAATGTCAACTTTTAAGAAATTTCCAGGTTGTGCAAAAAATCATTGACCAAGTTATGTTTTTTTTTAATAAATACTATTTTTTTCAAAAAATCGAAATATCGGTCGCAATAATTTTTTAACTTCATTTTTCGATGTAAAATCAAATTTGCAATCAAAAAGTACTTTAGTGAAATTTTGATAAACTGCACCGTTTTCATGTTAAATCCATTTTTAGGCGACTTTTTTGAAAAAAAGTCGCAGTTTTTCATTTTTTTTAATTAGTGCACAAGTTTGCCCAGTTTAAAAAAAAAAAATATTTTTGAAAAGCTGAGAAAATTCTCTATATTTTGCTTTACTGAACTTTGTTGATACGACCCTTAGTTGCCGAGATATTGCCATGCAAGTGTTTAAAAACAGGAAAATTGATGTTTTCTAAGTCTCACCCAAACAACCAACCATATTCTAATGTCGATATCTCAGCAACTAATGGTCCGATTTACAATGTTTAAATATGAAACATACGTGAAATTTTCCGATCTTTTCGAAAACAATATTTGGGTAATTCTCTACCAACTCACACGAAATCGGGAAAAGTTGCCCCGACCCCTCTTCGATTTGCGTGAAACTTTGTCCTAAGGGGTAACTTTTGTCCCTGATCACGAATCCGAGGTCCGTTTTTTGATATCTCGTGACGGAGGGGCGGTACGACCCCTTCCATTTTTGAACATGCGAAAAAAGAGGTGTTTTTCAATAATTTGCAGCCTGAAACGGTGATGAGATAGAAATTTGGTGTCAAAGGGACTTTTATGTAAAATTAGACGCCCGATTTGATGGCGTACTCAGAATTCGAAAAAACGTATTTTCATCGAAAAAACACTAAAAAGTTTTAAAATCCTCCCATTTTCCGTTACTCGACTGTAAAAATTTTGGAACATGTCATTTTATGGGAAATTTAATGTACTTTTCGAATCTACATTGTCCCAGAAGGGTCATTTTTCATTTAGAACAAAATTTTTCATTTTAAAATTTCGTGTTTTTCTAACTTTGCAGGGTTATTTTTAGAGTGTTTTAATGTTCTACAAAGTTGTAGAGCAGACAATTACAAAAATTTTGATATATAGACATAGGGGTTTGCTTATAAACATCACAAGTTATCGCGATTTTACGAAAAAAAGTTTTGAAAAAGTTACTTTTTGCGTTTCTCTTTGTTTCGTCGTCCGTGTCTGTCGCGGGTGACCATGAACGACCATGATCGATGACGACCAACTTTTTCAAAACTTTTTTTCGTAAAATCGCGATAACTCGTGATTTTTATAAGCAAACCCCTTATGTCTATATATCAAAATTTTTGTGATTGTCTGCTCTACAACTTTGTAGAACATTAAAACACTCTAAAAAATAACCCTGCAAAGTTAGAAAAAACACGAAATTTTAAAATGAAAAATTTTGTTCTAAATGAAAAAATGACCCTTCTGGGACAATGTAGATTCGAAAAGTACATTAAATTTCCCATAAAATGACATGTTCCAAAATTTTTACAGTCGAGTAACGGAAAATGGGAGGATTTTAAAACTTTTTAGTGTTTTTTCGATGAAAATACGTTTTTCGGAATTCTGAGTACGCCATCAAATCGGGCGTTTAATTTTACATAAAAGTCCCTTTGACACCAAATTTCTATCTCATCACCGTTTTAGGCTGCAAATTATTGAAAAACACCTCTTTTCGCATGTTCAAAAATGGAAGGGGTACCCCCTCCGTCACGAGATATCAAAAAACGGACCTCGGATTCGTGATCAGGGACAAAAGTTACCCCTTAGGACAAAGTTTCACGCAAATCGAAGAGGGGTCGGGGCAACTGCTGTGTGAGTTGGCGGAGAATTACCCATTTTCAAAATTTTAAAAATCAAGAATAACATTTCAAAAGGGCCAAACATTCAATATTACGCCCTTTTCAAATGTTTGTCTTGGTCTAAAAATTTTGAAAATATTGTTTTCGAAAAGATCGGAAAATTTCACGAATGTTTCATATTATAACATTGTGAATCGGATTATTAGTTGCTGAGATACCGACATTAGAAAATTCTGGGTTGTTTGGGTGAGACTTAGAAAACATCAATTTTCCTGTTTTTAAACACTTGCATGGCAATATCTCGGCAACTAAGGGTCGTATCAACAAAGTTCAATAAAGCAAAATTTAGAGAATTTTTTCAGCTTTTCAAAAATATTTTTTTCTAAACTGGGCAAACTTGTGCACTAATTAAAAAAAATGAAAAACTGCGACTTTTTTCAAAAAAGTCACCTAAAAATGGATTTAACATGAAAACGGTGCACTTTATCAAAATTTCACTAAAGTACTTTTTGATTGCAAATTTGATTTTTCATCGAAAAATGAAGTTAAAAATTTTTTGCGACCGATATTTCGATTTTTTGGAAAAATCAGTATTTATTAAAAAAATTATAACTCGGTCAAAGATTTTTTGCACAACCTGGAAATTTCTGAAAAGTTGGCATTTGATGTCCTCTAAAACATATCAAAAAATAAAAAAAATAAAAATAGTGTTTTTTTGCAAACCAAGTTTTAGTGACAAAAAGTTAAATAAAAAATCACCAATTTTTTTTACTGTGTATCAATTTTTTTCAGTGTAGTCCATATCCATACCTACAACTTTGCCGAAGACACCAAATCGATCAAAAAATTCCTCCGAGAGATACAGATTTTTGAATTTTCATACAGCATTTTTGTATGGACAGCTGCCAAATTTGTATGGAAAACTATATGGACAAACTAATGATGCAAAATGGCTTCTTTGGGCATACCGAAGGCACCAAAAAAGTTTCAGTCGGATTAAAAAATACAAAAATTAAAATTCAAAAAAAAGACCGATTTCGTAGAGAATTGATCAACAAATAATTGTATTCTGTATAAAAAAAAAGTGAAAAAAAAAGTCAAATTATAAACAAAAATCGAAATCTTTTATCCGTGTCCATTTTTGAATGGGAATATTCAGCGGAAATATTTTTGTTATGCCTCAAAATAAAATAATGATATTTAATCTTTGGATATAGTTCAAGTGTTCGAGAATTCCTTCTGTCCGAAAATTTATCGTTTGGAGCAAAGATTTATATGTCCGTCATTGGAAAAATAATTCGTTAATTGTTTTTTTATTATTTAAGAATATCAACAATAAGTCAGCTGCATCCATCAACAGCTACAAACCTCTGTTTAGTATAACTGTAATAATTAAGTATTTAAGCAAAAAAAACGGATAAAGATGACGACTCCAAACCCCTTTTCTTCGGAAGAGCAAGCTATTTTACCTCATTCCTCAACGATGATTTGACAGCCCAGCGATTGATGCAACCTCTTATGCAGTAACATTCATGCGAAAAAAAACTGCACAAATCTATTTATGCAAATTAAATCTAGCACGTGGCAACCTTCCAAGTGCACCAGTTTTCCATTTTTCCCTAGACTAGGCACCGTCGCGTACCATCGACCTGACCTAGTTCCAACTGCAGAACCCCATCCAAACCGCCTAGCCTGTTGGGGCTTCATTTCCGGTCAACAACCTTGTGCCATTTTTGTTTCGTGTGCATGCGCACGTAGCGCCTGGCGACCGGATTGAGCAATTCTGCTGTGCCAATTCTGGAAGATAAGCGTGTTTTTTGTTTTTGCTTGCCGAATGATTTTGGATTGAGGAATTTTTATTGAGAATATTTTTGACTTGTTTGTTTGCTCAGGAATTTAACTTTGAATTCCTCTTCAAATATTCATTCAATTTAATCCATCCAATTAGAGAAAGCTCTCGCCATTTTTTTTTTCATCCAGAAATCATTGCAATTGGAATTATTCATAACCAAGTGCGACTCTACCCCTGGTCGAATCCGTTCCAGTGCCTGGGTCCGTAGATTCCGCCGGGTTCCCTTTATGGAGGATGGATGGAACGTGGGACGATGAGTCATTCGATCGGACCAGACACTCTCTCTTTGTGGCTGCTGGCGCAAGGAGGAAACATTTGATGGACTGCCACTACTTGCTGCTTGCGGCCACTGGGCGTCAGGGAAGATTGGTCAAGCGTGACAAGATTGAAAAATACAAAAACAATAAAAAAAAGACGAAGAAGAAGCACTGCTCAGTGCTCATTAATCTGAGTCATGTGCTTGGGACGCAGGAAGTTCACTGATCGCGCGCGCAAAGCTTAGTCCAAATGGGATAGTAAACGTTGGTTTTTTTTTTCACTCGAAATTCATTGTTAGTCGGTCAATTGAGTCCGTGATGGAGTGGTTTTGAGTTATGAGTCAGCTTAGCTAGGTTACATTATTTTGCTGTTTTTTTTGGTACATTTTCATGGTCTTCTTTATTAACAAATACTAATTCAGGTTGAGTTGTTTGCGGTATTAGTTTCAAATCTTAATAATTTTTTATGTCGGTCAATTAACTTTGTTTGAAATTCTTGGAAAATATTTTAGCAACATTGCTAAAAAAAATTAAACTCTTATTGATTTATTTTCCACATATCATAAAAGAATTGAAAAAAATAATATCTTGGAATTTTTTTTAGTATTGATATTTCTTGGCAGTGCTCCCAGACTTCCATGGAATTCCGCAATGTTTTTTTACAAATATCCACTGCAAAAATATTTAATCAGGTCTAGAGAAAACTTCTATCCAGATTAACACAGCCGGCCTGAAAAATGTAAAAATTTGGCAGAAGTGGAAATATTTTGAAAAACTGCAACAAAACAATGTTTTAAATTTCTCATTTTTTTTTATTTCTTGAGAAAAAAGCGCTTCAAACATCATTACTGTAAAAAATTTGCAAAAAAACAATAAATTCATTAAAAAAAAATGCTTGAACTTTTAAGTTTTGACCGATCTTTAATCCCATGTTTCAAAATATTTATAATAGTCAAGTTTTTGTCAATGCAAATTTTAATTAAAATCATTTTTTGTCTGCTCCCTCAATTCGATCATAACAAATTTTATTTCAAGTGTTTGCCCCCCTCTTACCTTCGAAAAAGCCGCAAAAATCAAATTTAAATTTCCATTGAAAAACTTGTACAACTGGTTTAAAACTATTCAAAAACATTATTTTTATCATTTTTAATCAAATAGGGCACTATTAGACTTTTTGTAAATTTTGATTATTTGGACCACAAATCATGAAATTTTAGATATCAAAATGTTTTCATAAATTAATTGATATTTTGCAAATTTTGTGTAGACGCATAACTGTCCTTATTTTCTATACTGTTCAAGATCAAAGCTTGTAAAATGTCAAAGATTAAATGTTTTTATTACGTTTTTTTTAGATTTAAGCCAAGGTTGCTCTTTTATCAGTGTGCACAGTATAATCTCGGCGTTAATTTTCTTCGTTATTCATTACAATGCCTTTGGAAAATATGTTATATTGCCAGCAAGGGTCCTGGTTTTTTGTTCAAAGATCAGAAATCACTCACTCATCACCGAGCGAATCTTTGCGCAACCATTCGCGAGCGAACACGACAGGCTGACTGCTCAGCGAAACAAATACTTTGTGAAATTCTTTTCCTACTCCGTCCATCAAGTCATACACGAATATGCTCAGAGAGGAGAGAGAGCAATAGGCAATCAAACGTCAAAATTACCCCCCACTAGAGGGCGCTGAAACTTGGGGTGATGTTTTCATTATATCCTACAGCGAGTAAATTGGTTTTAAATTTGAAATTGTTTTATTTCATCATAAAATCGACATTAAAAGAAAATTATACCATTTTCAGGTAAGAAATAAAAAGCTTAATTGATATAAACGAAAATATTTTTGTGATGGCCGTTTTAACTTGTTCATTATCTGATTCAAAATAAGGGAATGTTTTAATCAATCAAAACCTAACTAATCAATTGAGAATGTAGATTATTCAAGTGGACAAATATTTTTTAAAGTCACTTCTACCATAAAAGCAAAGCTCTGCTTGAAAAATGATAATTGGAATGATTTTCAAAATTAGCAATCTAACCTCTTTCTCGCGTTTTCAATCCGGATCTCAGAATTTTCAATGAAAAAGGCAACTTAGCAAAAAAATCAAAAAGTCAGTCGATAGAACTTTTTATTTCTTACCTCCTGTTAATTTTTTTGTTCCATAAGATCAATTTTCTTATAAAAAATTCTTCAAATAGTTTTCACTCTCGCGCAAAAACGTAAACGTAACCTTGTACCAAAGTTCTTCTACTCGAATGTAGGTGGCGAATCAAGTTTTTAGCTTTGGTTTTGGGGGCCTATTCGCGATTCAAAGCTCAAAAATTCCGATAGATGGCGCAAAGCATCGAAGAATGACGATTCAAATTTTCGCTGTTCGGTTACATAGGAATGCAATCTTAAAATTGAATTTACGGCTCTTAGAACAACTTTTGAGAAAAAAAATTCAAGTAGTACGAGTGTAAACATTTTGCTCTCTTTAAATTAAAGCAATAAAAAAAATTGAAAAAATAATAATTCGCAATTCGCAATTCGCAATTCGCAATTTTCAGTGTAAGAACGGGCCTTGACCGATCTTATGCATTAGGTTCCCGACGAACACGCACTGCCCTTACACCTACATCTCACCCTTGCTCTGAGTCAGTACGAGCAGCACCCTAGAACACGCTTTGAGTGTTCGTGCCAGGCATGCACACCTTCTTTTCCGGTTACGCATTTTAACTCGGCCGGGGGTGGTACATTAAGTAGGGTTTGATGTAAGTATAAGCGCCTAACCATTTATAGTGTGCCTATCAACTTTCATTAAAGCAAAAACTGTTTTATTTTTAGTTTGAATTCAAAAACTTATTGTTATTTACTGTGTATTGTTTCTCCTGAAATCTTTCCTAGTGTTGAGTCGTATTTATATGTTGCTATTTCTTTTGTCGCGGTGTTTTGTTACAATTTTTGGTCCTAAGCATGTTATAAAAGTTTACCAAAAATACAATAGTAATATTTGTATTAATCCCTTAACCATTCCATAAATTGAGTAAGGGCTCAAACCTCACTTGTTTGAAAAAAGGGTAAAGATTGAAAACAATTGACAGTAAAAGAGAATTTATTTTATAAAAATCAAGTATCAATAGTAAGAGAATGATGAGCGTATTTTGAAGAATAGAAATGAGAAGCTAGATGTATTAGATGTAAAATTAGACAATAGTTAATAAATAGAGATACAAAACAAGCTTAGATTAAAGTAATGATAATTTATAGGACAGATAAAGAATTATTCAAATAAATAAATTCGCAAATAAAATCAAAAAAGATTAGGCGAATGATAAATAGACTTGATATTACTAGTACATTAAGGAAAAGTATAATTTAAAGGAAAAAAAAAACAAAACAAAGTTTACAGCAGTATCAATTGATAGAAAAGAGTAGAAAAGCTTTGAGAGATAAGAAAATCAAAAGCTACATACTTTACTTTTACTTTTACTGCTCGTAACTTCGAGAATCAAAAGTTAGTAAAATTAAAAATCAAATGTTGGATATTAAATAGAAGAAGCAGTGAAGAATTGGGAATCAGAAGACCAAAATAAAAATAGGAGATAGGTGGTAGCTGAGAATGAAGAGAAGAGAAACCCCGTTGTGCGATGTTTCAGGTACATCCACAGCAGTTGACTCAACATACTGCGAATCAAAACAATACCGTCTACAATCACAAATTACTTCCCTTTCTCACATTGTTGCGCCCCTTTCTTTTAGCCGTCTCGACTCTGACCCGCGGTGGTCAAAGGTTTACGATCCGTTTCCACAGGCCACCAGCTAGGTCATCATGAAAACCAAGCCAACGTGGAGGTAAGAAAATAGGACACTCGCAAGGAACCAGAGCTATACTGTTCTGATCAAGATAATTCGGATGATCTAACAGAACTACGGATGTAGTTAGTTACGCTCCTTCCAGGATGTTCCTTACGTGGACGTCAACCGAAGAGCACGCAACAAGGTCAGTGCCATTGCATGCTCTTAGGTATCAATCCTTGGCCTGCTTGAAAAAAAAAAAATAATAATTTTGAAAAAAATAATATTGTTTAAAATGATAGAGCATCAAAAGTTAACAAAGTTGTTTTGAACGCTTAAATTCACAAAACAGAATTCGCATACATAACCTCAAAGGACGGAAATTTCAATCGACATTCTTCGCTCTGTTCTGCTACTCAACACTAGGTATCGCATGTCGTTTTGCTCTTGAACGACAATAACAAATGCCTCGATGCTAACCACCTGTTTTTTAGGTTTAGACGATTGATGAAATAAATGAATGAATAACAGTATTTTAACGACAACCAAAATAAAATTTTGATAGCTAAAATACCAGCAATGATTGCTGAATCTCCAACAAATGATCTGTCAAAGTGCCACAAGAAAATTACTGAATTTTCGGCAAAATAATGTGACGTTTCTTTTGCTGGACTTTCAGTTGTTTTGACAACCATTTTACTGAAATTTCATTAAATCATCTGTTAAAGTGAAAAATATCAGTTAACTGAGAATTCAGTAAAATCTGAATTACTGAATCGTTTACTGAAATTTCAGTAGATGAAAATTCAGTAAAACTTTACTGATTTTCAGCAAAAAAAAAATGTGTGCACGCTTTTCTCTCCGCCTTTTTTTGTCAGGTTTAATTTGGTATTACTCGATCAGTATGTTAGCCAAGTTTGTTGTGATTCCTCCATCTTGTTTTGATTGACGAAAATTTATGTCGGTGGGTGAACACTACTTTTTTTGTTTATTTAATAAAGAAATTTAATAAAATGTACTATTTTTACTTACAGAAAAAGCGGAGAGAAAAAGTGCGGCGAGAATAGTTCGATTTAGTGCCAGAGCGAAAAAAAAAATTCAGTGACGTTTAACCTCGCGTTCAACACAAAGTTGCACTCAGAATTGAAGTTGATAAGTTTACAAAGCGTAGTGTCAGATAAGTCACCGTCAAAATTTGATATATTTCCGAAACCAAAATATTAAATAAATTTATTTCCGAAGCCACAATATTAAACATTGAAATTTTCATCACCACCGTTGGCCGTCATCTTGGATTCAAAAAATATAAATCAAATAAGCCGGGAACCGTGATGTAGGGGTAAGCGTGATTGCCTCTCACCCAGTCGGCCTGGGTTCGATCCCAGACGGTCCCGGTGGCATTTTTGAGCCGAAATTTGTCTGACCACGCCTTCCTTCCGAAGGGAAGTAAATGTTGTTAGCTCAGTCCAGGCGTAGGAGTCGTCTCCCTGGATCCTGCCTCGGTGGAGTCGCTGGTAGGCAGTTGGACTCACAATCCAAAGGTCGTTCGAATCCCGGGGTGGATGGAAGCTAAGGTGTAAAAAGAGGTTTGCAATTGCCTGAACAATCAAGCCTTCGGACACTTAGTTTCGAGTAGGAATCTCGCAATCGAGCACGCCAAGGCAATGCTGTAGAGCGAATAATTTGATTTTTTTTTTATTAGCGAGGTTTCGCATACTCGAGTCTAGATTGTACTGTATTCTTAATTGGTGGTTAACTTATTCTAATTTTGGGGCAAATCATTTTTAAAATTTGTGATTATCCATAAATCATAATTTACTTTGAAACAACAATTTATCATCCAAGATTTATGTTTTTCAGCCCTCGAAACAATGACGATTGAGTGAAAATATATAGGCTTTGTCGACGGGTTTGAAAAATTGCTACCATTTTTCCCAACCACACCATCTGCCGCATTGTTAGCTCATTTTTTTCTGTCTCTCGAGGAATTATGGTTCGAGTAGTTTCGAAACTGAAAATGAAAAACAATTTTCCCATCCAACATTGGTCCCAACAAAACACAATTGCGACTTTGTTTCGTTTGTCAAGTTGGGAAAGATTTCACTGCGTTTTTTTCTTCTTCTTCTTCGTTTTTGAATGGTTCGAGGTGTGGTGCTTAATCGATTGTAAAAGTGTGCAACAATTAGAACAGCTGCCTTGGGGTGCAGCCATGTTGTATGCAAATCGGAGGTGTGGTGGTGCAACACTTGACACGTTCGCGTCCAACTGGCGGCGAGGGCAATTAATCTGTAGAGTTGCAAGAGCCGAACGCCTACGCGAGTCGGCCAGTCATTACGCAGGTTTCATTAGTGGCTTTAAAGGCAGTTTGAATTAGATGTGGTCTGATTAGTTGAAGTTAGTGCCCACAACAGTTTTGTGTTTTTGTTGCATACAACATTGTGTGTTTTATGGCGTGCAATATTGAACAAAGTTTTAAAATTAAATTTTAAGATTTTTAAATTCAAAACTCAAAATGAAGTCAAATCAAGATGATGACAGCTAATAAATTTGACTTTCTATGAAAAAAAAAAAAACAAGTTGGAGCTGAGAACCCCTGCCGTGACTGTTCCCAGCAGGTGGGGCTACCATAAGTCAACAGTAACACTGGCCAGACCAACGCGGCAGTGTGTGAAACCGACGATGATTTATGCTACCAACAATGATCTTATGTTGTGCCGAGCCGAGTGTCTTTGGCCGGAGGGGAGAGGCAGAACAAAAGCAAGGTCTCTCACCGCAGTCACCATTTTGGCCGGGGCGAGTCGGAGTACGACATAATTGTGGGAACTTTTGCTTTTTCTGCTTTGGACCCGCGCGTCAAGTTGTTGAATTGTGCTGGCTGGTTAAACTACGTGAAATAATAATCATTATTATTGGAAACAAGCGCGAACAATCGCTCTGAAAGAGGCCTCCGCTTGCGCCAAGCTGTTGACGAGGTTTGAAAAATGGGTCTGAAATAGAGTTAGAGAGTAGATTTGAAGAGGGGTTGCCTCAGTTTAGGACAATTTTCCGAGCGCAGCTAATTTGTGGGCTTTGAATAGATTAAAGCTGTTACGAAATCGGTATGAGAAAATGAGAAAATCTTCACAATTGAATTTATGACTAGAAAAATTTCGATCTTAAAACTTCTGGCACATTATGAACAGCATCCAAAGTACATTCCTCACATTCTAAGCTAATATCGAAAACAACCCAACCTGCGCTACAAACCCAAGACATCAATTCCAAAAACACAAAGTTACGACGAACGTGCGCCAAAACACGTCGCCCCCAATCTAGGTCCACGCCTGAATGGTCACAACGCTCGCCGACGCCGGCGTCCATTGTGTCCACACGCCGCCATTCAATGAACCGCGCCAAAGTCCGTAATATCCAACATCCGTTCATTGTGTTACAAGCTATAGCTACGTCCATTGCGCCGACTCACCTGGAAGATGTTCTGCATCTTGAAGCTCCTCTCGGTGAGTCGCTCCACGGCCAGTATCTCCGCCAGCGGTATATCACAGATGGGACGCTTGCCTTTCGCCTTGGCGTAGCTGAGCGATTGGGTCGTCAGCCGAAAGTAGCGCTGCTTGAAGTTCCGCCGGCCGAACCGCTTCCGACCTTGGGCCCGCTTCGTCATCATCCTGGGAGAGAGGGAGAAGGTAGGAAGGGAAGAGATATTAGACATTGGGGAAATTATATGCGGCTACTTGAGTGTGGGGTCTTTGATGTTTCATTGTGGCAGGGTGGCCACTCAATTTCGTGTATTTCCTTTTTAGCAAAATCAAGTTTAAAAAAATCAAACAAATGAACCAATTTTCAACAAAACTTGATTTAAACTACAAACATGTATCTATTAAAATTCATTGATTAACAATTTTAAAACTAATTTTAATGATCGGAATCTCACAAAGGTATTTTTTTTTCCTCACAGCTTTTTATACAGCAATTCCCCACGAAAACACCATGATTCGAAAAAAGTTCTCCGATCGGGCTTAACATTTTCTGGGGGCTCCTTGACCAAAATAATTAGATCCGTATTTTTTTTGTTCGGTCATTATGGTGACCTACGCCGTGTTAGGGTGGTCCGAAAAATGGACATTTTCGTCGATTTTCGCAACAACCACTTTTTTCTAAAAATTATATCTCCGCGCCATTTAATCCGATTTTAGCTGTTTAGACGCAAAAGAAAGGTGATTAGTTTGGTTATTTGGAAAAAAAATAGTAAGAAGTTTCAAAAATCTAGCTTAACATTTGAAAAGGTCGTGTGAAAACTTAAAATGCTGTTTTGAAGGTCTCGGGACCAAAGAGCCTATGTCTGAAAATGTTTTTAACCTGATTACTCGGAAAATTTTACATAACTTATCAAAAAATGGCGAAGTTATGTTTTAAATTTTCTGAGATACGATTTAAAAAAAATAAAACTGGGTTTTTCGACGTGCCACGCGCAAAAATGAGAAAATGACGAAAACAGCAAAAAAACTAGTTTTTCCACTTAAACTGCAATAACTTGAAAATTTCAGCGATGACCTATACATGTTAGGCTACCAAAATTTTCGTAATTGAAATACGCAACTCGGAAGACTTTTTTTTCGAATCATGCTGTTTTCATGTGGAATTGCTGTATAGATAAAATTCAAATTCAGAAAATGTATTGTAAAATCTTTTACCACCAGAACCAAAAATCTCGATTAAAAAAAATGCGACAAGGATTCCTATCTCTTTCTAGCAAAAGTTTTTTGTCAAGCGACTTTTAGCTGTTTGTTTTTGGCTGGCCGCCCGATATGTCAGCCAACATACTTCGCAGGGCTGTGCCAGCTCGAGCTCGATCATTGTTTGCATGAGGACATTGTGACAAGAAGTTCGTCATTTTTGGGTTAAATTATTTATTTTTTTCACTGGGCCTAGAAAGCCTTATTGGTTTAAGTGCAACCAAAATTTAGCCACGTTCGTTTCAAACAAGATGTCAAATTATCGTACTGAAAATTGAGAAAAATAAAGGTTTTGAACAGAAAGATTTAATAATTTATTTTGAACATCCGCAATTTTTTTTGAAAGTTTTTTTTAAGTGATCCAGCCATCCCAGTTTTCATTTCAGCTTTATGGGAGTTTTTTAAATCTCCAGAAGTATTCAAAAACACCCAAAAAGCAAAAAATACAAACTTGGTTTATTGGACCTTTAAAAAAACTTTAGATTGTATCCTATGTAAACATAATTGAACTCAAACTATAATCAAAATTGTCCCAAAATATTTTTTTAATCAAGTTGTTAATGCATTGAAACATAGTATTTTATCTATTTTTTATCTTTTCAAACTTCTTTTTAGATGGTTAAAAAAATGTTATCGTAAAAGGTCAAATGCGAACAAAGGTCGAACAGCAATAATTTTAAGAGTTTTAAATTCTTCCAAACATTAGCAGTTGTTTACACGTCTTAACAAAAAACAGCGGACTTAAAACATATTCTTGGATTTTTTTTATCCTTTTAAGTGTTCCTTCATGCATTCTTCCATACCATTTTTTCAGTTTTAATACTATTTTCAAAAAAGTGTAATCATGGTTGAACTGAAAAAAATGTATGGAGAGGTTCGAAAACGAACTCAGCAAAATGCCATTGTCAGTGTACCTTCCATTTTTTCAGGGATTAAATTGTTGACTAAATCCTTTGTAATTTAAGTTAAATTTAGTATTTTTCGATATATCTTTATCTTTAAAGCATTATATGTAATAAAAAACACCCACAAAGTTTAAAAGTGACTAAAAATATGATAAACACAAAAAAATTAAATTTCGTAGATATTTAAAAAAAAAGTGTGGATTCAGCGGCGAAAAATCAGATAAAACAATATAATCTAGTCTTTTTACATAAATTTTATGAATTTAATACAGTCCAGACTCGATTATCCGAAGGCCTAGGCAAAATTTCTCTTCGGATAATCGAAACACGATTTATTTTTCGTTGTATTTTTTTATTGTTGAGCTTTAGTATGACCCTTAAAATACTCTTAAGGGGTTACATACATGTATATCGGCAAAAAAAGTCAGAGGTTAGTATGAGCCCACACTTCAACTTTTTTTTATTCTTTTTCAGGGCATTGAAATATACATTTCACCTACTAACAAAATAAATTTGAAGATATTTGGTTGCACCATTGCCGAGATATAGCAATTTAAAGTTAGCAGTTTCAAAAAACGGGTGCCACGATATCTCAACACTGTCTTGACAAAATCGGCTCAAAATTTTGGTAAAGACTCGTTAAAACGATTCCGTGTGCATGACAAAGTTTGTTTTTCAAAAACTTTATTTAAAAAAAATAAAAATATTTTTGTGTTTTTCAAATAAAAAAAAAACGTTAGTTTTCGATTTTTGTATTTTTTTAAAAAGCAAATTTCAAAAAATTGAGCTTCTTCATGCACACGGAATATGTCTTGAGAGTCTTTACTTCAAATTTCAGCCAATTTGGTCCATCCCATCTCGAGATATCGTGGCACCCGTAAATCAATTCGGGGTTTAGAGAAAAACGCCAACAAAGTTTGACAGCCCGCTTTGTGCATGGCAACATTTTTAGCTTAAATCGTCTCTTACTAAGTTTAATCATGAAATATCTTCATGAAACTTTCAGGAGTGATTAATAGTCATATTTTGAGTGGATTTTAGAAATATTGTGTAATATAAAATTTTGTGATTTTGTAGATGTATGTAACCCCTTAAGTGAATTAGAAATTTAAAATCTAATCGGCCAAAATGGCGATGATGAAATATTGAAAAAATGCATTTTTTTTATTTTACAGGCAATCAACCATTCATATTTGACTTGAATGATAAAAATAAAATAATAGATTTGTTTTGCTTGTGATTTGACTATCCGAAGTTCCACACAAACCTTCGGATAATCGAAACTTCGGATAATCGAGGCTTCGAATAATCAAGTCTGAACTGTAATACTTTTGCATAATTTTAATTTTGCTTGAAAATTGAAATTTGTATCGTCTAATTTAATTTTAAAAACTTGTTAAATGGAACATAACATTCAGCTTTCTTAATAACAAAAATATCACTCTTCAACTGAATCAAAGCATATAAAATCATTTTAAAGTGAAAAAAATTACAATTGACGAATTTTTAAATTATCGCAACACTTCTTAAAGGCCGTTGCTGAAAATTTTGATGAAATCTTCAAACATATTTCTGGAAACTATTATTTGCTTTTTAAAATATAATGATATGATTTACGACTGTTGAGGTTATGTCAAAAGTTTTCTTTTGAAAATGTACTTTGCATTTATCCACAGTAGGTATCAATACGCAATAGGAGCTTGGGGCACTTGCAGTAAAACTCATTTGAAAGACCTTCAAGTTCAGCAAAATCGTTGCATCAAAGCAATTTTTAAGCTTCCATACCTTCAACCAACACGTGATCTATACACAATGTCCCAACATAACATCCTTCCGATTCATGGCCTTTTTGAGCAAAGAATTGCAATCCTAATGTAAAAGTGTCTCAACAATAGGAATATGCACCATAATTGGGAATTCGCTACTGCGGTTCACCAGCATTTCACAAGACAAGCACATCATCTTAGACGATCAGGTTTTAGAACAGAAATTGGAAGAAGAAGATTTATAATTAATGGCCCGTATGTTTTCAACAATTTACCAGAAGATTTAAAAAGAACAGAGACATTAGCTGAATTCAAAAGAAAAATTCTCATTCTTATTCGTAGTTGCATAAACAATTATTTGCTACGTTAGTAAGCGTTTAAAAAAAAAAAAAAAGGTGTTACCAGTTTATAAGTAGCTTTTAGTTTTTAATTACGCCTTTACATCCCTTTAAAAGAATTATATTCATTAGGGAAGTCAGACATTACTGTTAACTTGAATGAATTTAACAAACATTATTATTTATTATAAAAAAAAAAAAAAAAAAAAAAAAAAAAATTGCCCATATTTACATCTATCAAAATTGTATCTTTGCATAACTATACTGTACAACAAAATTAAACTGTACAATTTTTAAAACCAAACTGTGGAACCCAAAACTGGACCGAATGTTCGAGTTGTTTTGTATTTGTAACTGATTTTTCTGATTGAGTCAACAACCTGTGATTTTACGAAACATTTACCATTTTTTTCTGCCTTGGGTGGCCACCCTGTCAGTTTGCGCTAAAACAATACGTGTGGTGCCAAAAACGTTCTCCGAACGTGAAGAATTGCTTCACGATCGATGACCACAGACAATGAGAGAAAAAAGGAGGCTACGGGCATACGAGTAAGGCAAGAGTGTGCCGAAGAATAATGGGGGTGGTTGTAAATTAGTAACGTAAAAGAAACACACAAACGAGGAACCCAAAAAAAACCAGAACAATGAGACACTAATAAAATGCTAGAGGACGGGTTAATTTCGAGAGTCGATTGATGTGATGGGAGGGCGCTTTAACTTACCATTCGCTGGCGAAACACAATTACGAACAATCCAGGCACAGGGTTAATGGTCGTACGAACGGATGATGTTATTTGGATTGTGTTTTGTTTTTTGTTGTTGTTCGGATTATTTACAGTACACATACACACACGCATACAGTTAGTAGTAGTGGGCAGTCGAGCGAGACACAATGAGAAGGGAAGAGAGAAAGAGATAAAAAAGAGAGGCAAGACACAGAGTGGAGATAAAATCGGATCGAAATCGGGTTAGTAGATTCGCACAAGTGTGTATCAAGAATTGGGTCAACGGAGAGGTTAGTTTCACAAACGGGATCTCTAGAGATAAAACCATTGAAACAGTCACCATCACCAATGCCAAAAGATCAGTTCAAAACCGCCAACACTTACCCCTCCTTGAGCATGACCGGCTCCAGCATGGTCGTCTCGCCGTCCGTAATGTTCGCCCCCACGGTCGAGATCACCTCCAGGAAGTGCTTGATCGCGTCCACGTGCTTCTCGGTGCAGAACCGCTTGTACAGCTGGCCGGTGTACTGCTCCTTGCACGGTTGCTGGGCGGACCGCGAGCTGACCAGGTTCCCGAGCGATTGGATCGTCTTCGAGATGAGCGTCAGCGTGCGGGTCGTCTGCTCGTCCTGTTTTGGAAAGGGGGAAAAGAATTTTCAATATGAGACACGTGATTTGAAATTTATGGAATTCTTTTTAATGTATATTTTATGATGATAAAAAATCCAAACAGTTTGTTTGAGCTGAATTCAAATTCAGTTCCAAGATAAACGACTTCACAACAGTAATCCATCACAAGCCTGACACTAGGTCCAGATTTGCAAACTTGTCAAAATCGCCCCAAATATAAAGAACAACCCTCCCGGGCACTATCAGTGCTTTATGAAACACCATGTCTAAATTTAGTTCACCAAAACAACAAGCAGACAAAACAAAATTTACCCAAAACATTCATTCCGAGGAAGCAAAAAAGGGTTAATTTAGTAGTCTATGGTACGGTCCAGTCTACTAGATAAGATAACGCAAGGTGGTTTAATTTTAGCAACGCCAAACCCAGACTGGTATTTCTGTTTAAACAGTTGAACTGGGAAGATATGACCTTTAGCACTGATTGGTGTATTTTTTTATAAGGTAGACAAGTTGATATCAGTCAAATTCTAGTGTCAAAATAGAAACAATTTTAGATAATTGACTTTTCACTACTGAAATGGGTGCTGAAAAGTTGAAATTTTCAGCACTTGTTTCGAAAAGTAATATTTGTCAATATTATTTTTATTTGATCGGTGAATTTACTTTACACATGGATGCTTAATTTTTTTTTCAAAGTATGTGTCGCGATCAAGGTGTACACTTCATATTTTAATACTCTTTTTTCATTCAAATTTTGAAACCTTGGCCAGTAATTTCAATTTTTTTACTGTTTTATTTGGAAATTTTGATGTTGATATAATAATTGTACTGATCTGTCTATGTTTAAACCGAAAAACCTAGTAAAAATATCAATTTTATGTTTTTATTAAAACTTAGCTGTTCTGAATATAACATATCTGTTCAAATTCACCGGAACATCGCCATACGAGAGGATAAAGAGCACGATTCGGTAGTAAAATGGTACTGTGTGCGGACTGAGAGGATAAACCCCGAAATTACCGAGAGTACTTTACTCATAGGTTCATCTTCAAAAAAAGTTCATCTATCAAATAAAAAAAGTACCGGTACCGAGACTCGAACCCAAGACCTTTAGCATATTAAACCGTGCCTTTGCCGTATAGCCAACCATGGTTCGATGACTAAGTGGCGGTCATTTGTCCATATAAGCCACTCAATAGGATGAACTGTTCCAATGAACGAATGAACACGCGAGAGAACTTTACTCTCGCAAAATAGCACTTTCCTCACGTTTCTTTTCGTGAGGACTATCCCCTCGTTCTTTAACTTTAGGTGTAGATATCGGAAACACCCATGGAAGATTTATACGTAGGAAGTTGTGTTTCACCTTCCGGATCAAGAATACATTTTTTTTCTGAAAAACGCAATTATCACCGATAGAATATTTTGAATCGGAAATATTCTTAATCAGGAAGGTGAAACACAACATTCTAGGAATAAATCTTTCATGGTTGTTTCCAGTCTACAAAAAAAAAAATAGAGTATGCATGTATTAGAAAAGTTATTTTTATTAAATTAGGCCGCTGCAAATATTTTTCAAAGTTTATGTCGCCCCCCCATTCGAAATTGGTCCAAAAAATCAGGGGACGAAAAAAATATTTTTCCAAAAACGTCAAAATTTTTATAAAAAGATGTCAAATCAACCGAAAACAATCTAAAACGCATTTTTCTGCATTGATAATCATATTTAGCATGTTTGGGCTGGATTTAAAATATTTTTAATTTTTATGAAATTCCAATGTACAGCACCGCAAAAACTTTATTTTTGACAAAAAATAAATAAATTTTCGTCAATACTTAGGTATTTTGGAAACTAATGATTGCAAAACAACTGGACAGGTGTATAATGCATTTTGAAACACTTTTTTTCATTGAAATGTTAAACCTGTGTTAAATGTAATATGTTAAATTCAATTTTTATTTTTTTGCCCCCCCTCGGCTTTGGTCAAAGTCGAGGGACATAAACTTCATAAAATATTTGCAACGGCCTTAGTTGCATAATTTTTAAATTAAAGTAAATATTATTAAAACCTTCCTAATAATTATTTTCTGTGTATAAAAAATATCAATCCTTGATCAGAAAATAGCATATTTTCTAAACGCCTAAATAAGCCAACAAATAACCCTTTAATAGCAATTGATTCAATTGGCACTGTTCAAAAAGTTAATTTTAAATATTAAAAAAATATATACAAAAACCTGACAGTGATGTTAAATTATGCGAGCACTCCCATGACATTTTTAGATAATGTTTTTTTAAAGGCTTCCCAATATTGAATGACCTTGCAACATTACCATACGTTATTAGTACTGAAGTATAACGACTAAAACTTTCAAGGTAGGATGTTGTAAATTTTAATGATAAAGTTATCCTGGGTCATACTTGAGGAAATATTTTTGCTTGTTAACATTTCTGATACGTCGTTAAGTTAGATGACCTGGCAACACTGCTAAATGTTATGGGCACTGAAGTGAAGATTGTGAAACTTTTCAAGGCTTGTTATAACCTTAACACAAGCTTCAATGAAAATAAACCACAAAAAGAATCTCAGAACAGTGTTTCTAAAGAACGTTTTCCAAAATTTACTAACCTGGGAACACTGCCAAACGTTGAGAGAACTTAATGGAAGATTGAAAAACCTTCCAAAGTTGGGTGTTATATTGACAGAAAAAATCTCTCCTTGAAAAATTTATTTAAATATTTTCCAATTCGTATAACATGTCGACCTGGCATCCTTGGTTTGAAATATCTGGACTGCAACAAAAATGTCTACGAAGGATGATTGTTTCCTTAGATTTTATGTGGGTGGTTGTTTCAGGAAAAATAATTATATTTATACCAGAAATATTTAAGCTAAAACTTGTTTCTTCTTTTACAACCACTATATCATTTTGTAAATCTTTGGGCCAGACAATTGTAGAACTTGTCAAAACGAATATTTTTATTCTTGAAAAACGAATTTTGGTCAATTCTATCAAAAGTTATGGGCAAAAAACGATTTCAAAATGCTCATTTTCAAATTGAGAATGAGTTAAACTAAAAAGACCTCCGAGATATTTTCAGCAAATGTACTCTAGAATGTGTACTTTCAGATGCTTCTAAGAGCGAGGTGAGGAAGGCAAAAATGTCAAGTAAGTGTGCGCGATCTGTTGACATGAATGAGTTATTGTCATATGTGCTTTAAATTATTCATTTTTGAGCTGATAACACCGACCAACAAAATTACTGCGTCATTCGAGACTCAGACACCAGCCATAGCGGACGTGTATCGCGCGTTCGTGCTACTCTTCGCCTTCTATAAGTGAGACAGTCGTGGCCCAAGGCCATATATTGTTCGCGCACAAGTGACCATCCGTGATGACGACCTACCGCAAGAATTCGCTGGTTGTGGACATGAACGTCCTGCCAGTAGCTCCAGATATCGACAAAATCAAAGCATTCCTCACAAAGGACGTTCAGCTGGATTTTTCTGCTGTACTTAACCTGCAATGGAACATCTCCAGGAGCCAAGTGATCATCGAGACCGCAACCTCCCAGCTAGCCTACATGATTTCTCAGGAACACAACATGAAACACAGCATAGCACACCAGAACAAAAAGTACTTCATCCCCATTTTTGTGGAAGACGGTGCCACAGAGGTAAAAGTGCACGATTTACCACCACAAATGCCCAACCATCTGATAGCATCTCATCTCCAGCAATATGGAGATGTGCTATCAATCCGTGATGAAGTGTGGAAGGATTTCTTTCCCGGCATCCCAAACGGTGTGAGGGTTGTGCGGATGAAAATCGTGGCACCGATACCTTCTTTTTTGGAAATTGAAAAAGAAACAGCGTACATAAGGCACAATCACCAAATCAAAACATGCCGATACTGTTCCAGCAAATTGCACACGGGACAAAAATGTAACACTGCAAAGATGAAGAACACCAATACCAGCAACACACCACTAGACGCAGAACAACAAAAGAATCCAACCGAAAAACCACTCCCGCAAGAAACAATTGAGCACGATAAGCAGACCTCCAAACTCGGCATCGACACCAGCATCGAAGAAGAAAATCCACACCAAATAACAACACCAAGCAAGATCGAAAGTTTGATGGACACAATCGATTACGAAAATTTATTTCAACCACCCAAGTTGAAAGTTTCAACTTCTTCTTTTTGCGTTCAGAAAGCAAGGAGAAAATTGAAGAAAAAGTAGTGTACCATTGACGCAACACCTGGCCCAAAAATGTTAAAAACAAGAAGCCAAATAAATGATTAAGGAAAAAAAAAAAAAAAAATTACTGCGTAGGCTCAAATCGAGGGAAACATGAAGTTTGGTGTCCCCAGAAACACTTACTTTTACTTTTACTACTACTCCCAAACATTGCATGATATTTTTGCTTATATGCAACAGCGATGAACCACCCTAATTCTCTATATAAACTTTGGAGAAAAACCATTCGGGGTGTCTAAATATTAAAAAAAGAAAATCAATGTGAACGTGTTTCTAGGGACCCCAAACCTCTTGCTTCCCCTTCGAGTTCAGCCTGCGCAGTCTTTTTTGTCAATTTAGCAAACTAAAAAAATCTTCAAAAATAATATAAACAATAAATCAAACTCACCACTGGTTCCGTCGTCAGGTCGAACAGCTTCGGGCCGAGGATGGCCGGCGCGAAGAACCGCAGAAAGATGAACCCGGACACGACCGAGTAGCGCACCTCCCGGTTCTGGGGAAAGTACTTGGCCGCACACTCGCGCAGATCGTGAAAGATCTGGCACAGCACCGGTGGACACTTGACCGCACTCTTGGTGATGGCTTCGAACACCTTTTCCACGTACTCCTGCAGGTTGACGAGGTTGGTGTCGATCATGCTTTTGTCCTTGACGCGGGCCGGATCGATCTCGCAGGGTTTTTTCTCGGCGAAGATCTCCTCGACGATGGGCCGGAGGGTGTTGTGCAGGTAGTGCAGGCCGGACAGGCGCATCGCTTCGTCCATCATTTTGGACACGAGCGTATTGCCGCGGAAGATGGTGGTGGGGTCAGTCAGTTTGGAGATCTCGTGATCGGCCAGGGCTTTGATCATGGGCGCGATGAGGTTGGTGTAGGTGAACAGTCGGACCAGCGGCTGGGCGACCTCGGTTTTGTTCTGGATGATTTCGCCGAGGATGTGGACGGCACTGGCCGTGATGGGCTTTTGGTCGATCGACTGGATGAGAATGTTGAGAAGCTGGTCGTAGGTGGCCAGCGGGAACACGTGGTCGGCGTTGTAGTTGAGCTTGAGCCGCAGCGAGCCGAGGGAATTGTCTGAGGAGAGCCGCGTTCCGGGTGGGGTGGCACAGGTTCGCGTTGGCCGCGAGTGGCTCGTGCGGGGTTGAAGGTAGTACCACGCACTTTGCTGCACCGCGTTCAGCTGCTGCTTCCCCCGCACCGGGAGTTTGATCTCGCCGAGGAACACATCGTCGCCCATGCCGGGGCTGTCATGCCAGAATGCTATCACCACTTCACAGAGGTCGGCACCGCCTAGCGGGACCACCGTGTACGTGTTATTGCTATCACTTTTCGAGTCACTTCCGCCGCACGCGTCCACGCACAGATCGAAGCTTACGGTTTCACCAAACTCCGGGTTGACGGTCTTCTTTCTCACCTTAGTACGTTTCGTTATCTTCTTCTTATTCGAGTAGTGAGCAGTTAGTATTGCGTACGGATCACAGAGGCCATTTTTGCGGGCCAGGTCCATGCACTCGGTCAGCTTGATCGAGATGCGCGAACTCCGGGCCGAGCTGCTGCCGGTGCTGCTGTCGAGAATGTTACGGAATGGTTGCTGCTGGTTATTGCCAAAGTCGCTGCCGCTGCCACCGAAGATTGTCCTAAGCGTTCCACTTCCGGTGCCACTGCCGGCACTTCCACTACCACTTTTGGAAGGAAAACTTAACTTAAAATTTGTACTATTCACAGAGTTGTTCACCAGCAGCTGATGATGGGGGTGATGCTGATGCTGGTGCTGATGATGGAGGTGGGGATGATGAAGATGGGACGAGGAGGTGGAGTTCTCTTTCGTGTCACTGCTGCCGCTGCTGCTGATGGCGCTGCCAAAGGACGAGGTGCTGTTGTTGGACGACTGGTGGTTCACCTGGAAGTGGTCGTCAAACTCCGGGACCTGCTTCAGATTGCCGACCCCGTCGTCGACGCTGATCTCGAGGTGGGCCATCCCCTGCACCTCCGAGTCCTCATCGACGGGCCGCAGCGGAAACCAGTGGTCCTTGTGGTTGTACTGGTGCAGATCTTCCCGCTTGATGGCGATCTTGCCGTACGGCTTGTCCTGCTTCAGGTGCCGGTCGCGATCCCACACGTACACCGACAGGTACCGAAAGCTGCGCGGTATCTCGAACTGGTACTCCTCGCCGAAGAACGGACTGAGCGTCCGCTCGATCGTCGGCGTCCGGCAGATCTCCTCCTGGTCCAGCGCGACCGTACAGTACACGTCCCGGTTTTCCTTCGAGCCCGATGAGGACGAACCGCCGCAGTTGTTGCCATTGCGACCGAGCAGGTTCTTCGCTTCACCTGCAGAACACGAAAAAAGAGAAGAGAAAGCCCACAATCAGTCAAGGTTATCAACGAGTTAATAGACACACTTCCGGTTTTGCCGCGCCACGCCACGCCGCTTGAGATAATACCAAAGTGCATGAATGAAATGTGTGTGTGCGAGTTTGTGTTTACACAGCAGAGCACACTCTATCAGTTTCCATTATCAGCTGAGAGGAAGCAGACTGGGTGTGTGCCGTACCAAATATAGACCTGTGCTGATAATTACCACTCCCCCCCTCTGAAGTCGCGTTGTCTTGTCTTGTCTCGTCTCGCGCGGGTGTGGTTGTGTTGCACAGCTGGACTGCCGTCACTTCCGGTGGGCAACAGAGCTCCCGCTTACGGGCAGCAAATTGGTTTGATAAACTTGAAGTGATGTTTGATAACAATTTTAAAAGTACACAAAAAGTAAAATTGTACTGACATTAAAATGTCAGGCACAGTCGCCACCTACGGAAACAAGTTTCCTAGTTGGGAACGTTGAACTGTTTCGTGTAGAAGCTCGTTCACATGAGCGCGCGCACGAATCGATGAATGAATTACTCAACGCCGCAGCGCGCGTGGCCTCGAGCCCCTTGATGACAAATAGAACAACACCGCATCACTTACTATACTCGCGGTCTACGCTGAAGCAGGCAAAAGCGCGATTTGCGAAACTTAAAGCGGAGGTTCCTAATCTTTTTTTTCAGCACTTGAATCGAAAGGTAAGACTTTTCGATATGTTTTTCTAATCTAATCTAATCTAACACAAACGCAGCCAGTCCGATGAAAGCATGCTGGGAAGTCATCTGATTAGATTACGCCCTAAGCACTTTTTTTTGACAATATTTATAATTACAGTACATCCGAGAACACACGAACATGAATTACAAAAATTAAAGCGGCCAGCCCTACTGCGTTGTTTTTACCGCAGAGAGGACTCTGAGAACGGGTCACATTTCTCAGAATCTACTGGGGAGGAAGGATGCGTGGACATACCGTACCAAACGGAATCTATTTTTTCGCAACTTGTTGCATTTACTACTATTTTTAAGGTCCAAATAAATCTCAACGCTTTGTTTTCAACAGGTGGAGAACCCCTGCAGAAAAGAACGCTCTACTCAAAACCATCCTCCGTCGTCGTCATCGTCCGTGTCGTGCAAAAGTCGTGACCCACAACTTTACACCGATATAATATTACTGAGCAGCTTCGCCATTCAAGCGGCGGCGGTTGATTCAATTTACTTCGGCGTGAATGGAATATTGATTGAGTTATATCAATGATGATGGGCAAGTGGCGCGGTTCAGATCGATATCAATCACAGTTGCTAAAGTTGAGGAATTGATCAAGGTTCGTCTCTCGCGTCAAATGCCGATCTGTCAATTAGTCCGCAAAAGGGTTCAACCAAGGTCTCGTTGAGGATGGATCAGCTGACGGTGGCTGGCTTATTACCGAGTCACTTCCTGAACTCGGCAGCGAAGACCCTCGGCGGCGGATCAGGTTTCAGGTCGTAACGTTTTTTTTTTTGCCCACACGTATGAGCACCGCCGAGCAGTTCCGAGGAATCTAAGTCAGTGTGGGAAAAACCCGCACGTGGGCAGCGAACCGTGGCGCGACATCAACGACCGACCGGTGGCAGGCTCGGTAACTTCCGTTACACCGGGCGGCCCAACCATATGTTCGCCGAAACGACAAAATGCATTCAAACCTAGAGCAACTCAACTGGAACTGTTGAGCGGTAGACTAAACACATCGAGTGAGTGTAGGTCGCGGGACAAGTCATTTGTCCAAGTTGAGCGCGTAGACTCGGACTTTGTGGCGGAGTTAGCGTCTGGTTGATTACGTTATAACAGAACATGAGCGGATCCTGTCCGTTCCTGTCCGGGGTTTGTTTCTAGCAATCGCGAACGCGATTCATGCCTTAACTCAATTGAACAATCCATTCCAACTTATCACCACAGTCCATGACAACAATTGTATGCCAATTGATTATTAACTTGTAAAATTTAAATTTAACATTAAATTTGCACTTTTTTTTTATTTTCTCAAAATTTTAAAGATTTTGTCAAATTTCAGGTTCTTTGTTTGTGTAGTCACACTGTTTTTGGTGGGAATTTTCTCCCGTAAACAGGGGTGATAGCATTTCAAATAATTTTTCCAAAAGTATTAAACCTTTGCTCATGATTTACATTTTTAAACATATACAAGGGTTGGTCATATAATGTTCATGAAAGTTTTTTTATGTTTCTTCATGGTGCTTTAAAAAATAGTTTCGTTAAAAATTGTTATTTATGAAAACCGGTGACAGTCAGTGTGTCAGTGATTCTTACAAATTAAAAGTGATCAGATTAAATTAATTACGTCAAATTGATAAGCATTATCACCTATGTTTATAAACATTATCAATAACGGTAGCATATTTCACAAATTTTCTAAATTTACATAGAAAACTGTTCTACTGAGAATGCCTATAAATCTGAAGATAATTTCATTTCGGTTTCAAAACACTTAATACTAGTTATCTTGAAACTAAATTTAGCTCTTCTTAGTGTAAAATTGTTCAAAAAATCCGATTATGTAGTCCGTTTTTTATTCGAACTTCTTATTTTCTCAAAAATGATACACTGAGAGCCTTAAAACTATCTCATTTCTCATTTTTTCATGAAAATAGTTAACTAACTTTTGAACTTTTTCAAAATGTGTTGAAACTACTTCTTGAGGATGTTTGAACACTTCCCTAAAACCCTCAGTATGATTCTATACACAGTGAAACATTGTGTACATTTGGAAGGTGTAATTTTTAAAGATTGAATTTTACCTCTTTTGTGATATAATTTTACCTCAATTTAGACTGAAAAAGCGACATAACACCAGAATAGTGGTAAAATTACACATTATCAGAGGCAAAATAACAATTTTTTCTGACATAAAAGATGTGCCACTTCCCAGATGTAATATTACCATGACTTTTTTTCTGTGTACCATTATGTTTGAATTCAATTCGATTTTTATTTTCATCAATTTTTTGAAAATGTTTGAAAAAATGTCCCCTGATTTTTCAAACCAATTTTCGTTGAGGGCTTAGTTTCCTAAATTCACATTTTTTAATTTTTTTTTTGTTTTAAGGAACTAAATAGATATCGCGATATCTCAGTGCTCTCTTATGCTAATAGGATAGGAAAACTAGCAAGTTTAGAACAAGAGAGCACAGAAGCATCGATCTTCTCAGCCATTTTTGTTAATCTGGTCTAAACTATATGAATTTTTGAAAATATCGAGAACATATGGACAACTAATCGTTTTTTTAAGGCAACATGAAATCTAGAGTTTTTTTTTGAAAGGGTCCTATAATGTATTGTGTTTTATATGTTAATAAAATTCATTTTCATCGATTCGAAGTCTCTCTGAGACTGTATCTTTAAACTAATTGCCCGATTTCTAAAATTCTAAAATTCTGTAATTTCGAAAATTACTCGATTTCCAAAATTCCAGGAAAAAAATCAACAAGTATTTTTAAAATGCAGAAGAAAAAGAAAAGATATCGAAAATTCATACCTAAAATAAGCTATAACTTTTTTTAAACCAAACCACCTTTGTCTTTTTAGTTCCCTAAAATAAATTAAAAAAAAATGAAAATAAAAATAAAACGATTTTTTTTATTTGAGCAATTCCAGTCCAAAACAAGAATTTTTGAGGCACTTTTTTCTCGACCCTCTCCGATTTCAATGAAACTTTGTAGACATGTTATCCTACGCTTATATGAGCCATTTTTGATTATATGGAGCCAGTTTTACTCGAATGTTTTTTTGTATTTCGTAATTTAAATATTTCTGTATCTCGAAGCCTTTGCATCGTATCAAAAAGTGGTCAAAGACAAACTTGTAGGAAATTTGACGGGCTTTCTGAAAAAAATACACCGAAAGAAAAAAAAACACGCCATTTCAATGAGATTTTTTAATTTTTAAGTTTAAAAGTCAAATTTTTAAGTGAGCCCACGACTTTTTTTTTGTTTAATTTTTTAAAGGAAATAGCCTAAAATGTTACAAAAAGAATCACGAAAAATGCAGGATGGAACAATTCACATACAAAAGTACAAAAATCACTTGATGAAACTGTTTTTTTGAAAAGTGCTCTAAACGTCAACATTTTCAAAAACCGAATACGGGCATCGATTCTCCAGACAATTTTACATAAAAGTCTCAATATTGATTTTATTAAGTCCAATCCTTGTGATGTTACAGCTGTCTCAAAAATAAAAATTTTGAAAAAAAAAGTTTTGTTGATGGTTTTTGGCAATTTTTATATGACAGACTTGATTTTTCAGTCTCATAAATATTTTTACCGAAAAGCTCGTCAAATTTCCCATAAGATTGTCTTTGACCATCGATTGTAGAATCGATTCCCGTATTTGACTTTAGAAAATGTTGACGTTTAGAGCACTTTTCAAAAATACGTTTTCAGTAAGTGATTTTTGTATTTTTGTAGGTGAGTTGCTCCATCCTGCATTTTTCGTGAGTCTTTTTTTAACATCATAGGGTATTTTAAGAAAAATTTTGAACGAAAAAAAAATCGAGGGCTCACCTTCAAATTTGACTTTTAAACTTAAAATTCAAAAAATCTCATAGAAGTGACATGTTATTTTCTTTCAGTGTTATTTTTTTTGGAAATCCCGTCAAATTTCCTACAAGTTTGTGTTTGACCACTTTTTTATACGATGCAACGGCTTAAAGTTACAGACATATTTAATTTACGAAATACAAAAATATTCAAAACACTTACACCCTTCTCAAATGTCTTTATCGAGTGAAAATGGCTCCATGTACACAAAAATGGCTTATATAAGCGTAGGATAACATGGCTACAAAGTTTCATTGAAATCGGAGAGGGATAAAAAGTTATAAAAAATCGTTTCTTTGTTTTTTTTTATTTAAAATATCGCGGTTTACGAAAGCAAAGTTAACTACTCATGTATTCAGACCATGTTCCAATTCCACCAATTTAAAGCCCAATCCAATTTAAAGCTACTGCAATTTTCGCCAAACTTTCCCCCGCCGAAAAACCAGTTCATCCAAAAACGGGAGAAAAGTGACCAGGACTAATCGGTGCCGGTTCCGATTTCCGTGTTTGTTTCGGTGAAAACTATCCCGCAGATAAGACTGCAAACAGCCAGAGCAAGTCTTCCAATTTTTTCCCGATTCGATCCGCTAATCGCAGCGATCGAACTACTTTCGAAAAGTACGCACGCGCAATCGAAAACAATTGAACTGGCAACATTGTAACAGCAAAAAAGATGGCGTTGCGAGTTTTAAATCCATGTTTTTTACGCAAAAGCCAAATGTGCCGTAATTGCACAATTGTCGGTTGCAATTTGGCACTTGCGCCAGCTCGAAAAGCTGCGATCGACGCACTTTCGGAAGCTTCAACAATTGGTGGAACTTTTTTTTAAAAGATAGTTGGAACAAGGTGTGCAGCACCTGTGCAGTTTAACCTTTTTGATTAAGTCACCTAAGAGTAGTGAAGAGTTTGGAATTTCAAAAATAATATTTAAAAATCACAAAACAAGAATTTTTATTTTAGTCAAATTAAATAAACAAACAAAAACAAAGCAAAAAATATCAAATGGAAAAAAAGTAACTTCCAAACACAACACCAAAGTGCGCAAAAGGCCCCAAAGTAAGTGCCCTGCAATGCGCCCAAATTAGCCAAGTAACAGTCGGTGGCGGCGCACACGTTCGAAAGCCGCGGCGCACGGGCTAGTCGTAGCAAAATAATAGTAATAATGATGATGGCACGCTGAAGAGGTTCGATTTAGCGCGCGGCACGAGCCCAATTTGAAAATTGCTACCGTCCGTCCGTTCGTGCAGGGGGGAAGTCTCTGAAAAGTATTGTGCATTTGAAAGCATTTTAAAAAAACGGCGCACTTTTTCGCCACACTTCCGGTGTAAATTGCAGACCGCGATAAGTGGCGTGCACGGTAAAAATAACTTGGTAAAATTTGATTGAATCGATTTTTGATGAGCAAACAAATTGTGCATCATATTTTGTTTTGCATAATAAATCGAATCGAATTTTATACTGTGCAAAAAAGCAGCAATCAGGGCGTGGAATTAAGGTGGTGCAATTGATTTCGGGTTTGGAAATATTGGGCCAGACCTGCCCGATTAGGATCCGGTGGTGCTGAATTTCTCTCTTTTGTTAATGGTTTGAATTAGAGTTACTAAGATGTGTTGCCCCCCACTGCACTGATAATGAATTGGAGAATGAAAACTTGGGACTGCTTCTGAGGAGTGAAGCTTTCAAAGCATTCAATCAAGCTAAACTTTTGAAAAACTAAAGGCTATACCTAGAGAAATTAATTTTCATCGATTCGAATTATTTGCGAGTCTGTATCTCAGAAACAAATTGCTCGATTATTAAAGTTCCAGTAAAAAAAAAAATTTAAGTGGTGCTTACCTCTAAAGAATTTGTTTTTAAATTCGAAAAACCCTAAAAAACTAAAATCATGACGTTGTTCTAAATCGCATCAAAAAATTTCGAAAAATTTCGAAATTTAGAATTTTGAAAAGTCAAATAAAAAATCTTTTTTTATGTACATATTTTTCTGAAAGGTCCTAAGCATAGCCTACAACTTAGTCCCTTCTAAAGATACTGTTTTTCGAATATTCACATGCCCATTTTGTATGACCTGCCCCAAAATTGTTTGTAGACTTGTATAAAAAAAACTAATTATGCAAAATGACAAAGTTTCATCCAAATACAGGGTTGTTACGGGAGAGTCGAAAAAAAATCCGCGCCAAATCCGCGCCGACCTAAATTCCGAAACCGCGCGAAATGAGGAAAAACTAATACAGAAAGTATTTGATAAAAAAAAAACTCGGTTTATGTTTAAAAGCTCCAAAAGAATGAAAACAATAAATCCATTTTTAAAAATACCTAAAGAGACGGTAGAAGCAAAGGTCATGAAAAAATCTTCAAAATAGAAAATACAATATTTAAAAACTTAAAAATTTAACTTCAAAAATATAAGCTCAAAAATAAATCCAAATCTAAAATTATAAGTAGATAAAATTTTAAATTTCGATAGTCTAAAAATTCAAAATCTACGAACTTTTATACAGTTTTCAATCCAGAATCCTCGCTAAAATTTCACTACGAAAGAAATTTAATTTCCGATATTTAAAATATTGTCTTCTCATCATTTCAAAATCTCTAACAGAAAAAATGACTTCAAAAATTGTGGCATTCAAGAATTTAAGAATTTAATTAAAAGCTTAAGAATACTAAAATTAGATTTTTTTTTTGTTGTTTTCTATATTGTTTTGAATTTGTTATTTTTTAGTTTTTAAATTTCAACTTTTTAATTTTGATTTTTTTAATCTTCAAATTTTTGGTATTTTGAGTTTCAGATTTCTAAAATTTTGAATTTAGAAATTTCAGATTTTTTAAATTGAAATTTTAGAAATTTCGAACAAAAATTAATATGTATTTTGATTTTTTTTTGTTAAAATCGAAAGAACTTCAAAATTTTAATGAAAATAAAAGTCAAAGCAACTAAAAACAATCTAAAACGCATTTTCTGCATGTTTGTCAATACTTAGGTATTTTGGAAACTAATGATTGCAAAACAACTGGACAGGTGTATAATGCATTTTTAAACACTTTTTTCATTCAAATGTTCAAATCGTGGCTCGTAATTCAATTTTAATTTCCCATTTTTTTTGCCTCCCCCCTCGACTTTGGTCAGAGTTGAGGGACATAAACTTCAAAAAATAATTGCAACGGCCTAAAAAGTATTAAAACAAAAAAGTTTCGATTGTTTGAATTTCAGAAGCTTTGAATGTTCTGATCTTTTATTTTCGCCAAGAATGTTAAAATCTTGAAAAAAATATTTCTACGATTAAATTCCATCTAAAATTTTAAAGTGGAGGTCAGCTTCTGTTACGTTCAATCAAGCTCATATTTGGCGCCCACCAGAACAAGCCCCAAAAATAGTTTTTGTTACACATTCTAATTTCTATATCTTCGGGAAAAGTTTGTAATATTTGATTTACAACGTTAAAAATTTAATAAATTCAGTATAAAATTAAAAATAAATAAGGTTCAAAATCATTACTCAAAACTTGAAAAACTCAAAACTCAAAGAAATGAAATATTCAGAGCCGGAGATGTTAAGAAATGACAAGAAACATATAAAAAATAATTTCTACATAATCTTCATCTTCATTTTTCCACGTTTCGTACTAAGAAAATACAAACAAACATTTTCAGAAGAAAATTCAATTAATAAAAATATGAAATTCTTGCACTCAAAGGAAAAAACAAATTATCGTAATTCCTGACAATATTTTTCTTAATAACTTGAAAGAAATTCTATCTCTCTCAATTAATTTATTTATCAAAATTGCCATCCGCGCGAAATCCGCGCCTGAGCAAAATTAGCCAGCAAATCCGCGCCAGATCCGCGCTATCCGCGCGAAACGCGCCATCCGCGCGATCCGCGCCGTCCGTAACAACCCTGCAAATAATAAAAAAAAGAAAAGTAGATTGGCTGAATTGTAGCTATCTAACAAAAATTGCGCAATTATCTACCAAAACCGGAAATGGATTTTATTAGTGTTTTTTTTTTATTTATCTCAAACTTTGTGGGGGCCTTCCCTATGACCAAAGAAGTTATTTTGTGTCATTGGTTCACCCATACATATCTCCATACAATTTTGGCTGCTGTCCAAAGAAAAATGGTACGTAAATGTTCAAACAGCTGTAACTTTTGAGTGAATTTTCTGATCATTTTGGTGTCTTCGGCAAAGTTGTAGGTATTGTTGAGGACTATTGAGAAAAAAAAGACACACGGGAAAAAATTACCGATTTTTTTATTGACTTTTTTTCACAAAAACCCAATACATTTTTTTTTTCATTTTCGAGATTTTTTTATGTGTTTTAGGGGACACAAATCCGCAACTTTTGAGCCATAGAGAAACATGGAAAAAATCGAAATTAAATGCAAAAACAAAATTGACTTAATTTGTTTATGTAAAATTGAATTTCCAATCGGAAAGTGCAGTCATCCCTCATATTCGGAACAGTCTACAGATCGACCAATATTCAAAAAATCATAGCAAATCGATGATTGAACTTAATGATTTGCCTTTACCTTCATTTGAATGCTTTTCTTGCGATCTTTCGATTGCTGTATCGAACAACTGCAAATTTTAACTTTTATATCAAGTTTTTGAAGAAAAACTTTGGCCCTTGAAATCCACAAATTCGGAACACTTTTTTCTTACGGATGTAAACAAACTTAGGTTCTCTCCATAAGTACATAATTTTTACAAAATAATGACTTCACGCACTGAAACCAACGAAACTCAAGCATAGGAATGTTTTATGAATGGTCTGAAAACTTTTTTTGAATAAATATCAGTTAAATTTAGGTGTTTCACAATTGTGGGAGGCACAATAACATCCCACAATTATGGAACAGCCAATTTGGAGGCAGTGTTTTGCTGCTCTGAATAAAATAATCTCAAAATACAGTTTTTTGTTCAAAAAGAACTACTTTTACTAGTGAAATAGCAAGAGAATGTTCAAATGAAGGTCCTAAAAATAGTAGGGTCGACAGAAAGGATGCATTTGGCATGCTATGGACAAATTATCACAAAAGTGTTCCAAATTTGTGGGTGTTCCGAATATGTGGGATGACTGTACTCTACAGATTTTTTTGATAAAGGGCTCTGTTTAAAAAAAAATAATTTGTTTTAAATTGATTATATTAATTTTGAAAAAAAATAAATCAAGACTAACATTTCAAAATGGCGTAATATTTAATGTTTGGCCCTTTTAAAATGTTAATCTTGATTAATTTTGTTTCCGAAAACTTCGGAAAATTTCACGCATGTTTCATGTTTAAACATTGAAAATCAGACTAATAATTGCTGAGATTTCGACATTAGAAAATGGTGGGTTGTTTGAAACAACCCACCATTTTCTAATGTCGAAATCTCAGCAACTTGTTTCGGTGAGATTTAGAAAATTAAAATTGTACTGTTTCTTTTTCTATAAGCCGCTGTATCTCAGCAACCAGAGGTCCAATCTGCAATGTCTATGAAACAATTTTAAAGCAAATTTTCCGAACATTTCAAAAAATATATTTTCAGAAATAGTTACTCATGGCCACTATTTTTAAAAATCGAAAAACTGCAAATATTTCGCAAAAATCAAACTTTTGGTGGCTATATCTAGAAAACGGAGCCCTTTATCAAAAAATCTGTAAAGTTCTTTTCGATTGCAAATTCAATTTTACATGAAAGAATTAAGTCAAATTTGCATTTGCATGAAATTCAGATTTTTTCCGAAAATCACACTTTTTTCAAAAATTCTCAACTCGAGAGATTTTTTGACAATATTTCTCTAAGGCTCATAAGTTGCGAATTTTTGTTAACAAAAAAATCGGCATTTTTTTCCGTGTACGAGCAATTTCAGCTCAAATCAGGAACTTTCTGGTACTTTTGTACCCGACCCTCTCCGATCTCAATGAAACTTTGTAGACATGTTATCCTACGCTTATATAAGCCATTTTTGTGTATATGGAGCCATTTTCACTCGATAAAGACATTTGAGAAGGGTGTAAGTGTTTTAAATATTTTTATATTTCGTAAATTAAATATGTCTGTAACTTTAAGCCGTTGCATCGTATAAAAAAGTGGTCAAACACAAACTTGTATGAAATTTGACGGGATTTCCAAAAAAATAACACTGAAAGAAAATAACATGTCACTTCTATGAGATTTTTTGAATTTTAAGTTAAAAAGTCAAATTTAAAGGTGAGCCCTCGATTTTTTTTCGTTCAAAATTTTTGTGAAAATACCCTAAGATGTTACAAAAAGACTCACGAAAAATGCAGGATGGAGCAACTCACCTACAACGTCAACATTTTCTAAAGCCAAATACGGGAATCGATTCTACAATCGATGGTCAAAGACAATCTTATGGGAAATTTGACGAGTTTTTCGGTAAAAATATTTATGAGACTGAAAAATCAAGTCTGTCATATAAAAATTGTCAAAAACCATCAACAAAACTTTTTTTTTTTTCAAAGTTTGTATTTTTAAGCAGCTGTAACATCACAAGGATTGGACTTAATAAAATCAATATTGAGACTTTTATGTAAAATTGTCTGGAGAATCGATGCCCGTATTCGGTTTTTGAAAATGTTGACGTTTAGAGTACTTTTCAAAAAAACAGTTTCATCAAGTGATTTTTGTACTTTTGTAGGTAGGTTGCTCCATCCTGCATTTTTCGTGATTCTTTTTGTAACATTTTAGGCTATTTCCTTAAAAATTCTGAACAAAAAAAGTCGTGGGCTCACTTAAAAATTTGACTTTTAAACTTAAAAATTAAAAAATCTCATAGAAGTGGCGTGTTTTTTTTTCTTTCGGTGTATTTTTTTCGGAAAGCCCGTCAAATTTCCTACAAGTTTGTTATCCTAGGCCTATATAAGCCATTTTTGTATATATGGAGCCAATTGTACTCGAAAATGACATTTGAGAAGGGCGTAAGTTATTTAGATATGTTTGCATTCTGTCATTTAAAAATGGCTGTATCTCGAAGGTGTTGCATCGTACCAAAAAGTGGTCAAAGACAAACTTGTAGGAAATTGGACGGGCTTTCTGAAAAAAAAAATACACTGAAAGAAAAATACACGCCACTTCTATGGGATTTTTCAATTTTTATGTTTAAAGGTTAAATTTTAAAGTGAAGTCACGATTTTTTTTCGCTCAAAATTTTTGAGGAAATAGCCTAAAATGTTACCAAAAGACTGACGAAAAATGCAGGATAGTATGTCTCTCCTAAAAAAATACAAAAATCATTTACTATAACTGTTTTTTGAAAGGTGGTCTAAACGTCAACATTTTCAAAAACTGATAGTGGGAATCGATTCTCCAGACAATTTTACATAAAAGTCTCCATATTGACCATTGTCCTGAGTCCAATCCTTGCGAAGTTACAGCGGTTTTAAAAATAAAAATGTCGAAAAAACAGCTTTTTTGGTGGTTTTTGGCATTTTCTATACAAAAGTACCAGAAAAATTCCTGATTTGAGCTGGAATTGCTCGTACCTATTTTATATCAATAGCCCTCAACAATATCTACAACTTTGCCGAAGACACCACATTGATCAGAAAACTCACTCAAAAGTTACAGCTGTTTAAATATTTACGTACCATTTTTGTATGGACAGCAGCCAAAATTGTATGGAGACTGGTATGGATGAACCTATGTCACAAAATAGCCTCTTTGGTCATATGAAAGGCACCCACAAAGTTTGAGCCAAATAAAAAAATAAAAAAAAATAAAAATGGTCGAAATCATCCAATTTTTTAGAGAACTGCTCAATTGTGAAAATGTTCTACATTTTCAATTTTAAAATGTGAAAGAATAATCTTGTTTGCCTACTGATAAGTACGTTTGAACCAAGTTGTTGATGAATTTTTCGAGATCGTTGCATCACCAGCGATGAAAAGTAAAATTATAATTTCAACAAGTAACACAACAATCCCCAATTAGAATGTTTAAACAGGCATTATGCGGCTTGAAACCGTAGCGGCGTTTCCAACCAATTTGAATTTCATCCGAAACAAGTCACTATTCAGAGTCTAACGTTGCTTTCGGCCATCGTTAACCATCGTCGAGACAGTGCATTGTGAAGTAATCCCATTATGACCTCTAGGCTGTGGGGAGCTGCCCACTTGGCTTAGCCTTAGCAGAGTGATTAATCATGCCCAATTAACATTTCGCGCGCACTAATTTCCCCGCACACTTTCTATTTCAGTGCAGCGCTCTACCTCAACTGGAGCTCGCAACTTAGCTCATCACATCTGCGTAAGACCAAGTCTCTACTCTCTTCTGGACAGCTTATCGCGCCCGCGCCGAGCAACGAGCAGTGCGGTCATCCATCAGTCCGCCGGGGTGTTGTATAATTATTACATCTGGCCGGTCGCGGACGCAATTCCGGTCCCGACGCCGACTCCGCGCGCGGTAATTTATGGGATATTTCTTGAACGGCCACTTGTGTTTTCTCACTTGGAGAGATTAATTGAGCCCCAAACAATGCCCGAGCCAAGCCAAGTCGGCGCGCGTAATTGCTAGTCATTTTTTCCTCGGCGAAGAACCCGCGGAAATCCGCAAGACGCTTCCCCTCGCAGGTGTGCGCAGCGCGTGGGTGTCGTCGATTTCACTGTGATTGTGCGTCGCGCGAGAGGTGGTGCGTCGTCCTGTTTTGCATTTTTCTGGTCACAGCCAACTGAGAGCGCGACAGAAGGTTCCCAAGGCATAATCCACGGCCTTTGAAAGCGAAAGCTCGTGAGATATTGTTTTTGTTTTGTTTTTTTTTTCTCTCTGTTTAGGACGATGAACTTTGACGGGCGAGAGAAGATGAGCTTTCGCGTGACAGTTTCCCAACAGTTTAATTAAGGTGATAGGTAACAATGGGCGGCAAGTGTTGTTTGTATGTGCCATACCTGGAAGATTAACATACAAATCAAGATGATGGGAACTCGTTCGGTGTTATGTGGTTTTCCAAAGGGGACTATAAGAGTCAATGACATCACGGAGAAAGCTTGCAGGGTAGATTCAAAATCGTATTAATTCCAATGATATTTTTTTATGTTTCAAGGTGGTTTTCCAAAATCAAATCCGCGAAAATCGCGTCGAACATTTTTTCGCACAATTTCAAAACAATTCGGGTACAGTTCAGACTCGATTATTCGAAGGTTTTAGTGAGATTTCGGATAATCAGATCATAACCAGAATTTTCTTTTTTTTTTAACTTTTAACATCAAATTTGAGTTTTGCGACCCCCCGTTTGGTGAAATTTGATTATTTTATTTGCTTTTTAACATTCCAACGCCCAAGGCTCCAAAAAAGATGGAACGGTAACTTCAACTCGCTGGTGCTCGGGCATAACTTACCCAATCAAGATGATTCTTTTTTTTCCAGTGATTTGTTAGGATGCCTACATGATCCTAGAACTTTGCAGAACTCAATTTGATCAAATCTGTCATTTTTGCGATCAAAAACATCATTCCAACTTTTTTCAACGTGTAAAAAAACAATCACCAGGAATTCCGCGGAAGCAATCGTTTAAAAAAAGTTGGAACGATGTTTTCGGTCACAGAAATTACAGATTTGTTCAAATTAAGTTTAGCAAAATTTTAGGATCATCTAGACGTCCTTACAAATCCCAGGAAACAATAATCGTCCCGATTGATTAAATTAAAATGAATTTTAAAAAAATATGTTTTTCAATAATGCCATTTTCCCGCCATCTTGGATTTAAAAATTCTAAATCATTTAAGGGTAGTTAAGATCAACCACCATTTATCAAAAAAGTACGAAAAAAAATTGAATTTATGTTCATTTGAAACAAGTACAAAAAAATCTTTATAAATTATGTTTCACTATCAGAAATGATAATTTGTAAACTGGCTTGAAGTTTATATAAAACACTATAATTTTTTTATGCTGATGAGGATTCAATAGAATTTAGATGTCAATACTTAGATGCTCACAAAAACTTTTCTTCTAGAATATATTTATGTTATAAATATATTCGTTGATTGATTACCGATTAAATTTTGCATTTAGGTGCGATTTTTTTATAATTTGAAAACTAATAAACCTTAAAAGTCATTTAAACAAGCAGTTTATTTCAATTCATAAAAAAAAACAATTGCTTCAAAACCAAAAACAATTAATTAGACTGTACTAAAGTGCAGTGCAAATCATCTTTTTTATCAAATACAAACAAATAAACGAAAGATTAGTAAAATAAAGAGCTCGGCAAGGCAAACATTTTTTTTTTAATCTCAATCAATTTATTTAAAGAAAACTTACCATTAATTTAACTTGGAAGTTGCCAAAAAAGATGAATTGTGAAGGTTAATTTTGCAGCAAAATATAAAAGGTTTTTTTTTATATTCCGAATCAGTTCTAGGTATTATATGCCCAAACTCTCCCAAACTATTTGAAAAGAGACAAAAAATGTTTCCTACAATTTTCATAAAAATGCTTGGCCAAGCATATAATACTTAACCTTGGGAAAAGAAAAATAGACAAGCTATTTTTAAGGAAAAGAAAACAAAATTCTGAATTTCACAATTTGTTTCAACAAGAATTGTAAACGTCTGTTTTCTGATTCGAAATTATTCTAATTTTAAAAAAATATAATCATTTTATTTTATTCTATAGCTTTTAATTTTTAATTTAATTAACAAGATTTGTTTGCCTATAGTTATCATTTTCTTTTAAGATTTTACGTTTTTAACTATTGTTACTAACTAAAAAAGGTATAATTGACAAATTTACTGTACCGTAAAATGGGGTGACTTTGATAGCCGGGGTGACTTTGATAGGTTAGCGATTTTTCCGCAAAATGAAGAGTGCAATTAAAATACGTACGGAATTGTTTAGAATCATACATACTGGTAGAGAAGTGTTCAATGTACCTCAAAAAGAGCTTTTCATAATATTTTGAAAATTTAGTTAACTATAGTTAAGAAAATGTTGATGAAAGTCATTATTTTAAACATCTCAAAGTGTCATGATTTTCTCAATGAACATGATTTTGAATCGAAAAATGCATTTTCTGATTCTTTGGCCAATTTTACACTACACTTTTTGTTGGTTTCAGTGTACATGGCTTATAATTCCATGAAGTTTGATAAGTCGCACATTAGGCTTTTACCAAAATAGCAATCTGGCCACTTTCAGGGTATCCGGAACCGGTGCCGGAGTGACCAGATATGGTCCAGTTGGCTTTTTAATGGTTCCAGTGTGCATGGCATGTTATTCCATGAAGTTTGACATGTCACATGATAGGCTTTTACCAAAATAGCAATTTGACCTCTTCCAGGGTATCCGGAACCGGTGCCGGAGTGACCAGATATGGTCCAGTTGGCTTTTTAATGGTTCCAGTGTGCATGGCATGTTATTCCATGAAGTTTGACATGTCACATGATAGGCTTTTACCAAAATAGCAATTTGGCCTCTTCAAGGGTATCCGGAACCGGTTCCGGGGTGGCTAGATATGGTCCAGTCGGCTTTTTGCTGGTTCCAGTATACATGGCTTGTAATTCTATGAAGTTTGATATGTCGCACAATAGGCTTTTACCAAAATAGCAATCTGGCCACTTCCATGGTAACCGGAACCGGTTCCGGAGTGGCCAGATATGGTCCAATTGGCTTTTTGCTGGTTCCAGTGTGCATGGCTTGTAATTCCATGAAGTTTGATATGTCGCACGATAGACTTTTACCAAAATAGCCATTTGGACAATTCCATGGTATCCGGAACCGGTTCCGGAGTGGCCAGACATGGTCCAGTTGGCTTTTTGTTGGTTCCAGTGTGCATGGTTTGTAATTCCATAAAGTTTGATATGTCGCACGATAGGCTTTTACCAAAATAGCAATCTGGCCACTTCCAGGGTATTCGGAACCGGTTCCAGAGTGGCCAGATATGATCCAAATGGCATGCAACCTGTTCCGAGACGTATGACTCATATTTTTAGATATTATATATAGTTTATTATGCATTAATCCATAGCTAAATATGATTAAACTCCGGAGAGCCGGTTTGCCGGAAAATTTGTTCCTTTGGAATCGATTCCCAGGAACCAAAGTGGCCAAATCGGGTCCGCATAGCACAGGTGCACCCCAGAAAGCTTAAATAATAAGTAATATGTGGTTTTGAAACACAATTTAAAAAAAAATCTAAATTTATAGGCAATTTCAGTTGAACAAATGCCGTGTAAAATGTAACTTGTGATTCGTGCTTCGAATTCAGTATAAAATGCAATATAAATCGATAATTTTATAAACAAAACTTGTTTTACCAAATTTACCAAAAAAAATATTAAAAAAAAACACAAAAGTGCTCGGATCGGGCTCAACATTTTTCTGGGGGTTCCCTGGCCGAAATAATTAGACCCGTATTTTTTTGTTTGGCCATTAGGGTGACTTACGCCGTGGGTGGTCTAAAAAATTGCAATTTTCGTCGATTTTCGCAAAAAACCACTTTTTTCGAAAAATCATAACTCCTCGCTATTTCAACCGATTTCAATTGTCTTATACGCAAATGAAAGATGATACGTTAGCTTTTCGAAGAAAAATAATGAGAAGTTTCAAAAATCTAGCCTAACATATGAAAAGAGCGTATGAAACATTAAAATGCCGTTTTGACGGTGTCTGGACCAAAGAGCCTATGTCTGGAAATATTTTTAACGGATTCCCCGGACAGTTTTACATAACATTTTTACATGCCATGGAACCTCCAGAAAAATGTTGAGCCCGAACTGTGACTATCAAAGTCACCCCGGAATTTAAAATAAAATTTTTTAACGTAACTATTTTTCTAAACACTATTGAAAAAACATTTTTTTCCATAATAGTAGATGGACTTTGTGTGGCCTACCCCAGTACATGTTTTAATAATAATAATCTTGAGAAAAACCTTACCCGTTGGAAAATATTCAAAAAACAAATTGAAATCCTATCAAAGTCACCCCGGTTTACGGTATTTTTACCGCTCCAGAAGGATTTATTGAAATAAGTTTGTTTTAAATATTTATCTTCTATCCGATAAATTAATTGCTAAGCCAAGTACGAATTGTTCTCTTGTTGAGATACCAAACAAAATATTTAGTTATTACATTATTATTTAATTTCAGGTGGTTCAAAATAACACCGATCTTTGTCGCGAATTACAGTTTGGTGATCACTGCATGAATTTAATTTAAATTTCATCAGAATAACCTTTGTTGATTTTATTTTTAAACAATTTGATTAATAACCAGCTTGAAGATATTTTTTATGATTTTGGGAAGGTAGAATTTTCTGACCATTATTGTATTTTTACGATAACATTTACGCTAACATGCAACGTAAGCATAATAATATGCCTGTGTCTATGATATAATAAAAAAAAACAAATTTTTCAGGTATTCTTAAGATCTTATACCATGAGCATAATTTTATATCATTTTAGAAGCCATAAAAAATTCAGAAAAATGCTGAACAACAAATTGACAAAAAAAGCATTGGTAAATTTACGAAAATAACATTAAAAATTCAATTTCACTCAATTTCACTCAATGCACTCAATTTCAGTTCAAGAATTGATGAGATATTTTTTTTTAAATCATTGAACAGACTATTGTATTGTATAGACCAATATTATTCAGTTTGAAAATCTGCGAACGTTTAAAAGAAATGCCCTCAAACAACAAATCTTCGATTAGCCTCCTCCACGGATCTACGCTTCAACACCTTCAGCTCTAGTACCCTTCTAATGCCCCATTCAACGTTGAGCAACAAACAAGTCTCTATCGCGCGATCGACCCGGCCGCGGACGGAAATTGAACCGTATACCGCGCCGTCGTAAACACCACTTTAATCCCAATCTTTCCAGCACGCTGACGTTGGTGGTGGCGCTCCGCGGATTACGAAATCCGTTGCTGACCACGACGCTGCTGGTTTTTACGCCGCGCCTGGAAGCAGACGATTTGTTGCGGATTAGCTGCGGGTGATTCATGACAGTCACAACACCCCCACCGCGTTGAAAGTGTGACTAAACTGGCTGGCTTGAAGCCGGCAGAGTGCATAACCGCGCGACGGTGGACAAATAAAGTTTAAACGGCCTGACCAACGACTACGGCTCAGCAGAAGCATGTGGGAATCACGAGACATAAGCTGCCGTGGAGTTGAACGCGCGCGCGGGGGTAGTTGATTGCCCAAATTACATTCCAGATCGCGCGGTCGTTTGAAGGCATTTAAACCTACGCGAGCGCGCGCCTGGCTGTACGGCGACTTATGAGTTTTGAGACCTTTTCCAGGCCACATAACCAACCGAGGGTGGGCTCACCCGAAGGTGGAAGTAGCTGGCTGCAATCGATCGGTGGTCGGCGGTGATTACCTACGCATCGTGCGCGCTTAAGTAGGTTGCGCGATTTGGAAAGCCGAAAAAAGAATATTGTTTACGCTGTACTAGAAGTGTTTTCGGCCAGATTTTTCTCGTTCCAAGCCACAGTGTGAGGCAAAGCTGGAAGTGTATACAAACGCAAAATCCACTTTCAATTTTTCAGATTTTTTTTGTGTTTGCTTCAACAAGTACACGCGCGGCGTCTGCATTTGCTTAGTTGAGGTAGCACAGCCGGGTTACGTCATCAGAGCTGAGTTGAAATTGGTTTGCCAAGACTGACCGCGCAGTTAGGCCTAAATTCTTGAAAAATTGGTATTGCTTGGAAAACGCGCGCTTCAAGGTTTCCGGCAATAGCTTTTAACCTGAAAAGCTGCCATTCAGCATTTTGAAGTTTCGCAAAAAATAGTGTTTTTATTTGGTCAGATGGTTGAACGTCTTCTAATGTAACAAAGCGCTAATTCCAGCTATGCACTTGCCCAAACATTTACCAAGTGTCTAGCGAACCGTATTTTTTATTGATACAGACAAAATGCTGTTGGTATTTTTGGTTAAAAAAAAACGCCGGAACGGATTTCTTCGAGTATCAAACTTTTTCAACAGGTCAAAAAGAAAAATTGAAAAACACACGATTTCACAATGGAATTCGATAAGAATTTTGTTTACTCGATTTGAAAATTGAGTTGTCAAACTAATGTTTACATTTCGACCTTTTTGTTCGTCGATTTCCGATCACGTAATTTGGTGCTTTTGACAGCTGTCAGTCTTCCACTCAGCGAATTCGTTTCATATCTTTTGGCACAAAATCTGTCAACATTCTCAGATGTTATATAACTATGATTGATTTACTGTGATCCCCTATGTTATTCATTGGTAAATTCCTCATAACAATAAACTTGTCAAATGCTGATTATTATATGACCTGGAAGGTCCAGTAATTTTGGCATGTTGCATTTCAAACGTCGCCTACTACTATTGTCCAATTAGTGAAACAGTCAATTTTGACCTGCTGTGACCGGTTTCAGGTGCTCCGGGGGAAGAATTGGCCGCTTTGGGCCAATACAAAGTGCAAGATGCATGTCAAACTACACGATTTTTCAAAACCAATGCATAAGAACGTGTTCAAAAACAAAAAAAAAATATTTTTAATTTTTTTTATGATTAAAAAAACATTCTCAGATTCACAATTGCTCTTGAAAACGCTACTTATGCATTGGTTTAGAAAAATAATGAAGTTTGACGTGCATCTTACCCCCGCTCGATCTCGCCGATTTTATCCCACTGTGTACTGGCAGCAAACGAGTCGTGTTCGCCCACGAATGACTGCGCGCTTCAGTCGGCAAACATTCGATCGGCGGTGATTGAGTGAATAAAATTATTTTAATACTTTGAGAACCCGGAGTCGGTCTTCTTGAAAAGCAGAAATCTGAGTCCCGGGTTTTAGGTGGTGACAACCCTCGCGCTGCTTCCAATGACCCATTTCAGAATGGCAGAGATCCTAGCGGCCCAATTCCGAGGTCATTGGGCATTGTCTGGTCCCGCCTAAACATAGTACAAGAACCAGACGGGTCCTCGACCTATCTTTAAACTTCCAATCCCATCAGACAAAAGCGCGTATTTAATAATTGTTAAAAAGTAGGCAAAATGTAAAAATTTCAGTTTGGAGAGATCTCACAAAGTTTCTGGTTTCTGCGGGGGGATGGCAACCCTATTCCTACCAAAGCAAACTGACAACAGTCGACATTAGCACGGTTGTCGAATGAGAGCCCACAACAAAAGCACTAGCTGTCAAATGGTAGCCCATAACAAATCATTGTTTGGGTTTTTTATTTTCAAATTTCCCGCAATTCAATCGATAAATACCTGAAAAAAACACGTGAATTGTGTTGCTGATGGCAAATTCTATCATATCCTTGGAGATTCCATCCCAATATTGGCTGAAAATTCATATCGAAAAAAGTGATTTTTCTGTTTACCTTTTTTGCTTTTTTTCTTTTGGTCGATCAAACAGTGCGCCCGTACACTGTGAATCGGCATTACACATTTTTCAGTTTTGTTTTACACATTTGCATGGGACTTTTGAGTTTAACCAGGATAACACACTTCGTGTTACCAAAGTAATATGAATAATACTGATTCTGAGTGTTTGTTATCTGAACTTCCAAGATGGCGGCTTCTTCGCTACCCCCTGGGTTTCTGGTAGTCTTAAGCACCCGGGAGTTGTCCCCTATTTTGGTCGTGTGCGTCTAGCAGCTTAATCTTATTCCTGCCGACATGACTCACATCCTGGCGTTCAGATATGCTGGCGATTCTTGGTCAGCTGCTGCTTCAGCACGATATCCACGACCAACCTCAACCGATCGCAGCTCCCACCAAACTTTGCTGATCTTCCAAGTACTTTTTCTCCACCTGCAATACCTTCTCCAGTAGCAGATGAAATTGCTTGAGCGCTGCGTGATGACACTTCCAAAAATATTCCCTGACAAACTGCTTTTATTTCTTTCGCACTATTTGATTTTACTAACGAGTTGAATACCACCCTTAGAACGAGCTAGCCCACATCACACTAATACAACTGCAAGAGCGAAGCCGCCGCGAAGAACTGTCAAACCCTTTACCAAGCGGCGTAAAAAACAAAAATCGCGAAAAAAAAACTGTCCAAATTCCCAAATTTGCAGGAAATCTTCACTTTCCACATGCAAATCTATACATTGTAAAATATTTGCACTACTTTTAAACAATTCGAATTTCGCGAACCGCACACTGCCAGCCCCTGCTCTCGATGGCAGGGCTGCCAACTTCCATATAGAAGTTTGTTTTGCTTTTGAACAAAAATAAATCAAAATACTTTCTCAAGGTCAAAGGTACCGGCAGTGTGAGTGACTGTCGGTCAAAAATCACACCTCTCGTAATTTCTAAACAACAAAAAAAAAAATATTTTTTTAAATGGAGACATTTACTTAAATAGTTGATCAACTTTTTAACCAAAATTTGATGAAACCTGGCTTAAATGTCAATCGTGAAACCTTATCAAATTTCAGTTATTTTCGCAAGTAAAGAATTGGGCTTTTTGAAGAAACTATGGAAGCAATCAGATCAGTTTAGGTCTAGTTAACTTTGCAAAACAATTCTACAGGACCAACTACAGAAAGTGGGACGCTGACTGTTTTCTATTCAGAGTTATGACAATTTTCGTAATAAAGTCAAAGTAAAAAAAATGTTTTTTTAAGGGTTGATTTTTCTAGTTTTTGGCAAAAAAACGAACCTCCTTTTTTTGGTCAGAGTCAAACTAAACGGTGATTAACTGTCACTTTTTACACGGCGCTCACGCACACTATCAAAACAAACGTTCATTAGTGTGTGTGAACTTCGTGTAAAGGGTGTCAAACTAAAAAGTTCGATTGACAACAGTCGGTGTCAAACCATCGGGGATTGAGTGTACGTCAAAACGTTAATCTCTAACTACTTTTGCTAATGCGTTAACCATAAGTTTGATTTGTTTTGATTTAAATTCCGATATGTTAAATTGGATTCAGGTTAACCCTTCTTGATAGTTTTAGTAACTCCCGTTTAGATAATAGACGTGAGATAACGTCATGATTCGAAATCCGGACACTTAGTACCATATTATTTTTGTAATAGCTGGCAAAAAATCATGTAATAAGTTGGAAATGTACAACTATCATCAGGATTTAGCATAAACAGCCAGTTTTAAGAGAATGCATGCAAAATATGCATTTTCTAACAATTTTTCATCAGAATTTGAAAATTAAAATGACTTTTTGTGCTTCGAATCCCGGACACTGATAAAAGCTGATTCGAAATCCGGACACTTTTGCTTCGAATTCCGGACAGTCGATTTTGCTTATAAATCGCACAAAATTGGACTGAAATGTTAGTGAATGGCATTCTTTAGATCTCAAATAAGCTGTTAACATCAAAACAATCGATAGTTTATATATTAATGGCTAGAATTGAAGAAAATCAAAAACATAAAATTCTGCTTTGCCTTCCCGGTGCTTCGGACGCCTATGAAATATTTCCGTTGAAATGTTTCGCATTTTTGGTTAACTTATAATTTTATTTTATTTAATTGTTTTGGCATTAACTACAGCGTTCAAACAAACTTTAAATGAAAGTTGATGTTAGAATTCATCAAAATACACAGTTTTGACATTCATAATGCGAACTTATATCCAAATAATTGATAAAACAAGATGAAGTGTCCGGGTTTCGAAGCGTCCGGGAATTCGAATCATGACGTTATTGGAAGTTTCCCAAATCATCGATTTAGTCTTTTCGTATAGTTGATAACCAGTTGGTATTCCATCCCCTAGTTCATTGACGACTAACACTATCCCACACTTGCAGCGTTTTGCGCAAATCCATCTTGTTCTTCTTTCCACTAACCCATTCATCACACCACCATTCATCTGTACTTCTAGGAAGCAACTACAAACAAAAAATAAATAGCAACAACATTCCACGCAACCACCACAGGAAATGCAAATTCCTGTTCCGTTTCTTACATTCTACACAAAACGCCTCGAGACACCACATTCTAATGACCTGCCCCTGCTTTCCTCTCTCTTTCCCTCCCTCTTTCCCCCTCTCACACTAGAAAACCTCAACCTCATAGCCAAGTGAGGACGAGGACTTCCTGCCGGCGCAGCTGCCCCGGTCGCGGTCCCGGGTCGTTCCCACGAGGAGTTGGCCCAGAAAAGCAGGATTTTCTCACCACCTGTTCGGGCCAAGTGTGGCGGCGGTGGTGGTGGTCACAGAGGTCAGGGGGAACGGGGCTTCGCGGCTTCCTGCCTGTTTTAGTGTGCTGTTGTTGTTGTTGTTACACACTCTCATGCACACACACTCACGTTGCACGGTTCATTGAGTAATATCACTGTTCGGTTCACACGCGCTCGATTGATAGATTTTTGCGCGCTCTGTTGACATTCGGTGTCACACACACTGGCGCAACCATGAATGAATTTGGCCGCCTCGCGCTGGAACACTTTCCCTACACACAAACACACACACAGGCGCACGTGGGTGTGTGTGAGTGTGGGTTGGTTCGAGAGCTGCTGCTGGCTCCAGGGATCTGCACGGAGGAGGCTGGAGGCCAGCGACGGAACATTGCGATGGAGAAAATCTCGGTATTGTTCCAAAACGGACGGAGCTGTCCTGGCTATTCCCGGCCCCCTGGTGGCGTGGGACGACCCAAAACTATTGTTTCGCCACGTGGCGTCACTTGCACTACCCCCGGCGACACTGTGGCCCAGGTCAAACCCCGCTGGACTTACCTATTTTTATCTTCAGTTGTTCCTCAACACGGACTTTGCGTGTGTCGTCAGCCATATTGAATCCATAACTAGCACTGCGAATGTATACACACAAATCGCCTTCTGCTGCTGCTGCTGGTCGGAATGAACTGGCCGTGTGGAACGTGGTGAGCGTGCAATCGACGTTGTTGCTCCATGAACCGCCAACACCACCAACACCGACGCACTGCTCTCTCATCGGGGTACGGAACGGTGTTTATTCATAAAAAAGGAACTGAATTGAACCGTACTGCAGAGACGGCACTACAACGCCAGAAATCACTTCTTCACTTCACTTGCGGGGTTCCACGGCTGTTGGCGAAAGAGTTTTGGAATTAGGATACTATCTTAATTGAGTTTTTTTTTTAATTTAGCTGAACATTTACAAAGATTGATTAGAAATTCATAATCTATTAAAAAATTTCGAGGGAAAAAATTTATCACAAATATCTTTAAAAAATACTAATCATAACTCAAAATGCTAAACGTTACAGTAAAAAGCATATTCAATAACACAGCGTAACAAAAAAAATTTTTTGTTATTAGCAGAACGATTCAAAAAACTCCCCGAGGGATCGGCTTCCTGAACACAATGCAACCTGGCCCATGTCTTAATTGTTACCCTAGCTCGAGATATTCAATGCAGAAGTTTTGCATATGAATCACCCCCCGTCGAAAAAATATTTTTTATTTTGTTTTCACTGTAACTTAAGTTTTATAAGGTCTTTTTAGATGCTTCTGGTGTCATTGGACGGTAAATTGTTATTAAAACCCAAAATATGGTCCCGTTGGTCGGTTTCCGTGACCGGTTCCGGTGGAAATCAAGATTATTGGCCAAAATTGTGCGAAATCTTCAAAATTTTGAAATTTGTTGCTCTTTATGCGAAAAAAAAACATACTATTGCTTCAAACAATCAATACAAACTCAAAAAATGGTTTGTCCAAGCATATCTGAAGGTGTTTTATCGAAAATGTGGCCATTGAGAACCGGTTCTGGCCTATCCGGATCCGGAAACTAGAAAACATTTAAGCAGTTTTTTTTTTTCAAAATTCCTATGTGTCAGACAATTTAGAAAATCAAATGTGGTGTTGAAGCATTTTTTGCTACTCTATATTTTCAGAATCTCAAAATATGGCCAAGGGGCCAATGGGAACCTGTTCTGACTGTCCCGGATCCGGGAAACAGTGGTCACATGACATTTTTATTGAATTTATTAAAAAGTTGTTTTAGTTACCAGAATTTCAAAATTCCTTGAAAAAAAAATCTGATTTTATTTATAGCCAGAATCAGAAATGTGGCCATCGGGAATCTATTCTAAATGTTCCGGATCATGGAACCAGTGGACACTTGACAGTTTTATTTAAAATAAAAAAATAAGTTTATTTTTTTTTAATTAATCTAAATTTCATCAAAATCAGATTCAGAGATGTAGCCAAATGGCTAACCGGACCATGTTTATATATTCCGGATCAGGGAACCAGTGGACAAAATTCAAGATTCCTGGAAAACAAATCAGATCAGAAATTTGGTCAAGTGGCCAACCGGAACCTGTTTTAAATGTTGTTAAAATAATGTCAAATATTTTAGTTAAGAAATTTTCAGGATTCCTTAAATAAATCTGAATTTATTTAAAATCAGATTTATAAATTTGGCAAATGGGAACCTGTTCTAAATTATCCGGTTAAGGAAACCTGATGACACTTGACATTTTAATTGAATTTATTTAAAAAAAAAAAAATACTGGATTTATAAGATTCCTGTTTTCAAATCAGAATTTATTTATGATTTCTTTGACATTATAATTAAATTTGTTTTAAAACATAGTTACTGGATTTATAAGATTCCTGTAAAACATATGAATTTATTTAATATCAGATTCCGAAATGTTGTCAAATGGCTAATGAGAACCTGTTCTAAATAATTTGGATCAGGAAACCAGTGGACACTTGACATTTTAATTAAATTTATTTAAAAATACATATTCACCGGATTTATAAAATTCCTTGCAAAATTCTGAAAAAAATAAAAATTATTTTAACAATTTAATTTCATTTATTTTAAAAACATAGTAACTGGATTAACAAGATTCTTCGAAAAATCAGAATTTATTTAAAATCATTTTGAAATTTTAATTAAATTTATTTCTAAAAATAGTTACTGGACTTAACAGATTCCTGGAAAAAATCAGAATTTATTTAAAATCAGAATCTGTCTTGTGGCCAAATGGCCAATTGGAACCTGTTCTAAATAATCCGGATCAGGAAACCAGTAGACACTTGAAATTTTAATTAAATTTATTTAAAAAAGTTACTGGAATAATGAGAATCGTGTTAAAAAAAAACAGATTTTATTTAAAATTATTTTGAAATTTCTATAACATTTATCTAAAATAATAGTAGCTGTACTTGACAGATTCCTAGAAAAAAATCTGAATTTATTTAAAATCAGAATCAGAGATGTGGCCGAATTGCTAATTGGAACCTGTTCTAAATAATCCGGATCATTAAACCAGTTGACACTCGACATTTTAATTAAATTTATTTAAAAAAAATTACTGAATTTATAAGATTCCTGTTAAAAAATCAGAATTTATTTGAAATTGTTTTGACTTTTTTGTTAAATTTATTTAAAAACATAGTTACTTGATTTATAAAAGTTCCTGAAAATTCTGACTTTACTTAAAATTATTTTGACAAACTAATCAAATTTATTTTAAAAAACATAGTTACTGGATTTATAAGATTCTTCGAAAAATCTGAATTTATTTAAAATCATTTTGAAAATTTAATATTTTTTTTTTTTTTTAGAATATTCACTGGACTTAACAAATTCCTGAAAAAAAATCTGAATTTATTTAAAATCAGAATCAGAATTTAATTCAATTCATTTAAAATCAGAATCAGAAATAAGTCAAATGGCTAATGGGAACCTGTTCTAAATAATTCGGATCTGGAAACCAGTGGACACTTGACATTTTAATTTAATTTATTTAAAAAAGTTACTGGAATAATAAGATTCCTGTTAAAATAAAACAGATTTTACTTAAAATTATTTTGAAATTATAATTGAATTTATTTAAATAAATAGTAACTGGACTTAACAGATTCCTGGAGAAAAACTGAATTTATTTAAAATCAGAATAAGAAATATGACCAAATGGCCAATTGGAACTTTTTCTAAATAATCCGGATCATGAAACCAGTTGACACTTGAAATTTTTATTAAATTTATTTAAAAAAATACTGGATTTATAGATTCCTGTTAAAAAACAGAATTTATTTAAAATTATTTTGAAATTTCAGTTAAATTTATTTAAAGACATAGTAACTGGATTTATAAGAGTCCCTGAAAAATTCTGACTTTACTTAAAATTATTTTGACAAATTAATCAAATTTATTTAAAAAAAAAACATAGTTACTGGATCTATAAGATTCTTCGAAATATCTGAATTTATTTAAAATCATTTTGAAATTTTAAATAAATTTATTTTTAAAAATAGTAACTGGACTTAACAGATTCCTGGAAGAAAACTGAATTTATTTAAAATCAGAATCTGATGTGTGGCCAGATGGCCAATTGGAACCTGTTCTAAATAATCCGGATCATGAACCCGGTTGACACTTGACATTTTAATTAAATTTATTTAAAAAAAAATACTGGATTTATAAGATTCCTGTTAAAAATTCAGAATTTATTTAAAATTATTTTGACATTTAAGTTAAATTTATTTAAAACATAGTTAATTAATAAGAGTCCCTGAAAAATTCTGACTTTACCTAAAATTATTTTGACAAATTAATCAAATTTATTTCAAAAAAACATAGTAACTGGATTTATAAGATTTTTCGAAAAATCAGAATTTATTTAAAATCATTTTGAAATTTTAATTAAATGTATTTCTAAAAATAGTTACTGGACTTAACAGATTCCTGGAAAAAATCAGAATTTATTTAAAATCAGAATCTGTCGTGTGGCCAAATGGCCAATTGGAACCTGTTCGAAATAATCCGGTTCAGGAACCAGTGGACACTTGACATTTTAATTAAACTTATTTAAAAAAGTTACTGGAATAATGAGATTCCTGTTAAAATAAAACAGATTTTATTTAAAATTATTTTGAAATTTTAATTGATTTTTTTTAAATAAATAGTAACTGTACTTAACAGATTCCTGGAGAAAAACTGAATTTATTTAAAATCAGAATAAGAAATATGTCTAAATGGCCAATTGGAACCTGTTCTAAATAATCTGGATCATGAAACCAGTTGACACTTGATATTTTAATTAAATTTATTTAAAAAAAATACAGGATTTATAAGATTCCTGTTAAAAAAACAGAATTTATTTAAAATTATTTTGAAATTTTAGTTAAATTTATTTAAAGACATAGTAACTGGATTTATAAAAGTCCCTGAAAAATTCTGACTTTACTTAAAATTATTTTGACAAATTAATCAAATTTATTTGAAAAAAAAACATAGTTACTGAATTTATAAGATTCTTCGAAAAATCTGAATTTATTTAAAATCATTTTGAAAATTTAATTAATTTTTTTCAAAATAGTTACTGGACTTAACAAATTCCTGAAAAAATCTGAATTTATTTAAAATCAGAATCAGAATTTAATTAAATTTATTTAAAATCAGAATCAGAAATAAGTCAAATGGCTAATGGGAACCTGTTCTAAATAATTCGGATCTGGAAACCAGTGGACACTTGACATTTTAATTTAATTTATTTAAAAAAGTTACTGGAATAATAAGATTCCTGTTAAAATAAAACAGATTTTATTTGAAATTATTTTGAAATTATAATTGAATTTACTTAAATAAATAGTAACTGGACTTAACAGATTCCTGGAGAAAAACTGAATTTATTTAAAATCAGAATAAGAAATATGACCAAATGGCCAATTTGAACTTTTTCTAAATAATCCGAATGATGAAACCAGTTGACACTTGACATTTTAATTAAATTTATTTAAAAAAACTGGATTTATAAGATTCCTGTTAAAAACAGAATTTATTTAAAATTATTTTGAAATTTTAGTTAAATTTATTTAAAGACATACAGACTGGATTTATAAGAGTCCCTGAAAAATTCTGACTTCACTTAAAATTATTTCAACAAATTCATCAAATTTATTTAAAAAAAATGGTTTCTGAATTTATAAGATTCATCGAAATATCTGAATTTATTTAAAATCATTTTGAAATTTTAATTAAATTTATTTAAAAAATAGATACTGTATTTAACAGATTCCTGGAAAAAATCAGAATTTATTTAAAATCTGATGTGTGGCCAAATGGCCAATTGGAACCTGTTCTAAATAATCTGGATCATGAAACCAATTGACACTTGACATTTTAATTAAATTTATTTAAAAAAATACTGGATTTATAAGATTCCTGTTAAAAAAAGAGAATTTATTTAAAATTATTTTGACATTTTAGTTAAATTTATTTAAAGACATAGTAACTGGATTTTTAATAGTCCCTGAAAAATTCTGACTTTACTTAAAATTATTTTGACAAATTAATCAAATTTATTTAAAAAAACATGGATTGATAAGATTCTTCGAAAAATCAGAATTTATTTAAAATCATTTTGAAATTTTAATTAAATTTATTTAAAAAATAGTTACTGGACTTCACAGATTCCTGGAAAAATCAGAATTTATTTAAAATCAGAATCTGTCGTGTGGCCAAATGGCCAATTGGAACCTGTTCCAAATAATCCGGATCAGGAAACTAGTGGTCACTTGACATTTTAATTAAATTTATTTAAAAAAGTTACTGGAATAATAAGATTCCTGTTTAAATAAAACAGATTTTATTTAAATTTATTTTTGAAATTTCAACTGAATTTATTTAAATAAATAGTAACTGGACTTAACAGATTCCTGGAAAAAAACTGAATTAATTTAAAATCAGAATAAGAAACCAAACAGCCAATTGGAACCTATTCTAAATAATCAAGATCATGAAACCAGTTGTTACTTTACATTTTAATTAAATTTATTTTAAAAAAACTGGATTTATAAGATTCCTGTTGAAAAAGAGAATTTATTTAAAATTATTTTGACATCTTAGTTAAATTTATTTAAAAACATAGTTACTTGATTTATAAGAGACCTAAAAAAATCTGACTTCTCTTTGAATTATTTTGACAAATTAATTAAATTTATTTAAAAAAAACATAGATACTGGATTTATAAGATTCTTCGAAAAATCAGAATTTATTTAGAATCATTTTGAAATTTTAATTAAATTTATTTCTAAAAATAGTTACTGGACTTAACAGATTCCTGGAAAAAATCAGAATTTATTTAAATCAGAATCTGATGTGTGTCTAGATGGCCAATTGGAACCTGTTCTAAATAATCCGGATCATGAAACCTGTTGACACTTGATACTTTAATTAATTTTATTTAAAAGAAAAAATTACTGGATTTATAAGATTCCTGTTAAAAAATCAAAATTTATTAAAAGTTATTTTGACATTTAATTAAATTTATTTAAAACATAGTTTCTGGATTTATAAGAGTCCCGGAGAAATTATTTTGACAAATTTATTAAATTTATTTCAAAAACATAGTTACTGGATTTATAAAAAAGCAAAGCTCATTTCTAGGCGTCCGAAGGTTATATGTGGTGAGTCACTCAAAACTCTTTTACGCAAATGGACCGACGCTTTACTTCCCCATCCGATAGAAGGCGTGATCAGGCAAATCTCGTCTCGAAAAATGCCACCGGGTCCGTCTGGGATTGAACCCAGGCCATACTGTGGTGAGAGGCAACTACGCTAACCACTGCCTCACCGGACCTGGCCCGGATTTATAAGATTCTTCGAAAAATCTGAATTTATTTAAAATCATTTTGAAATTTGAATTAAATTTATTTTTAAAAATAGTTACTGGACTTAACAGATTCCTGAAAAAATCGCAATTTATTCAAAATCAGAATCTCAAGTGTGGCCAAATGGCCAATGGGAACTTGTTCTAAATAATCCGGATCAGGAAACTGGTTGACACTTGACATTTTAATTAAATTTATATAAAAAAAGGTAATGGATTTATGAGATTCTAATCTAATCTAATCTAATCAAATCAGACCCTAGCGCAGCCAATCTTTCGAAAGGATCCTGGAGAGTGCCTTAAGTTAGATGACGCCTAGCACCCTTCTTGTCATTTATTAACATTTGTAGTGCGCCATTGCATTAGAAATGCATTGAAACATCACAAGCGTTAAACCGGCCAGGCCTACTGCGTAAAGCCGTATCGCAGAGATGACTCGTAATTGGGTTGAGTTTGAGCACTGAGTGTTCGAACAACAACACAATTCTGAATCGACAGGGGAGGAAGAAGCGTGAGGACACACCATCATACGCTCCGAGATTTGGTTGTGTTCGTTGGGAGCACCATGCTAAGAAGGTTTGGTACTCCGGGACCCTCTGGGATGGGACATTGTATTTCCACGAATGCCCTGGACACTATTTGCCGTGGTTATAGCGCCACAACTCGCTCTCTGTAACAGTATTCCTAATTCCAGTCCACGCTCACCAAGTCATCATGGCCTTGTGGTTAGCATTTTTGCTTACCAATCCAAAGGACGGAGGATCGAACCCCGCCTCGAGCGACTTTGATTTTTCGTTCATATTCATCATTTCAAATTTATGCGTTCTTAAACTTTCTCGTTGGGAGCAGATGGGAATCGAACCCAGAACCATTCGCTTACAAAGCGAACACCGTAACCATTCAGCCACAGCCGCTCCCCGCAGTTACTGGATTTATGAGATTCCTGTAAAAAATCAGAATTTATTAAAAATTATTTTATTCAAAAAAATTATTTGACTTAATAAATTTCTGCAAAAATTCAGAATTTTCTTTAAATCAAAATCAGAAATCTGGCCAAGTGGCCAACCGGAACCTGTTTTAAATGTTGTTAAAATGTTGTCGAATATATTAGTTAGGATAATTTCAAAACTCACTAAAATGAAACTGAATTTACTTAAAATCAGATACTTTCTGATTTTTATTTTAAATAAATCAAGATTTTCTGCAGAATTTTTGTAAGTAGTGTAGTTATTTTTAAAATAAATTTAATTGAAATTTCAAAATGATTTCAAAAAAATTAGATTTTTACAGGAATCTTATAAATCCAGTAACTATGTTTTTAAAATAAATTAAATGAAAATGTAAAAATAAATTTAAATGAATTCTGTTTTTTTAAACAGGAATCTTATAAATTCGATAGCTCTTTTTTTAAATAAACTTAATTAAGATGTCAAGTGTCATCTGGTTTCCTAATCCGGATTATTTAGAACAGGTTCCCATTGGCCACATTTATAAATCTGATTTTAATTAAATTCAGATGCATTTTAAGGAATCCTGAAAATTTCTTAATAAAATTTTTTACAATATTTTAACAACATTTAAAACAGGTTCCGGTAGGCCACTCGGCCAACTTTCTGATCTGATTTGTTTTCCAGGAATCTTGAATTTTGTCCACTGGTTCCCTGTCCGGAATATATAAACATGGTCCGGTTAGCCATTTGGCTACATCTCTGATTCTGATTTTGATGAAATTTAGATTAATTAAAAAAAATAAACTTATTTTTTAAATTTTAAATAAAACTGTCAAGTGTCCACTGGTTCCATGATCCGGAACATTTAGAATAGATTCCCGATGGCCACATTTCTGATTCTGGCTATAAATAAAATCAGATTTTTTTTTCAAGGAATTTTGAAATTCTGGTAACTAAAACAACTTTTTAATAAATTCAATAAAAATGTCATGTGACCACTGTTTCCCGGATCCGGGACAGTCAGAACAGGTTCCCATTGGCCCCTTGGCCATATTTTGAGATTCTGAAAGTATAGAGTAGCAAAAAATGCTTCAACACCACATTTGATTTTCTAAATTGTCTGACACATAGGAATTTTGAAAAAAAAAACTGCTTAAATGTTTTCTAGTTTCCGGATCCGGATAGGCCAGAACCGGTTCTCAATGGCCACATTTTCGATAAAACACCTTCAGATATGCTTGGCCAAACCATTTTTTGAGTTTGTATTGATTGTTTGAAGCAATAGTATGTTTTTTTTCGCATAAAGAGCAACAAATTTCAAAATTTTGAAGATTTCGCACAATTTTGGCCAATAATCCGGATTTCCACCGGAACCGGTTTCGGGAACCGACCAACGGGACCATATTTTGGGTTTTAATAACAAATTACCGTCCAATGACACCAGAAGCATCTAAAAGACCTTATAAAACTTAAGTTACAGTGAAAACAAAATAAAAATATTTTTTCGACGGGGGTGATTCATATGCAAAACTTCTGCATTGAATATCTCGAGCTAGGGTAACAATTAAGACATGGGCCAGGTTGCATTGTGTTCAGGAAGCCGATCCCTCGGGGAGTTTTTTGAATCGTCCTGCTAATAACAAAAAAAAAAATTTTTGTTACGCTGTGTAATCAATGAAAATTTCGTTTGGCTTTTTGCCTTCCTCACCTTACTGAGGAAAGGCTATAAAATCACTCGAAAAATGAACTTTTTAATTAGACCTCCTAGACCTACCGTCATTTATACATATCGACTCAGAATCACCAGCTGAGCAAATGTCTGTGTGTTTGGCTGTATGTAGACATGTGTACTGCCCACCATTGAAAAACGGCTAATATCCACTTTTGGCAAAAACGAGATATCAGCACCAGGCGGTAGAGGATGTTCCAACACATCTCCTGCAACTTGAATTTTACTGAAATAGTGTTTAGACTCGGCTGCCGATGCGAAAAACCGGACGGAGATTTTGTGACAAACACTTAAACGCGTTTTTCTCGGAATACTTGATTTGGCATAATAGCCGAATTTTCAATTATGGGCAGTGTACCGAATCAATGTCACTGGAATAACTCGTCACTGACTCAGCCAATTTTGACCGTATTGGCCTCATTCAATTCGTCTTGGAGTCCCATAAGCCCCTATTGAAATGTATAAGATTTCGTAAAATACATAAAAAATTATGCTTAAAAAACTGCTCCATATAAATTTCACAATTTGCAAAAAAGGGTGTTTTTTTCATGAAAACCTGTCATATTATATTTTTTTAGAAAGGTTCTGATATGACCATTCTTGTGGATTAAGAATTTTCAAGATCTGACTTACCTATCAAAACTTACAAGCAGTTTAAAAAAATGGCCTGAATTCACGAAAAAGCCGTATAGAGGGATGCCATTTTCGACGGTGTCTGTATAATCTTGACAAAAAGTCTGTAGGTAGTCTGTTTTTTCTACTCATCACTTATTTTTATTATGACCTCGATCACGTTAGTTAGCGGAGATCCATAAACAATGTGGACACTTTAGGGGGGTTTGAATTACTCTATAAATGAGAGGAAGGCACCAACCACCTAAAGGTGGATTAAGTAACATTTTTTTTTAATTTGAGTTGAAAAAAAATGACCCAGATTTTTTGAGAACACAATGTGAATGTTTGACAAAATTCAAAAGAAAGAAGTTCGAATTGGCAAATGATCAAAAGATCGAATGAACAAAAAGTTCAAAGGACAAAAGGTCAAAACTTGTTATTTTTAAATGAAAAAAAAAATAAAACACCAATTACTGAATAAAAATTAATTTATTTAAAAATATTGGAATTGGGTACTAAAACTTCATGTCGATTTTTATGTAAAACAGTTAAAAAACACAATTCAAAGCCATTTCTGATCACCTTTGTAATTTTAATGCAAAAATAATATATTGACAAGACAACATTTTTTCGATGGATCCACTATGATCCCCTTGGAACGAGCTGTCTTGTAGGAGATTTCTGGAGTTTTTTTTTTTTGAAAAGGTCCAATAAACTAAATTTTGTGTTTTTGCCTTTTTGGGTGTTTTTTAATACCCCTGACTCAAGGCGGTTTCAAAAACACCCAAAAAGCAAAAACTGAAAATTTGGTTTATTGGACCTTTTCAAAAAAAAAAAACTCCAGAATTTTCTGTCAAGAAGAACCTAAAGTTATTTTTTAAAATTGAATTAAAAATACATTTTAAATCCTTTGCAATCGTTTAAAGGGTCATTTTACTCAAAAAATAAAAAAAATTGTTGTAAACAATAATATCACAAATTTAAAGTTAATTTTTGGACCCAATTATGCTTGGAATAAACTATTTCATAAACTTGAAAAAACGATTATGCCAGAAACAAAACGTATAAACTGAAACAAGACTTTAAATTTATATCTAAGATAACTTTTTTAAGGACTGCTCATTTTGAACTCTAAAAAATGAAATACAGCCCAGACTCGATTATCCGAAGGCCTCAGAAAAATGTCACATCGGATAATCGAATCACGGAATTTTTTAATTCATTGTCTAATTTTTGATTTTCGAGCTTAAGTATGAACTACGCTAAAGTGATTTAAATATTTTAAATCCAAGATAACGGTCAGAATGGCGGTGTAGAAATATATGAAAAAATAAAACATTTTATAATTTAATAGGCAATCTACTTTTCAAATTTTTGACAAAACTTCGGATAATCGAACTTCGGATAAACGAGGGTTTGGATAATCGATGATATTTAATGAAATTAAGCTTAAGTTTTTGTACAGGATGAAAACACAGGAATATTGTCATCAATTTTAAAAATGTTGAAATTCTTTGGACTAATTGGGAATTCTTTAAACCAATTGGATTGTTCCTTCATAAATTTAATGGTTTTTTTGCGTTTCATTATTTTTTATGAAAAAATAAACAAAAAATATGAATGAATAAATAAATAAATAAATAAATTTAGGCTACAACATTTTTTCAACAACAATTTTACGTACACAGAAAAAAAATCATGGTAATATTACATCTGGGAATGTAAAAAAAAGGTGTATTTTTACCTCTGGAAATGTGTAATTTTACCACTTTTCTGGAGTAATGTCACTTTTTCAGTCTAAATTGAGGTAAAATTACATCATAAAAGAGGTAATATTCAACCTTCAAAAATTACAGCTTCCAAAATTACATTATTTTTTTCTGTGTATAATTCAAATCGAAAAAATCCTAATTCACATGTTTTCAAAATATTATTATTTATGTTGCAACAATTTAGCTAAATAGAAATATAATTTATATTTCTTGCTTGAATGATCGTATTGGTTCCAGATAGATAATATTACCAGTTATTTTTCGCAGAACAAAAAAAAATCCATTATAATTTATAAATTTCAGAAAATGATTTCAATGTTTATTCCATATTAAGAGTCTTGAATTTTCAGCATCGTGTGTCACTTTCTGTTGAACAATGAAGTTCAAATTTGGCCTAGTTATGATAAATTAATTTGAATTTCATCTTGAAAAGTTGCAGAATCCAACCTGATATTTAGAACTGTTGTACATTTCACTGATCCTATCGGCATTTTAAGCGTTGTACAAAGCATCCAAATTAATGAGAGGTACTTATCAAATTTTGAAAGGCGACCATGTTTAGAATCTTAGTTTTCATAAAAGAAAATAAATTTAACATTATTTTTTATTCATTCAGCGTTCAGCGTTGACGTCCTTGAAAATATTGTAAATTCGTTTTTTTCACTCAATCAAATATTGTTTTATTTTATTTATCAACGTAACTTTCCTATCATTTTTCGGAGAACTTAAAATGAAGTGGCAGTGCGTGGCCGAATGGTTACGCTGTCCGCTTTGTAAGCGGATGATTCTGGGTTCGATTCCCATCTGCTGCAACCTTCCATCGGATGAGGAAGTAAAATGTCGGTCCCGGCCTTGGTTGTTAGGCCGTTAAGTCATTCCAGGTGTAGGAGTCGTCTCCATGCCATAAGTACAAACAACACACCAAACCAAGCCTACTCCGGTGGAATCGCTGGCGGCGGTTGGACTCGCAATCCAAAGGTCGTCAGTTCAAACACTGGGGTGGAAGGTTCCTTGGAGTAAAAGAGGTTTGGGTGCTCTCCCCATTCAAGCCTTCGGACTCCGAGGTTCGAGCAGAAACTTGCAATAGAGACCACAAAAGACCCGGGGGTCGTTAATGTGGATGGTTTGATTTTTTGAAAATGAGGTCTCCTAAGAGGGCCGGATTCGATAACAATTTCAAAACCAGACCTCGGGCCGCACAGAAGACCTAGGTGTGAGCCAACAAACATTTGCAAAGTTCACTTTTAAACATTACTATCAAATTGATTAAAACTAGATTGACATTTCTTTAATTCTTTGTTTGAAGATCAATATTATAATCTGTTGAAAATGTGTTTTTGGTAGCATTAGAAAACCCAATTGAAGTTTTCTTGATTGAAAATTATTTATTTCATACAATGAAATAATCCAGAGTCAGCAAGTGAATTTTTATACATGGTGTCGATCCAAATTCCAAAATAAAATTCCCTGACTTTTCCCTGACCTCTCCAGACCACCATTTTTTTATTTTTTTACTAACATATTCTTTGGAGCGTTTTTTTATGGTTTCATGCATTGAATATTGCAAATTTAAGATATTGAAAAAAATCAATGATTTTTTTATTTTATTTTTTAACGATGGATTCTGCAAAAACTTAGAAACTTTTTTTTAAATTTGTTAATCATTTTTTTTTCTAATCGAACATCCAAAATGAGCAACCATAAAATTATCCTATGTTTTTTTTTATCAGGTGATGCCATTTTAAATGTTGCCCTTTACCAAAAAAACAGTTTTTTTTAAATGGGTCCTATAAACATATGAAACACAATAGTTTACAGGAAAATTTAAAGTTAAATGTTTTCAAAAAAACAATTGAAAATTTGTTTAATTTTAAAATTGTTGCCTTTTGCGGAATTTTCAAACGAAGTAGGCCGATGCCAGTTTTGATTGTGTTTTTATAAAAAAAAAAACCAAAGGTTTTGGAGACAAAAACTTGAAAAAATATGTAATTTTGTAGAACCTTAAGAAAGATTAAAACAAAACTGAAAACTAAGAAAAATATACAATTATATAAAAAAATTCAAGTACATGTTTACGGATTTAAAAAAGATCTAGGTCTTTTTCAACAATGATTGTATTTAAAGTAAAAGATTTTCTGGATATTTGAAAAAACATCTTCTTAAATAATTTTACAAAAAAAATTGCAGTAAAATAAAAAAAAAAATGATCTCTACCTTGACCAGAGCCTACAGACGATCATTCACACGATCAATACATTTTATAAAAATAAAAACAAAATACAACCTGCTCGAGCTTTTCAAAAAGTCAATATTTATCAAACTATTCAAACTATTTCAGTGTTTTGGAATAGATTCCAAATTTAAGCTCGATCTGACCACGGGAACTCCTCCTTGTAACCCCTTGAATACATCTACATCTTCTTCCCAAAATTTCTCTAACCGAAAAAAAAACTCCAAAAACACTTCAAATTTTATCAGGTTTTCTGCAATCTAAGATGGTAACAAAAATGGCAGCATTCAAGAACCTAAGAATTTAAGAATTTAAGAGTTTAAGAATTTAAGAATTTAAGAATTTAAGAATTTAAGAATTTAAGAATTTAAGAATTTAAGAATTTAAGAATTTAAGAATTTAAAAATTTAAGAATTTAAGAATTTAAGAATTTAAGAATTTAAGAATTTAAGAATTTAAGAATTTAAGAATTTAAGAATTTAAGAATTTAAGAATTTAAGAATTTAAGAATTTAAGAATTTAAGAATTTAAGAATTTAAGAAATTAAGAAATTAAGAATTTAAGAATTTAAGAATTTAAGAATTTAAGAATTTAAGAATTTAAGAATTTAAGAATTTAAGAATTTAAGAATTTAAGAATTTAAGAATTTAAGAATTTAAGAATTTAAGAATTTAAGAATTTAAGAATTTAAGAATTTAAGAATTTAAGAATTTAAGAATTTAAGAATTTAAGAATTTAAGAATTTAAGAATTTAAGAATTTAAGAATTTAAGAATTTAAGAATTTAAGAATTTAAGAATTTAAGAATTTAAGAATTTAAGAATTTAAGAATTTAAGAATTTAAGAATTTAAGATATTAAGAAATTAAGAATTTAAGAATTTAAGAATTTAAGAATTTAAGAATTTAAGAATTTAAGAATTTAAGAATTTAAGAATTTAAGAATTTTAGAATTTAAGAATTTAAGAATTTAAGAATTTAAGAATTTAAGAATTTAAGAATTTAAGAATTTAAGAATTTAAGAATTTAAGAATTTAAGAATTTAAGAATTTAAGAATTTAAGAATTTAAGAATTTAAGAATTTAAGAATTTAAGAATTTAAGAATTTAAGAATTTAAGAATTTAAGAATTTAAGAATTTAAGAATTTAAGAATTTAAGAATTTAAGAATTTAAGAATTTAAGAATTTAAGAATTTAAGAATTTAAGAATTTAAGAATTTAAGAATTTAAGAATTTAAGAATTTAAGAATTTAAGAATTTAAGAATTTAAGAATTTAAGAATTTAAGAATTTAAGAATTTAAGAATTTAAGAATTTAAGAATTTAAGAATTTAAGAATTTAAGAATTTAAGAATTTAAGAATTTAAGAATTTAAGAATTTAAGAATTTAAGAATTTAAGAATTTAAGAATTTAAGAATTTAAGAATTTAAGAATTTAAGAATTTAAGAATTTAAGAATTTAAGAATTTAAGAATTTAAGAATTTAAGAATTTAAGAATTTAAGAATTTAAGAATTTAAGAATTTAAGAATTTAAGAATTTAAGAATTTAAGAATTTAAGAATTTAAGAATTTAAGAATTTAAGAATTTAAGAATTTAAGAATTTAAGAATTTAAGAATTTAAGAATTTAAGAATTTAAGAATTTAAGAATTTAAGAATTTAAGAATTTAAGAATTTAAGAATTTAAGAATTTAAGAATTTAAGAATTTAAGAATTTAAGAATTTAAGAATTTAAGAATTTAAGAATTTAAGAATTTAAGAATTTAAGAATTTAAGAATTTAAGAATTTAAGAATTTAAGAATTTAAGAATTTAAGAATTTAAGAATTTAAGAATTTAAGAATTTAAGAATTTAAGAATTTAAGAATTTAAGAATTTAAGAATTTAAGAATTTAAGAATTTAAGAATTTAAGAATTTAAGAATTTAAGAATTTAAGAATTTAAGAATTTAAGAATTTAAGAATTTAAGAATTTAAGAATTTAAGAATTTAAGAATTTAAGAATTTAAGAATTTAAGAATTTAAGAATTTAAGAATTTAAGAATTTAAGAATTTAAGAATTTAAGAATTTAAAAATTTAAGAATTTAAATTTAAGAATTTAAGAATTTAAAAATTTTTTTTTTTGTTCTCTTGATTGTATTAATTTTATTTTTTATTTTTGAATATTGATATCTTTGGTTTTTGTTTTCATATTTATTAATTTTTGATTTTAAAATTTCGGATCTTTTAATTTCTTTTTAAATTAAATTTATTTATTTTTTGGGTTTTTGAATATTATTTTTTCTAATTTTATTTCCTAATTTCTGAATAATCCAATTTTGAATGTTGTAGCTGTAATTTTTGAATGCATTGATTTTTTTTTATTTTGCTTCGAGAATGTTCAAATTAAAAAAAAATCTACTAATTGAATCCCATCTAAAATTTAAAGGCGGAGAAGCTTCTGTTACGTCCAATCAAGCTCATATTTGGGATAGAAGCACAGTACACCCACTGGAACATGCCCAATAATATTTTTTGTTACATCCAAATGTCTGTATCTTCAGGAAATGTTTGAAATATGATTAAGATTCACAAGATTGAATGTATCCAGCAGTGATCTTTAACTTTTAATTCCATTTCACCATCACTATTTTGCTTACATTTTAGATTACACAAAATTAGACTACTTTGGATCATTTTTAAATCATAGTTCAGTTTAATTTTGAGAAAAATAAAAATTTAGATAACGAATACAGTAAAATTTCTGGAAATTTTCTAACCTTACATTTTTTAAAAATTTTAGAATAAGAATTAAAAAAAATGAGAAATCAACAATTACAAAATATCAGAATTTTAAAATTAAAAAAAATTAGAATCTTTATGCTTTAAAATTTTAGATTTTTTTTAAATTTTCAAATGTTCGATTTTTTTAAATTTTCATTTTTTAAATCATTCAATTTTTCTGACAAAATGTATGATTTTCTCTATGGTCCCTATATGCTAGCAAACAATCAATTTTAGAACAAATCTCTGAGGATGGTGGGGCAACTGCCTCATATTGTCCCACCGTGTGTGCGCTAGTAATTTGTTGGTAATTTGTAATTTTCAGTTAAACGGAAATCCAAATCAAATCCAAATTATTTGATTTTTAAACCTAAACATATTGCAAACAAGCTACGCGCTTTTCATCGTAACTCTTTTCTTAAGCATTATTATATGGAGTTCTGCGTTGCTTCCGGATTGATTAATATAAAAAAATAAATCTTATCAATGTTGCAAAGTTTAGCCTGGAAGACATTCAAATACAACATCAAGGGCAAATTTTCAAAAAGAAATGAAATTTTGTAGTAATATTTTTAAGATCATCGAAATTCCCTGACCCAGCTTAAAGTTCCCTGACTTTCCCTGACTTTTCCAGGTCAAATAAAATTCCCTGACAATTCCAGGTTTTCCCTGACTTTTCCAGAAATCGACACCATGATTATATATCCTTTTTTTACTTGAAAATTCAGGCCAAAACTTCTGTCAGTAATTATCTTTAACAAATCAAATCCCAATAATATTGCAACATTTCAGCCAAATCAAAACAAACTCTTTTTGTTTTGCAAAACGCCCTGGAACTGTCTCATCTTCGTTTTCCAGCACTAAACGCACACACACACACCCACTCACTTGCTCACTCTGTACCCTACTTGTGGTGTGCGGTGCGTTTAATTCACAAATCCGGCCCAAATACACCACAACACTACACCCAACTCACCAACACACTCTCTTTCACCACGGTAACCACGGATCGCACCGTTATTATTGCACAACACACAATTTGTAGCACTGTGTATGTGTGTGTGTGCGTGTTACTTGTTTTGTGAATGTTTTTTTTTTTTTCGTTTCGAGGCTCGTTCACTGTATATTTTGGGTTCACCCACGAAAAACGCGACCAACAGAGGGAGAGAGCGAGAACCAGGATGTTTGCTCACTCTCTCACGCGCACACTTTTCTTCTCTTCACCTCACTTTTCTCTTCTCTTCTCTTCTTCGGTGCGCGCGCTCCCGTTGATTGTTTGCTGCTGCTGCTGTTGTTGTTGTTGTTGTTAGTTTTTTATTCATTCAACTTTTTCCCTTCTCTTTCTTCCTTTTCTCCCTCTCTTTCACACGTGGTGTCATTCCAGCGCGCACTTTAAAGGCATTTTTCGGGGGACTTCCTGCACTGGTGCTGCTGCTGCTAATCACACACCAAAATAACCGACGACGAAAGCCCACGGGACGGTCCTCACTTTCTCAATGAACTGTGTTGGTGCTGCTTGAATGGTCGTGGTGGTGGCGCGTTCATAAAACTGCATAAATTAGTTTGTGGGGGACCGCTGCAATGGGGAAGAGAGAGAGAGAGAGTGATATGCAAATTAGTACGTCGCTTTTTCTTTTTTGCTGAACGAGTTTGGGACTGGGACTGAGCGCGCTGGGCTGGTCTGTTGCACATGTGCACGCACCTCCCAGGGCTCGTAACGAGAGGGGTGGGGGTTTGACACCTGGCGCGTGTGCGTGCCTCTGTGCGTGGGAGTGTGCATTGAATGCAGCTGGAAACGGGCTGGTTGCAGCACATATGCCACATGATGCCACATGATGCCACATGGTGTGATTAGAGGTGATAGGGAGGGACGATGTTGGGATATCGAAAGGTGTTTCAACGAAGTTAATCATTTCTGGAGGTTTTTATTTTATTTTTATTATAGGTTATAGACATACACACTTAGATGATTTTTACCTGATTTCGGTAATAAAGCTCATAATTGTTCATAGTTAAAACAATTTTCGGTAAAATTTAGTTCATTTTGGCAGATGGTTTATCGATATAAACATCAAAGATTACTCAACTACTGATTTCGTTAAAGAAATTTTAGTGTGTAGGGAACTCGATTGCTTTTTGGACATTACATAAAACAAAGATTGTGAGAATACCATGAGAAGCCTAATACCTTTAGATAGGGTTGTCAGATCATCAATATCTGGATTTGGAAACATCATCTTCATCAATACATTTGAGAACCGGCTTCAAAGATTTTTCAATTACTTTTCTAAAATATGTAAAACATGATGGTATTTCTCAGCATAATTTTTGAGATACTTTACTAAACTTTACAATTTACAATAACATGAATCGAATGAGATCAACCCGGCTAAAATCATAAATTTGGTCGAGAATCCTGGTTATTGGTAAAAAAAGGATAATGGATTGTGTCACGTTCCCCAGAAAACCATTCCCCATAATGTACCTACCGTTTCCCCTCCCCATTTTATCGTGGTGATTATGAATTTCCAAAATTTCCTAAATTTCCAAAATTTCCAAAATTTCTAGAATTTCTTAAATTTCTACAATTTTTTTCCAAAAGTTTTAAAATTTCCAAAATTTCTTAAAACTTCTCAAATTTTCAAAATTTCTAAAATTTCCAAAATTTTCAAAATTTTTAAAATTTCCAAAATTTTAAAAAATTTCAAGATTTCCAAAATTTCCAAAATTTTCTAAATTTCCAAAATTTCCAAAATTTTCAGAATTTTCAATTTTTTTAAATAAGTTTTAAAATTTCCAAAATTTTTAAAATTAATTTTTTTTTAAATTTCCGAGTTAAAAATTTTAAAAATTCTAATAATTTCAAAAATTTTCAAAATTTCCAAAATTTCCAAAAGTTTTAAAATTTCCAAAAAATTTAAAATTTTAAAAATTTCTAATGTTTTCAAAATTTCAAAAATTTCAAAAGTTTCCAAAATTTCCAAAATTTAAAAAAAAATTCAAAATTTTCAAAATTTCCAATATTTTTAGAATTTCCAAAATTTTCAAATTGCCCAATTTTTTTAAAATTCCAATATTTTAAATTTATTTTAAAAAATTCAAAATTTCCAAAATATTCAAAAATTTTTATTTCCAAAACTTTAAAACTAAAAATTAAAAAAAAAACTAATGAAAATATTTTTTTTAAATTTTTGATTTTTTTGTATTGAACAATTTTTATAATTTCTTTTCTTTTTAATTTTGATTTTCACATTTGCAAATTTTTAGATTTTGTATTGTTTTGAGAATTTTAAAAATATTTTTAATTTATGACAATTTTGAAGCTTTTGTTATTTTTTGGCTTACCAATGACAAATTACAATCGTAACATTTAGATCGAGAAATCTCGATCGTGATGCGAGAAATAATGATTGAAATATTACGCCCGAGTGCAATAATCACCACGTTAACTTGTGTCAGCAGTTATAACAAGGCTACACGGAGAAAAAAGAGTTCCCAGAATCGTGAACAAGCGTTCATGAAAATGGGAACCACGAACAAAGTGTTCAAATCCCATGGTACGATTTCCAAAAACGTACCATGGGATTTGAACACTTTGTTTGTGGTTCCCATTTTCTTGAACGCTTGTTCACGATTTTGGGAACTCTTTTTTCTCCGTGTAGAAAGTTTTCTTTTCTTTAAAGAAGGGAAAACTCTTCTGGCTGACACAAGTTCAATTTTACCTTTAAATGGGAGGAGGAGAGTTTTCCCTTCTTTAAGGAACAGAAAAATGTATAGCCCTGTGATAACTGCTGACACGAGTTTAATTTTCCCTTCTTTAAGAAAGGGAAAACAAATCTTGACCACTTACAAAATTTTGAAATGTGTAATCACTAGTCAAGAGAGTTTTTCACTAGGGAAACAAGAAAGGAAACAAGTAAAAAAAACTTTAAAGCGAAAATTAAACTTCTGTTAGCAATTATCACAAGTCAAGACCGTTTTCCCTTCTTTAAAAATGGTGAAATTCAACTTATGTTAGGAGACCTTCTTCAAAGAAGGAAAAATTCATCAGTAATTGTAAGTCAAGAGAGTTTTCCTCTCCAAAAAAAGAAAAATGCTATTTTTGTCACCTATAAACAAATTTAGAAAGTCTTCTTCAAAGTGATTCTATTAATATTTTTTGTTGAAAATTTAAATCATCATGCCAAATGAGCAATATGCCAAAGGACCAAATGTCAAATGGAATTGTACCAAATGACACCCATAATCCAATTTTAATTTTTACAAGCATTTTTCATCTTTGCAAAATAAAAATAGCATTTACGGAAAACAAAAAATAAAATGAAATTGTAATTTATTCGGCATTTGTATAATTTAACATGACTGAAAAAGGAGGGAAAATTTCTTAGAATAATAGAACGAGTCATAAGCCGAATTGACATTTTCTGCTATTTTCTCAAGAATTTTTATTTTGGCATGGATAAAATTACTTTGTCCAATTTTTATATTTTCTAAGAAACTCCTAAAAATCTAATCGTTGAATTTACTTTGCATCAATTCCTAATATTTTTCAGAAAAGAAACTTTTCTGGGGAATGGTTTTCTGGGGAACGTGACACACTCAGGATAATGATTTAGTAAGGATTAACAAAATATAAAAAAAATATAAATAAAAAAAATACAGTTCAGTTTTCAGTTACAACAGGCATTAGAAATGACCAGATCAGCTTTTCAATAAGAAGAAAGAATACTACAAAGCATTGACATTTTTTTGCAGAACTTGATCACTAAATGTTTACAGTTTCATTCAAATAGCTTCAGTGAATGAGAAAACGGTGATCATCTCTTGAACAAATAGTTATTCCATGTTACAAGCGGCACATACGATTTTCACGTCATTTATTCATTCACAAATTTCCCCACGCTAGCCTAACTAACGCTAATCTGACGTCGCAAATTGAGTCACCTTAAACTTTAAACGAAACCCTTTTTTTGCTCGTCACACTACTCAGAACTGTCCGTAATAATTACGTTGTCACACACGACTGTCTAGCACGATTCCATCTCCCAGAAAGTCCCACCAAAAACACAAAACTTAGTCACACTTACGTTGCGTTACGCGCTAAACACACTGTCTAACACCCACCCACACACACACGCGATTGATAAACTAGCAGCGACACGCGAAAACGTCCAGAAAAAAGCGACCGACGACGCTGAGGGTAAAACACGAACTGTGGGCCCCCGATCGAACACGAACGTCGTGACGTCCAACCCGACGACGACGCTTTCACGCGCGCTGAGTTTGTGGGTTGAGTGTGTGTGTGATTCGCAAAGGTAGTCGTGTGCGTGTGTGTATGCGCGTTGGGAAGGAAAATACAACAATGAAGCGTTAAGGGAAGGGGTCTAAGTCTGGTGGATACATTTGAAAATGTCGTAAATTGTAGTAAGTTTTTTCAAATTTAAATTAAAAATAAGAAATAGTCAACAACAAAATTAATATTTAACAATTTTTATATAAATCAAGTTTGCCTCAAAGTTGTAACCCGAAATATTCTTATGAATAAAAGTGTTGTGAGTATATTCGCGAGTACTCGGTTCGGCATTACGACGAAAGACACGCCAACGACGACGGCGACGCCGCCTCGACTCGACTCGCATTCATTCATGTAAATTCATTCATAGCTTTTTTTCCCCCAACACTGTAAAGGCCACACAACACATCCGATTGTATCTGCAACGACGATGACGAAGGCGGTGGCGGATTGCAAAGGATTGGCTCTGCTGTCCAAGGATTGATTGACAGGGTGTCACTATCGTGCTATGCTATCACAAGTTTTTTATTTAGAGTTTTTGTCCTCCCACATCCCCTCTCCACTCTCATAATTTCAATGAAGACCCCAAGAAAACAGGGGGAAACAAAAAATGAAACGTCATGGCCTGCTGGTTAGCATTTTTGCTTACCAATCCAAAGGATGGGGGATCGAACCCCGTTTCGAGCGACTTCGAATTTTCGTTCATATTCATCATTCCAAATTTCTATGTTCTTAAATTTTTCGATGGGAGCAGATGGGCAATCGAACCCAGAACCATTCGCTCACAAATCGAACAACGTAACCAGTTAGCTACGGTCGCTCCCCTTTCTCTAAAATTGATGTTTTTAGAAGAGAAATGAACGCTATTTAAACGTTTTTTTCTAATTGTTATGTGTTTCATGCTGTCTGATTTTGTAGAATAATGTACTGACAAAAACTTGTTGTTGAAGTAATATTACGAATTTTAATAAAGGGAAATTCTTCTAATTTCCATACCTAAGAAAATCAATTTTACATGCGCTACTTTGAATCTTTGCTTTAGTGGTCAGTAGGGCTAGTGATTTTTCGCGATTTCACGGAAGCCGGAAGCCGGAAGTTTTGAAAAAGTTGGTCGTCATCGATCATGGCCGTTCATGGTCACCCGCGACAGACACGGACGACGAAACAAATAGAAACGCAAAAAGTAACTTTTTCAAAACTTTTTTTTCGTAAAATCGCGATAACTGGTGATGTTTATAAACAAATCCCTTATGTCTATATATTAAAATTTTTGTAATTGTCTGCTCTACAACTTTGTAGAACATTGTTACACTCTAAAAAATAACCCTGCAAAGTAAAAAAAAAACACAAAATTTTAAAATGAAAAATTTTGTTCTAAATGAAAGATGACCCTTCTGAGTCAATGTAGATTCGAAAAGTATATTAAATTTCCCATAAAATGACATGTTCCAAAAATTTTTACAGTCAAGTAACGGAAAATGGGAGAATTTTTAAAACTTTTTTAGTGTTTTTTTCGATGAAAAATACGTTTTTTCGGAATTCTGGGTACGCCATCAAATCGGGCGTCTAATTTTACATAAAAGTCCCTTTGACACCAAATTTCTATCTCAAAACCGTTTCAGGCTGCAAATTATTGAAAAACACATCTTTTTTCGCATGTTCAAAAATGGAAGGGTTCGTACCGCCCCTCCGTCACGAGATATCAAAAACGGACCTCGGAATCGTGATCAGGGACAAAAGTTACCCCTTAGGACAAACGAAACTATTGGCACTACGCCCCCCGGGGCATGGCCTTCCTCTAACGTGGGATTTCTGCTCCAGCGCCTCTGACGAGACAGGAGAAACCGGGACCGACGTTTTACTTCACCATCCGATAGAAGCCCCTTAGGACAAAGTTTCACGCAAATCGAAAAGGGGTCGGGGCAACCTTTCCCGATTTCGTGTGAGTTGGTAGAGAATTACTCAAATAAAAATATTTTTCATATCAGATCTACAACTATTTTTGAAAATATTGTTTATTAGAATATTCAAAAAAGCAAAAGTTTCTTTGCTCCACCAAACTTTGAAAAATATTTGCAACGGCCTTATTTAAATTGTAAAAAAAATACTTGGAGGCAAAGTCTGGGACACTGTAAAAATTACTGCATACATCTTTTTACTAAAAATATAGGATATGTTAGTAAAAAACACAGCCTAAGTTGACGCCTTAAAAAAAGATTAGAAAAAAACATTGGCAAAGTCACATCAAACAAGTAAAACTTCCAAACGTTAAATTTTAAGAGTTCTTCTTTTCAATGCTTTTCGAAAATTGGTTGGAAAATTGATTTTTGGCGATTTTTTAAGATCAATGCCCGTTTAGAGCGTGACATTTCCGTGAAATGTGGTATTCTGAAATTAGTGAAAATTGGGTCCTAAAATGATGCTTTAAAAGAAATATTTTTATTATTGTTCAATGGAATTTAAGTGGATTTTTAATTCCATTTTTTTTAAATTAACTTCGCGGATTTTCTTGTCACAAAGCATCCTAGTTGACAGTTCATTCCAAGGGGACTATAGAAAATCCACGTTGTCTAGTCAATTTATTATCATTTTTCTTCAACCCTTTCAGACCTGAATTTAAAAAAAAATTATCTAATGATGGGAATATGATTTAAAGGACCATACGAAAATTAAAGGCTGGCTGGCACGATAAATAACCATATCTGATCACTTTTTTTTTAAATTGGCAAGACCACATTTTTTCGATGGATCAACTATGGCCCCGCTTGGAACGATTTGTCAAGTGGACTGCTTTCTGTCATGACAAGTAGGATGTTTTCTGCCAAGAAGGACCGTGAAGTTATTTTTTTAAATTGATTTAAAAATTAATTTCGAATCCTATGCGGTCGTACAAATCAGTGTTCCCAAATGAACCGGTTAGGCTAGGTTCACCTATAAACTCGGTTCGGCTTAAGCCTCCCTTTGTGGTTCAATCCTGGTTCAGTGAACCATGAACCATGGCTTAAGGCTAACCAGGCTAATAAAAACCATAGGAATAATGCACTGTGTAACAAATATTATGGTGTAGCAATATTACAATGTAACATTCATTACACCATAACATTCGTTACACCGTAAAATTGTTACACCGCATCATTCGTTACACCGTAACATTGTTACACCGCCATATTCATTACACCGTAACATTCAATACACCGTAACATTGTTACACCGTAACATTGTTACACCGTAACATTGTTACACCGTAACATTGTTACACCGTAACATTGTTACACCGTAACATTGTTACACCGTAACATTGTTACACCGTAACATTGTTACAACGTAACATTGTTACACCGTTGTACGATTACACCACAACATTCGTTACACCGTTACATTCATTACACCGTGACATTCGTTACACCGTTACGGTGTAACAATGTTACGGTGTAGCAATGTTACGGTGTAAAAACGTTACGGTGTAACAACGTTACGGTGTAACAACGTTACGGTGTAACAACGTTACGGTGTAACAATGTTACGGTGTAACAACGTTACGGTGTAACAATGTTACGACGTAATGAATGTTGCGGTGTAATGAATGTTGCGGTGTAACGAATGTTGTGGTGTAACAATGTTATGGTGTAATCATACTACGGTGTAACGAATGTTACGGTGTAACAAAGCTTGCCGTTTAGCCTAACACTCTTTGATCAGGTTCAAGCCAGGTTCAAGCCTCGTTCAAGCCTGGTTCAAGCCTGGTTCAAGCCAATGGTTCAGTTTGGCTAGCCTCGCTTGGTTTGAACCAAATGCAGGGTTGTTACGGGAGAGTCGAAAAAAAATCCGCGCCAAATCCGCGCCGACCTTAAACCCGAAACCGCGCAAAATCCATGCCATTTAAAAAAAATATCGCGAGCAACATTTAAGAAATTTTATTTTTAATGAAGAAAAACTAATTCAGAAAGCATTTGATAAAAAAAAACTCGGCTCCAAAAGAATGAAAGCAATAAATCCATTTAAAAAAATTCCTTAAGAGACGGTCAAGGCAAGGGTCATGAAAAAAAATCTTCAAAATAGAAAATACAATATTTAAAAACCTAAAAATTTAACTTCAAAAATATAACCTAGAAATTAAATCAAAATCTAAAATTATAATATCTGAGTTTTTGAAAGGTCAATAAACCAAATTTCCAGTTTTTGTTTTTTGGGGGTTTTTGAAACCGCCTTGAGTCAGGGGTAATAAAAAACACCCAAAAGCAAAAACTGAAAATTTGGTTTATTGGACCTTTTCAAAAAAAAAACTCCAGATATGATAAAATTTCAAATTTTGAAAGTCTAAATATTCAAAACCTAAGAATTTTTATACAGTTCGTAATCCAAAATCCTCGCTAAAATTTCACTCCAAAAGAAATTTAATTTCTGATATTTAAAATAATGTCTGCTCATAATTTCAAAATCTCTAAATAAAATAGGACTTCAAAAATTGTGGAATTCAAGAATTTAAGAACTAAGAATTATAATAAAAAAAACATTTTAGAATTTAAGAATTTTTGAATTTTAGAATTTTTGACCTTTTGAATTTTTGAATTTTTGAATTTCTGAATTTTAGAATTTTAGAATTTTAGAATTTTAGAATTTTAGAATTCTAGAATTTTAGAATTTAGAATTTTAGAATTTTAGAATTTTAGAATTTTAGAATTTTAGAATTTTAGAATTTTAGAATTTTAGAATTTTAGAATTTTAGAATTTTAGAATTTTAGAATTTTAGAATTTTAGAATTTTAGAATTTTAGAATTTTAGAATTTTAGAATTTTAGAATTTTAGAATTTTAGAATTTTAGAATTTTAGAATTTTAGAATTTTAGAATTTTAGAATTTTAGAATTTTAGAATTTTAGAATTTTAGAACTTTAGAATTTTAGAATTTTAGAATTTCAGAATTTTAGAATTTTAGAATCTTAGAAACTTAGAATTTTAGAATTTTAGAATTTTAAAATTTTAGAATTTTAGAATTTTAGAATTTTAGAATTTTAGAATTTTAGAATTTTAGAACTTTAGAATTTTAGAATTTTAGAATTTTAGAATTTTAAAATTTTAGAATTTTTGAATTTTAGAATTTTAGAATTTTAGAATTTTAGAATTTTAGAATTTTAGAATTTTAGAATTTTAGAATTTTAGAATTTTAGAATTTTAGAATTTTAGAATTTTAGAATTTTAGAATTTTAGAATTTTAGAATTTTAGAATTTTAGAATTTTAGAATTTTAGAATTTTAGAATTTTAGAATTTTAGAATTTTAGAATTTTAGAATTTTAGAATTTTAGAATTTTAGAATTTTAGAATTTTAGAATTTTAGAATTTTAGAATTTTAGATTTGGAATGTTCTGATCTTTTTATTTTCGCCAAGAATGTTTAAATTTAGAAAAAAAAAACAAATAGTTCTACCGACTAAATTCCATTCCAAAATTCGAAAGTGGAGGCCAGCTTCTGTTACGTCCAATCAAGCTCATATTTGGCCACCAGAACAAGCCCCAATAATAGTTTTTGTTGCACATTCTAATGTCTATATCTTCGGGAAAATTTTGTAATATTTGATTTACAAAATTAAAAATTGAATAAATCCAGTATAAAATTAAAAATAAATAAGGTTAAAAATTATTACTTAAAACTCAAAAGAAATTAAATATTCAGAGCCGGAGATGTTAAGAAATGACAAGAAACATATAAAAAAAATTCTACATAATCTTTATCTTCATTTTTTGACGTTTCGTACTAAGAAAATACAAACAAACATTTTCAAAATTGCCATCCGCGCGATATCCGCGCCTGAGCAAAATTAGCCAGCAAATCCGCGCCAGATCCGCGCCATCCGCGCGATCCGCGCCGTCCGTAACAACTCTGCAAATGAACCATGGCTCACGGCACTAAGTGAGCCTGAGCCGACGATGCTTGCCGACGTGTGGTGTGAACCTGAACCAGAAAAATGAACCTAGCTTAGCCGATGGCTTAGGCTCGTGGGAACACTGGTACAAATAGTCACTGTACTCAGAAAATTAAACATTATCGTTGTGACCAATTATATCACAAATTTAGGCTTAACTTTAGGACCCAATTAAAAAAGGGATCAAAAATAATCACGTTTTTGTGGTTGTACAGCCAAATTGACATAGGGCTTCAAACTCCGTACAATTTTGCATAGCATCGAAGCTCGGGAGGCATCGAAAACCAAAACCTTATCCGGGCAACAGCAAGAAAAGAAGCAGAAAGAAGTGTGGTAACAAAATTATGTTGATTCAGATTGAACATTGTGTGATGTGCGAGTTTTTTTTTTGTGCTGTGTGTTAAGTCTTCCTCATAGCATCGCAGCTCGAGAGGCATCGAAGAACTAATACTTTATCCTACTAACATAAAGAAAAGAAGCAGGCGTGAGGCTTGGATGAGATGCTGTGGATTCAACGGTATAATGTGGTGTCGTCAGGAATGGAGCCTCAAACTCCATGTCTGGAGAGTCTGCAAATTCAAGTGTTGGACTACCATTCCCACCCTTATTGAACCGCAGGCTTCTTGGGATGGCACCGGTATTGACTAATAAAATAGGGTCTTTAGCGGTTTAACCGGTTTAACAGTGAACGGATGGTTGACTCCCACTTATCATTTTTTATTCATTGTTTAACTTTAGCTGATCTGTCAATAATGGAGTAGCAACTCATTTGGCAGTCAACCATGCTCATGCTTACAAGGCTCCCTACAGTTTTGCGGGCTGTTTATACAAAATGGGCAAATAAATATTCGAAAATCTGTAACATGAGAATGGATTGTCGGATCGATTTTATGTCTCCGGCAGCAAAAAGTACACTGAATTGTTCCATTCACGTGATTTTTTTTATTGAATTTTTATAACTAAAACTTGAATTTCCAAAATGCGTTTTTTTTTATCTTTGATTTTTTAAAATGTTTTTTTTTTTCAGAGACCGAAAAAGACATATTATGCACATGAGGTTAGAACAGTGAAAATTTTTAATATCGGAGTTAAAAAAAACATTTAAGATAAAAAGTTAATAAAAAAACCTTTTTCATTAAACAATCTAATTACGACAACCGCGTACAATGGCGATACCAAATGGACACCATTAGGAGTGTGCGAATTGGCCGGCTTCTTTCTCGTTTGTTTGACACTATCACCAGTCAGCGCACGGAAAACGGAAGTGGTCAACGTGCGACAGCTGGCCAGGAGGACGTGGATCCTTTTCATTAGGTTGGGGTATTGTCGTCCAGTAAGGGACACCATTAAGGGATATCCTTGAATGGAACAACATAACCTGGGGCCTATTGTACGGCTGATTGGTTACGTGACACCATCTGGGGGCGTTCGTGTGTATGTGTGTGAGCGAGAGTGACTTACATCATTGTGTGGTTGTGTGGAATAAATAGCGCTGAATATGTTGGAAGGACACATTTATACTGTGCTTGAATTAGGATATTCTTCTGGACTGTCAATGTCAACATGTACCTAATAAAATAAACGCAAATTTTAATTTCAACAACTTTTCAATAGGGCGTATTGTTGGACAAAATCAAGTAAAGTTACATCCTAACAGAAAGTTATTTCGTAATTTTTTACTCGAATCACAAGTTTTTTTGGAATTACAGAAAACATGAGAAGTCATGAAATAGACGGTATATAATTCAAAATAAAGAGAAGCAAAGTCTCCATCATTATTTTACCATTATGTCTTGTTTTTGACATGTCTCAATGCGATTAGAACAATTAAAGCCGCCGACCTGGGGCGACTTTCTGTTGATCTTCAGTAGTAAACCATAATCTGCTCTGGGTCGTAAAATAAAATATTATTGCCCTATTTTAAAGGCATCATCAGGTCACTGCTACCGAAAAAACGAAATTCGTGTGTCGCAAACCAAAATGTAACGACCATTATCAACACAATTAACCAAACTTGAACCACGGGGAAGTGCAATTATTTTCGGTCCCTCAAACATGTTTCTTTTTTTTTGGGTTGATATGTGTTGTTCTAAATGCCAAAGCCATCGACGTTTGACCTGCAACAACAGGTGTCATTCTGAGCAATGACGGGGCGGCGAAGGCCAACTTCCGCTTTTGGTGCAGAACTTGCTGTTTCATGACTCACGGCGAAGCACACTGCATGGCAGGCAGTAGCAACAGCTTGAGCTTGTTGCCATTTGGTACTTTTGAGTTTAGTAGCACGCAGATGTTGTGCTCTGCACGGAGAAATGTAATACATTTGGTTTTTGAATATGGAGAATGTGTCCAGTCAAACTAACAGAGTTTGAAAAGTTGTAGGATTTTTTTTAGGAAGTTTACCTTACAGTTTTTCATTTCAAAATGGCACTCTATCGCACTGGAATGTGGGTTACCTCACATACATGCAACGAAATAGCTTCATTAACCGCGCTGTCACCGCAAAATAACCTCCCATTTCCATATTATACCCATATGGACAGAAAGTAGACAACAACAGAAAAATAGAAAACAATCACGACTTCCTGGGCACAATGCCAACCTGTGCTCTGCGCTATCGCCGGCTGATTGTCTCTCGTTGGCCACCGGATCGGAAGTAGTCCATTTTCATAATACACTCATTTTTCTCTCTCCCAGTTTCTTCGCCATCCTCCTCGTCCAATACATAGTGAAGCATATGGCATGTTTCTGTTGTTGACCGACTGGGAACGACCTCCGCGCGTTAGCCTCAATTTCTGAATGAGTTACGTCAGAGGCGGTCTTTATCCCTGGGTTGATTAATTAAACCTTCTTGGCAGGGCTTCAGGACGGGAGCACAAAACCGCACATCCGCAACACGGCAGTCCTCCGGGATTAACCGCACAGCCAGCACTACGCAAGTTCGTCGAGGAAATTCCGCAGGCAGTGCAAAACTTAAATCATCCATTTCCAACGAAATCGCGGGCTCCGGAACCGAGCTACTGCTGCTGGCCCTGTTGCTGTTGATGACACTACGAACAACTGTTGTTATCATCAACCGTTCGATTCGAAGTTGGAAGCCGGCCCCGTAGTCTGTCAGTCTGTCAGTTCAGTAGCACTAAGAAGAACTAGCTTTCATTAAGCGGTAAGAGTGAAGTAATTATTAAAACTTACAATTATTACTCAATTTAATTTCAAGATTTCTCTGTAATGACCACAGTCTGAAACAAAAATGTCAATACACAATCCAAACGGCGAGACAGTCCAAACCTCTTTTTACACCTGTGCTACCATACATCCCGAGATTCGGACTGACGGCCTTTGCATCGTGAGTCCAACTGCCGACCAGCGACTCTACCGAAACAGACTTTTCCCAGCGACTCCTACACCTGGACTGAGCTAACGACCTAGGTTAGAACGGGGCCAACAATTACTTCCCCATCCGACGGATCAGTCGTGAGCGTGATCAGACAAATCTCAACAAGTTGGACAAATTGGAAAAAAAGTTCTTAAGATTTCATAAAATCTTGCAATTCCATTTGAAAAGAGCCTAAACCGACAAAAAAGTTCACCAATCGGGATCAAAATTTGTCTGGGGGCTCCTTGGCCAAAATAATTAGACCCGTATTTTTTTTGTTTGGCCATTAGGGTGACCTACATCGTGCTAGGGTGGTTCGAAAAATGGCAATTTTCGTTATTTTTCGCAAAAACCACTTTTTCATCCGATTTTAGCTTAACATTTGAAAAAGTCGTATGAAATCTAAAAAATGGCGTTTTGACCGTGTCTGGGCCAAAGAGCCTATGTTTGAAAATATTTTTATCGGATTCCTCGGAAAATTTCACACAATATTTAAAAAAAATTGGCGATGTCGAACCGTACGTTTGCGAGATATGATTTTTTGAAAATAAAAACTGAGTTTTTCGACGCGCCACGCGCAAAAACAAGAAAATTACAAAATCGGCAAAAAATCAACAATTTTCAGCGATGGCCTATGCATGTTAAGGTTTCGTAATTAAAATACGCAACTTTTGGTACCCTAACATGTATAGGTCATCGCAATTTTTTTTTGAGTTATCGCAGTTTTTGTGGAAAATTCGTCATTTTCCTGTTTTTGCGCGTGGCGCGTCGATAAACTCAGTTTTTATGTTCAAAAAATCATATCTTGGAAATGACGGTTCGATATCGCCAATTTTTTGATATGTTATGTGAAATTTTCAGAGGAATCCGAAAAATATTTTCAGACATAGGCTCTCTGGTCCAGACACGGTCAAAACGACATTTTAAGTTTTCATACGACTTTTTCATATGTTAAGCTAGATTTTTGAAACTTCTTACTATTTTTCTCAAATAGCCAAATCACCTTTCTTTTGCGTCTAAGACAGCTAAAATCAGACGAAATGACGCGAAAATATGTTTTTTTGAAAAAAGTGGTTTTTGAGAAAAATGACGAAAATTGCCATCTTTCGAACCACCCTAGCACATTATAGGTCACCCTAATGGCCAAACAAAAAACTACGGGTCTAATTATTTTGGCCAAGGAACCCCCAGAAAAATTTTGAGCCCGATCGGAGAACTTTTTTTTCGGTTTAGGCTCTTTTCAAATGGAATTGCTGATTTGCAATCCCGCTGTGAAACTGTCAACTTATCCTGTCATTCTGGAGAAACGAAATGGCCTACTTTTAACTACCAAAAATAACAGATTTGAAAAAAATATCTTTTAATACCAGTGCCGAAAAGTCCTTCTTTTCTGCACCGAAATGGGTGCTGAAAAGTTGAACTTTTCAACACCTGTATCGAAAAGTAACATTTTTCAATATTGTTTTGTTTTTAACGGTGAATTTACTTAAGTCATGTGTTAACATAATTTTTGACATAAAATTCCATTCAAAATGCGTTTTTCGAAATTGCAAAAAATGTTGTAAGCAACTCGATAAATGTACGACTCGCGCTGAGAAAAGATTTGTTTTTGCAACGATTTTGGAGTCAATTTGTAATTTATTTAAATTATTCATGCATTTATTTACAAATTTATTTTGTAGAAACTTGGAAGTAAAAAATGTGAGAAACAAGCAAACAATTATAACAGAGGCTGGAAAAATATAAAATAAAACAAAGTAAGCAAAATACTAATGAACAATTTAAATAAAATAAATAGGATAAATTACATAAACCCAATAAAACCAAAACAAAAGTTCTCCGATTGGGGACAAACATTTTCTGGAGGTTTTTTGGCTAAAATAATTTGACCAGTATTTTTTTAGCTCGTAAGGTGACCTACGCCGCTTTAGGTTGGTTCAAAAAATGGCAATTTTCGTCGATTTCCCAAAACAAAAAACAAAAAAAAAGTTTGAAATTTCAAAAAAAGTGTGACAATAATTTCAAAAATAGTTTGAAATTTCACAATACTAGCCTAACAATTTGAAAAAATCGAACTGTCACTTTTCACACGGGACTCACACATACTATCAAACAAAACATTTGTTGGTAGGTGTAAGCTCTGTGTAAAGAGGGTGTCAAACTAAAAAGTTGTTGTTGTTTGACAACAATTGGTGTCAAACCATCGGGGTTTTCAGTGTATTCTAAAGTGATTTAGAATTTTTAAATCCAAGATGGCGGCCAAAATAGCGGGAATGGAATGTTTCAAAAATGAAGTTATAGAGAATTTGCAGCAAAGCTAAAAGACACATGTCGCCACCTATGAACAAAAAGTGTTAACCTATGATTTTTTTGAAAAAATGTGTTTTTTCCTTCATAATCAACATTTTTATAAAACTTATGCCAGATTCGGATGAGAAAAATTATTTCCAACAATTTGGTGTACAACTTTCCAATATATGTTTGATTTTTATATGAGAGAACTGTAAATTTATAAAAAGATAGTAATTTTGACTATTTGGCAAGAAAGTCTGTCCAAAATCAATAAAAATTGTTGAATATACGTTAACACATCTGTTATCAACTATATAACTGTTTATTTCATTGATATATACGGGGAAACTCATTTTTTCGTGTTTCAAAACATGTTTTTTAAAGAAAAAGGTCACAAATTTTTGCGCCCCAAAAAAATGATGTTCATTATTTTAAAGCAACAAATTTTTCTCGTCTTTTGCATCCAGTTTCATTAAGATTGATGCAGGGAATCATGAGAAATAAGCGATTTTGTTCTTCAATCCAGCAGAAAGGAATACGATTTTTGGCATGTAACCTCATTTTGGCGCCACCTACATTTGAAACACAGTCGCGGTGCAAAACCTCAATAGAACATAAATTTAAAGTAGAAAAAAGTAAACTAAAAAAAATGTCTCGCTTCGATTATCGGAAATTATAGACAAACTTTTGGATAATCGAAACTTCGGATAATCGAGTTATAATTAAAAAAAAAAATAAATAAAAAAATGCCTTTCTAGGTTAAAGCAGATTTTAAATTATATCAAATTTCCCATAAAATGATAAGCTCAAAAAAAAAATGAGATAAGTGGTTCATGAGGTTTACTGCCGTTCTACGCATAGTTGTCCCATGTTCAAAAAAGTGCAACTGAGAAAAACGCGATTGAAATTTTTCGACCGATTTCTGTGTTTCTACGCATAATTGTCCCGAGGGTCCTTTTTCACTCTTCGTGTCCCTAATCACCCCAGTTTGATGTTGTTTTTGATAAGTTTCCGAACAAAGTACTAGAAAGTACTAACCTCGAAAACGCTAAAAAGTCAAAATTGTCAAATGGAACATGGGACAATTATGCGTAGAAAGGCAGTTTAGTACTAAATGTAAATACAGTCGACTCTCTGGCTGTCGATCTTCTCGATATCAATATTGCTCCATGTACCGATGAATTCTTCAGTCCCTTCAAACTGCATACTTCGATTGTCTTTATTCCTCGATATTTTCTCTTGCTTGAAGGATCTCTTTCTCGACAGTCCCTTGGATTCTATTTGCTTTAAATATCTATTCCGGTTGTCAATAATTTTACTTTCTCATGGCTTGCATAGACATTTTTCTTTGAGAAACGAAGCTTTGAAGGGTGCTTGACATTTATTTGTTTTTGTTTGCTGGACGTTGCCATGATTCTCTCCTATAGCTGGTCAGCAAGAAAAAACAAATTTCAATCGAGTCTTCATTTTGCATCGTTCTGTAAACTGATGCTTCTCTTCCTCGACGGTCCCTTGGATATTGACAACCAGAGAGTCGACTGTATTCTAGTTTGGTATTTGAAATAATGTTCAATTTCGATTTGAAAAAAAAAAAAACATTTTTCCTGAAAATGTTTTTTTTTTGCATTAGCAATGAAAAGTTTTAAAACTTCTATTAAGATTTCTTATATCTGGAGTTTTTTTTTAAAAAAAAAAAGGTCCAATAAACCAAATTTTCATTTTTTTAGCTTTTTGGGTGTTTTTAATACCCCTGACTCAAGGCGGTTTTAAAAACACCCAAAAAGCAAAAACTGGAAATATGGTGTATTGGACATTTTCAAAAAAAACTCCAGATATCGAAGCTAACATTTCAAAACACGCCATATTTCACGCAACGGCTATGTACATGGCGCTATCAGAAAAGTAAGCGTCGATTTGACAGTTTAAAAATAAGTTCTGTCATTTTAATTTTTTGGAAAATGTTTATTTTTTTTTGTTTGATAATATTGTAATTGTAATGTTAGTTAGCTTAGATGTCCTGTTAGTCAGACTTTTTATCAGGGAGGAAAATTTGAAGGAAATAAATTCAAAACAAGTTGGAAATTTAAAACAGTTTTATTTCATGTTCAACTTACCAGTCACAAAACCGTCTGTCGGCTGTCAGGTCACGGCGCATCAATTGTTTGTGTGTATGTGTTCACCGTAAATATTTTCTCCTGCACTGGTGGTGTCTTCTCGCTACAGTTTAGCAGGAAACAACATTAATTACACCTTCTAGAAAACCTCCAACAAAACTAGCAGTGCATTTCAAAGTTTGCATAACAAACCCCAATCAAAAGCCATTTGCACAAATCTAGAAGCACAATTTTGTCACTTAAAACCAATTTTGTAAATCTTCTTCACTGTTTTTTTCTGGTTTTATGTTGATCTTTTACCTTCGCAGTTTAAACACAAATTTCTTCAGTTTATTCACGAATTATCTTCTTAATGCTTCTACAATCAACCTCTAAAATGCATCGCACTGCGTTTTAACAGTTTTGTATAATTTACAGTCACTTTTTGTTAAATAGTGATTCCACCCAGTAGGCCATACAAAAATTCCTCCGAGCAAATCTCAAACACGTTCAACCGAGCGAAAAATAATACAAGCAATGAAGACGACGGACTTCTCCAAGTTGGCCAGCCGAGGCCGATGAAAATACAAACACAACCCTGGCGTGGTTCATCACCAACACGTACGCAGCGAGGGGCCGGAGCCCCCTCACCAACACAAATGCAGTGAGAAGATGAATGAATTTTGAAAGTACCGTTGTGTTGGTGGGGTAAATGGGGCATTATTTATTTGTTTAGCAAAAATGTGATTTTTTTACTCGGAAAGTTTGAACAAATTTTGAAAAAATCACTAATTAATTAAGCTAGCAATTCAATTTTAAAATGAAAATTAAAACAAATTTTAGAGCACGGTTCTTGGCACCTAATCCCGCATTCATGTTTTTTTATTATTTAAAAAAAATTGTATTTTTCGAGCCTCCCTCCTACAAAACAAACAAAAATGTATTGATGCAATCACGCACACCCTGGAGAAGTGAAGTAATAATTTCCAGACTTCACGACTCACGGGCTCACCGGTCATGCGCACAGTGAGCAACGATCAGTGAGCCAAACAGATTCTTTTTTATGAATTGGGAAGTGTTCATCCAGCGCTTGCTCCCGAGTCATAATCGATGAATTCTATTGATAAAATCGCTTTCTGCTTTCATTGATAAACGTTGACCTTCGCGTGTACTCGACTTTCGAAATCGGAGACAAAGTGCGCGTGCGTTTCTGAGGAACGACTCGCGTGGTCATTGGAGGTTGTTCTGGATACGAGGACACGTGCAACAAACGATGAATGAATTATGCTAAGTCAGCATAACGAGCTCATCATTAGGAAAAAATATTGATTCTTTAAAAAATGTTATCATTTTTTGTTTAAGCAAAAAAAAATATCAAGCAAACCAATGTAAAGAGTCAATTTTGCTCAAAATAACACATTAGAGCAATTCTCTGAGGATTCGGTAAATACAGCCCAGACTCGATTATGTTAAATCCTCGATTTTATAATTATCCGTAGGTTTGCATGGAAGTATAAAAAATATCAGAATATTTCAAAAAAGGTATTTTTTTGACAAAGAACTTTGTCCTAAGGGCACTGTCTACGGGTGTCAATCCAAAATTTCGCGAAGCGAAAGTGTAACGATTTTCTGTCGTTTTTCAAATGCTTATATCTTCCCCCCCATTCAAACAATCTTTATGTTTTACGCACCAAACGAAAGGGGAAGTCTTAAAGTACAAGTTGACTACCTCACAATGTTGATAAAACTTTGTTAAAGTACTTAAAAGTTAAGATGAAAATAAAAAATGAATGCAAGAAAAATCCCGGCTGCTGATTGGCTGAAAGCACGTAGCCAATGTTGCTTCCTCTCCTGCTTTCGCAAAACTCTCACGCGAGAGCTTGGCACCACTGTTGCCACATTTCATGCGAACTATATAAGCTAGCACTTAGCCTCAGAAAATTTCAGTGCCTATCGCGGTTTCGTCAAAGACGGATCGACGGTAGTAATTTTATTGCTCACACACACACGCACACATTGAACGACTCAGTATGTGTACCAAATTGGGAGGAATTCTGTTCTAATGAAGATTGATAGGAAGGTGGCCGGAATACTAGAATGATTTGGGGCAATGGGGTTGGGACCACATTGGTAGAACATTGGCCACACCCGGAGTGGTCATGGCCCTGGGGAAGGTTCTTCCGGGGGGACATTTACCGAACCATACGACTTGGGGCAATATGGGTATCAAAATTCATGTTTTTTGAAACTGTTAATAAAAATGGCCATTTCGACCGGATTGGCCACACCCGGAGTGGCCAGTGCCCTGGGAAAGGTTCTACCGTGGGGACATTAATCGAACCAGAGAGTAATCGAACCATACTTAGGGCAATATGGGTATCAAAATTCATGGTTTTTGAAACTGGTAATGGAAATGGCCATTTTGACCGGATTGGCCACACCCGGAGTGGCCATAGCCCTGGGGAAGGTTCTTCCGGGGGGACATTTACCGAACTATACGACTTGGGGTAATATTGGTATCAAAATTGCCCCAAGTCGTATGGTTCGATTAATGTCCCCCTGGTAGAACCTTTCCCAGGGCACTGGCGACTCCGGGTGTGGCCAATCCAGTCAAAATGGCCATTTCCATTACCAGTTTCTAAAACCATGATTTTTGATACCCATATTGCCCTAAGTCGTATGGTTCGATTAATGTCCCCCTGGTAGAACCTTTCCCAGGGCACTGGCCACTCCGAGTTTGGCCAATATCCTATAAATGTGGTCTCAACCCCATTGCCTCAAATCATTCTGGTTTTCCGGTGACCATCCTTACAATCTTCATTAACACAGAATTCCTCCCAAGTTGGTGTACAAACTGTGTCTTCCAATGTGTGCGTGTGTGTGTATGGGCAATACAATTACCACCGTGGATCCGTCTTCGATGAAACCACGGTTGGCACTGAAATTTTCTGAGGCTAAGTGCTAGCTTAAATAGTTTGCATGAAATGTGACAACATGGTGCAAATTTTGCTTCCTCTCCTGCTTTCGCGAAACTCTCACGCGAGAGTTTGGCACCACTGTTGCCACATTTCATGCGAACTATATAAGCTAGCACTTAGCCTCAGAAAATTTCAGTGCCTATCGAGGTTTCGTCAAAGACGGATCGACGGTAGTAATTTTATTGCTCACACACACACGCACACATTGAACGACACAGTATGTGCACCAAATTGGGAGGGATTCTGTTCTGTTTCTGTTAATGAAGATTGTTAGGAAGGTCACCGGAAAACCAGAATGATTTGGGGCAATGGGGTTGGGACCACATTGGTAGAATATTGGCCACACCCGGAGTGGCCAGTGCCCTAGGGAAGGTTCTTCCGGGGGGACATTTACCGAACCATACGACTTGGGGCAATATGGGTATCAAAATTCATGTTTTTTGAAACTGGTAATGGAAATGGCCATTTTGAACGGATTGGCCACACCCGGAGTGGCCAGTGCACTGGGGAAGGTTCTACCGGGAGGGCATTAATCGAACCATACGACTTGGGGCAATTTTGATACCCATATTACCCCAAGTCGTATAGTTCGGTAAATGTCTTCCTGAAGAACCTTGCCCAGGGCAAAGGCCACTCTGGGTGTGGCCAATCCGGTCAAAATGGCCATTTTAATTGAAAAAACGAAGTTGACTTTATAGCTGTCGGCCACCATTGCTAGTACCAACCACTAGTGTCTTCCTTTTATCTACTAGGACTTCACCGCCCTGGGCTCCTAAGTGTTTGAGTACGGCACGGAGCGACGGCGCCGGATACCCATATTTACACTTAGAATTTTAGAGCGCCCGCCGCGGGATTCGAACCAGCAACCTCTGGATTGTGGGTCCAGTGCGCGGTCCGATTGATCCACACGGGCGGGACATTTTGATTGCCAGTTTCAAAAACCAATATGAATTTTGATACCCATATTGCCCCAAGTTGTCAAACAAAAAAAAAATCAAAATGGTTCGATTAATGTCCTCCCGGAAGAACCTTCCCCAGGGCCATGGCCACTCCGGGTGTGGCCAATGTTCTACCAATGTGGTCCCAACCCCATTGCCCCAAATTATTCTGGTTTTCCGGTGACCTTCCTAACAATCTTCATTAACAGAAACAGAACAGAATCCCTCCCAATTTGGTGCACATACTGTGTCGTTCAATGTGTGCGTGTGTGTGTGAGCAATAAAATTACTACCGTCGATCCGTCTTTGACGAAACCTCGATAGGCACTGAAATTTTCTGAGGCTAAGTGCTAGCTTATATAGTTCGCATGAAATGTGGCAACAGTGGTGCCAAACTCTCGCGTGAGAGTTTCGCGAAAGCAGGAGAGGAAGCAAAATTTGCACCATGTTGTCACATTTCATGGAAACTATTTAAGCTAGCACTTAGCCTCAGAAAATTTCAGTGCCAACCGTGGTTTCATCGAAGACGGATCCACGGTGGTAATTGTATTGCCCATACACACACACACGCACACATTGGAAGACACAGTTTGTACACCAACTTGGTAGGAATTCTGTGTTAATGAAGATTGTAAGGATGGTCACCGGAAAACCAGAATGATTTGAGGCAATGGGGTTGAGACCACATTTATAGGATATTGGCCACACCTGGAGTGGCCAGTGCCCTGGGAAAGGTTCTACCGGGAGGACATTAATCGAATCATACGACTTGGGGCAATATGGGTATCAAAATTCATGGTTTTTGAAACTGGTAACTAAAATGGCCATTTTGACCGGATTGGCCACACCCGGAGTGGCCAGTGTCCAAGGGAAGGTTCTACCGGGAGGACATTAATCAAACCATCCGACTTGGGGCAATATGGGTATCAAAATTCATGGTTTTTGAAACTGGTAACTAAAATGGCCATTTTGACCGGATTGGCCACACCCGAATTGGCCAGTGCCCTGGGAAAGGTTCTACCGGGAGGACATTAATCGAACCATCCGACTTGGGGCAATATGGGTATCAAAATTCATGGTTTTTGATTCTGGACATGAAAATAACCATTTTGATTGTGGTGACCACAACCTAGAGTGGCCGGTTCCGTGGCATTTTCCGAACCATACTTGTTTTGGCAATATTTTCGTGTTTTGGCAATTTATTTCCACAGAGGTGCCAAAGATTGGAAACTTTTAATTAGAATTAATTATTCAGGATTAAATAAATAGGCAATGATTTAAAAATAAAATGTAATAGAACAATTTTTTAGGAGTTTTGTACAAAGTTCTTTGTCATATTGGTCATGTAGAACATAACCACCTGCACCTTTTTTTACATATTTAATCAAACCAATAGTTTTCAAAGTTTCACTATTAGATAAATGAGGACTAATTGAGGGTGAAAACCGAGAAAATATTGAAAGTTATTAAATGTACTCTTCAATATTTTTTTTTTGTTATGAATATTTTTTAAATTTATGATAAATTAACAATTTGGGAAAACTATGTTTGATTTTGTGTGATAGACGAATACACACTTAGATTTTTTTTTACCGAATTCAGAAGTTGAAAAATCGGTAAACCATCTGTCAAAAAGAACAAAATTTTACCGAATTTCGGCTGTACGATGAACAATAATGAACTTTATTACCGAATTTCGGTAAGTTTTTACCAAATTTGGTAAGTTTCAGTTTACCGAACTGTTCAGCTGTTCTAGAGTTTTTTTTTGCTGAAAAGGTCCTATAAGCTATTGTCTTTCATATGTCAAAAAAATAAACGTAAGCGTAACATTTTTAAACTCGTTTTAATATATTTCAAAATCTGAATTTATAGATTTTTTTTTGTTATTTTAAAATTAATATTTGCCAAGTTCTATTCCCAAAACAGGCAATTTATATATAAAAATATTTTTAAATGGACACAACATAAAAACAAAAAATAGGTCTTGTTTGTTTTTAACTGATTTTCATCTGAAAATTCATAAAAAGGGTGAATTTATTTCTGACGTTTTTAGAAAATGACGAGTTTTTTTTAATCAACAATACCAAATTATTTTTTATCATCTTGTCTGTGGTTGTGGTTTGTGGGTTTGCCATCTTGTCCTTTGACTCAAGAGATGATTTGTTTTGGATTGGAAACATAAAAAACGAAAAAAAGAACATAAAAGAATGCCGTAGTAACATTTCAATAGGGCGAATCTGCGTTTGTAAACAAGCAGTCTTTCCCTTTTGCTCAAGTGACAGTTCACGTCAAGTAAGACAGGGATAGACTGCTTGTTTACAAACGCAGATACGCCCTATTGAACTGTTACTGCGGAATGTACGTTTTCATGTGAAAAAAAAACCGGGTTGATTTTTTAAACTGGAAAATATTTTTTAGAGTTTATCTTTTCAATATTCTAGGCGTTATACAGGCAAATTAACATTTTAAATATACTAAATCGATAATATTAAAAAAAAGAACTCAAAAAATTTCAACCAGGTAAAAACAAAAAAAACATTTGAAGCAAATGCCAATTCCTGGAAGAATCACTCTTCTTGAATTCACAAGAGCTTTATTGTAAATCTTTTGTTGTAAAATTAGTTTTTTTTTGGAAATCAATATGTATTTTAAATATGAAAAGCCATTTCATGCTTCTTATTTATAGTTTATAAAATTCTTGAAAATAAACGAAGTGTTTTATTGACTTTGAGATTGGGAAAATTGAAGGGCATGAAATATTCCAAGCTCTAAAAATAAGGATTTTGATTGTAAACCGATAAAAAACGGCTTAGTTTACAACGAATGCCGTCTACATTATTTTCCGTGCCAGCCCGCAAAATCGAAATGTATGGGAAAACTAATAATACAATTTTGAAAATCTCGAAAAAAAAATCGAAAATCAAGAAAATTACTCCGTAGATTGAATAGATGACTACCAATGGATTTTCTTTCTTTTTTAAAAACAACCGTTCTAGTTTTATTTTTCTTTATTATCCACATTTTGGCATAACAATTAGTTCATACATTTCATGTCCTTCTTCTCACAAGTACAGTCCATATATTCCTTCAACTAAGGTAAAATACATATAGAATCACATTTAGGTGTCTTGTCACTATAGTTCTGTTTTTGTATCTACCGTGTCTCTAATAGATATTAGCAATAAATTATTGGATGATTTTTTTTGTTTGTTTTTGATTCAACAATTCGATCGAAAATATGCAAACTAGAGTCCTTACTTCTGAGAAGTTAAAACGATTGTTTCCAGAGATTTAGGTTTAAAAAGTTTGCTTTCGCGTCCAATTCCGGATACAGGAACAGTCGAAAGTTGTAGTTTTTGTGCAATAAGTTAAAGTATGATAAAAGTGTTGGTTGCTTTTGTGTGTTACCCTTACATCATCATGACTAGAATAGTATATTTGGCTACCGGCTTTCGACCGCGCCCCAAAAGTGACCGCGCTACATTTTTCGGCCGTGGCAGGGGGTCGAGTCGGTTCAGTTAAAAAATTGTTCAGTTTTTAAGTGTATAATTTTGTCTCCGTTCCTTTCCTGCTTCGATAATAACTAAGCCTTTCTTCTATAACAACCACGATTCACACCCCAGTCTGTTCCTCGGAGACGTGCTGGTGCAGCTGTCGGAAGGATGGTATCACATTGCTGTCCGCGGGGGCACTCTGGACCGCCGGCGGCTCCGGGGGGAACTGCACCGTCGGCGAGTGGGGAATGGTCGGCTGAAAAAGGTAAGAACATTTAGGTAACAATTCTTGAAACGGGATTCTTGAAACTGATTTCTGCTCACTTAGTCACTTTGAGTGCTAAGTACCTTGAGGAAGGCCTTCCAATCGATCGAAACGTCGAGAGTTACATCTCACGGACACAGTCAACAGAAATCAGTATCAAAAAAGCGTTTAATGTCACGATGAACAACTTCGCATTGAAACTGCCCACAAAACTGGGGCGCCACCAGCAGTTTTAGCGACATAAAGCGAAACTACGCAACTGTCCATATATCCAGTTTCCTCTCACAATTTCACTCTTCAACGAGACGAAAAATGCAGAAAAAAAGGAAAACATGACTACACCTAACGTGTCGGAACTTACCTTCTTCATGGTGTAGCTGCGGCCCCGCACCCGGGTCGTGTTCCGCCGGATCGGGTTGTTAGACTGCACTTTCTGACTCAATCTCACTGAGCTGAATGTGCTTCCCCGTCGCCCGAACCGGGTTCTCGGCGAGGGCGTTCCGGTTGCTGCGTGAAACGGTACAAAAAGTGAGGTTAGGTTAGGGATCGTTACAAAAGAACTGTAAATTTCCTGAAAACTTGCTGGTTTTGAGGTTAGAATCACAGAACATGCCGAACACGAGTTAGAGCGGGACTGGGAACATCGAAACACGTTTGTGAACGCGATACCAATGGTTTCAAAATACTTTGGGGACACTTAGCAGAACACAACCGACGGGGGACTGGCGGAGTTACGGAGGTTAGCGAACGTGGCGGCAGGGTTAGACAACGGCGGCAGCGGAAGCGAATACATACGGCGGTGCCAGCAAACGCATCTTTGTAACGGTCAAGTTCTTGGCCCGACTCCAGCCACATTTTGCTGCCGAGTTGGACGACGAAGTTTGTGTGTTTTGCGGCGAGAAGTTTTGATGTACGGACGGCGATAGAGAGTGATAGTTAGAGTGATGAGATTGTATAGAGATACAGACAGCTAAAAATATCAGAATAATAGAGAAAGAGATAGATAGAGCACATTAAAAGCACACAGAGGTCGTTGATCAAAGATACAGACAGTGGGATAGCCCGGTGAATCACACTCAACAGACGTCCAGGCTGAATATAAAGTGCTGGGATGTCTGTTGTTACAGGTTACCCGAGAAGCTCCGGACACATCGACAGAAGCGACACAACGGAGATATTTGAAATTTTTAGCTGACGACAACATGATGACAACATCGAGGCCATTCAGCGGTACTTACGGGTTGTGTTGAGGTTGCTCCGCTTGGACGCTTGCATCATGCCGAACACGACCGCCGCCAGCGAGCTGTGCTGGGAAACCTGCCGCTGCAGCGAGGGTGTCTGCGCCTGTGGAACTCCCGCGGGCATCAGCGCCGGCGAGGTGAGCTGGCTGGCGGACACGTTCATGCCTAGCACCCAGTACGTGAGCATCAGACCCTTGCCCTTGACGTTGACCTCGCCCCGTTGCTGAAATGGTGCCAAACAGTCAGATAATCAAATCTTCGAGCAACTCCGAGGCCAAACTTACCACGCAAGTGTACCCCTTGGTCTGCAGCAGCGCCGCCGTATAGTCCGGAACTTGGACCTTCCAGTTCTCGCCCGTGCTGTCCATCCGGGAGGCCACGTTCACCGTGTTACCCCAGATGTCGTACACCGGCTTGCGGGCACCGATCACTCCGCTCACTAGCGGACCACTGCTGATGCCGACGCGCAGCTGGAACGTATTGAACGCGTCCTTGTTCACCTCCTGCAGCTTCTGGCGCATCGCCAGCGCAAACTCCACCAAATCACAGACCGCTTGTTCGTCTTTTTCGTCTACCTTTGTCTGCAAACGAGAGAAGGTAAATTTTGTTAACCGTGTAACAATAACCCAAAATAGGCTAGTCCCTGTAACCGTGTGATTGACAGGGATCTCTCGAGGGTAACTTTGACAAGGAGTGAATATAAATGCAGCTATCATTTTTCAACAGGGCCTAATTTCAGCTGAGAACAATCATCTCAACCCGCTAACACTTATAGCGGTATACGCACTTCGGAAGGAACCGGTCAAGAAAAAAATCAAATGGGCAGCAGCGGCAGCGCAAGCAAGTCAGAGAGGGTGAAGAAAAGCCCCAAGAAATCGCTCCCTCTCCTTTGTTCTGCTGTTCGTAAAGCTGTTTCTTGACCCCTTCCCTTCCGATCTGCATACTAACCTTATAATGAAACGTCGAATGATAATTTGACGAAACAACAATAACCCAAAAAGAGAGTAGCTCTCTATAAGCGTGTAAAAACTGTGACAGCTTGTTTGTTTGTGAAGTGCGACTGAAGTGTTGTGTTGGATTCGTATGACGAATGCTGGATCTGTTGGGATTAGGACTAACAGTAGAGGCCAGAATGGTAAGGAAATGAGTATCAAAATGAGAGGAAGTTTGAAGTGAGGAGTGAAAGTGTTGTCAAACGTGTGTGAGAGAGAAATAAATCAGTCTTGGAATTTGTGGCTAACAAACAGTCGCGTTAGTTCAGCATCCAGAACGTCGTGCATCTACAACAAAGTCCCAACCCAGCTCACCTTATTCCCGTACCGCAAGTTGGACGCCGCCATGTACGTCGCCCCGACCGTCTTGATCTTCTCGACCGTCGCGAACCGTGGCTCCTCTAGCAGCGAGTCAAAGTCCGAGATGATCTCGTTCAGGATGCGGATGCACGCCTTTCCGTTCTCGATATCCTCCGAGTAAAAGTCCTTAAAGTTCGGTATCGAAGCGAACATGACGCCGCAAAGCTCGTGCATCTGGGCGTACAGCTCGTCGGCCCGTTCCTCGGATAGGTAGTAGGATGCCACGTGGTCCGGCAGGATGTTTTTGATGAGGAGGTCGTTCAGGTGCCGGTTGGACTTCATGTTCGAGAGCTCCTTCTCGGCTTGCTCCTTCCAGATAAAGTCCAACCGGGAGGTCACTTCCACGAGCCGGGCGTGATACGTGACCATGGTGAGGAAAACGAGAAGTAGAATCATCATCTGCGCCGCGAGCGGCATTCCGCTGGCCTGCATGAACTCGGTGTCGTACGTTTCGAAGACGTCGTTGAACACGAGCAGGATCAGAATGGAGTAACAGGCGACCATGGCGATGGCCATGCAGGTTTTGACGAGGTAGTACAGTTTCAGGGCGGTGGCGAGGGAGATCAGACAGAGGACCCAGGTGAAGACAACGTATTCGGGATGGACGCAGGTTTGGGATCCCGGGGGAGCAGGGGGACCCGGAGGTGGCGGTGGTCGAGGTTTAATCTCCTTCTCTAGCAGAATCTCTTCCGTTGACAAATTACTTGACGATGTCTTGTAGCTTTGAGGGATTTCTATGAACGTGGGATTCAGCCCGTAAAGAAGTTGCTCTTGCTCGCTCAAGTCTTTCAGTGATCTATTTTGATCGTTCAAAAGCGTTTCCAAATCCAAGTTGACTACTTTGTGCGAATTTAGGATCAAGTTCTGATTGATAGTAGCAGTTACGGTTAGGTTCAGCTGAATCTCTTGCTTCGGTACCGACGGACTAAACGTGTGCAAAAATGCAATGGAAGGTTCTTTGATTGTGGTTTCCGTAGTCACGGTAGATTCTTTCAAATCGCACATGATCAGTCCCATCGAGCTAGCCGCCGACATCAAAATGATTGTAACGCAAACGAAAATCGTGCGCCGCTTGCGATCATGCACAAGAGTGGACGAACTTTTCTGCAAAAACAACGGCAGCGCAGAAAACTCTTCGGCCATCACGAGGATACAGCCGATGGTTAGCAGAAGCGTGGTGATCGAAAGTGACACGATCAGAACCGTACACCTGGGAATGATCACGACCTGACACAGTGCTATGAAAATCCACACCACAAACACGCACAACATGTTCGACCGGAACATGTCCTCACGAAGCTGACAAAAGTTACCCTCCTGGGAAGAGTCCTTGAACTTCAAGGTCCAAGTGTACAGATATTCCATGCGCATCTGTTTGTTCGAGTTGATCTGAATGTTCTGATCTATGATCTCGTCGACCTCCTCGGTAGATTGAACAGTGTCCTCGTGGTCACAGTTCTGCTTATCTCGGAAGCTCTCGGCATTATTGACCCCAACGGGATTCAAATTCTTGAACGGAATCTCCGGAATCCAATCCGTCGTCGTTTCATCCTCGTGAATCGTCGACTTGGAGCTGCGTTTCGTGATATGGTTGTTGTTCGTCCCGCTGGACGCAACGCTTGGCGTTTTGGAGTCCTTCCGATTCTTCGAATCGTTGATCTTGCTTATCACCTCCTTCTCGAACTGCAACGTGCTCATCCGGTTCATCAGTCTCTTGCGTGGCCGCAGCGGTTCCGTACGCTTGATAAGATATGTATTGATGTTCATCATCTTGAGGTGACTGTCCCGGCTCGCGCCATTGCCCGGTTCCACCTCGTACGTGTCGTTCAAACAGTTAAGAGTTGCTTCCGAGATGTGCACCCGGCCTGGAACTCCACCCGACTCCATGTGGTTCGCAGTTATAACGTCGTTGGACCACACATCAAAGTGCCACTTTTTCTCACCCAGCACTCCGCACATCACCGAGCCGCTGTGAATGCCGATGCGCATGTCGAGGTCGTGCTGAAATGTACGAATTCGTTAAGATCGACCTCATAAACCTTAAGGTAAAGCAACCTACCACATTGGTCTGCATCCGCACGTCCTTAATCGCCTTGATCATGTGCAGGCCCGTTTCGACGCTGCACACGGCATGGTCCGGCCGGCTCTTCCAGCTTTGGCTGTCGAACATCGACACGCAGTAGTAGCAGTCGCCCAGCAGCTTGATCCGCAGGCAGTGATTATCCTCGGCGATCTTGTCGAACCGCGCGAACAGATCGTTCAGCACCTTGACCAGCTGCTGGGCCGACGTCTTGCTCGCCAGCTCGGTGAAGCCCTTGATGTCAGCGAACAGAATGCTTACGTTGTCCATGTGGTAGATGTACAGCTTCTTGAACTGGGTGTCCACCTGGGCCTGCTGCTCCGGCGATTTGTACATCTCCTTGCGGATGTCGTTGTTGACGAACATCGGCAGGACTGCAACGGGAAACACAAAAAGGTGTAGGGGAACAGCATCTAATTCCAGCGTGCCTCTAATGTTGGCAGGTCAGAACTTTGACATTCAATTAAAGCTAATTAAAAGCGTTTTCAACTGAAATTGAGTGACAAATAGGTCAATAATAAGTGAGCAAGCAAGTTTCTGTCAAAAGTTTTGCAAAATTTGTTGTTTAAATAGTGAAAATCAGCAAATTGGATGGAGTTAGGAGCGAGAGCTTAACCTGCCAAACATACGAGAATTTCCCCTAGGTGGTTATGTTACAGGCTGATCTGTATGACAAAGAACATGAAATGTCCATTTTCATGATCAGTGCTGGCAAAATTTCCCTTTAGATTGTGGCCAATTCCGACAAATTGTCAATTTTCGGGTTCAGTATCAAAAGGCTTCCAATCATTCCAAGTTGTGGACAATTCTATCAAATTGTCATGTCAAGTTTTAAAAAAATATAAAATTTAACCAACATTGCTCATTCTTGTATGGTTCGAAAAATTACATTCAAAATGACCAATCACTTGAAAGTATTCAAAAAGTCAGCCAAACCAAAAATGCAAAAAATAAAAACCTTCCAAGTCTAAGAGTTTATATCGTAAATATTTTGAATTGAAAATAGAACTCAATTTCAAATTACCAAATAGAAAAAAAACATGTTTTGTAAATGACTGTGAAAAGATTCAAAATTTGTGTTCACGATTGCGAAACGCTTTAGCACGTGCTTCACTGCGCGCTTGTGTGCGCCGTTTACAGCACTGCTGTCGGTACAATATTGTATGCAACATTGCATGCAACGACTCAATTTTAAAAATATATTGGTGCTAACCATCGACACAATCAACGTAAATCTGTGCTAACGAAACTTTAAAAAATCGTTCAATGATTTACTTTTTTAATTGATTAAATTTAGTACACAAGCTGTTGGTATTTGACTGACGTCTTGTTTAAATAAATTACTTAAATATGTAAAATTGAGTTTCATATCCGATTCCAATGTGTTGTTCGAAAATTGACAAAATTTCGTCCCCTATGTAGACCGTGAAATTCACTTAGGTTCGTAATTCCTCAAAGGCAAAAACCTACTTTGTTTCCCCCCTCAAAGGATGTTTGTAAAGTTTTTCCACCAGCAACCCAAACGACATTCCACAGACTATTTTTACAACCAGCTCGACACTCTCGTTTAGCTCTATACAAGAGTGAGGTGCTGATTGGAGGTAGCAATAGCGTAAACAAGTACTTCACATTTACATGGCCGCCCATTATGGCTGGTGATAAATTTGCCGCCATTTCCGGCGTTGCAATGGAAACGGTGTGCATAGTTTCCGGTCTTGACTTTGCAACTATGCAGTGCAGCGCTGGTAATCGCAGAGATTGTTAAAAGTTTTTTTTAATTCTTGAAGATTTTTACAGCACACAATTTAAATGACCATCTTGTTTAATTTTAAATTTAAAAAAGTCTCCTGAACAATAATTCAAAGTCTATTTATCTGTGATTTGTAGGTTGTTAATTTCAATGAAGTAAAGTTAATAACTTGAATACGGTGTGGTTTGTACAACGATTGTTGAGCTTTGTATGTTGAGGTAAATTGGGAGTTTTATGTTCAATCCACGACTCGGAATCCCTTTTAGAATCGATTGCATAGTGAAGGCCCTTCAGTTAACATTAGTTTAGTACCGTCATAAAGGTGACAATGGTTTTGAGGGGAGAGAATGGGTCATCAAAAATGCTGAAATTTGTATGACCCAATCTCACCCCCCAGACCCAATGTCATCCCTGATGACGGTAATAAACATGCACTGAATGCGCGTTGTAAGTGTCAGCACCGATATTCTTCAAGAGTGTTCATGGAAACATTTACTTGTTTTTATAATGTGAATATTGCTGCAAAAATATTTTTTATCGATTCATGACGTAGTTACAAATCAAAAACACAAGTCCCTCTGAATGGATGATTTATCGTTTTAATGAGATGTAACGTGTATGGTTGCACTTTGCCCCCCAAGCATAAAAAACGGAATACAAAAAGGACAGCCAGTATGCAAAGTCGTTATCGCTTGAGGTGTCACACCGACGGACTCGTCAGCCATCAGACATCCAGTGGAATGGAAAGGGCGATTCAATTTCAACGGAATGATAATGCGAATGAAAATAACTGAATTCAGGTTAAGCTTTATAGTTTGATTATAGGAACTTGCTGGAAAAAATGATACATTTCAATTTCAGATTTATTTATAATTTTAGCTTAGTAGACGGTATTATTTTGAACAATTTAGCAAAAAATCATCAACCCCTTAGCAATTTGTTTTTGATCTTAAACCAACCAGAAAAAAACAGTCGAAGAAATATGTTTTATTTAAAAAAATGTTTTTTTTTTATGCCGCCATGGGTGAAGGAGATTAACGCCATGATTCGAAATCCGGACACTTAGTACCATATTATTTTTTAATAGCTGGCAAAACATCATGTAATAAGTTGGAAATGTACAACTATCATCAGGATTTATTATAAACAGCAAAAGTTTTAAGAGAATGCATGCAAAATATGCCATTTCTAACCATTTTTCATCAGAATTTGAAAATTAAAATGACTTCGAATCCCGGACATTGATGCAGGCCAAGGATTGATACCTAAGAGCATGCAATGGCACTGACCTTTTTGCGTGCTCTTCGGTTGACGTCCACGTAAGGAACATCCTGGAAGGAGCGTAACTAACTAACGTCATGATTCGAATTCCCGGACGCTTCGAAACCCGGACACTTCAACTTGTTTCATCAATTATTTGGATATAAGTTTGCATTATGAATGTCAAAACTGTGTTATTTGTTGAATTCTAACAGCAACTTTCATTTAAAGTTTGTTTAAACGCTGTAGTTAATGCCAAAACAATTAAATTGAATTAAATTATATGTTCACTAAAAATGCGAAACATTTCAACGGAAATATTTCATAGGCGTCCGAAGCACCGGGAAGGCAAAGCAAAAATTTATGTTTTTGATTTTCTTAAATTCTAGTCATTTTTTATATAAACTATCAATTGTTTTGATGTTAACAGCTTATTTGAGACCTAAAGAATGCCATTCACTAACATTTCAGTCCAAATTTGTGCGATTCATAAGCAAAATCGAGTGTCCGGAATTCGAAGCAAAAGTGTCCGGATTTCGAATCAGCTTTTAACAGTGTCCGGGATTCGAAGCACAACAAGTCATTTTAATTTTCAAATTCTGATCAAAAATGGCTAGAAAAGACATATTTTGCAAGCATTCTCTTAAAACTGACTGATTATACTAAATCCTGATGATATTTCTACATTTCCAACTTATTACATGATTTTTTCCCAGCTATAACAAAAATAATATGGTGCTAAGTGTCCGGATTTCGAATCATGACGTTACATCCGTAGTTCTGTTAGATCATCCAAATTATCTTGATCAGAACAGTATAGCTCTGGTTCCTTGCGAGTGTCCTATTTTCTTACCTCCACGTTGGCTTGGTTTTCATGATGACCTAGCTGGTGGCCTGTGGAAACGGATCGTAAACCTTTGACCAACGCGGGTCAGAGTCGAGACGGCTAAAAGAAAGGGGCGCGACAATGTGGGAAAGGGAAGTAATTTGTGATTGTAGACGGTATTGTTTTGATTCGCAGTATGTTAAGTCAACTGCTGTGGATGTACCTGAAACATCGCACAACGGGGTTTCTCTTCTCTTTCTTCTCAGCTACCACCTATCTCCTATTTTTATTTTGCTCTTCTGATTGTCACTTCTTCACTGATTCTTCCATTTAATATCCAACATTTGATTTTAATTTTACTAACTTTTGATTCTCTTATCCCTCAAAGCTTTTCCACTCTTTTCTATCAATTGATACTGCTGTAACAAACTTTGTTTTGCTTTTTTTTTCCTTAAAAATATACTTTTCCTTAATGTACTAGTAATATCAAGTCTATTTATCATTCGCCTAATCTTTTTTGATTTTATTGCGAATTTATTTATTTGCATAATTGCAGGCCAAGAGTGAATGATACTGATATGATGCCTCTTCAGTTGACGCTCAGGCGAGGAACATCCTGGAAGGAGCGTCACTGACTACGCCCGTAGTCCTGTTAGATCATTCTTGATCAGAACAGTATAGCTCTGGTTCCTTGCAAGTGTCCTATTTTCTTACCTCCACGTTGGCTTGGTTTTCATGATGACTTAGCTGGTGGCCTGTGGAAACGGATCGTAAACCTTTGACCAGCGAGGGTCAGAGTCGAGACGGCAAGAAGAAAGGGGCGCGTCAATGTGGGAAAGGGAAGTTATTTGTGATTGTAGACGGTATTGTTTTGATTCGCAGTATGTTGAGTCAACTGCTGTGGATGTACCTGAGCATCACACAACGGGGTTTCTCTTCTTTACATTTCAGCTAACAGCTATCTTCTGTTTATTTTGTTTCACTGATTTTCTAAAACGGCTTCTGTTTACTATCCTCCATTTGATTTCGATTTTACTTATTTGATTCTCTTATTTCTCAACGCTTTTCCACTCTATTTTAACAATTGATGCTGCTGTAACAAACTGTCTGCTTTCCCTTAATTTGGCAGCGATGTCAATTTTGTTTATCATGTGCCTTTTCTTTATTTATCTATTTGAATAATTTCTCATCTTCCCTGAAAATTGCCCTCAATACAATCTAAGCTTGTTTGTTACCTCTATTTATTAACTATTGTTAATTTCTTTATCTACTTCATAAATTACTATCTTTCTTTTACTATTGATTCTTTACATAGTATATTTCCTTCACTGTCCATTGTTTTGAAACTTCACCTTTTTCTTAAGCAAGTGAGGTTCGAGCCCTTACTCAATTTAGGATAGACACAAATATTACTATTGTACTTTTGAAAAACTTTTCTAAAATGCTTAGGACCAAAATATTGTAACAAAACACCGCGACAAAAGAAATAGCAACAAATAAACACGACTCAACATTAGGGAAGATTTCAGGAGAAAACAATACACAGTAAATAACAATTAGTTTTTGAATTCAAACTAAAATAAAACAGTTTTTGCTTTAAAGAAAGTTGATAGGCACACTATAAATGGTTAGGCGCTTATACTTACATCAAACCCTACGTAATGTACCACCCCCGGCCGAGTTAAAATGCGTAACCGGAAAAGAAGGTGTGCATGCCTGGCACGAACACTCAAAGCGTGTTCTAGCGTGTTGCTCGTACTGACTCAGAGCAAGGGTGAGATGTAGGTGTAAGGGCAGTGCGTGTTCGTCGGGAACCTAGTGCATAAGATCGGTCAAGGCCCGTTCTTACACTGAAAATTGCGAATTGCGACTTCGAATCCCGGACATTGATAAAAGCTGATTCGAAATCCGGACATTCGATTTTGCTAATAAATCGCACAAAATTGGACTGAAATGTTAGTGAATGGCATTCTTTAGGTCTCAAATAAGCTGTTAACATCAAAACAATCGATAGTTTATTTATAAAATGGCTAGAATTTAAGAAAATCAATAACATAAAATTCTGCTTTGCCTTCCCGGTGCTTCGGACGCCTATGAAATATTTCCGTTGAAATGTTTCGCATTTTTGGTAAACTTATAATTTTATTTTATTTAATTGTTTTAGCATCAACTACAGCGTTCAAACAAACTTTAAATGAAAGTTGATGTTAGAATTCATCAAATAACACAGTTTTGACATTCATAATGCGAAATTATATCCAAATAATTGATAAAACAAGTTAAAGTGTCCGGGTTTCGAAGCGTCCGGGAATTCGAATCATGACGTTATCATTGCAAATCAATGTAACTAAATATTTTATTCGTGGTGAGGAGGCGCGTGATACTTCTTGAATCTTCACCTAAAACGAAGTTCTGAGAATGACCGTGTGCCTCCATCAAAATATATGAAAACAATTGAAATTAAAAAAAAAAAAAACAATAATCCGTAGGAAACATATTTTCTAGGTCACGGATAATTTAACAAGACCCCTTAAGCGTTTGTTAATTTTTATTTTCTGAATGGTCATATCTCAGCAACTAAAGGTCGGATCAACAGTGTCCAAAAAGCTAATTGTAGTGAATTTTCTCAGCTTTGGAGTACGTTTTCTAGATGGAGAAGGGTAACCTAAAACTTGCTATAAAAGTAAAAAATTGTGCACTTTGTGAACATTTGAGTCAACATTAAAAGTGAGTGCAATCCTCTACGAAATCAGTGTCTTGCGAACCTTCGAGGTGAACGGACACTAGAGCTGCGGTATTTTTTACTACCTAAGCTCAGAGTTATTTCAAACAAAATTCACAGTCTTTTTAAAGACTACCTGAGTTACTTTCCAAAATTCTAAACAGTCTTTTCAAGACTAACCCCACCTGAAATTTTGTTGTATTTTACAAACGAAGCCATCTTTTAAGAGAACTTTGCTTGCAAAATGCGTCAAAACAAAGGTAAACGCAAATCTTCTGAAGATTTGATCGTTACGTCGGTGAAGCGTTTGAACGCTAAACCGGCTAACGGAAACAGAAAAAGAAAACAGCCTCTTCTGAGGTCTGATTCTGATTCTGAAAGTGAGGTCAATCCTCCAATTCCATTGGCAAACGGTTTCGGTGTTTTATCCGAAACTGTGGACAAGGATCCTTCTCCTCGTACTGAGCCTTCTGCCGTCGAGAAACGAGTAAAGGCTCCGCCAATTGTAGTGACTTCCGTCTCCGATTTGGCAAGCTTTCGAACGCAACTGAAGAATTGCAAGGAAACTTGCAATTTGAAGGTTTCGTTCCAGCTTGGTCGAAGAGGAGAATGTCGCTTGTTGACGGAATCTTTACAAGATCACCAAACTTTTGTTGGTTATTTGAAAACCACAAACACAATTTCTACACGTATGAGACCAAGAATGCTCGTCCATTCAAGGCGGTCTTGAAAGGTCTCTCCAACGACTTGTCGGTGGATGAGATCAAAAACGAACTTAAGGTGTTGCTTGGCTTTGCCCCATCCCAAGTAATACCAATGAAGAAAAAATCAAACGGGAATATTTCTCGCTTTGGTTTGACTTCACAATTTTATCTGATTCATTTCAACAGAAATGAAATCAACAATTTGAAACTTTTGGACAAAGTTCAGTTTTTGTTCCATGTACGGGTAAAGTGGGAGCATTTTAAGAAACATGGCGGTAATGGCCAGAATCTGACCCAGTGCCGGCGTTGCCAGGCATTCGGTCACGGTACTGATCATTGCGCCATGGTTCCAAAATGCATGGTTTGCGGGGATTCTTCTCACGACAAGGACAATTGTCCCGTGAAAGAAGTCACCCAATTTAAATGTGCAAATTGTGGTGGAAATCACAAATCAAATTTCTGGGATTGCCCCATCAGAAAAAAGGTTTTGGATTCTCGTGCTAAGCATCAGCCGAAATCCAAACCGAAATTTTCTCAAAGTCAGGTTGTACCTGCATCTTTAAATCAAACGTTCGTGCTGTCTCACTCGAACAATACCCCTACCGTGGAAAAGTTAGGTAACACTAATGGTATTTCTTATGCCAACGTCGTTTCGGGTTCGGGTTCATCCACGAATTTTAAATCCTCTACCAATATTCCTGAAATTGGGCAGGTACCTCAAATCTCATTTGAAAATGTTTCTGCTGGCAACGCTTTGGGATCTTCTGATCTCGGCGATGTTACGTTTGAAAAAATGACTTTTTTGCAAAACTCACTGTTTGGTTTGATTCAAACAATGAGTAATGCTACATCCATGATGGAAGCTATCCAGATTGGATTAAAATTTGCGAATGATGTTGTTCTTACCCTGAAGTTTAATCATGGATCTAAGTAATTCCATCAATATTATGAATTTTAATGCTCGCTCTTTGAAAGCGAAAGAAAATGAATTTTTCAACTTTTACGAGTTCATAACGTGCATGTTGCTGTTATAACCGAAACATTTTTAAAAACTGGCACTTATTTGAAAAGTGATCCAGATTATAAAGTTATAACCAATAACAGAATGAATCGAAATGGCGGTGGAGTTGCAATAGTTATCCACCGTAGTATGACTTATAGCACGTTACGTGACTTTAAGTTAAAAGTTATTGAAAGTTTGGGCATTGAACTTGAAACTTCTTTTGGAAAATTATGATTGCAGCTGCATATTTGCCATTCCAATGCACTGGGGAAAATAAAAATTATTTCAAAGGGGATTTGAATAAACTTACTCGGCATAGATCTCGATTTTTGATCATCGGTGATTTTAATGCCAAACACCAATCTTGGAATAATTCAAAAGTAAATTCCAATGGTAAAATTCTATTCAGAGATTGCACTTCTGGTCTTTATTCGGTTTTATACCCGAATGGGCCAACTTGCTTTTCTTCTGTTAGAAATCCATCAACAATTGATTTGGTTTTGACAAATCAAAGTCAGTATTGTGGTCCTTTAGTGACTCATGCTGATTTTGATTCTGATCACCTTCCAGTAACATTTTCACTTTCTCATGAAGCAGTTACCAGACCCAATAGTTCTGTGTTTAATTACCACAAAGCTAATTGGGACAGGTATCAGCATCATATTGAGAATAATTTAAATCATGATTTTGTTTTAGAAACCAAAGCTGATATTGATTCAGCCTTGGAATCTTTAACTAATGCAATTTTGGATGCTAGGAATATTGCTATTCCTAAAGTCCAAGTCAAATTTGATTCTCCCATTATTGATGACGATCTTCAGCTTCTGATTCGTCTGAAAATGTTCGCCGAAGACAGTATCAACGTTCTCGTGATCCTGCACTGAAGCGAATTCAAAAGATTTGCAAAAGGTTATTGACCACAGATTCACTCTCCTGCGAAATGAAAAGTTCGCAAGAGATGTCGAACAAATTAAACCTTATTCCAAACCTTTTGGAAACTTTCAAAGGTTCTTAAGAAACCTCAAAACCAATCCCTTCTTTAAAAGATGGTGATAATATTCTATTAACTAATGGGAAAAAGCTCAAAACTTGCTCAGCAGTTTGAGAGTGCTCATAATTTCAACTTGAATGTTTTGAGTCCTATTGAAGAACAAATTTCAATAGAATTTCAGAATATTGTTGAACAAGAATTTTCATCAGATGAAGTTTTTAATACGGATCTGAATGAAATAAAATCTATTATCAAAAAATTTAAAAATATGAAAGCCCCTGGTGAGGATGGCATTTTTTACATTTTAATTAAAAAATTACCTGAAGCAACTTTAAGTAGCTTGGTCAAAATTTGCAACAAATGTTTTGATTTGGCATATTTTCCCAGTAGTTGGAAAAATGCCAAAGTAGTTCCGATTTTGAAACCGGATAAAAATCCTGCTGAAGCCTCAAGCTATCGGCCCATTAGTTTGCTTTCATCTATTAGTAAATTATTCGAAAGAATAATTCTTAATAGAATGATGACACACATTAATGAAAATTCAATTTTCGCTGATGAGCAGTTTGGATTTCGCCTTGGGCATTCAACTACTCATCAGTTGTTGAGAGTTTCAAATTTAATTCGAAGCAACAAATCTGAGGGCTATTCTACTGGCGCTGCTCTTCTAGACATAGAAAAAGCATTTGACAGTGTTTGGCATAAAGGTTTGATTGCGAAATTGAAAAGGTTTAATTTTCCGATTTATATCGTGAAAATTATTCAAAATTATTTGACGGATCGTACTCTGCAGGTATGTTATCAGAATAGCAAATCTGATCAACTACCTGTACGTGCTGGCGTCCCTCAAGGAAGCATTTTGGGTCCAATTTTATACAATATTTTTACTTCTGACTTGCCTGATTTGCCCCCAGGATGTCAGAAATCACTTTTTGCTGATGATACAAGCATCTCCGCCAAAGGTAGAAGCCTTCGTGTCATCACAAGAAGATTACAAAAAGCTTGGATATTTTCAATTCTTATTTGAAAGAATGGAAAATTACTCCAAATGCTGCAAAACTCAACTTATTATTTTCCCTCACAAACCAAGGGCTGATTTTCTTAAACCAAAAAGTCATCACATTATAAAGATGAATGAGGTAAATTTAAAGTGGGAGGATCAAGTGAAATATCTTGGACTTGCTTTTGACAAAAACCTTACTTACAAGGATCACATTGAAAGTATCCAGGTTAAATGTAACAAATATATTAAATGTTTGTATCCACTTATAAACAGGAATTCTAGACTTTGTCTCAAGAATAAACTGTTAATTTATAAACAAATTTTCAGACCTGCCATGCTTTATGCTGTGCCGATCTGGACAAGCTGTTGCTTAACCAGGAAGAAAAACTTCAGAGGATTCAGAACAAAATTCTGAAAATGATTCTGAAACTTCCTCCCTGGTTCAGCACCAGTGAACTTCATCAATTAGCCGAAGTTGACACTTTGGATGTTATGTCCAATAAGATAATTGATGCATTTCGACAAAAATCATTGCAGTCTTCAGCTGCATTGATCCGCTCTTTATATAGTTTATAAGTTAGTTTTAAGGTATCCCTTTTCCCTTTTGTACATGTAGGACCTCCTACATTTGAAATCACTGAATAGCGAAAGCTACAATATTTCATGAATAAATGAAAGTTGCTAGTATTTAAAATTGAGGTGAAAAGTCATCGATTGTGATTGGACACTCAATAATATTTTAACTGAATGAATGTACATGGAAAAGAAAATCTGAATAAATATATAAAAAAAAAAAAAAAAAATCCTCTACGAAATCGGCTGATGTCGACAATTTTCATTTTTCTTAAATAATATTTTTATTATTTGATTTGATAACGTCATGATTCAAATTCCCGGACGCTTCGAAACCCGGACACCTCATCCTGTTTTATCAATTATTTGGATATAAGTTCGCATTATAAATGTCAAAAATGGGTTATTTGATTGATTCTAACATCAACTTATATTTAAAGTTTTTTTGAACGCTGTAGTTAATGTCAAAACAATTAAATAAAATAAAATTATAAGATTACAAAAAATGTGAAACATTTCACGTGAAATATTTCATAGGCGTCTGAAGCGCCGGGATATTAATAGCTTATTTGAGACCTAAAGAAAGCCATTCACTAACATTTCAGTCCAAATTTGTGCGATTCATTAGCAAAAACGAGTGTCCGGAATTCGAAGCAAAAGTGTCCGAATTTCGAATCAGCTTTTATCAGTGTCCGGGATTCGAAGCACAACAAGTAATTTTAATTTTCAAATTCTGATGAAAAATTGTTAGAAAAGACATATTTTGCATGCATTCTCTTAAAACTGACTGTTAATACTACATCCTGATGATATTTCTTCATTTCCAACTTATTACATGATTTTTTGTCATAACTGACAAAGCAAAAATGATACGCTACTAAGTGTCCGGATTTCGAATCATGACGTTAGTAACAAAACATATTGTTGAGCAGAATGGATCAGGGCAGAATGGTTTTGGTTTTGAGCTTCAGAATGGATTTAGACCAACTGTAAGGCAAGGAAGGGTTTTATAAAGGACGTCAAATAACATCACCATACCGAAAACGACGTATGAATTCATTGTATTTTTCGAATTCTGAGCAAAAATGTAAATTTATTGACAAAATCACTCAAATGTTGTTTAATTCGAGTTTTTTTTTAATAAGTTTTCTATAAAGTTGGATTGTTTGAAAAAGGTTGTTCAATGCTTACAACGGAACCTTCAAATAATTTAGAAGCTTGGTGGTGGAAGTGTTAAATTAAAATCCACTTGGGGGCAGAATGGACCACCATTTTCCTGCCTTATAAAAACAATCAATAGTAACGATATTTGAGCTAAATGGATTATGTCACTCCCGGTAGCTTCACAAATCAAGTTTAAGGCAACATTAGTTGATTTTTTTAGTTGTTTTGATGCTTATTTTTAAAAATAGTGTCTATTTTCGACATATTAATAGTATTCATATTCGTAATATTCAATGTTTGGCCCTTTTAAAATGTTAGTCTTGATTTAAAAAATTTCAAAATATGTTTTTCGAAAAGATCGGAATTTTTCATGTATTAACATTGATAATCGGACCATTAGTTGCTGAGATATCGTCATTAGAAAATGGTGGGTTATTTTGGTTAGATTAAGAAAACTTCAATTTTCGTGTTTCTTTTTCTAAAAGCGGCTCTATCTCAGCAACCCGTGGTCCAATCTTCAATGTCTCTTAGACAATTTTGTAGCATATGTAGCAAAATATTTTTAGAAAGTGTCACTCATGGTCACTATTTTTAAAAATTGAAAAACAGCAAATATTTCGCTAAAATCCAACTTTTGGTGGCTATATCTTGAAAACGGAGCCCTTTATAAAAAAAATCAGTAAAGTACTTTTCGATTGCAAATTCAATTTTGCATTAAAAAATAATGTCAAACTTGTTTTGCATGAAACTTCGATTTTTTCCAAAAATCACTGTTTTTTTTCAAAAAACCATAACTCGGTCATATTTGGTCATAGGGAAGGCCCCCACAAAGTTTAATTCAAATCAAAAAATAAAAATGGTCGAAATCGGCCGATTTCGTAGAGAGTTGCTCACCATTTGTTGAAAGCCGGAGCCAGAGTCGGAGTCGGAGTCGGCTAGTCTGAGAAAGCCGGAGTCGGAGTCGGAGTCGGAGTCGTTTGAAATATGACCCGACTCCGCAGTCCTGCAACTAAGTAACTAAAATTCAATTTTTCATCTAAACATGATTTTTTTGTGCGATAAATTCAAACTTTGGTAAAATATCATAACTTAACCAAAAACAAAACATCTATCATACCCTATGGCTTAAAAGTTGGTACTTTTTTCTACTGAATCTCTTGAAAAAATAAAAATAATCTTTTAAATAAATTAAAAGTGCACAACTTTTGACAGTGCACAGTGGTCCGAAACCGAAATCTAGCGTGACAAAATTGATAGCGGCCACACGTTAAGATTTAGAGCTTTGGTGTCTTCGGGACAAATGATCAGGGTCAATAGGGGCATCTTTTGGTATGGTGGACATTAGAGTGGTCCAAATTTTAGGGTGGTTCAGAATTTTTATTTTGGCGGGATGACGAGATCGTGCTTTAGTGTCTTCAGAAAAGTTATAGGGAACACCATTCTGAGCAACTTTGCTGAAGAGCACAAAGCTCTATCTCCAAACGGGAAGTTTCTAGAGCCATTTTTGTAATTAAGGTTGAGGTGTTAATGAAAAAATGAGTATTTTGAATTTATCAACTCAGACTTATGTCGTAGCGAGATGGTGTCTTCTAGACATTTGTAGAACTTATCAAAACACACATTTATCATCCAAGAGAGCGAAAATCGGACCTTCGAAACGAAAGTTATAGCCAAAATACGACAAAAAAGACGCCATTTTGAAATGTGAATAACTTGAAAAGATGGTGGAGTTTGACCTCGCTTTTAGAAGCATCTGAATGTACACATTCTAGAGTACATTTGCTGAAAATATCTCGGAGCATTTTTTTTAAAAAAAAGTTCATTTTGACAAGCTCTACAACTGTCTAGAAGGGCCAAAAAATGTACAAATTGATCTAGTGGTTGTAAAAGAAGATACAAGTTTTAGCTGAAATATTTCAGGATTCAACTAATTAAATTTATTGGCTCTAGAAACTTCCCGTTTGGAGATAGAGCTTTGTGTTCTTGAGCAGAGATGCTCAGAATGGTGTTCCCTATTACTTTTCTGAAGACACCAAAGCGCTATCTCGTCATCCCGCCAAAATAAAAATTCTGAACCTCCCTAAAATTTGGACCACCCTAAAGCTCTAAATCTTAAGAGCGAGTTTTTCACCGATGTGAAACAGGTCGTATCGAGTTGCTCCGATTTGGATGAAACTTTCAGCGTTTGTTTGTCTATGCATGAGATGAACTCATGCCAAATATGAGCCCTCTACGACAAAGAAAAGTGGGGTAAAACGGGCATTGAAGTTTGAGGTCCAAAACACATGAAAATTCTTAAAATTGCTCGCATTTCCGTAAAACTTCATCAATTCCAACTCTCTTAGATGCATTCGAAAGGTCTTTTGAAGCCCTTCAAAATGTGCTATAGACATCCAGGATTGGTTTGACTTTTTCCCATAGCTTTTGCAAATAACTGTTAAAAATTGATTTTTTTAAAACCTTAATTACTTTTGGCAACAGCCTCCAACACCCATACTCCCATAGGCCAAAAGTTAGGGAATTTCATGGACTATAAGCCTACGGTATTAACTTTTTGGCCAATCGCAGTTTTTCTCATAGTTTTTCGGTTTTTTCTACACAGCTAAAAAAGTAGTAATCCAGCTGCGTGTAAAAGGTCTGGGTGTAAAATAAATATTGCATTATTTTATACAATTTTATGTGATTTTACACCCTGAAACATGTAGCCTATCAGTATGGGAAACCTACTTGACTGAAATTTCAAGCTCATATATGCGTTAATCCTATCAGCTCTTCATCGGTCTGATGGCCGAGTGGGCTAAAGCGGCAGTCCTTACTGATGGTGCTGGGTTTGAATCCCGTCGGCTGCAACTTTTTTTTGTGTTTGCAAAAAATGTACATGCAGTGTGTAATATTAAGTGTTTATTTTGACGAAGGTGATGTGCATGCTTTTGCATGCGATTTTACCATCGGATTTTTTGCTGTGTAGAACAAACATTTTACAACGTTAGTTTTTGCTCTGTAGGCCAAGAAGACGGCACTTTTTGGTCTCAATTTTGTCATATTCGGAATCCTCGGTCAATTTCACGTAAGTTAGAACTATTGGAGTTGTAATTTTGATTTAAAAAATAATTAAATAAACCATTTTTGAAAAAAGAAATAGATCTTATTAACCCTGTGATCAATACGTCAAATGCTGTATCAAGTAGGCGAAAACTTGTTTACCCCTAATCCGACAAAATTCTAAATAATATTTTAATTAATTCTAAATGGCATTTTTTCCAATCAAATTCAAATTTCCAACACCTCAATCTAATGTAAAATTTTCTGAGGATTCCGAATATGTCAAAATTGAGACCAAAAAGTGCCGCTATGGAGGCCTACAGAGCAAACACTAACGTTGTAAAATGTTTGTTCTAGAAAAACCGAAAAACTATGAGAAAAACTGCGATTGGCCAAAAAGTTAATACCGTAGGCTTATAGTCCATGAAATTCCCTAACTTTTGACCTATGGGAGTATGGGTGTTGGAGGCTGTTGCCAAAAGTTATTAAGGTTTTAAAAAAATCAATTTTTAACAGTAATTTGCAAAAGCTATGAGAAAAAGTCAAACCAATCCTGGATGTCTATAGCACATTTTGAAGGGCTTCAAAAGACCTTTCGAATGCATCTAAGAGAATAGGAATTGATGAAGTTTTACGGAAATGCGAGCAATTCTAAGATTTTTCATGTGTTTTGGACCTCAAACTTCAATGCCCGTTTTACCCCACTTCCCTTTGTCGCAGAGGGCTCATATTTGGCATGAGTTCATCTCATGCATAGACAAACAAACGCTGAAAGTTTCATCCAAATCGGAGCAACTCGATACGACCTCTAGAACAAACCGAGCAGAATCTACAAATACTGCCTCTTAACGTGTGGCCGCTATCAATTTTGTCACGCTAGATTTCGGTTTTGGACCACTGTGCACTGTGCAATGTTGCCACATAATTGATACAACATTTTTCTCAACCAATTCCGCCTTAATGGTTTTTTAATCATAAACACAAGCAATCTAACGAAAAAAATTGGTAATCGGTAATAATTTGATCAATTAAAAAGTTTAACCTCAACTACTACCGTACGATGAACGTTATCAACGTACACAGAATGTGGCAAGGACACGTGTTCACCGAGCCAGAACTTTGCACGCGTATAATTAATAGTCGTTTAATTTTATTGCATTAAGGGACCCCTTCCGGCAGAATCACCAGCGCAGCGTTTAACAACCGGTTCCGGCTGTGGGTGGTGACTCCAGCACCGTTCCGAAAGCCGAAGCAATGACCGTTCTGTCAGCCCATGGCCTATGATGAGACTTTAGAGCAGCAGAGTGGCATCATAAATCACATTTAATGGCTCCACCACGCGGGGCTGCCACTATAGTGCTTTTTGGGGTTGCGAAACTGAGATAAGTTTTTGGGAGTTTTGTTTTTAGTTTAGAGCTATCACATTCCATTGAAAATTTGTAAATTCATGTTTAAATTTAGTCTAAAATGTAAATGCCAAAGCAAACTCAGGAAATTAATGGCAACTCTTCACCTCCTATCAATCCCGTCCCATCAACGCTTCAACCTTTGCAAGGGACGATGACACATTGTTTGATGAAACATTGATAAGTGTTGGAGCTGCTACCCACCCCCGCGTTGAATCGATGAGATCGATTAGTGTAGTAGCATTACGGGGCCACCCAGATATGGTGTTGCCACTGTGGCCAAAGTGATTTTCACCAACCAACCACCCGCTCCCCGTCATCATTTCACCTTTCATTCAAACGGAGTTTCGGATATCATCACTCATCCTTGAGGCTGAGGGAAAAACTGGTTTGTACGTGCTGGTTATGGACGAGGGAAAATCGATCCGCATTGTCATATCTTATCGGAAAAAGAGAAACCACTCTTATCAGATATTACGCGTGATGAGCGGTGTCTCAGCAATAAATGGTTCGTCAAATGTTGACGTGTTTGGCGCTGAAATCCGTGATATTGCTTTTTAGGGTATGAAAACTTGTTGGTAGTTGGTGAAAACATACAAAAAAACTGATTCATTTGCTCATCAGGTCTAGGAGATTTTTGTCATTGGCATTTGTGAACAACAATTTCGTCGCACTCAAGTCACATGATAAGCAATGGATTTTAATGTTCTTATACAACGATTCCATGTCATACCAGCAAGATCTAGTGCTTCGATTTGTCTCAAATTTGACTTGTAAGTTCCAAGGCCACTTTGTTTATGTTTGGCGATTAGGGTGGTCCTTGCCGAAAATGATGGGTAAAAAATGCCAATTTTTATAGATTCTCGTCAAAACCACATTTATCAATGAAAAATTCTATTCAAAAGTGTTTTTGGAATCGCAAAAAAAAAGTTTATGCAAGAAGTTGCAAAATTTATTAAACAAGAGTTACCAGTTGGCTAATCAATACAAGTGCTGAAAATATCAAGTTTTGCCACGAGTTGCATTTAACATATCGTTGCCTGTGTCACCTGTGTGCTCTCTTGTACACCAAGCTTGCTATCAAGTTTTCATAAGAGAGTACAGAGTCATCGATATGGTGTAATTCCGTCGTGAAACTACTCACTTTTCTTATCATTCTCAAACGAAAATTAATACCTTACAAATGGGTGCTGAAAAGTTGAACTTTTCAGCACTGATATCGAAAAGTATCATTGTATTCGTTTGACTCTACTGAAAAAATCTTTTTTTTTTGAAACTTGTTATTTTTTGTATTTTGTATTTTTTTACTGTGACCATGCTTTTCAGAAAATTAAAATTCGCGATTGACGAAAATTGGTCATCAAGAAAAACTAGAAATTTCTTCGCAACATTTTTTTAGTCCCACCATGCGCCTTCACAAAACATAATAGTGAGTAGGGGAAATACACCTATTTTAAGCCTAATAAGCGGTCGTTTGTTTGAATGTTGCTGGATAATCTGGAGTTTAAATGATGCTGGGTGTTTCTTGAAATTTACTAAAACCAAGTACACCAAAGAGTAGAGCAACTTTTTGTGAACATTTCTGTTTATTTTCACTTTTATCAAAAGTTTTTCTATTCCTTTCAGAAGCATTTAAAAAAATATTCCCCAAATGCAATCTAATCAGTCGAGTGCATTGGGCCACGCCCATTTTCCTATTTTCAGCTTAGTTCTTTTTTTCTTCCAGCGCTCTTTTGGGTCTGCTTCGTGCTGCCAAAATTGATGAAATTTTAAGCGAACACTCACGAAAAGTAGCCTTTATACAGAAAATTTCCTGGCATCACTTGTTCACTCCAACAGGCGCTGGTTTTGGTGGCCAACCTTTGTTCTTTATTTGCCTTCGCTTCTCGCTCGGTTTTCTTCAGCCTTCGATTGGAATGGGTCGTCGAAATTCAAACGTCAAAAGACTTGGCACGTTTGTTTTTTTATGGCGCTTGCTAATTATTTACATGTTCGGGATTATTTTTCAAGTGAGTGACTAACTAATGTACAAAAGAACATATTGCCGGTAGTTGGAAGCGATTTAATATCTTAGGCGCTTTGAAAACGTTAGCTCTCATCTTGCGTGTGGATGTGTGTGCCAACAAAATGATGCGAAATGGTCTCGCAAAATAGAAATTATGATCAAAAGTGCATTAAATTTGATCTTTTTGGTCAGTAAGTGGCATACATTTGCGTGGCTGTGCTGTTGCTGGTAAGTTTACATATAGCCTAAATAGTATTTTTGGAGCTTTAATCGAGCATCAAACTCTCCAAATGGCGATGATAGGTGTTTGATTAGAAAGGGTAAATTTCCCCATCTGCAATGCTGAAAACCCAAAATATTTTGCGAAAATATGATTTTGACCAGTTCCTAAGATAATCACAATTTATGCATGCAGTAGTTTAATTTGGATAAGACTTTGAGTGTAAAAAAACCTAATGATAAACCCATTCCATTTGCCATACAAATCCAGGAATTTTCGCCCAATTACAGTTCGATTCGTGCTGGTTAACGGCGCGTCGTTACACCAAAATTCTGCTAAACTTGATCTATAAATTAGACCCCCGAGAGTTTGTCCGCTTGTGAGGTAGAAAATACCTTTTTCCTCGAATTTCCGACCCCGTCCTCTCTCCCTCCCTATTAAAGAGGGCTCATCATTGTGCACCAGTTTGATTCAATTTCCGTGCCCCCAACCCGAAGGGCTGCCATCCGACCTTTATCGATTATTTAAATAATAGACTTGACAATTTCCGACCGATTGACTCCGGGTCCGACGGCTACAGGATGTTGAACAATTTAATACTCTGTGTGTGTGTACCTTAACACCCGCCCCCTTTTCGCCAGTTTAAAAGTAGGTTCGGATTCCTCCGGAGTTGTGCTTTTCATGGCTTACACGAGCGGTTCTGAGGGATGAAAAAGTTTTCTGCTCGATACAACCGACCCGCTTTCTGGGTCTGATTTGATTTAAGTTTTCTTGGAAAGTTTGTAAATCAATGTTGAAGGAACTAAGATTGTATCCATTGAATTCGATCAATTTGATTTATTGTTGATCGAGGTCACTAATTTTTAAGGAGTGGGATGTGCAATCTATGACTATTTATATTTAAATATGGCAAATATTTTAAAGTTTCTAAAGTAACTTCTAATTCATTTTGAAGCTTTGCCAACTCTAACGAAATCGGAAAAAGTTGCCCAACCTCTCTTCGATTTGGGTGAAACTTTGTCATAAGGGGTAATTTTTGTCGCTGAATCCAAGTTCATTTTTCGATATCTCGTGACGAAGGTACGACCCCTTCCATTTTTGAACATTCGGTTTTTCATTGAAAAGAACACAACAATAATTTTAAATACTCTGCAGAATGAATTTAAGGGAACGCATGCAAAATATGTCTTTTATAACAATTTTTCATCAGAATTTCAAAAAAGGAATAACTTGTTGTGCTTCGAATCCCGGACACTGATAAAAGCTAATTCGAAATCCGACCACGTTTGCGTTAAATTCCAGACACTCATAAATTGAACAAACATGGATTCAAATTTTAGCGAATGGCATAGTTCAAAACCACAAATTCCTGCTTTGCTTTCCCTATGCTTAGTACGCCTATGAAATGTGTCAGTGAAATGTTTCAAATTTTTTTATGCTCATAGTTTCATTGTTTAACTTCCAATTTTGGTGGATTTTCTGGAAATATTTCACCGCACAAATTTAATGATACATGTCAAGCTGACGTTTGGCGATGAAGTGTCAATCCTCGCCAAACTTTTTACCAACATGCCACGAGAAACCTTATCGATGAAACGTTTCAAAAAAAACCACCAACATTGTAGAAACACGGCTCATGTTTTATTTTTTTTTTACCTGAGGGCTTTTGTTAATTTGATTTGGTTAACCGCGGTCGATTTTCTTGAAATAATTCGAACTGTCAAAAATCCACCAAAGCATCTACCGGTGGATACTTTTCTGCCACAGATTTTTTTGCAATCAATGTGGTAGATGCTTTGGTGGATTTTTGACAGTTCGAATTATTTCAAGAAAATCCACCGCGGTTAACCAAATCAAATTAACAAAAGCCCTCTGTTTTAGCATTGACTGCTTAAAAAAACTTTTAAATGAAAGTTGATGTTTTCACAATTATTTTGTGAACTTATATTCTAATAATTGATAGAACAAGATAAAATGTCCGGGTTTCGAAACAAGACGTTAGTCATTTGACTCTCATCAGAAATTTATTCGCTCAGAGAACAAACACTTTTTCCATGACTGCATTTAAATGTGTGCTGTCACCAGAGAGCCTGGAGCTTATTAGAGAACGGACAGTTCAAACCAAAAGTACCAATCGAAGCACGAGAACTGTCAAACGGAGGTACCAATCGAGCATAAGACAAAGGATTTTGCTCGATTGGTACCTTCGTTTGACAGTTCTCGTGCTTCGATTGGTACTTTTTAGAGAGCCTGGATCTTATTAGAGAACGGACATCTCAAACCAAAAGTACCAATCGAAGCACGAGAACTGTCAAACGGAGGTACCAATCGAGCAAAATCCTTTGTCTTATGCTCGTTTGGTACCTCCGTTTGACAGTTCTCGTGCTTCGATTGGTACTTTTGGTTTGAGATGTCCGTTCTCTAATAAGATCCAGGCTCTCTAGTACTTTTGGTTTGAGATGTCCGTTCTCTATTAAGCTCCAGGCTCTCTAGCTGTCACCACATATAACCGCACGAGCAAGAAGCTTGTTATCGCTTGAGTGTCGAGCTCGGTTTCGTTCGTTTCAAATTCGTGTGCGTTCACTGACGGTCGCTTTGCAATGACGATCATGACAAGCGCTTTGTGACAGCATTAAAAAATCGCTCTCGATGATGACTGCAAGCACTTTCAAATTTTCTGAATTCTTTCTTTCAGGGAACTTTTAATGTTCTAGGGGAAATAAACCCATTTTAAGCCTAATAAGCGGTCTTGTTTGAATGATGCTGGATAATCTGGAGTGTTCCTTGAAATTCAGTAAAACCAAGTGTTCGCTCTTCCAGCTGTTTCTTCGGACACTTTAAAAACGCGAATAAAACGAACAAAGCTGCGCGAACACTAAAACAACTTTATTCCGCTCGAAAAGACGCGTTGTTACCCGGTTGGTAGTTTATTGGGATCTAAATAATACTAATTCTGCTGCTGCTGTTGAGGGTCCCGCGATCGAGTACGATCGGGGAGAGAAAATGCCTTTTCGCTCCTGCGAGCAATTATCAGCTGTCCAGAAGGGACAGAAAGACTGCAGTTTGCCTGCGCTAGAGTAAGAGAGGGCGATCTGTGGATCACGTTTGTGCCCTATCAGCAAACCTTCTTCTCGTGTACAAACATACGCCGGCCGCCTTGGAATCGACCGATTTCAAAACAATCTACTACTACTACTACTACAACTACTGTTATTCCTAGGGCTATTTTTAGATCTATTGTTACGACTTCAAGTTCACTTTCGATTTCATTTTCCTTTTCGTAAACAATCTCCGAACAATGCGACAATCGTCGCCTACTGCGACTGATCGAGCTATACTATTTTTCGCCTGACTTTCTCGATCTTTTCTGTAACTGTTTCTGTTGCTGTTTGTTTGCAATTTTTCTTCTGCTGTGCTGCTGTTGCATCTGCTGCGGATGCCTCGATCGCGATCTTCTGCTGCTTCGTGCTGGATTTCCAACGGTGTTCACCGCCGGACTGTAGACACCAACGGACTGGACGCTGGACTGCTGACTGTTGTACTCGAACATCTCGCTGCTGGACTGAAGTGTGCTCCAACGGACTTCGCCGCCGGACAGTTGGCTTCGACGGACGTCTCCATCGAACCGTATCGTGCGCCTCTGCGTGGGCGTTCTGGACTCGTGCTGTGTGCTGGCTGTGCGACCCGTCAGGGCCGTCTCCGGTGATGGTGTGCCGATGCGCTATCAATAATATGAGAGGGTGCTTTTAAACCGAAAAACAATGCATTGAAAAGACTTCCTGGAAACGGGGACCGGTTGGCCCCGTAGTCGCCTCCGGGCGACTGTTGAACCTCCACGATGCTAAACTACGATGTTGGTGATACCTGGTGACTGCGCTGCGATGATCTTCGACAGGTGTTGAACCGTCAAGCAAGCTGGCCTAGCTCACTTGCGACCTCGGGAATGCGTGGGAGGTTGAATTGGCCATTTCATCCTCCGCTGCAGGTCTGGATTGCGTCGTACCTCGAAATACCAAGCGTGTTTGCATCGTTTAGGGCGGGTTCTTTACTCATGCGACCGTTACCGAACTCAGCTGTACCATCTCCACGTAACATGCAACATAAACATCATCCATCACCAGAACAAAACAGATTACCTCAAATCTTCTTCTTTTTAGGGCAGACGTGGCTACATCGGTTGGGCTGCCGAGTGCCTGTTGTTCCGGGGTGGAGACAACCAGTATGACTGAGGAAGAAACATTCTTTGAGCTTTTTGAATTCAAAACGATTACTTAACTTAACTGGGGTTGCGGAGGCCTTTCGACCTCCGCCGTTGGAGGAGACAGGTCTCCCCTTACGCCGAATCATTGTCTCTGATGGGCAGTACGCAGATCTTAGAGATTGCGCGATTGTAGCTGCCATCCTTGGTTCGTACTGTTACGACACGTACGTTGCCATTTTGCCCTGGGTGGATGTGTGTGATGCGGCCTAGTGGCCACGACAGTGGTTGCTGGTTATCTTCCTTCAGCAGAACCATCGTTCCGACCTTCACGTTCTCCTTCTGCTTCGCCCATTTGGTTCGGTTGTTCAGGTCAGACAGGTACTGCTGAGACCATTTCCGCCAGAGTGTCTGCATGAAATGCTGTACGTGTTGCCACGCTGACAGACGGTTGCTTGGCACACTGTCGAGGTTCGGCTCCGGAATCGCCGTTAGTGGTCGGTGAATCAGGAAATGACCCGGGGTGAGCGCTTCATAATCGCTGGGGTCGCTGCTCAGCGGGGTCAGAGGCCTGGAGTTCAGCACCGCCTCAACCTGCGCCAGCAAGGTTTGCATTTGGTCATAGACCAAGTTGTGTGTGCCGATTGTCCTCTTGAACAGAAGCTTGAAGGATCGTACTGCGGATTCCCACAAGCCTCCGAAGTTCGGCGAGCGTGCTGGGATGAACTTGAATGTGATCTCTTCGTTTGCAGCTTCGTTGATGATCTTCTCCTGACTGACTTGGTTGTTGAACAGCCTGCGTAGATCCTCCAGCTCACGTTGCGCTCCCACAAAGTTTTTGGCATTGTCGCACATTATCACGGAGGGCTTGCCTCGACGTGCCGTGAACCGCTTGAGAGCTGCTAGAAAGGCTTGGGTGGTCAGATCTGCTACTAATTCGAGGTGAACAGCTTTCGTCACCAAGCAGACGAATATCGCCACAAAGCTCTTGATCGGCTGTGCACGACGGTGTGGATACACGATGTGAAACGGTCCGCAATAGTCCACTCCAACCTTTGAGAACGGTGTGCTTGGCAAGACTCTCTCCGGTGGTAAATCTGCCATCAGCTGCTCGTGGACTTTCGGCTTCACTCGGTAGCAGTCGACACACCGGTGGATAACTTGTCGTGCCAGATTCCGGGCGTTTGTCGGCCAGAACCTTCCTCTAACAGCAGAGACCAGAGCTTGCTGTCCCACGTGGAACATGCTACGGTGATAGTACTCCATCACGATCACGGCGAAAGGATGTTTGTGGTCGATAATCATGGGATGCTTGCGAGTTCCAGAAATGCTTGCGTGACGCAGCCGGCCGCCGACGCAAAGCATGCCGTCGACGAGTTGCGGGTTCAGTGACGCAATTCGAGAGTTATCCCGAACACGCCTTCTTGCCGTGAGATCAGCTAGCTCTTGAGCAAACGAATCACGTTGAGACAGTCGAACTAGCGCGTGGAGCGCACCAGTGAGTTCATCAACACTCAGCGGTCCCGTTCTGCGACAGTTGCGATTCTTAGCTTGAGCGTTAAAATGAAAGCGTAGCCAAATTGCCGAGATCCGGACCAAGTCCGTGATCTTCGAACGCACTCCAAAGATCTCGTTTGGACCCACCACTGGTAAAACCGCTGCCACGGGACCCCTTACTTCCAGCACCTCGGGATCTAGATCAGCTTCGTTGACAGGAACTGGCTGCGGCCAGTTTACCTTGTCCAATAACAGCCAGCGAGGCCCATTCCACCAGAGTGTCTCGTAGCGAAGCAATGCAGGGATCATTCCTCGTGACACGATGTCAGCCGGGTTCTCGACGCCTGGCACGTGGTGCCAGTTCTCCATCGGGGTGAGATGCTGAATCTCTGAGACTCGATTGGCGATAAAATCTTTCCAACGGGACGGTGGGGCTGATATCTGACATTTCGATATCATCGAGTCTGTCCAAAAGTAAGCCTTCGCACTTTTCAGCGACGGGCAGGCGGAAATGACCTTGTGGTAAAGATGCGCAAGTAGCAAGGCTGACGTGAGTTCCAGTCGAGGAATTGACTGCTTCTTGTTCTTCCGCTTCTGATTGTCCAGTGGAGCGACTCGAGATTTCGAGATTAGCAGTCGCACGCTTACTGATCCGTCTTTTGCAACCGTTCTGACGTAGATGCACGCTCCGTATGCTACCTTTGACGCGTCACAAAAGCCGTGCAACTCAACTGCCTCGTTCTCGTCGCCGATTCCAACCCAGCGTGGTACAGTAATTCCGTCCAAGCCCATCAGATTCCGACGGAAATCGCGCCATTCTTCCTGCATTTCCTCGTTCAGTACGTCGTTCCAGTTTAGCTTAAGCTCCCACAGACGCTGCATAAAAATCTTGGCAATAATCACCACCGGTTGCAGCAATCCGTAAGGATCGAATAGTCTTGCAGCTTCAGATGCGACGACCCGCTTCGTAATTACTGGAACCTCGATCCACTTCGGCGTGGTGAACATGAAGCGGTCAGTTCTCGGCTCCCAGATTGTTCCCAGCGTTTTCACGGTGGAACTCGACGTATCCATGTCCAGAAGCGCTCGACAGTCACGCAAGCTCTCCGGAACGTTCATTAAAATCTCCCTGCTGTTCGAATTCCACTTCCGCAATGAGAGGCCAGCTGACTCCATCAACTGCACCATCTCGTGAACCAGCTGCTTGCCCTGCTCGATACTCTGGACGCCAGTAGTCATGTCGTCGACGTAAAAGTCGTTCTTGACGACCTGTGCGGCGACTGAGTGCGTTTCCGCGCCCACTTCGGCTAGCTTCTGCAGGCACTTGGTTGCCAGGTATGGCGCAGAAGCCGTGCCGTACGTGACGGTTGTCAGCTCAAATATCCGCAGGAACTCGTCCGTCGAGTCACGCCAGAAAATTCTCTGCAAACGCTGGTCAGGTTCTTTTTTGTTTTTTTTTTTTTTTTTTTTTTTTGGGAGGGTGATCCAGCCGCACATCGTTGATGTCGAAACCTCTAAACTGGGCCCTCGTCCTGTCACGTCCGTCAGTAGTCTTGTCGTACATTACAACTAGAACCAGATCTGCCAATGAATTAGTACACTTCGACCAAATAAACACTGACGCTGTATGGATCTGACTCTAGAATAAATGCACAGTTGTGTGTTATTCATAAGTCCAAAACGTTCAATTATTCATATAAGTCCTAATATTCATTTGCGGATAACTACCTAACTTGAATTGAATACAAGATTTAAAGCAACCTATCCGAAAGCTACTCTTATCTCAAATCCCCGACATTTTAATTATTAACCAAAAAAAACGTTTCTTTTAAAACCTGTCTGGCTTCTTTTAAAAAACAAAAAAAAAAAAATAACAGTTGATATTTTACAAGTCGTGAATTGAAATAGAGACGACCATTTGTTCGTCAGAATTCCAGTAGATCCTCGATTCGCAACAATGGTCGATACAATCATAATCCGACAACCGTTAGTTCAACAGATCAACGAATTTAGTCCGATATCATTTCACTATTGATTGATCGAGACTCTATGGAAATTTTGACAAATCAGAATGGTTTTTATGCTACTTGAATGAAAATCACCGATTCTGATAGAATTACTAAATTCACTGTTACTAATTTTGTCCCTAAATAACTAAAGGCAAAGTATAAAAAGTTGAAATTTATAGTTAAAATCCTAAATTCTACAAACACTATTTTTTTAAACCCGCATCCTAACCTGACACCCACATTAAGATAGGGAAAAATCACATATGTAGCGGTTCATTGTACAAATGTGATATTTCCACTATCAGAGAACCTCCTTGTCTCGATGACAGCTTACCGGCCATCGATTAAGCCCTGAGACTACGCCAAAGTGGGTTCTCGCAGCATGAAGTGGTGTCCATGTGTAAAAATGGAAGCTTCAGCAATATACTGAACACTTCGATTTTAATTCCACATCGAATCAAATCATACTCTTTGCCAAACAAGCATCAAACCTATGACACTCATTATGACAAAGCCCAGGGCAAACGCTGGTCAGGTTCTTGAACCTTTATCATGCGGTACATCTTTTCGATGTCCGCGACTATCGCGTAGCGGTGCAGACGGAACCGTAAGGTAATGTCGATCAGATCGTCCTGCACTACTGGTCCGACCAGCAGCACGTCATTCAGCGAAACTCCAGTAGACGACCGACATGACGCATCGAACACCACTCGCAGCTTCGTTGTGGAGCTGTCCGGTCTGAGCACTGCGTGGTGTGGTAAATAATAAGCAACTCCTTCTCCCTCGTCCACCACCTCTCGCATGTGACCCAGATTCAAATACTCGTGGATGAAGTCGCTGTACTGCTTCTTCAGTTCCGGGTTTGCTGACAGTCTCCGTTCCAGTCCGAGATACCGCTTAATCGCTGTGGTTCTGGAGTCACCCAACTGCTCCAACGCTGACACCTTCTTCGGCAGGGTGACCACAAAGCGACCGGTTGCATCGCGTACTGTCGTTGCTTCAAAATGCTCCTCGCATGCCGACTCCACGGTCGACAACTTGCTCTTTGTCCAGCACGTCTCCAGCTCCCAGAATCGCGTCAGCTGCTCTTGGAGCTCCTCGTTAGTGCAGACGTACGCCATCGCAACCGCTTCCAATGGTGAGCTGTTCGGAACGCGACCAGAAATGATCCACCCGAACACGGTGTTTTGCAGCGTAGGCCCATCGTCAGTTGCTAGTAGTCGTCCGTTCTCCAGCAGATTCAGGTAGTGCTCTGCGCCAATGATCACATCAATTGGACCGCTTTCAAAGAAGTTAGGATCGGCCAGGACGGATCGCTCGGGTAGCTTCCATTGAGTCGGATTCACGGTAGCGGTGGGCAACGCCACGGTCAGCTTCGGAAGAACGTAAAAGAGCATTTCTTCCCTGAACTCCGAGATCGCCTGCGATCTGGGCTCGACATCAGCACGGACCAGTTTCGTGGCGTGCGAAAGCGACGACCCAATCCCTTGAACCGACAGCGATGCTGAAAACTTCTCAAAGTTCAGCTTTTTGGCAAAACTTGTTGTCATGAGACACTGTTGTGAACAGGAGTCCAGCAGTGCGCGTGCTTGCATGGACCTTCCGTGTTTGTCTTTAAGCATGACGATTGCCGTAGATAGAATAACGTTCGGTGTGGGTGTTGTTGGGAATGCAGTGTAGGTGTGGCTTGTGGATGGCGTTTGTGCTGTGTTGGTGAGGTTCTGTGTGGGTGTGGACGGTGGAGGTGTGCTTTGCGAGCCACTGGCTGTGTTCGTGTTGTTCTGGCTTGTGTTCTGGTTTCGTGGCTGTTGGTTTGTGTTTGTTGGTCTGTACGGTGGCTGTCGTTGCTGTGTGATCGCTTGGGGAGGTCTTGTCTGTTGCGGTGGAGCGGAGTTTCTTGACTGCAGCAGTCCGGAATGCAGCATACTGTGATGTTTCTGCCGGCAGTGATGGCAAACTCCTCTCGTACACGCTCGTGCTAGATGTCCAGGGGACAGACAGTTCCTGCACAGTTTTGATCGCAACACCACTTCGTTCCGCTCCGTCAGCAGCATCTTCTGAAACTTGTCGCAGTGAAATGGTGAATGCCACGGTTCTCCTCCACAGAGACTGCACCTGCCAGACGACCGCACCAGGGTGTGGCACACAGAAGATTTGCTCTGACGCTGATCCGTTCCTGCAGCTTTCTGCTGTGCAATAGACTGCAGGACACAACATTGGTTGCGCAGGTAAGCAATCAACTCCTCGTAGCTCGGCACATCGTTGCAGCAGTAATGCGTCTCCCACTGACGCAGCGTTGACGGATCCAGCTTCGTGAAGACCATGTAGCCCAGAATCGTACTCCACCCAGTCGTGTCTTCATCCAGCTTCTGTAGCATCAGCAGGTTCTTTTCAAATTGACTTACCAGGAAGCTCAGCCCGTCGTAGCTCTCCTTTTTGAGCGGCTCAATCGAGAAGATTGCATCCAGGTATGCTTTCACGATCAACTTCTTGATCTCGTACTTCTTCTGCAACACCTCCCACGCAACCTCGTAAGTCTCCGCAGAGAAGTCGACGGTACTGATCTCCGCCGCAGCGCTACCAGTAACAGAAGATCGCAGGTAAGTATACTTGTCCATCGGAGTCAGCTGCGGATTATTGTGTATCAGACTCTTGAACGAGTCACGAAACGCGATCCACTCGTAGATGTCGCCGCTGAATCTGGGAAGTGTAATCTCGGGGAGTTTCACCTTGGAGTACAACTGTTGCGCTGGCTGAACGAGCTCTTTCGTTGTCTGCGTTAAATTTCCGTCACGCAAGAACAGCAGGTCTCCCATCAGCGCACAATAACGATCCTCGAAATCTTGAATAGCCTGAAAGTTAGGGTCCCCCACAGTCAGGTCTTCTTGCTTCACGCCGTCACCACCGGGATCACCGCCTGTTCCCACCGCTTCAGTCGTAGCCGCAGTCGTCGTCTTCTTTTCAGGTTCAGCATCTTGCAGTACTTCAATCCGATCCCGTAGTTCGTAGAACTTCACCTGCAGCTTCTCCAGCGAATCCAAACGCACCCGAAGCTGGTTGTAATGGTCCGCCGCCTTGTAGTTTTCCACGAACTTCTCGATCAGATCCAGCATGTCGTGAATTTTCTGCTCACGCTTGAGCAGCGTAGCCATTTCGTCCGCCATCTTCGCGCTAATCACGGTTTCACTTCACAGCACTGCTTTCACCGGAACGTTGACAGACCGCGACCGCACAACTCAACGCTCGACACCGATTCCGCGCGACAGACAGACAGACTCTCAACCCAATTGACAGCAGCGAGGGGGATAGCAACCAGAGAAACTCAACAGCAGAAGGATTCCAGCGAAACTGAGACCGACCAAACCAGCGGACACCACTCTGGGACGAACACTTGCCAAAATAAACGAGACTCGCATGCACAAGATTGATTCAACCAGACTTTATTTTCTCCTACCGTCACACAGTGGCCACATGCACCAGGCCAAACCAACCACCCTACTTCCCTGCGGCAGTCCACCGATCTCCAGGTTCCCAGCTTCCGTAGACAGCTTCTACCGCAACTCAGCTTCGACCGCCGACGCCGACCAGCAACTCCGGAACCTCAGCAACCGCCGAATCCGCTTCCGTACCGCAGCTACAGCACCGATCCTCCCGTGATGGCGCGAAAGTCCACTTCAAGGCTCAAAACCGCGATGGCGTACAACGACGCCGGTTACAACCGAGTATTGTTCTTCAGGTCACTGCACTGTCAGTCCAGGTCACTGAACCTTTTCCGCGGTGGAACGTTTCCAAACCGAAAGTCTGGAATCTACTTTCACTTCCACTGCCACCGCGTCCGCGAACCGTGTCCGAATTGTCCCGATCCGGTTCGAAGGACCAAAATGTTCGCTCTTCCAGCTGTTTCTTCGGACACTTTAAAAACGCGAATAAAACGAACAAAGCTGCGCGAACACTAAAACAACTTTATTCCGCTCGAAAAGACGCGTTGTTACCCGGTTGGTAGTTTATTGGGATCTAAATAATACTAATTCTGCTGCTGCTGTTGAGGGTCCCGCGATCGAGTACGATCGGGGAGAGAAAATGCCTTTTCGCTCCTGCGAGCAATTATCAGCTGTCCAGAAGGGACAGAAAGACTGCAGTTTGCCTGCGCTAGAGTAAGAGAGGGCGATCTGTGGATCACGTTTGTGCCCTATCAGCAAACCTTCTTCTCGTGTACAAACACCAAGTACTGCAACGAGTAGAGCAACTTTTTGTGAACATTTCTGTTTATTTTCACTTTTATTAAAAGTTATGCTATTCCTTTTACAAGCATTTTAAAAAAAATATTTATGAAACGCATTCTAATCAGTCGTGTGCATTGGGCCACGCCCATTTTTGTATTTTTAGCTTAGTTCTTTTTTTCTTCCAACGCTCGTTTGGGTCTGCTTCGTGCTGCCAAAATTGATGAAATTTTGAGCGAACACTCGCGAAAAGTAGCATTTATAGAGAAAGTTTCCTGGCAACACCACAAGCGCTGCTTATGCTTGGGGTTATGGGTTGCAGGATTGAATATGTAATAAATTATTAAATGAGTATTTATTATAACATTGATATAAATCATAAATAATAGTTAAGAGCGCAACAAAAAGTGCGCACCTTCATGAATATTGCCTTGTTAGCTGATTGCGGATGGAGTGCGAGAGCGCGCTAGCGAGCTGCGAGAGAGAACAACAAGCGAGAAAACAACGAGATGCGCGCGGCTGGCGAAAGAGAGAATGAAGATTGTCAAATCAGTTTTGTGGTTAATTTCTGTGGAATAAGACGTGTTGTTTGTTAATTGCAAAATATCTGTGTTTTTATTATAAAAGAAAGTCCCCGATCACGACAATGGCGCAGTCGGTAGGATCATCACAAATTACAAAATTTACAGGTTTAATTTTGATTGAAAGAGTTGATTGTTGATGAGGGAATTAAAGACCAATGTTTTGTTATGATAAGTTGACAAATTTGCTTATTTTTGCGATAAATGAAAACCAATATTTTGTTTCGATTAAGATACGAGGTTTGATTGATATTGTGGTAATCGAAAACCAGTTATTATTTTGAATATGATGATAGATTTGCTTTTTGTTGTGGCAATCGAAGGCCAAGATTTGTTTTCAGAATTTGAGTTTTGTTATTATAGAAAGGTATTTTTTCGGTTTTAAATTTCATGCAATATTTGATTGTGGTTTTATGATGGGCAATTTTGAGTTTTAAATTTGACGCAATATTTGATTGTTCATATGGTAATTGATGACCAATGTTTTGTTTTGAAGTTGATGCTAAATTTGATTATTAATTTTATGGTTAATGAAAAATGTATAGTTCTCATTTGAATGAAGATTTGATTGTTGTTATTATTGACGATAAATTTTTTGATGTGAATTTGATGCAATATTAGATTGTTGCTTGATGCTGTGGAAATTGAAAACTATCGTTTTATAAATCTAATGAAAATTTTATAGATTTATGCAGAAATTGAAAATCAATGTTTTGCTTTGAAATTTGATTTGAGCAACATTTTTTGCCGTTATAATTGATTAGTCATAGTTAATTTTGAAGTCTCTTCTGTGTTGGAGCCTGACAGACCTCTGCGATGGTAGTCAGAAAAAAAAGTCTCCTCTGTGTTGGAGCCTGACAGACCTCTGCGATGGTAGTCAGAAAAAAAGTCTCCTCTGTGTTGGAGCCTGACAGACCTCTGCGATGGTAGTCAGAAAAAAGTCTCCTCTGTGTTGGAGCCTGACAGACCTCTGCGATGGTAGTCAGAAAAAAGTCTCCTCTGTGTTGGAGCCTGACAGACCTCTGCGATGGTAGTCAGAAAAAGTCTCCTCTGTGTTGGAGCCTGACAGACCTCTGCGATGGTAGTCAGAAAAAAGTCTCCTCTGTGTTGGAGCCTGACAGACCTCTGCGATGGTAGTCAGAAAAAGTCTCCTCTGTGTTGGAGCCTGACAGACCTCTGCGATGGTAGTCAGAAAAAAGTCTCCTCTGTGTTGGAGCCTGACAGACCTCTGCGATGGTAGTCAGAAAAAGTCTCCTCTGTGTTGGAGCCTGACAGACCTCTGCGATGGTAGTCAGAAAAAAAAGTCTCCTCTGTGTTGGAGCCTGACAGACCTCTGCGATGGTAGTCAGAAAAAAGTCTCCTCTGTGTTGGAGCCTGACAGACCTCTGCGATGGTAGTCAGAAAAAAAGTCTCCTCTGTGTTGGAGCCTGACAGACCTCTGCGATGGTAGTCAGAAAAAGGTCTCCTCTGTGTTGGAGCCTGACAGACTTCTGCGATGGTAGTCAGAAAAAAAGTCTCCTCTGTGTTGGATCCTGACAGACTTCTGCGATGGTAGTCAGAAAAAAGTCTTCTCTGTGTTAGAGCCTGACAGACAGACCTCTGTGATGGTAGTCAGATTAAAAAAATGAATAATCTGTGCTGGAGTTCTTTGCGAAAGCAGTCAGATAACGATCTCCTCGATAAAGGAACCCGACAGACTTTTGCGATGATTTTTTTTTAAATAACTTCGCAGAAGGAGCCTTATGGATTTTAGAAATATATTGTTCAGCAAATCTTTTCATTCAATTAAGGACCGTCTTTAACATCACAAAAGAAATTGACATAAGAAAATGAATAAATAAATTTAAATGTGAAAGTGAGCACTTTTTGGTATCCACAAATAAAGCAATATGTATTTTGGCGTTATGTCTGTGAACTACCTAAAAAAAGATTTTAAATTCATCGAATAGGACTAAAACGGTTGTCACTTTATCTAACACTGGAGTTGTCCTCTCTTGAAAGATAAACCTCTAAATTGAAAGACGTTAATGATTAAGTATTCCATATTGATAGTAGTTATGGTTGATTGTTACTTAAATCGATTTACTCAGCTGTGATACAAAAGTTGCTTGAAACCCAACATTATTTCACAGGGAAGCAAAAATTTAAGTAATCGTTAACATGAACATTACATTATTAGTTAAAAAAGGTAAAATAATTCACTTAATAATTAATTTGATGCATTTTTAAATAATAAATAAAGGAATGATCAATCATCAGAAATTCTTAAAATATAATTTAAAGTGTGAGAGCGTTGCGTCACAAGAGAAAATAATACAAATATTTAAATATTAATTTTGAATTCTCGATTAAATTTTCAAAAGGCCCTATCTGCATAGGAAACCTATGAGGGATAGGTTGTTTTGAAAATTTAATCTAGAATTGAGAAGTATGAGTGACAATTTGAGCAACGAAAAAAAAACATAATTAAAAAAAACTAGGAAATATTTATATTTATTATATTAATTTTTATTTTTCAATGCAATATCTGTGATTTGTATCAAAATAGTTCAAAATCATTCATTAATTTCGATAGAAATTATATTTTAACAATGTATCATTTTATTGAGTTAAAAAACACTTTCAGAATTCTAGTAAAGTAAATATATCAAAATTAAATTAAAAGAAACATTATTTTAAAATAAATTAAAGACACTTTGGGGTTCTTTAATCGATTGTACTTAATTATGAAACCAAACTTTTTCAAATTACATAACAGGAGTTTATCAGCAAAGAAAAAGTTAAAATTTTAAATAAGAAAAGAAACCATTGACAGGGATCGTAAAGATCGTGATTATAAAAATAAGTTTCTGTGAACAATCTACTCAAGTAATATATCAAAGTTGCTTGGAACCCATTTTACATTACGAGAAAAATAAAACCAAATATTTAAAATAAAACATTAAAAAATCTTTCAGCTGTTTTTAGGTAAGCAAGATACGTTTTGAAGGAATTTATGGTTAGGATATTGTCTCCACCGTGTTGGAGCCTGACAGACCTCTGCGGTGGTAGTTTGAAAAATGTTTCGCCTGAGCTGGAACCCTTTGAGAAAGTAGTCAGATTGCAATCTATACATCTATGCATTACAAGAATAATTGAACAAAATATTTTTTTTGTTGTTATCTGATAAGCACAGTAAATTTTGAAGGTATTTATAAATAAAATGACCTTAAACATTGTTTGGATCATGATTAAATGTAACATTAAATAATCTAATCTACGGTAATATCAAAAGTGCTTGAATCCATTCCTTTAGCTACTTTAAATACAATTTTGAAGAGAAAATTAAGAAATCATTGAACATATAATTTTAGAAAATCGATATACTGAGCGAAACGGCATTTTATTTAAGCAATTTCAAATTATTCATTAGAATAATATTTTCTGAACTATGTTTTGTTTCAAGATAAACAAAAATATTATTAAGTAGACACAACAGAGAAAAAAAAACTATTCGGTAAAAACTATCGTTTGTTTGGTTAAAAGATCGCGTAAGTGAATATTAATAGAAAGTTCAAAATTTTTAATATAAAAGTTGAAAAATCTTGATACTACCATGCATTTACAGAACAAAATCGTTAAATCAGCTTTTGTGGCAAGAATAAACAACAAAAATTTTTTTGAGCATGATTTATCTTAAAATATCCTGAACTAACTTTTTATGAAAAACTGATCAAATTCTTTAAAAATATTACTGATTTTGCATATTAGTAATTTTTGCCATGATTTATTAACAGTTTCAAAATTAGTTAAAATGCGGTAATTTTTGATACAATGTTAAGCGGTGTGTGTACATCAGAAGGAACCGGTCAAGAAAAAATCAAATGGGCAGCAGTAGAAGCGAAAGCAAGCCAGATAGGGTGAAGAAAAGCCCCAAGAAAACGCTCCCTCTCCTTTGTTCTGCTGTTCGTAAAGCCTTCCTTTCCTTCCGATTACCATATTAGCCTTTATATAAAAAAAAAGTTGTTTGTTTTAGCTGTACAGCTTGGTTGGGAATAAATTACAGAAAAGTACAGATAAAAATATTGAAAATGAGGAAAGAATAAGCTTGCTTGTAGATCCATTTTGGGTGTTTTTGGGTATTAATTACAAACATATACTTTTCGTCACGACTGCATTTAATATTAAAATCAGTTTATGTTTAACTTCAAGTCCCGTCTGGTGGATCAATCGGACGTGGCACTGGGCTGATCGATTTGAACTCCGTGGCGGGCGCACATAAATTCAAAGTGTAAATTTGAGTAAAAACAATATCTGTGCCTGTCATAGTTTTTGTTTCAGATTTTTTTAAAAATAAATTAAATAAATTACCACATTGTATATATTTTTAGAAATATTTATTCTTTGTTTTATATGGTACACATGAATTTAAAACTTTAAAAACGCCAGGATTATGCTTCATTTGTTATTTAAGTCAGCAACATGTTAGATTTTTGAATTTAGAACACATTGTTTTATATTTCATATTCACAAAATGATAATAAAGAAAAATAATTTGATTCCATTTAATTCGAAATGTTTAAAAAATTGCTTTTGAATTTGAATTATTATTTTTTTAAATCGTGTTGTGTTGTTTCAGCAATGTTTGTAAAATTTGCTTTTTAATTTTAAATTACATAAAATTTAAAGAAAATCAGGTAAACAATCACTAATCTCGTATTGCATAAAAAATTGATAAACCTGCGTTTATTTGAGAAATATTTGTGGTTTTTGTTTTTCTCCTCGTTTTTTTTCTTTTTCTTATATTTTCAGGTGTTTTAAATTTTCAACCTCATCAGTGCATTCCATTTTCTACAACTCCTGCGATCGGATGTCAGTCTCTTGGACAACATAGATGAAACATTTCGAAGACTGCGCTTTCGTATTTAGATCAGCATGAAAACAAAGTCGAGGAACCCGACGAAAATCTTTTAGGAAATTTAAAAAAAAAAACATTGATTAATTTAGCATTCATGCAATTTTTCTGTTAGGAATTATGATTGATATTCGTCATCTTGAGAGTAGAAAAGAGGGAGAATGTAGGGGTTATGGGTTGCAGGATTGAATATGTAATAAATTATTAAATGAGTATTTATTATAACATTGATATAAATCATAAATAATAGTTAAGAGCGCAACAAAAAGTGCGCACCTTCATGAATATTGCCTTGTTAGCTGATTGCGGATGGAGTGCGAGAGCGCGCTAGCGAGCTGCGAGAGAGAACAACAAGCGAGAAAACAACGAGATGCGCGCGGCTGGCGAAAGAGAGAATGAAGATTGTCAAATCAGTTTTGTGGTTAATTTCTGTGGAATAAGACGTGTTGTTTGTTAATTGCAAAATATCTGTGTTTTTATTATAAAAGAAAGTCCCCGATCACGACAGTGGCCACCCTTTGTTCTTTATTTGCCTTCGCTTCTCGCTCGGTTTTCTTCAGCCTTCGATTAGAATGGATGGTCAAAATTGAAACGTCAAAAGACTTAGAGCGTTTGTTTATTTGATGGCGCTTGCTAACTATTTACATATTTCGGGATTATTCTTCAAGTGAGTGACTAAGTAACGGTCATAAGAACATGTAGCCGGTAGTTGGAAGCAATTTTATATCTTAAGCGCTTTGAAATCGTTAGCGCAAGTGAAAAGATATTTATGGGACTTTCGTTAAGCAGTTAACCTCTGATCTTGCGTGTGGGTGTGTGTGCCACCAAAATGATGAGAAATGGTCTCGCAAAATAGAAATTATGATCAAAAGTGCATTAAATTTGATCTTTTTGGCCAGTAAGTGGCATACATTTGTGTGCTTACTCGAGGCGATGCTGTTGCTGGTAAGCTTACAGCCTAAATAGTATTTTTGGAGCTTTAATCGAGCATCAAACTCTCCATATGACGAAGATAGGTGTTTGATTAGAAAGGGTATATTTCCCCTACTTCTGCTTTTATGAAGGCTGAGGGACTCGAAAAATCAATTTGTACTTACTGGAGTCGAGCAGCCGCTGCGTCCGCTGGTACTCCTTCTCCGATTCGCGCTTGTGCTCCATCGCCTTGTGCGTCTCGATGAAGGCCAACCGCTGGCCCCGGTCGGTCAGGTATTTGGTGTACATGCCGGCAAAGTTGATCGCCAAGTACAGCAGCGAGTTGGCAATCATCTGCCGCACGATGCACGTGGTGTCCTGGTGCAAGGAGAAGGTCAAGCAATTGTGATGTTAGGATGTTTGAGGTTAGGTTTTGAACTCCTACCGTTTCGTGCAGAAATTTGTTGATGGTGGTCACGATCAGATGGCAAATGGCCGAAACTGATCCGGCGATCATGCACCACTTCAACGGCAGAGGAAGCATCGCGTATGGGACGAAGATGATGAACAGCACGTACCAGATGAGGTACTCTCGCTCGGCGAAGCCCAACCCCTCGCCGATGAAGCCCTGCAGGTTGAGCAACAGCCAGGTGCAAACGGCCGCCCAGTGCAGATAGTTGTTGGCGAACAGCCGCCAGCTACCAAGCACGCAGATCAGGAAGTTCGAGATGACGCACGATACCGACCACGTGATTTCGTGGGCTTTTATCAGCTGGAATCGAAGATCGATGATTTAGGCCGCAAAAATTTAAAGAAAACTCACCGTAGGATGATTGAACCCAATCCAGACCGAGGCCAGCACGATCTTGAGCACCAGGTCGACCACGTTGACCAGGATGAGCGACTTCTGGCGCTGGCGGTGGGAGTAGGTCAGATAGGACCGCTCGAGGGACGGCGCCCGGAACGAGTTGGTCATCGACGGACACAGGATGCCCTTGACCACGTTGCCCCGCTTGAAGGCCGAGTAGGTGCTGCTGCTGAGGGGAGGCAGGGTGGAACTGTTGGCCGGGGTACCATTTGTGCCACCCCCGCCACCCTCATCCTCTCCCCCGCCTCCACCACCGTCGCCGGTCGTCGGAGTCGTGAGGACGCCACATTTCCCGTTACCGATGTCGTCCTCGGTAATTACAGGCGTGGTCACTCCGTTCGGTTGCTGGTGCCGGGTGCCATCTGCAGGAGAGGGAAAAAGGACAGAGAGGTTAAGGTTAAAGTGATGACACCGGGAATGGCGTGGCGGCATGTGCTAAAAAGGCAACATTATTGCACAAGTGAGTGGAATAAATGCAACAGCAGCAGCAGCTGAAGAGTTTGCAAAGGATACGCTGCAACTGTCGATAATGATGCGGTGATTTGATTAGAGTGAACGCTTCGATTCACCCACGTGCCTCAAAGGAGTGGCACTTGGTAATGGGTCATGGAAAATGTGCAAACAACATAGATGCAATTAATTGGAACGAGCTGGTAACGGAAGTCAATGCTGAGCATACCTGAAACCGAAAAGTAAAATACTAATCCAGTAATGACAAATGTCAAACCCAAGTTAATCGTCCAGAACCCATTCCATTCAAGCCCTCAATAAATTAAATCTCAAACGTTGCTTGAATAACCGAAAACGGCCAAGTGTCACCGGCAGCACCGAACCCGGACCATTACCCAGGTCAAGAGCTCCATCTAAATCATCTGAAATGAATTACATTGTTACAAGTTATTCCCGCGGCGGGAGAACATCCGGGGAGGTTGGAAAGCCAACGAACGCGCCGGGCACCACGTCCAACGTCCGGCAGACACTTGCTCTACACTCGGCTCTGCTCTGCGATGATGACACACAATTGGTGTCATCGACAAGCGAACCACAACCACATCCCCCTACCATGAGGTGAGAAAATGGGGATGGTGTTCATTTCCGGAAGAGGGGGGTTGGCACAAGGGGAGGCTCGCTCGTCGATTCGAGCAAGCAGGTTTGGACGATGAGATTCGGGACGGATAGCATAATTTTGACTTATGTTTCAATGATGTAGATACACTTAGTAAATGATGCAAGAAGCATAAGCATAAGCATAGGTGATGCAAGACAAAACAAAGTGAATTCCGATAGTTCCCAAGAAGCTTCAAATCCAAATCTGTGGCCTTTATCAATTCTGTCAGGTTAGAATTCAGTTTCAGACCATTTTACATTTTTTTAATTTTAAATATACTTGGCATCTTTCAAATTCACAATGATACAAATAATAGATTCCACTTTTTTTTTATTTTTCATCATTTCCTTCTGAAGATTTTTAAAAATGCACTTCTATTTACGAATTAAAAAAATCTATACAAAAAAACAATGAATCTGTGGTGTACAATTTCTATAGAACTGTCAAGCATGTTATAATTCAAGTCATCAACCTGATATTGACTAAAAGCCTGACGTAGATTTTCAAACTGAAACACCATGCTTTTCCACAAAAGTTAGTTTTCATTTCGTTTTACAGAAGACGCATGATATTTCAACGTCCTTAACACTCAAACGCTCGGGTAGTCATTTGACTATTTTTTCTTAAAAATCTCATAACTTTTGGTGGAATCGACCAAATGGGATGCTTCTGGTTGCAAAAGATCCAGATTTGTCTATATTTTAAACTGTCAGATGGGGGACAAATATGGTCAATTTTTACTGAAGATATTCCGGATTCCGTTGGGGTACCTCGGCCCTCCCATTTGGGTATTCGGTCAATATAACAAAATCTTTTCGATAGAAAAATGTCGGAAATGATACAAAACTTCATGGAATCATCCTAATACATCATCCTGTGAAAAAATAGACATGGTCCAGATCTTCGGGGCACCGTAACAGGTTCCAACCGGAAACGATGCACTGAGCTAATGTCAATTGGTGCCTAATTGGAACCGACTCCGGTGGCCCGTAGGACTTAACTATGTCAATTTTTTTTACAGAATGATGCATTAGGATGATCCCTTGAGGTTTTGTATCATTTCCGACATTGTTCTGTCGGAAAGTTTTTGTTATATTGACCAAATTACCCATATAAGAGGGCCGAGGTACCCCAACGGAATCCGGAATATCTGCGGTAACAATGGACCATATTTGTCCAACATCTGACAGTTAAAAATATAGACAAATCTGGATCTATTGCAACCGGAAGCATCTAAATTGGTCAATTCTACCAAAAGTTATTAGATTTTTAAGAAAAAAAGTAGGGGTAAAATGACTACCCGAGCGTTTGAGTGTTAATCAAACATGGCAAAAATGTCAGAAGTTGATATGAGCACACACTTAAACTTTTTAATTCTGTTTTCAGTGCATTAAATTATATATTTAACAAAACAAATTATTTTTTCAAAAAACGGGTGCCACGATGTCTCAACACTGATTGGACCAAATTAGCTCCTCTTCTCCCAAAATTTAAGCCAATTTGGCCCATCCCATTTTTAGATATCGTGGCACCCGTAAAGAAACTCGGTGTGTAAGAAAAACGCTCACAAAATTTGACAGTTCACTTTGCGTAGGGCAAAATTTTGGGCTTAAATTTCATCTTATTTAGTTTAATCACGAAATTTTGAGAAGTGATTGAAAATCATCTTTTTGCAATTACGTTGTGAAACATGACAAAAAGGCCTACTTTTCTCTACACTCAAAATTCAGAGCCTCGAGAATCGTTCCCTCAAAATTTATTGAAGGCTCAAAGCCAAAATCAAATGAATAAGGCTATCAACTCACACCATCATAACAAATGTTCATTCGTTAAGTGAAACAATACAACTCCAACAAGTGACATACATTGACATCTCACCAACCTTTAGTCTCCAAGGTGTGGTGGCCGAGGCAGTTAATTCATTAGATTAGTCTGTCAAAGGTCTCTGGTTCGATTCCCGTAGTCTGGACACCTTTATTTATTTTTTTTGTTTTGGTGGATGAACTTTTTTTGCAAATGAATTTCGAGAGAATAATTCTCTCGCCCATCTCGAGCTGTGTTCTCTGAATGGTACCACTATTCTCTCGACAAGTTCTGGAAAGTTCTACATTTTAGCTGTGAAATGGGTGCTGAAAAGTTGAATTTCTTCATGTATGTAACCCCTTGAATGTTCAGAGTTTATTTTTTACTTTTTTATTTCATGTTTCAATTCAATTTAAAGGGTTACATACACGTAAATCGACAAAAAAGTCAAAGGTTGCTGTGAGCACACACTTAGTTTTATTTAAAATCTGTTTTCAGGGCATTAAAATAAACATTTTCATCTATCATCAAAACTAATTTGAAAACATTTGGTTGTATCATTGCCGAGATATACCAATTTAAAAAAAAACGGGTGCCACGATATTTTAACACTGCCTTGACCAAATCGGCTCAAAATTTTGGTGAAGACTCGTTAAACCGGATTTGTGTGCATGACGAAGGCCGATTTTCAAAAAACTGATTTGAAAAAAAGATAAAAATACTTTTTGTGTTTTTCATATAAAAAATCGTCAGTTTTTGATTCTTGTATTTTTTTAAAAAGCTAAATTTCAAAATCGGGCTTCGTCTTGTACACGGGATATGTCTCTTCACCCCAAATTTTAGCCAATTTGGTCCATCCAATCTCGAGATATCGTGGCACCCGTAAATCAACTCGGTGTTTCGAGAAAAACGCGCAAAAGGTTTGACAGTCCGCTTAGCGCACGGCAAAATTTTGAACTTAAAATCGTCTCTAACTCAGTTTAATCATGTAGTATCTTCATGAAACTTTCAGGAGTGGTTGAAAATCATCTTTTTAGTGGATTCAATAAATTTTCTGAAATATGAAATTTTGTGATTTTTTCCATGTATGTAACCCATTTTACTGAAAGATGTTGGCCTTGCAAAAAAAGACGACGACAAAAGTCCAAGCAGATGGCGCCTTCCATAGGCAAAAAAGTAAAACAGTTGCTTTTCTCCATAAATTTTGACGATTTTTCCCATACAAACCTTAAGCGATTGGAGGGAGGGGTTCCCGTGGTCAGAATGAGCTCAAATTTGGAATTTAGCCTAGTGATGGGTCAATCTTTGATTTCAGGGGGTAGCCCCAAAAAAGCCTGGATTTGGACCACCCTAATTTCCATGAGTTTGATTCTTTAGCGGAGATCGGAGAAAGTGTGAAGTCGTCTCTCCCCAGTTGGTCTAGGTTTAATCCCAGGTGACCTCGGTTGGCTTTTTACAAGACAAGATTTGTCTGATCAAGCCTTACGTCAGATGGGAAAGTAAATATTGGACCCGGTTTAATTTAGAGGTCATTAGGTCAGTCCATGTATAGGATAAGGAGGATATGTTGTCATTGGAAAATGGACCAAGTTGGGGCACAATGCCCTACCCACAGTACCACAGAATTGATCGTGTCAAACAGAATGGCCGAGGTCTCGCCATTTTTACGATGGATACCACCGTCGCGTCGTCACCCCGCGTGCAAACTTCGATAAAAGTGATAACACGTCTCTCATTATTCTCCGCCAACTCCACGGTACCCTTACCCCTACAAGTTCAAGCCCATCAATGTGTGTGTGTGTGTGTGTGTGTTTGGGTGGGTGTGTGGACATGGTCCCGGTGTGATGTTTTCCCGGAGTTTTTTTGCCCGCCCTTTTTTCCTCGCCGTTCCGTTCCGTTCTCTGCTGCTGGTGATAACTTCCTTCTCTGATCCGTTCGCTAAATTTAGCTTCCGCCCGTTGTTGTTTCACTCAAAGAGGGAGAGTTGGGGAGGGAGGAAAAAGGCAACATCAGAATCATCGAGCGCGCGCGAAGCTGAAGCAAATTTATCGATTATTTAATTGAGCGAATGTGTGTGTGTGTGTGTTTGTGTTGGTGGGGGTGAACACAAAAAAAAAACTCGTTATTAAAGCGCGACCAGTCACCCAACTGCAGCTACTAAACATATTGAACCGCCGATGAGGCCCGGTGTTATTTATATGACAGGAATGTTTGCTTAGCTATGATGCTGTTTTTTATGCTCCAACTATTCACCGCACATTAGTGTTAAGAGAGAAAGGTGTTCAGTAACAAACAGGTAATTTAAAAACAACATAAACTTTTCTGGATCAAGCAGATTTCAACAAGAGTGAACTTGCACCACGATGTCATTCTTATCTATGCGTGCACACTTCACCAATACTAGCTGAATTTGTTCAAAGAAACGCATTAAGCTCAAAACTCTCCCCAATTTTCCCTAAACTCGTTGTATGAAACCGCTCAACACATCCCTCATCGCAAAAGCGGTCACGTTGTTCCTCTGTCCCATCGTCCCTATTGGGTCGCCCCGGTTTTACCGTGTTGTACACGTGTCTGCAGTATTGTTTACCAGGACAATAAAATCGGCTTTGATTACTTTCACTTTGACCTCGTTAGCGTGGTTGGCTGGTTTGGACATTTTTTTTGTTGCTTTTCTCGTCACTTGATGGAACTTCACGTTTGGTTGTTAAGCTGGAAAGTGGCGTTTTAGAAGATAATCTATTTATCCGAATGACATTAACTTTTTCAACAATCCAATTAGCTCGCTTCTCATAAGTCCAGATACGCACCCAATTGGTCAAAGTCTTTAAGTATATATATTTTTTATTTTTACATTTTAGCATGATCTTGACCATTGCATTGACATAAAAACATTTGAAATCATTTCCTGAAGTTTCGAGAACCTACAAAAATTTAATTATTTGAATGTTGTTGTGAAAACTGTATCTGAGTAGAAAATACATCTAAAGAAGTACAAATCTTGTTAATATGTCAAGTTGCATTTCTGTATCAGCACACATTTTGCATAAAGTGGGCTACATTGCACGAAGTTTGAATGATTTTAGTTTTACGTACATCCTTCAAACTTGGTGCACATTAAATATCGATCTATGTTAAAAAAAATTAAATCAATAAACTTCTTTCATTTATCTTCTAATCTTTTGATGATAAACTTTGTCCTAATTGAAATTTCTGGTTTGTACGCCTCCTTGCCTTGATATAAAGTTTGACTGACAGGATATCGTATATACGGACCAAACATTCAGTATTTCGCCCTTTTAAAATGTTAGTCTTGATTTGAAAATTTTGAAAATATTGTTTTCGAAAAGATCGGAAAATTTCACAAATGTTTCATATCTTAAAATTGAAAATCGGACCATTAGTTGCTGAGATATCGACATTGAAAAATGGTGGGCTGTTTGGGTGAGACTTAGAAAACATCAATTTTCCTGTTTTTAAACCTTTGCATTGAAATATCTCAGCAACTAAAGGTCATATCAACAAAGTCCGAAGAAGCAAAATATAGAGAATTTTCTCAGCTTTTCAAAAATATTTTTTTCAAAAGTGTGCAAACATGTGCACTAATTTAAAAAAATGAACTTCGACTGTTTTCAAAAAAGTCACCTAAATACGGATTTAACTTGAAAACAGTGCACTTTATCAAAATTTCAGTAAAGAACTTTTTGATTGCAAATTTGATTTTACATCGAAAAATGAAGTTGAAAAACTTTTGCGACCAAAATTTCGATTTTTTGAAAAATCATAACTCGGTCAATGATTTTTTGCACAACCTGGAATTTTCAGAAAAGTTGGCATTTTATGTCCTCTAAAACATATCAAAAAATAAAAAAAAATAAAAAAAGTGTTTTTTGCAAATCCAGTTTTAGTGATAAAAAGTTAAATAAAAAAATCACCAATTTTTTTTTACCGTGTATCATTTTTTTCCAGTGTAGTCCGTATCCATACCTACAACTTTGCCGAAGACACCAAATCGATCAAAAAATTCCTTCAAATGATACAGATTTTTGAATTTTCATACATCATTTTTGTATGGACAGCTGCCAAGTTTGTATGGAAAATTATATGGACAAACAAATGATGCAAAATGGCTTCTTTGGGCATACCGAAGGCACCAAAAAAGTTGCAGTCGGATTAAAAAATACAAAAAAAAAATCGAATGACCGAAATCTTAGAGTTTTTAGGTATCTCGTTTGAAAAAGTTGTAGTTTTTCAATTTAAAAAATAATTACTTATGTTTGTCAATCTTTGAAAAAAAATATTATCGATGGATTGCGAAAATTATCTTAATTCGGCTTATCTAAATTTTGTTGATACGGCCTTTGGTAACTGAGAAATGGAATGTAAAGATAAAAACAACAGGAAAAATAAGATTTTGTTTGTGTCCCAATTTGTTCCCGTTTGATCACCGATATTTTATGTTATTTTTTAAATGTTCTGCTCTTTTCAATTTAAAAATATTTCGAGATTTTATAACCAAGAACTAATTTTTTAAATGGACTGAAAACAAATATTTACTTAGTCACAATTTTGAAATAATCAAATTAAAAATCCGCAATTTCCTTCAAAAAGTTACCTAAAAATTGAAAAAAAAACTTGAATACGTTTTTACATAAAATAAAGAAAAAATGATTTTTTTAAATCACCATTTAAAAAATGTCGATCATTTTTGTGCTTTCTGGAATTTTCAGAAAATGTGTCTCTTTACGTACTTCAAACATAAATATAATAATATCGTAAACCGGGGTGACATTGATAGGATTTCAATTTATTTTTAGATTATTTCTAACTGGTAAGGTTTTTCTAAATATATTATTTTTAAAACATGTATTGGGGTAGCCGCACAAGGTCCAGGCACTTAAAAAAAAGTTTTTTTCAGTATTGTTAAAAAAAGTTAAAGTTGAATTCCGAGGTGACTTTGATAGTCATAGTTTTTCTTGTTAAAATAAGATTTTAGGTGCTCAAACTTTATTTTTAACGTCAAATGTACCATCACTATGGTTGCTGATATAGTTATCAAGAAAAAAAATCAATGTTTACATTTAGTAAACTAAGTTTTTAAGTTTTACAGCAAAATATATACAAAATTTAACAAAAAATGTAAAAAGACAGAATTTTGCCTGACATTCGCTTAAAACTAGTTTTGTTTATAACATTATCGATTTATATTAAAATTATAACTGAATTAAAATTCACATTTTAAATAGAATTTGTTCTGCTGAAAATGCCTATAAATTTTGATATTTTTGAATTGTGTTTCAAAAACTCATAATATTTATTATTAACAAACTTATTTTACCTTTTCCTAGTGGAAAATTGTCCAAAGTATCCAAAAATGCATTCCGTTTACCGATTAAAAATCATTTTCATTGAGAAAATCATTACAATTTGAGAAGATTGAAATGATGTTATTCATCAACATTTTCTTAATTATAGTGAACTAGCTTTTTAAACTTTTCAAAATTTTCTGAAAAATTTTTTTTTAGATTCTTTGAACACTTCTCTACCACGTTCAGTATGATACTATGCCAGGGGTGCTCAAAGTTTTTGGATGCCGGGCCAAATTTGATGCTCAAATGAGCTTGCGGGCCAAATGTATAAAAAAGGTAATTTAAAAAAATAAATAACTTCATTTTAATTTAAAAGGCAAAAAACTACATCTATTAATTGAAGTTTTGAGAATTTGCTGTTACTTTTTGAACATTTCCAGACTTTTTTTTATTAGGTCTTATAAACATATGAAACACAATAGCTTATAGGACCTTTTCAAAAAAACTCTAGATTTTCGTTATTTAATAAATAAAAGACAGTTTTCCATCAGTTTTATTGCTTTTTTTGTATTTTTCAAATACCTAAACAACTTTGCAATGAAAAAAAAAATAGAAATGTATTATTTTCAAAAAGTGTAAGATTGGACGAAAATAAAAATTTAAGCGAATTTTCTTTCGCTCTAGATTTCTAGATATTTTTGAGTAATCCCGAACATGCTCAAATTGAACGCAGAGGTATGAATTTTAAATTGATTTCAGCTGATTGCACATTATTTTCAATTGAAATTTGTAAGTTTGCCTGAAAAAATATTTTTGTCTCTGATTTTTCGAGCCGGGGAAGAGTTGGATTGAAAAAGGCTTTGAATTTTTTTTGCAACAGTCTTATTCCTCAGATTTTAACATTTAGTCTGCCTGAATGAGATGGTAGTCAATCAGATTCGTTATCCAACTGTCAGTAGTTCAAACCCCGAGATGGAAGATTTCTTAGTGCTAAATAAGTTAATGGCTCAGTCCATAAAAAGGGTCATTAAGACTGCTTAATTAATATGTAATACTTATTTTTTAACCATGATTACATTTTTTTTTTACTTCAGTCAAATTTAAACATTTCATATACATTTCCAAAAAAAAATTATTGAAAACATTGATATTTACTAATTTTATTCATATTGTAACGTGTGAAATTGTTTTAAATTAGAAAGATTCATGAAAATTAACAATAATATAAAATTAAAAAAAAAACATATGTTAAAAATAACCCTTGATTTTGAGAAGTATACAATTACGGTTTATTTTCAATTAACGGGCCATTTTACATGATCATTCAAAATTGGTCCGCGGGCCACAAAAAATCACTTCGCGGGCCATACTTTGGTCACCCCTGTACTATGCCATTCCGTACGTATTTAATTTGTACTCTTCATTTTGTGGAAAAATCTCTGAAAAACGGTGGCGCATGCGGGGTGGCAACGATGGATTTGGTTTGCACATAACGAATTTGGTGAGCCCGTTCTGGATCAGTGTTTGTGTTGGTAAATTTATGTAGCATGGATGCGATTGGGTGAATGTGATAGTATGTGTTTTACAAAAGAGCTTTTCAAGCAAAACAATGCCAAAGGGCCGTTGTGGGTTTGTAAACAAAGAGTGTGTCCTGCTCACGCTAGAGGGTGTTTACATCTGGCATGAAAGGGATACACTCTTTGTTTACAAATCCACAACGGCCCTTTGGCATTGTTTTGCTAGTTTTGACCAAATTTTAACTTAAATTTTGGTTGGATAACAAACAGAGTTTTGTTGCTGTGAAAAGGTTGGCTTCATTTTAAATGAGCGTTAAAAATTGTGCATAGGGTACCCAATTTTTACAGGTCGCGAATTTGCTTATCTTTTAGTTTTTTTTAGTTTTGGTTCAATATTTAATTATTTAATAATTCAGTTTTTATCCGTGCTGATAGTTACCAGAGTGAATGCCAATAGTTTTATAACTTTTCTAAAAACTGTGTAAGTTTAAATGAAAATGTGTCACTATACATATGTTGCGTACGAAGTATTTTTCAACAAGCATTTATGGATTGTTTAGTCATGAGGCAGCTAAATGGTTCCTTTTTTTAAGGCTGTTCGCAATTTTCAAACCCGTTGTAGCATTAGCATAAAAACTGAAAGTTGCTGATCTTCAAATCGAGGAAGCATCAATGTGTGTGAGTGAGTGATTGATTGTGTTGTGTATGTATATTTTCCAGCTAATAATAATTTAATCATTGTATTTATTTGAAGAAAATAATTTAAATATGCTGATTAATCCCATTACACTAAAAATAAATGTTAACGTATGCTTTTTGAATCGGTCGTTTTAATTAAACATCTAAATCCTACATTCAAAATAAAACAAATGAGTAAATAATGAATGTTTACTCCTTATCGCTGTAAGAGTTTAAAATCAAAATATCAATTATGCGTTAAATCATTTACAACCTCGAATTTCGCTTAAACATATAATTATTTAAAGGAAAATATAAACTTCTCTCTACTCTTACAGTTGATATAATGAGTTTAACAACAGACATGTTAAAACTGTGATTAATCAGCATTGCTTTTACCTGAGAAAATGGTTGGTTTAGTAATATGACACTCAATTTAATCGTGCACGGCTTCGTCGCGTTGTTTCTGCCGTGGTTTAAAATATAAAAAATATAAATCATGCATTTTTAACACTATACAATCACAAGTATAAGTTTAATAATAAAAAAATAACTTTACTTGATTCGCCCGCAATACCTTACGGGGTATATCCTAGGGTTCTACCTCTCCTACTAACATTGAGTCCAAAACCTCCCTACAAACATCTATACCAATAAGGTGACGTAGGGGTCCCTGCGCACTTTAGATAGGTGTTTACTAACATTCCTTCATTTCCCTGAGGATAGCTTGGACCCGGCGTGGACCCCCTTATGCCCTGGGCTGTATTACACACTCATCAAAAGATGAAGACATGGTATCTCCCGTGTTGGATTATTGTTCCGGATGAGGGTCTAACACAACCAGACCAAACAGTGGGATAAGCGTTGTGGAGCCTTCCGGTGGTGGGACGTCCTCCAAATGCTAATGCTAATGCTAATTTTGTGGAAAAATCTCAAACATATTAAAGTAACCCCGTTTTACGGTACTTACTAAAAAAATTGTATGAAAAATAATATGCTCAAACTGATGATTCAAGACGGTTTCTTTAGGCACCCGAAAAGCTTCAGCCAGGTTAAACAAAGTTACAAAAAATGAAATAAAAGGAAAAAAAAAAACAGTAAAGATTAAAAGGTGAATCATTCGTTTCACTGTTGCGTTTGAATTCAATTCTTTAAAAAAAGTGACAGATGTAATCGGAAAAGTTGTTGAAAATTAGCCTTGGTTTTAAATCAGGATTTTAAAGTTTTTTATGGTCTAAATATTCCAGGAATTGTTTGATATTTCAAATCACTAGATGACTTCAAAATTAAATTTCACCGTAACGCATCGTACCAATGTTTTGAGAGAATAATTTTTTTGAATAATAATTTTCCCTAGATTGTATGACAAGTTTTTGCTAAGGCTAAGACTTTATCAAAAAATATGTTTATTAGGTTGTTAACAACCCGTTACCTAACAAAATTGTGCCGTTACTTATGCTTTTAAAGAAAATGTAAACAGTTGTGTTTACACCTGCTACTTGGTAACTCACCTTTAACATCACGTCCATTACTTTCGCCTTCCTGAAACGTTCCACTCGCCGTGACCGCCATCGTTGGCAGCTTGAGATCTCCGTTGTTTAACTTCTGCTTCGTCTTCTCATCCAACGATGGTAGCCGCTCCAAAAGCTCCCCACCAGGGTTGACCATCGAAAGTGGTCGCACCGTCGCGGGATCTATCACATCTTCCGCCTGGGCCCCGTCGCCGGGAACTCGGGGCACCTTCGAGATGTCACTGATGACGCTGCTGGTGTCGTCCAGATCTAGGGTGACGGCCGGATTCTCGATTCCGGCTGCCGCCAAAGTGCGGTGCGAGCCCGGTTCGGACTTTTGCGATACCAGCAGTTCCATGGTTCTGGAAGAAAGGGGGGAGAGAGAGGGTTCTGGTTTAGCATTTTAACAATTCTTTGAAATGGATCTCTCACATGGCAGATTCCTCCAGAATCAGTCGTTCCCACTCAGCACGTCAATAGCTGTTTGCAATCAATTATCCGCTCAAGAGTTGCAGCTCTTCCGATGTTTGCTCCGTGTCCAGCAGGGTACACAAAACTCCACTCAAGTCAATGGGATGATGGAGGTTCATTCACAGTGGAAAACTGTACAAGACAAGTGTAGTGCCCGGTGGGATTACTCGCAAAAATTACGTGAATCAAACGTAAGGTGGAGTGACCTTTCTTGAACCGGAATTATACGTCGAACGCGATACTCTTGAATACGTCTACAACAGCTCTGCACGTCACATTCTTTTCAACCCTCATCAGTTTTAAAGGTACCAGACAAATCTGACTGAGAACATCGATTACCACATCTGACTTTAATTGAAACTGACACGCTTTAAGGGGTTTTTTTTTGTTACAGAAACACTCAGATTTAGGTTGGACTCAGTTTCAAACAGCTGCACTCAAATTCAGAGACACTGATTTCTACCATATTTTTTGTCTAATTGTCTGTGATAGAATCAAGTTTCTCCAGATAATCTAGGCTGGCACTTGGCTGATCGATTTGTCCAAACCCTCTGACGGCCGGCTGTCGTAATTAATCATTTTGCAGAACTTCAGCGGAAATTATTTGAGCAAACGATTCAATGCACATTTATCTTTTCTGAGGAGTCATCCTGAGTGCGATAATCTTTGCTAAGTGATTGGTATTGAAAGCATCCATTCGGTTGAAGCAATTTGGCACGTCATCTATTTCAAGTAGATACATTGTACAAACTATTTTAAAAGTTCGAAATCGCTCCAACCGTGCCGTAACGCTTTTGGAGTTATTGGCTTAATTTTTATATTAAAAATATTCTTAAAAAATGTGAAAATTCAAATGTGAACATTTATTTTTTATATGTTTTAGAGGACATAAAATGCCAACTTTTCAGAAATTTCCAGGTTGTGCAAAAAATCTTTGAGCGAGTTATAAATTTTTGAATCAATACAGATTTTTTCAAAAAATCGAATATTGTTCGCAAAAATTTTCCAACTTCATTTTTCGATGTAAAATCGAATTTGCAATCAAAAAGTACTATAATGAATTTTTGATAAAGTGCACCGTTTTCAAGTTATAACCCTTTTTAGGTAACTTTTTTGAAAAAAGTCGCAGTTTTTCATTTTTTAAAATTAGTGCCCCTGTTTGCCCACCTTTGAAAAAAATAATTTTAAAAAGCTGAGAAAATTCTCTATATTTTGCTTTTTTGAACTTTGTTGATACGACCCTTTAGTTGCTGAGATATTGCCACCGACACTGACGTAACACTCCTTGAAAAAAATAATTTGAATTCTGACCCTGAATGATTTACCGCATTTACTGAAACTTTGACTAGCCCCTCGTTTTGAATGAAAATAAATCTTTCGCGCAACACTGCTTCGCTCGGGTGACATTTTGACATGTTGATTTGTTTTGATGCTGTGTTGAAGCTGATGCAGATTTTTTATTGATTCCGTTCGCAATGGGAAGAACCTGTTTCTTCCCGGTTGCAGAAGTCGTGACGGAAACTTCATCTCGTTTCACGCGTATCCTGTGGACTAGCCGACGTGAGTAGAAATTATTGCTTCAAAATCGATAGAATGCGATGAAAAATTTCTTTTTTTAGGTTAGGTATCTGGAAAGCTTTTTGCGGAAGAGAAAATGCTACCCACAGGAACTTGCTATGTAGCGTGCATTTTGACACTGCTTGTTTTCGTGATCCTTCCCAACCATCGAAAGGGTAAGACTTTTTCCAACTTTTTTTAGCTTCATAATTCTGACTCAAACAAATAACTAAGATTTGAAATTAATGATTCACACTTTCTTTACAGAGAGATTGACACCGCGATGTTGGACTGATCGGACGAAACATTTTGAAGATCTGCAGAAATTTGATCAAGTGAATTCCTATATTGCTCAATAAAATACTCAGCAAAAAACAATGAATTGCAATCAATAATCGAAATATATTCAAATACTTATCACTAGAAATATACCTATTTGGGAACATGAAAATATTACTTTCTCAAAATCTTCTACTTTATCCCGCAAATGCGATTGACAGTTGAAAACGTAATTTGCGTTATATTTTTATTAGATTTAAAATTAAACCATTTATTTAAGCTGATTGGACAATTGTTTTTAAACGTTCAATAAATGAATTGAAGAACAAAAATTACACACAGATGCTACAGGACTATGCACGTGAAACAATTGAATTCTTGATCAGAACCTTCATCTCCTAATCTGCTTACACTCAGACAACGGTTTTTGATGAGCTCGGAGTCATTGATCGTGTCCAATCAGAATATCCTTAGAAGAAAAATCATTCACCTTTCTTAAAAATCACTTTGATTTAACCTGTTAATATGTTGGGCTGGAAGGAATCAAGCGCTGATATTAATATCACAAATGTTTTTATTCTCGCACAAAAAAATCGAGTTTTCTTGCTTAAATAGTCAAAATAACCAGACAGTCCAACAACATAAAGTATTTGTAAAAATGAAACTCATAGCGACCAAAACACACCAAACAAATAAAATTTCACTGACAGTTCTCGACTTCAAAATCAGCTGTTCGAACAGTGGTGCCAGTTTGAAAGAAACTTAAACAATATGTCAAATATGACAGCACACCCAGGGGGGCTGAACTGTCAAAATTTCCCGTAGCACTCATCCAAGCAATATGGCCGCCTATGTTATTGTTTTGAAAATGAAATTGGTGATCGGCTTAGAAAAGTTTTCGGATTCTCGGTGTATCGAAAGGTAATTAATCAGCAAGGTAACTTTTCAATAGCGCATGTAAATTAACCAGCAATCAATGTTTCAGGTGTTTCCGGCAAGCGAACCATGGATACAACGTTTTCGACGCTCCTCCCGTCTGTGTTGCCCTTGCACCTGCATCCTGCATCAGCCGTACACAGCTTGAAGAGCACTTCCGGGGCGAAAAGGATTAAAGTAACAGAAGCTGCAGATTCAGTCCTCAGGAAGCGTTCGGAACTTCTCGTGCCTTCTGTCTAAACATCTCGGCCGCGTTCAGAATCGCGCAGACGTTCATTGATAAAACCAGCCATTTGCCTTCTGTTCAAGTGAATCTCGTGCTCATTCGACACTTGCGGGCCACCTTACAGCAACGCCCGAAAGAACTAGCTGTGAACGGCCAGAATCACCCGGTGCACCGGCAGCATCTCGTCCTCGACGAAGAACGTCACGTCCGAACGTACGACATGCACAGTGGAGGCTGAATCAAACAACGCTAGAAAAAATCATAAAAGCATTGAAAAACACTTCCCGGCTTTCTCACAACAATTTCAATAATAAAAATCATAAAAACATTGAATTGTACTGTTTTCATTATCTCAATCTCTTAGTAAATCAAAAAAAGTATTGATAAAGAGGGAAAATGTGACCAAAGTTCAACTTTTCTGGTTTTGTACCTCAATGCAGTTGAGTAAAAACCTTTATTTTTGTTTTATGTTGCCCAATTCAATATTAAAACTGCCTAAACCTGCCTAAGCAAAGTATAAAACTACAAATGCCGAAAATTCTGTTTGATACTTATTATTCCTGTGCTAAATCCTTCGAATCGTCACTAAACCCATTGAAACACCCAAACATTTTATTCACGAGCTCTAATTCTTCGAAAAATAGGCAAACAAAAATGATTTATAAATTGAATTTCCAACAATAGAGCGTGACAAAACGTGTAACATTTGCCCTATTTTAAACTTTTTTGGGGTAAACGATCCAAAAAGTGGGTACCAGGCTGGTTCCATAACAATAACGCTGCGTTTGTATTGGTTTGACAGTTCGTAGAAGCCCCCTGAGCACACCTCACCGGACTTACCCGGGGGGTACTTCAATGATAGACAACATTTTATCAGCGAGTGTTACGTCGGTGTCGGTGATATTGCCATGCAAAGGTTTAAAAATAGGAAAATTTATGTTTTCTAAGTCTCACCCAAACAACCCGCCATTTTCGAATGTCGATATCTCAGCAACTTTATTCAAAGATATATTCAAAAAAAATATTTTCAAAAATTTATAATCAAGACTAACATTTCAAACGGGCCAAACATTCAATATTACGCCCATTTTAAATGTTAGTCTTGATTTAAATTTTTTGAAAATATTGTATTCGAAAAGATCGGAAAATTGGCATGGCAATATCTCAGCAACTATAAGTCGTATCAACAAAGTTTAATAAAGCAAAATATAGAGAATTTTCTCAGCTTTTCAAAAATATTTTTTTCAAAGGTGGGCAAACATGGGCACTAATTTAAAAAAATGAAAAACTGCGACTATTTTCAAAAAAGTTACCTATAAGGGTTATAACTTGAAAACGGTGCACTTTATCAAAATTTCACTAAAGTACTTTTTGATTGCAAATTCGATTTTACATCGAAAAATGAAGTTGAAAAAATTTTGCGACCAATATTCAATTTTTTGAAAAAAATCTGTATTGATTCAAAAAATTATAACTCGGTCATAGATTTCTTGCCCAGTCTGGAAATTACTGAAAAGTTGGCATTTTATGTCCTCTAAAACGTATCAAAAAATAAAAAAATAAAATTGTGTTTTTTGCAAATCAAGTTTTAGTGACAGAAAGTTAAATAAAAAATCACCATATTTTCATTAACCGTGTATCATTTTTTTCAGAGTAGTCCATATCCATACCTACAACTTTGCCGAAGACACCAAATCGATCAAAAAATTCCTTCAAAAGATACCGATTTTTGAATTTTCATACATCATTTTTGTATGAACAGCTGCCAAATTTGTATGGAAAATTATATGGACAAACTAATGATGCAAAATGGATTCTTTGGGCATACCGAAGGCACCAAAAAAGTTTCAGCCGGATTAAAAAATACAAAAATAAATCGAATGACCGAAATCTCAGAGAATTGATCAAATATTATTCTAGGATTGTTTTGTATAACTATTCATGGTAGAAGAAAGCGTATCAGTTCACAATTGGATAAATCAGATACTTTTCCCAAAAATTCGGATCTTCCGGTGGCTTGTACTCCGGCCACCGGTCCGTGCAGTGCGATTTTTCATCGGATTATTGATCCTGGTGCAAAAACGAAACTTTTGGTGTATAGTAATCGATGGTTTGCGCGAAATCATGTTGCGGTAATTTTTTAGGCCCTTTTTTCCAATGTGCGTGGGCTTGACAAAGTCAAACTGAAAAGTGACGAACTGTCACTTTTTACACGGCGCTCACGCGCACTACCAAAACAAGCGTTTGGTAGTGGGTTGTGAACTCCGCGTAAAAGAGGTGTGAAACTAAAAAGTGACTCCGTTTGAAAAAAAAGGTTTCAATGTTTGACCTTGAATAAACAAAAAATAGAGCACGCAATGTAAACAACAACACGTTTTGTTTGGCTGACCATTCTGTGCATGGTCGCGAAGATTAGTTGAATTTGGTTACCGGAGTTCCGAAATATAATTACAAATGTTTACGGTAGTCGGGCTTATACAAGTGTCAAACGCGTTCTGACCTGAAATCTCTTTGGCCAGTTGTCGCACTAACAAAGTGACAACAATGCACGGAGTTTTTCCGATTCGTATTGAATATCTCACGATTGAAATCAATTCTTGGGAATCTGTGAAAGTTAAAAGTTGAAGCTTGAGGCGCTGTACAAAATGGCGTTCTTAACTGAATTCGGCACAAAATGCACGTGCGACAAGATAGCACGACAACGACGATGCATACTTGAAGTTAAAAGAAATTAAGAAGCAACATTAAAAAAAAAATGGAAACATTCACTTTGAGAATTTGTCTCGATTAACACTTTAGATTAGGATCCAATAACTCAACAGCCATGCGCCTCCGTCAAATGGTATGATAAATCCTGCTGTCAACAACATAGAGTAAAATAAAAATTAAAGAAAATTTTCATTTCATTTCTTCCAAGCCCCAAAACCGCTGACGTCTTGACTCGTTCTGTACTTGAATTCAAAAAACCATGGAGCGCAGAATTTCAGGATAAATGCGGAAATGAAACAATTATGATTTCTGCTTCGTTGCTGGTGCTGCGAACCTCCTGATGGGAAGCCGCCGGTTTCAAACATGGAAAACATCAAACGACAACCCAACCAAAGCTGCGATGCTTTTAAATTGAAATTTCGAATCTCCTTCATTTGCACTGACACGGAACAACAATTAATTTCTTTGCCAGCGTCGGGGAATCTGGGTAGCACCGACGACGACGCCACACGTTGCAGAAACTTTTTGGGTTTAATTTATTTATCCCTTTTTACGTTTCGCACAGAGTGCGAGCAACATTACTATTTCTATCCTTTTTTGGGATTCCTTGAATACCAGGAAAATTAACGTTTTGGTGCCGTTTCACAGGAGGTGAACTTTTAGATCTTGGGAATGTATTTGCTGTAATTTTTTTTAAATTTGGATTTATAGAAATTTATTTTAAATTCTGAAAACATTCTTGGCACAGAATAAACAGAATTAATTGATATTTCTAAGATTTCCAAACGCAATCGATACACTATTAATTTGCTCATTGATGTCCCTGCCAATAATAACCTCCGATCCTGTTCTCCACCTACAGCTTGCAGAAGCACACAATCTCGCCTCCCCTTGGTGTTCATTAAGTTGTGGCCAACCAATTACCACTACGAAACCACAAAATAGTAGAACATAATTAAACTCCTGCTCGAGCATCAGCTGGTGTTCCGGAACCCCATCTCGATGGGTCGGTCGTTCCATTAATTGCCAAAGGTCTTCCCCACGTAGTTCGTGGTGTTCTGGAACGTCACGTGTCCTGTGTGTAGTTTACTAAATTTAGTGCCGATACACTGAACACGCACAATTAATGGCTGCCGCCCGATCCGATTCAGAACACTGTGAGTCTGGATATTGGGGGCAATAGTCATCTGTTTCAACCTTGCATTAGCAAGGTTCCCACGGTGGACATTCGCCTCAGCTATTCGAACGCCGACTGTAATGAAGATATCTCTTTAGCTATAAGGACCTCATTCCTAAGGTTAGGGCCATATTTTAGCATGAGATATCTTTCGTCGGGAAAAGCTTGAACCCCCACTTTATGTCTGCGGCAGTAATTTAATGAAGACGCTATAGCCACCGTCGACGTCCTTTGGCTGCCAAGCTGTTGGCTTTGACTACGACCGAGCTTCCAGGAAAATCGATGCCAGCGACAACAAGCAGGATGAGGTCTGCAGGTCTGACCGGAAACAGTGCGAGTGGACATGATGGGAAACGACAAGCCGTTGTAGCAAATTTGAGACACATAAGAAAACAGAACGAAGTGCTTCAAATCAAGAAAACATCTTTAAAAATTATACTTTCTCATCATTTCGCTGCCGGCCACCGGGTATCGGAAGTATTGAAGACATACACAAGTCCGATAGAATGTAAAAAAGGTGGTGGTTTTTTGGAAGAAAATCCGTCGAGTTATAAATTTGAACAGGAAATGACAAATTCATTTTAGTTATAGAAAAAGCGAACTCCCAAAAGTTCATGAAAAAACGAAACTATTGGCACTACGTCCCCCGGGGCATGGCCTTCCTCTAACGTGGGATTTCTGCTCCAGCGCCTCTGACGAGACAGGAGAAACCGGGACCGACGTTTTACTTCACCATCCGATAGAAGCTCAGTGGATAAGGCGGGAATCGAACCCGCGTCTCATAGCATCATCGGGATCGGCAGCCGAAGCCGCTACCCCTGCGCCACGAGACCCACCCCATAAGTTCATATCCAACTTAAATACAACTACTTTTATCTGTGTCCGTGGTTACTAAAGCTAAATCCTCTCGAATCGACCCAAATTGTCGTAATCAAATAGTAAACATATCGAGAGCATCGTTACGAGTGGTCATCAAACAGCCGGAACCACCGCATAGTTGTGTACTACAACTTCTGGCTGGCTGGCCTCAAGTAGGCAACCCCATCCAGCTCCACGTGGTCCCCGTGGCCGTGTCCTTGGCGGTGGACTTGTAACCCCCCCAGGGCACGCAACAATCTGGTACCACCACTTTCCCCGTGCCACCTAAATTGCAACTGCCACGTGGATACACATTTAGGAAATATGATTTCAGAGAGGAATATTGAGTTTTTTTTTCATATTAGTTCTTTTTGCATGTAAAATTGTAAGATTAAAGTCTACCTTCAATTTTTTACGAACTAAACTAAATGTTTCAAAATATTATTAAATAAACCCTTTTGAAAATTGAGTACCGATTCGTCGTAGCTTGTGCGCCGGGATGAGTATTTGCCCACCATCGATGAGTGGTACAGTTGCGGTTCATTGATTGGAAATAATTATTTAATGCAGTTGCCACGAAGTCAACAAACCGATTACGGTGGTATCTGGCTAGCTAACAAAGTTATGGAAAGCCAATGTATGACGGGAAGGCATGTATCCAGACTGCTAGTAAAACGAGGTGATTTTTTGATCCACTACCTACTCTGGCAGGCGAAAGTTTCTTGAGGACACACGTCTCGCAAATGAATGACATTTCACGCAAGATTGGTCGACGGGAAAAAGTTGGATTATAACAGGTGGGGCTTTGTGAATGTTGAATTGATCTTCCTGTTTTCAATTGATCTGGTTTGTCTTACAATTCAAACAAAAACAGCTTCCGTTGCATTTGGCACGATACAATTGAGATCAATGGGGTAGGATATTTTCCACAACTTTGTGTAAAATTTATGATTTTCAATACCGAGTATGACAGTTGATTTTTTGACCAAGTCACTCAAAATTCAGATTTTTCTACTTTTAGGAACTTGGTGTGTTGAGTATTACCTCTTTTTAGAGTAATTTTACAAACACAATGTGTAAAAATGTGAACCCTATGAAAATTCACTAGAAACTAATGAAAATTCACCAGTTCCCGATGTAATATTACACTTTTTTGACACAAAATCTCAAAATATGTCATCATTCCCTGATGAACATTACCAGATTCACTTTTTTTCTGTGTAGACAATGTTCATAGTCATATTGGTCATGTCTGTGACATAGCCACCTCGGAAAACGCAAAAAAAAAAAAAAACAAACAAAAAACATATTCGGAACAGTTTATAGATCTGCCATTGTTCAACAAATCATAGAAAACCGATAATTGAACATAATGATTTGCTTTTTCCTTCATGTGAAAGCATTTCTTGCGATCTTTCGATTGATGTATAGACCGGCTGTACATTTTTACGTTTTATATTAAGTTTTCAAAGAAAAACATTGACCCTTGAAATCCACAAATTTAGAACACTTTTTCTTAAAATGTAAACAAACTTTTTTTTCTCTCCAGGAGTACATATTTTTTACAAAAAAATGACTTCACACTCTGAAAATAATAAAGCTCAAGTTAAGTGATGTTTTAAACATGGTCTGATAACTTTTTTTGTGAAAATATCCATTAAATTCAGTTGTTCCACAATTGTGGGAGGCACAATAACATCCCACAATTATGGAACAGGCAATTTGGAGGCAGTGTTTTGCTGCTCTGCATAAAATATTCTTGAAATGAGGTTTTTTGTTCAAAAAGTACTATTTTTACTAGTGAAAAAGCAAGAGAATGTCCAAATAAAGGCCCTAAAAATAATAGGGACTGCAGAAAAGATGCATTTTTCATCCAATTGGCAAATTACCACAAAAGTGTTCCGAATTTGTGGGTGTTCCGAATATGTGGGATGACTGTACCAGGGGTTTCAAGATAAATTCAAATTTTCTGATTGATTTGGAATCTAGGTCAAAATTGAAGGCTATAATAATAGTAGGATGGCATTATCATTTTTAAACCAAGTTTCTCAATATTCCTCCAACAACCGACTACTTTATCGACTCCATTTTGCTGGGCGAGATAGGATGCCGTCTATTTTTGGACAATTACACAGTAATTTTCGTTTCACATTTGATCAGAAAAATCCGATTTTACTTAACCCACTTTATTTTTTCATTTTTTGATATTTTTGAGTAGACCAAAGATGGCAAATTTTAAGCTATAGTGCATTAAGGACGCTATTAATTGTACAAGTATTGTTGTAATGTAACCATTTAAAAGTCAAATTTAATAAAAAATTTGTCAAGTTTGCAAATTTTAGAAATATTGTCCTCCATCCTCCATCCATCGTGAGCAAATTCCGAACAACATTATTTTTAAAACCTTATTTATTGTCTTTCGAAGAATGATAACTGAGAATAACATATTTTGAAGCGAAATTATTGATCTGACTTTCAATGTCATTAGTTGAAAGTTTTGTGAAATTTTCTCAGCCTTTGGCAAATAATAATCACGGAATTTTCAAATAACGACTAACAACTTTAAAAGGCTTAAAAAGTAAAAAAAAATTGATCCAAATGAAAAGTCAGTATTTTCATTTGGATCAAAAATTGAAAAAAGAAGTCTGTAGAAATTGTACTCAGTTTTTTTTTAACCCTCTACTACCCAATTTTTTTCCAAAATATTTATTTTTTCTGTGTTCAGAAGGTCATTTTGAGCAACTTTTGTACTACGAAAAACTTTATTTCTCTTGTTTTATGTTTTTCTTGTTTTATTTTTAGTATTTTAATTTGCATTTATCTTGTTTAGTTTATGTTTGTTTTTAGTAGTATTTGGTCTATTCTACCACCTAATATAGTTACATTTTGCTTATCTAATTTTTTCACGTTTTTAAGTCACTTTTTCTATTTTTTGCATGTTTTTCACATTTTCTGATTTTTAAAGACATTGGCAAAGTCACATAAAACAAGTTAAACTTCCAACCCTGAAATTTTCCAAAATTTCAAGAGTTCTTCTTTTCAATGCTTTTTGATGATCAAAAATAGGTTGGAAATTGATTTTCGGCGATTTTTTAGATCGAAGCCCGTCTAAAGGCGGAGTAAGGTTGTAGAGGGTTAATATTCATTTTCTAAATCAGGCTGAGGATAAAAACTTATTCTTTTAATATTTTTTCGAAGGATTTATCCTAAATTTTCGATTATTTTATCTGATATTTAAAGTCGAGTAGTTGTTTAAGAAACTTAAAGGAATTAAATAACTTGGCCGAAATAAAAACGTCCGTCATGCACAACAGCGCAAAATTCTACAGCTTTGGAAGAAATTAAAAAAATGGAGATTTGTGATAAAAGGTGAATTTACAAAAATCAAGAATCATGATCCTAGTCATAACTTTCCACTTTGGCCAAGACAAAAATCGTTTAAAAATCACAACATAAAATACGGATTTTCAATCGCTTTAATGACACTTTTGTTGGTACAACTTCCAGGTTTATATGGAGACTTTCGTTGAGAATAAAGAAAAACTGTTTTTGCAATTCCGTCGTGAAACTACTTAGTTTTCCTGTCATTCTTGTACGACGAAATAGCCTACTTTTCTGTACCAAAACTAACAGAATCGAATAGCATTACTTTTCAAAATAAATGCTGAAAAGTTCTACTTTTCAGCACATTTTTTTGATTTAAACGATTTATTGACAAAATACATGAAAATTTGACATTAAATTTCACTCAGTGTGCGTTTTTTGGAATTGCAAAAAATGTTGTATGGAACTCGTTGCAAAACTTGATTTTTTCAGCACTCTTCGTATTTATCCAACTCGGTGAACCTCGTTGGATAAATGTACGACTCGTGCTGAAAAAATTCTCTTTTTGCTACTTGTTGCATAAACTACTATTTTGCCTTCCTCACCTCACTGAGGAAAGGCTATGAAATCACTCGAAAAATAAACTTCTTAATTCGACCTCGTAGACCCACCTTTACGTATACCTATCGACTCAGAATCATGTTCTGAGCAAATGTGTGTGTGGATGTGTGTAGGTGGGTGGACAAAAAAAATGTCACTCGATTATCTCCGGACTGGATGAACGTATTTCGCCCGTATTAGTCTCATTCGATCCGTCTTGGGGTCCCATAGGTCTCTAATTAAAATCAACAAGTTTAGTTAAGTACTTCAAAAGTTATGCTAAAAAAACGATTTTGGCGTATGTCCGGAAGATTGTAAAAAGGGTGGTTTTTGCAAGAAACCCTATCATGTTATACATTTTCAGAAAGGTATGAAAAAGACCTTTCCAATGATCCCAAAATATTGAAGATCTGACAACCTTATAAAAAGTTATTAGCACTTAAGTGTTATTTATACACTTTTTGGAGGCCGGATCTCAGATATTTCAGTTAAAATTATGTCCGGGTCCATCATGCGACCCATCGTTAGTTAGATAATCAAAAGACCTTTCAAATGAGCCTAAAACATCAAGGATCTGACAACCCTATCAAAAGTTATTAGCACTTAAGTGTAATTTATACACTTTTTGGAGGCCGGATCTCAGATATTTCAGTAAAAATGATGTCCGGGTCCATCATGCGACCCATCGTTAGTTAGATAATCAAAAAACCTTTCAAATGAGCCTAAAACATCAAGGATCTGACAACCCTATCAAAAGTTATTGGCACTTAAGTGTTGTTTATATAGTTTTTGGAGGCCGGATCTCAGATATTGTGATAAAAATATTGTCTGAATCTTCCATGTGAACTATCGTTGGATAGGGTTTTTTATCAGACCTTGCCGATGAGCCAGAAAAATTAAAGGTCTGCGAACCCTATCAAAAGAAATCAGTACTAAAATTGATTTGTTAAACATGTTAAGGGAATGTTGCTATTTTTACTGAATGTATTGGCTTCATGAATGTGAGGAAGGCACCAACCGCCTAAAGGTGGATTAAGTATCGTTTTTACGTATAGAATCAATGGACTAAAAATTTATTTAAATAAATAAACACAAAATCTAAAATCTCATAATATTTTTCGCTCTTTTTCTAAAGCGAACATAACGCATAACTTAACTTATTTGCTTTTAGAGGTGAAATTTGTTTTTCTGTATTTTTTTTTTTTTGCAATGAAACTAGCAATGAAAAACTTAACCAATATAATTAACAACCATAGTGCAGTGAGCAGCTGGTTTTAGTCTTATCACATCCGATATTTTTCAGCCTTTATACATTTTCTTGTACGTCGTAAACCTGCAGCTTTGTGCTCTTCATGTAGTGTACTGACCGAAACTTCTGGCTGAATTCACCTTGAGTATAAACTGACGCGCTGTTGCTACAGTTTAGCCTTTGTATAGTGATTTTAAGGGATAATTGTGTAATATTTTGGAAGTTAACTTGAATTTGCATTTCCAGGGTACCTACATAACTTTGTAAGTATCCTGCAAGCTATAAAAAGAACTCGCCAAAAATCGACGTTGGAAGAATCGCCTGTCAAATCTTTCATGGCGCTCCGGCACAGATCCACCTGATAGGTCAGCTTCGCCACCATCATCACCATCCTCATCGTACGGGTTATCCTTTTTGGGGTCGTTCATTTTTCCCCCATCACATACTTTCACCAAAGTTTACTCAACTGCACCGCACGTGAACATGTAGTCAGCTTGATTGGCGCATAATTTTGCCCCCCTCTTGGCATGTTCAGCAGCATCATTTTAGCCCCGCTTCTTTTCATCTCTGATGGGATGTGCTGACCCTCCACGGCGAGGTAGGTCCCCGTCCCCGGGGGAAATCTTCGACCACCAGCACCACCATGGGATGTTGTTCAAGAGGTGCTAAAAACTGTTTCCAGCAGTTGTCAGTGGTTTTTGCTGACCAGCAGGACGAAAGTGCACAACCGGAGAGAGGGCTTCGTTGTGCACGCTGGAGCATGTAATGTGATGAACTCACGGAGCACCGGCTGGTCCAGAGGACGTGGCATTTTCATGAAGTTCAGCCGAGAATCTGGCATTGGGAAAAGTTTCAGGTTTCGGATTTCAGCTTCCGTGATAGTTGCGTTCAACTGTAGTTGAATTTATGCAATTTTAAAACACATTTTTAACAAAAATTAAATTGAAATGTTTTTTTAATAACATAAATTATTTTCAAAAATCGAGCAAATTCCAAATGCACGTCCACTGTGTCCGAAGCAAGGAACACCGAACCCAACTGTGGCAAGGATAAATTGAAATATTGCATTATCGTGTTTTCACCCCATTTAGGATAATAAAGGGTAAATAACCGTTACTTGCCAATAAACCATCATCATTTACCACATCCGTCACGGGCAATAATGGAAACGGGATCGAACAGTTTGCATGGCCCAGCTCTTGGGACGGTTTTCGAAACAATCTTTAAATAAATGTTGTTTTGTTAGTTGTTTCATGGCATTCAATTTTTATTTATTTTTTTAAATCAGCTTTCAAGGCTTTAACGTGAAGACTTCCATCATTGTCATGATTTTTCGTTCAAAGATATAATTTTTGCGTCGTTTTCAATATTTTGACAAAATTCCTTCAACAAGTTGTTTTGAATAGTGCCCTACACATGCTGATCCCTATTGGTAACGATTATCCCATTCCTTGTAAAGTTATGGAAATCTTCATTAATCAATAATTGCCAACTAGGACGTCAATGACTGTGCCACAAAATATATAAATTTTGAAGCACATTTGATTTAGATCAAAAATTCTTTCAGTGGCTTCAAGAAGGCAACAACTGGCACATGCTGATTCTTTTTGGTGCTGAAATTCGTTAAATTTAATGTAATACAGAATATTTTATAGTGATGATTAATTTTCTTCGAAAATTATCAACGGCTTCACCTTAAGAAAATAAAATATGTTTTTTTTGCAATTTCGTTGTGTTACTGTGTTACTTTTTACTATTCCTGACATTCTCAAATGACGAAACGGCCTACTTTTCTTGAACAAAACTAACAGTTTTTTTTATAGTAGCCATTTGATCACTTGTCATTCAGCACTTGTATCGAAAAGTTATACTTTTATATAGGGTAATTATCTACCAACTCACACGAAATCGGGGAAAGTTGCCCCGACCCCTCTTCGATTTGCGTGAAACTTTTGTCCCTGATCACGATTCCGAGGTCCGTTTTTTGATATCTCGTCACGGAGGGGCGGTACGACCCCTTCCATTTTTGAACATGCGAAAAAAGAGGTATTTTTCAATAAATTGCAGCCTGAAACGGTGATGAGATAGAAATTTGGTGTCAAAGAGACTTTTATGTAAAATTAGACGCCCAATTTGATGGCGTTCTCAGAATTCCAAAAAAAACGTATTTTTCATCGAAAAAAACACTAAAAAAGTTTTAAAAATTCTCCCATTTTCCGTTACTCGACTGTAAAAAATTTTGGAACATGTCATTTTGTGGGAAATTTAATGTACTTTTCGAATCTACATTGACCCAGAAGGTTCATTTTATCATTTAGAACAAAATTTTTCATTTTAAAATTTCGTGTTTTTTCTAACTTTGCAGGGTTATTTTTTAGAATGTAACAGTGTTCTACAAAGTTGTAGAGCAGACAATTACAAAAAAAAATGATGTATAGACATAAGGGGTTTGCTTATAAACATCACGATTTATCGCGATTTTACCAAAAAAAGTTTTGAAACTACCAACACTACCAACAAGACCAACATACAAACAAACAGCCGGCCTCGAACATCCAAAAAGCCATAAGCCCATCGAAATTAGGTCGATTGTTGTTCCGTGGGTCGAGCTTACATCCAAGCAAGCCAAAAATTCCTGACGTGCCCTGAAGCGCCCTCAAGACCGTGTCGATAGCAGCGGCTGCTGCGACGACAGAAACGACCGCCACGTCCGCAACCCTAATCAAGTATTTCCGGGACAAACTCTCTTCCCGCAAACCCAGCCCACTAAATACTTCCCCCGCTTCGATTCATTCTCGAATAGTTGGTGAATAGCGGGAATTCAGTTTGCGAACTTTGCGCGAGCGAGTTTTGTGGTCTCTTCCCGAACTTTTGTTCAATTTCTATTTTGAGCAATACGCCCTATTCAAAAGTTGCTCAACCACTTGCACGAGCGGGAATTATCAGCAATCGCTTCGACGAACTTTATCACGCTCATCGAATGGCGTATTTCGCGCAAAGTGAAAAGAGTGAAGAGTACAATTTTGTGTCGCCTAATGGAATGTGGGCTTTCTTGAACTATTTGTGTTGGACAAAAGAAAGTTGTGTTTTTTTATAGTCATTTAAAGTTTTACAACTTTTTCGAGAGATAAATAGCTACACGATTTGATCTTTTATTTTTATTTTTATTTTTATTTTTATTTTTTGATATCTCGTGACGTAGGGGCGGTACGATCCTACACCCAAACGAAAAATATATCTCAAAATCTGCAACAGTGAATTTGCTGCAGAAAATGTTATATTTTATTACATTTTTTGCAGCAAGCCCATAGATCATTTTTGCCCGCGCGTAAACACGTCAGCGATCTGCAGTTCTCACCAACACATAGAATAGGGGGATGGCGTAGACCACGTTTTCCACTTTTTCTCATCGAAACCGACTACTTTATCGACATAATTTTTGCTGGGCGAGATAGGACGCCGTCTATTTTTAGACGATGACTCAGCACTTTTACACTCTTGCGCTTAAAAAAACCAGGTGGCAGCACGATGTAACGCCACGTCCCTATGCTGGCGCGTCCCCGAGCAACAATCTAGAGAGAACATTATGTTCGCGCTCTGTCCCTCATCATTCATCAAGCGTCCATGGCGCGGTGGTAGCGTGTCGGATCAGCAACCTAGAAGTTGATGGTTCAATCCTCGTTCTGCTAAGGTTTTTTTTTCTGCAATACAATCAATCTGCCGTCGGTAATGTCGATAATTGTAGGTAACGGGCAAAAATGTCATACCCCTATATCGCAAAAAATGCATGAGGACAGTTTTCATGCAGATTCTGATATACTTTCATGCTGCCATGCATCAAAATCATGCGACCGCCGGTTGGGTGTATCCATTTTTGAACATTCAAAAAAGACGTGATTTTCAATAATTTACAGCCTGAAATGGTTATGGTTTGGAAATTTGGTATTAAAGGGACATTTATGTAAAATTGTAAAATTTATATAATTCATCGAAAAAATCAAGAAATATTTTTGAAAATTTTGCCAGTTTTCTTTATTTGACTGAAAATAGTTTTGGCACGTGTAATTTTATTAGAAACAAGCCTTACCCGACAAACTTCGTTCTGCCGTTTTGCCTTCCTCACTGAGGTAAGGCTATAATCCTGCTCTAAAAATGAACTTTGTATAAAAACGTCGTAGACCCACCTTCATGTATACATATCGACTCAGAATCGAAAACTGAACAAATGTCTGTGTGTATGTGTGTGTGTGTATGTGTGTGTGTATGTGTGTGTGTATGTATGTATGTGACTAACAAACTAGCTCATGTTTCTCGGCACTGGCTGAACCGATTTGACTCGAACCTGTTGCATTCGACTTGGTTTAGGGTCCCATAGATCGAGTTTTATACAGATTAAAGTTTCGATAAGTAGTTCAAAAGTTATGTATAAAAATGTGTTTTCACATATATCCGGATCTCGCTTAAATATATGTAAACTATGTCCGGGTCCACCATCCGGCCCATCGTTGGGTAGGTTATCAAAAGACCTTTCCAACGAATCCAAAACATTGAAGATCTGGCAACCCTGTCTCGAGATATGGCCACTTAAGTGATATTGATGTACTTTTTGAAAGCCGGATCTCACTTAAATGTATGTAAACTATGTCCGGATCCACCATTCGACCCATTGTTGGTTAGGTTATCAAAAGACCTTTCCAACGAGTCCAAAACATTGAAGATCTGGCAACCCTGTCTCGAGATATGGCCACTTAAGTGATATTGATGTACTTTTTGAAAGCCGGATCTCACTTAAGTGTATGTAAACTATGTCCGGATCCACCATCCGACCCATCGTTGGTAAGGTTATCAAAAGACCTTTCCAACGAGTTCAAAACATTGAAGATCTGACTACCCTGTCTCGAGATATGGCCACTTAAGTGATATTGATGTACTTTTTGAAAGCCGGATCTCACTTAAATGTATGTAAACTATGTCCGGATCCACCATCCGACCCATCGTTGGGTAGGTTATCAAAAGACCTTTCCAACGAGTCCAAAACATTGAAGATCTGGCAGCCCTGTCTCGAGATATGGCCACTTAAGTGATATTGATGTACTTTTTGAAAGCCGGATCTCACTTAAATGTATGTAAACTATGTCCGGATCCACCATCCGACCTATCGTTGGTTAGGTTATCAAAAGATCTTTCCAACGAGTCCAAAACATTGAAGATCTGGCAACCCTGTCTCGAGATATGGCCACTTAAGTGATATTGATGTACTTTTTGAAAGCCGGATCTCACTTAAATGTATGTAAACTATGTCCGAGTCCACCATCCGACCCATCGTTGGTTAGGTTATGAAAAAACCTTCCAACGAGTCCAAAACATTGAAGATCTGGCTACCCTGTCTCGAGATATGGCCACGTAAGTGATATTGATGTACTTTTTGAAAGCCGGATCTCACTTAAATGTATGTAAACTATGTCCGGATCCAACATTCGACCCATCGTTGGTAAGGTTATCAAAAGACCTTTCTAACGAGTCCAAAACATTGAAGATCTGGCAACCCTGTCTCGAGATATGGCCACTTAAGTTATATTGGTGTACTTTTTGAAAGCCGGATCTCACTTAAATGTATGTAAACTATGTCCGGATCCACCATCCGACCCATCGTTGGTAAGGTTATCAAAAGACCTTTCCAACGAGTCCAAATCATTGAAGATCTGGCAACCCTGTCTCGAGATATGGCCACTTAAGTGATATTGATGTACTTTTTGAAAGCCGGATCTCACTTAAGTGTATGTAAACTATGTCCGAGTCCACCATCCGACCCATCCTTGGTTAGGTTATCAAAAGACCTTTCCAACAAGTCCAAAACATTGAAGATCTGGCAACCCTGTTTCGAGATATGGCCACTTAAGTGATATTGATGTACTTTTTGAAAGCCGGATCTCACTTAAGTGTATGTAAACTATATCCGAGTCCACCATTCGACCCATCGTTGGTTAGGTTATCAAAAGATCTTTCCAACGAGTCCAAAACATTGAAGATCTGGCAACCCTGTCTCGAGATATGGCCACTTAAGTGATATTGATGTACTTTTTGAAAGCCGGATCTCACTTAAATGTATGTAAACTATATCCGGATCCACCATTCGACCCATCGTTGGTTAGGTTATCAAAAGACCTTTCCAACGAGTCCAAAACATTGAAGATCTGGCAACCCTGTCTCGAGATATGGCAACTTAAGTGATATTGGTGTACTTTTTGAAAGCCGGATCTCACTTAAATGTATGTAAACTATTTCCAGATCCACCATCTGACCCATTGTTGGTTAGGTTATCAAAAGATCTTTCCAACGGGTCCAAACACATTGAAGATCTCTCAACCCGTTCTCGAGATATGGCCTCTTTAGTTATATTTATGTACTTTTTTTTGTACAACCCCATCATATCAGCCATTGTTGGTAATGAGTGAGGAAGGCTCCAACCACATAGGTGGATTAAGTTAGTTTTTCGTTTGTTGACGTTTTTAACTTTTTTGCTTATTCAGCCTCCTGTGATCAAAATTTTATTTGACGTAACTTTTCCCATAAAATCTGCAGATTTCCAGAATCGGTTCCAGAGTGGCCAAAGTTGTAACTTTTTGACGTAAGAACCTTCCTTGGGCTTGTGCGAACCCAACGCAACAAAGAGCACCTCGATCCGACGCTCCGTATTGAACTGATACGCGTTCGAACAAAACCATCGAATTTGATTATATATTTTATTAGAAATTTAATGTACTTTTCGATTCTGCCACTACCCAAAATGCATTTTTTTTGCCTTCCTCACTGAGGTAAGGCTATAATCCTGCTCAAAAAATGAACTTTGTATAAAAACCTCGTAGACCCACCTTCATGTATACATATCGACTCAGAATCGAAAACTGAACAAATGTCTGTGTGTATGTGTGTGTGTATGTATGTATGTGACCAACAAACTAGCTCATGTTTCTCGGCACTGGCTGAACCGATTTGACCCGAACTTGTTGCATTCGACTTGGTTTAGGGTCCCATAGATCGAGTTTTAAACAGATTGAAGTTTCGATAAGTAGTTCAAAAGTTATGTATAAAAATGTGTTTTCACATTTATCCGGATCTCACTTAAATGTATGTAAACTATGTCCGGATCCACCATCTGACCCATCGTTGGTTAGGTTATCAAAAGACCTTTTCCAACGAGTCCTAAACATTGAAGATCTGGCAACCCTGTCTCGAGATTTATCCGTTTAAGTGATATTTATGTACTTTTTGGAAGCCGGATCTCACTTAAATGTATGTAAACTATGTCCGGATTCACCATCCGACCCATCGTTGGTTAGTTTATCAAAAGACCTTTCCAACGAGTCCAAAATATTGAAGATCTGGCAACCCTGGCTCAAGATATGGTCACTTATGTGACATTTATGAACTTTTTTGAAGCCGGATCTCACTTAAATGTATGTAAACTATGTCCGGATCCGCCATCTGACTCATCGTTAGTTAGGTTATCAAAAAATCTTTCCAACGAGTCCAAAACATTGAAGATCTGCCAACCCTGTCTCGAGATATGGTCACTTAAGTGACATTTATGTACTTTTTGGAAACCGGATCTCACTTAAATGTATGTAAACTAAGTCCGGGTCAATCACCCGACCCATCGTTGGTTAGTTTATCAAAAGACTTTTCCAACGAGTCCAAAACATTGAAGATCTGGCAACCCTGTCTCGAGATATGGTCACTTATGTGACATTTATGTACTTTTTGGAAACCGGATCTCACTTAAATGTATGTAAATTATGTCCGGATCCACCATCTGACTCATCGCTGGTTAGGTTATCAAAAGACCTTCCAACGAGTCCAAAACATTGAAGATCTGGCTACCCTGTCTCGAGATATGGCCACTTAAGTGATATTTTTATACTTTTTATTCCGGATCTAAAAAATAGATGAAATTTGTGTACAGCTACTGTTGATAATGAGTGAGGAAGGCTCCAACCACATAGGTGGATTAAGTTAGTTTTTTCATTTAGATCAAAATTTTTCATTTTCAAATTCCGTGTTTTCCTTGACAAGCAAACTCCTTATGATTTTACATCAAATTTGTAGGACATTGTTACATTCTAAAAAGTTACCGTGCAAAGTTATTAAAACCTCAATATTTTAACAGTAAGGTAAGGCCGTTGCAAATATTTTTCTAAGTTAACAGTCTGGACCCGAAGCCTGATTTTTCTGTTACATTCTTATTGGAATTCCATATAAACTGTAACGGGGATTGCAGGCACCGGGTCCTGACTATTAATATCCCTCGACTCTGACCACACAGGCATTTTATACTTAATTTTAACTTAAAAGCGGGGTTTCGACATGTTATAAGGTCTATTTTATGTATTAATAAAATTAAGTGAACAAATTTTAAGTTTTTGAAATTTATTGGGCCATTTTGATCTAATATTTAAAGTTAACAAAATAAAGTAAACAAAACTGCAGGTTTACGAAACACCTTTTGACAAGTGTTTAGCTTACCCAATTACCTTGCTATTGCTTAAAGATTTTTTTAAAATTCCTCTTCTTCTTATTTTTACCATCATTTCTCTTAAAAAGGAAATTTGCGGGGCAAAGGTGGGCACTGAAATGTCCATACATTTTTGCATGGAAAAAATTCAAACACATGGCATAACTTTTTATTCTGATGGTTCTGATTCTGATGATTATATTTTGATTCAAAATCACTTAAAAATGTATTTCTGCCATAATCGGACCGGAAAATAAAACTTTAGCGAAAATAGTAAGGTTTTCAACCCTAAAAATTAAATTTTATATTATTTAAGTACAACTTGGTTCAAATAAGTAAATTAATCATAAAATTATCTTGGTTTGGGGTAAATAATAACCTTTAACATAAATATAAACTCGAGGACACCGAACAGAACAACGCATTATGTCCTGACTTAGGATAGGACATACCACACTAACTCATCGACACCTCATGGGACTGGGCCCTAGGGAAATGTGTTACACATGTGGAGTACCTATTACTGTGGAACATATTCTCGTTGATTGCCCTTCCTAAACCGCTCAACGCCAGGAAAATTTGCTTTCCAACTCAATCCGTGAAATATTAGGACACGAACCCGAATCAGAACAACGCTTGCTGAAATTTTTACGAGAAACTCAGCTATACGAAACCATATAAATTATACAAGTATATACAAATTTTGTGAAATCTTCCTCTAATTCTATCCCACCTTTCTTTTGAAAAAAGGCGAATGCACGTGGAGTGTAAAACCTCTATACTGCCCATGTTCGCATAAATGTCCCATATGCAAAAACAGCAAGCTGTCCCATACATAAGGTTACGTGTTAAGTTTTCGCGAAAAAAAATGAATTTCCTCCTGATTTCTAGAACAAAGTACTGGATGTTATAGGCTCTTTCGAAAGAGCACACAATTTTGAATCAAACTGCATCAATAACTTGAAATCGATGAAAATGCATATGGGACATTTATGCGATCAGGGGCAGTATAATAATAAAACAACAACAATAAATATAAACTTTGAAAAGTATTTGCAACGGCCTAACAAAAAATGGCAGAATTTTAGAGATATTCGTTTTTGTATTTTTCGATGAAAACTGCGTTTTTTTTCGTAATTCGGGCGTCCAATTATTCATCCCTTTGACACTAAATTTCCAAACTATCATTGTTTTAGGCTGCATATGGCTGAAAAACAATTCTTGTTCAAATGACCATAAATGAAAGTGGTTGTACTGCCCCTCCATCACGAGATGTCTAAAAATGAAGCTCGGATTGGTAATCAGGGACAAAAATTATACCTTACATCAAAATCTCACACAAATTGAAGAGGATTCGGGGCAACTGCAGTGTGATTTGGCGGAGAATTACCCTAGTTTTTAAAACCAATTTGGTTGAAAAAATAACTTTATCTGCATGAATATCAGTTGAATGACCATAAATATCACATCAATGAACATAAATGAGTGATCATAACTTGAGACTGGGTTGCCACATCTTAATCAGCATGATTATAGCATTACCGCAGTGAGTAAGGTAAAAGGTTGGCGGACTTTCGAGTTGCAATCAAAAGCATTTACAGTGGTCAAGCATTTACATGTGACAAAACGACCTCTTACTAAATTCCCTTTGGTCAGTTGTGGCACTTGCGAGTGTTACAAGATGTGCTATATTGCAACTACTTTCTTATGAAGAGTAACAAAATTGCATTGATTACGACGGTTTTTGTAAATTATTTCAGGAGTGAAATTCTGGGGATCTTTGAGGCTCAATAGGTGAGTAATTGAAAGCTGCACAAAATGCCATTCTTTACTCAAATTGTGAATAACGCCATGATTCGAAATTCGGACACTTTTTAGCATATCATTTTTGTAATAGCTGGCAAAAAATCATGTAATAAGTTGGAAATGTAGACATATCATCAGAATGTAGTGTAAACAGTCAGTTTTATGAGTATGCAATGCAAACTTTGTCTCGTTCTAACTATTTTTTATAAGAATTTGAAAATTAAAATTACTTGTTGTGCTTTGAATTCCGGACACTGATAAAAGCTGATTCGAAATCTGGACGCTTTTGCTTCGAATTCCGGACACTTAATTTTGCTTATGAATCGCACAAATTTGGACTGAAACGTTAGTGAATGGCATTCTATAAATCTCAAATAATCTGTTGAAATGTTTTGATATATATTATATTATATAAAAAATTATAGAATTTGTGGAAGGCAAAAACATAAATTTCTTCTTTGCCATCCTGGTGCTTGGGACGCCTATGAAATATTTCAGTGAAATGTTTTGCATTTTTGTTAAACTTATAATTTTATTTCATTTAATTGTTTTGGCATTAACTACAACGTTCAAACAAACTTTTTAATGAAAGTTGATGTCATAATTCATCAAATAACACAGTTTTGACATTCAAAAAGCGAACTTATATCCAAATAATTGATAAAACAGGATTAGGTGTCCGGGTTTCGAAGCGACCGGGAATTCGAAACATGACGTTAGTAATCACGATTACGACGAAATGTAAACCTTGTCTCTTATTGAAAAAATAATACGTATAAGGGGAATTTCATTTTACTTTCAAAACTCAAAAATTACACGAGAAGGAAAGCAACAGATTTGCAACTCGATTGTCGGACAAGTTCCACACGGATAGAGATCGAGTGCACCAACCAGTCAAGTGTCCTGTTCCGGGAGAAGCGATAAAATTTAAATTGAAAACTTTTATCAATCGTGTCGAGTTCCGTTTTCCGAGATCTGTACGCCCCATTTCCCGACTGCCTTTGATGAACTACAGCTCACTCTCTGTCTTTATCTCCTTTCAGTCTAATTTCCTGCTCAACTTTCAGTTCGCGTTTCACTCCGATGGCCTTTTCCTCGATTTGCAACACTTTTTTCAATAAAATAAGAGGAGAAAAAAAACTATGCATATATTCATGTTTCCTGTTCTCCCCCGGGAGCTGGGAAGGGGTCGTTCACAGATTGCATAAATCAACACTTCCGGGCGGCGCGGAGACGACGTCTCGAACGATCCAATCTGGCAGAGCATTAGATTAACTCATGCACTATTTCCCCCGTCCGATTCCGGGCCGATCCGGTCTAGCTTTGATCCGAACTGAGAGTGATGGAAAACCGATCGGGACGAGGGAAAATTCATTTTTCTTCGAAGGATTCATCCCCATCGAACGTCAGCTTCGTTCGTTTGCTGGGGGGCTTAAATCTTGCAGCTCCTATTGGCAGCCCCAAATCCGGAGGTTTCCCTTATCATTATACGTTGTGTGAATATGTTTTAGTGAACACACACACACACACACATGGCTAAACTGCTAACCCAAGATAGGGAGCGTGATTGAATGTTTGGGCTATTTTTATCCTCGAGGAAAAAAGATCGAAAGAATTCGCACAACTTTCGCCAACCTGTCAATCTGCTGAAAAAGTTTCCGTGGGATTGGTTGGCAATGAATCTGTTGGAATTTGTTGTAAGAGGGGAAGAATGATTTGTTCCTGCCACAAAATGACTATTTGATGTTGATGGAGGAAACATTCGTTGAATTAGGATAACTGAATAGATGAAAGGAAATGTGTTTAACATAAAAACAGTAAGCCCATTTGAAAATAATATTTTCTAATTTAGTAAAATTACTTTTTCAAAATCCTATTCCTCTGGCTGTTGATCTTCTCGATATCAATATTGCTCCATCTATCGATGAATTCTTCAGTCCCTTCAAACTGCATACTTCGATTGGCTTAAGCTTAAATTTATTCTCGATATTTTCTCTTGCTTGAAGGATCTCTTCCTCGACGGTCCCTTGGATTCAGTTTGCTTTAAAAATCTCTTCCGGTTGTCAATAGGGGAGATGGGGGTAAGACGGCCACCCTAAGGGAGAAGTCTAAAAAAATTTACACAACAGATTATTTTGATCTCAAATTACGTACATATTGTTCTACTACTAGTCCATTATAGAAATGACATAATTTAGTTAGTCTAAAAACCAATTTTCAATACTTTTCAGGAATTTTAAAAAAATAATTGAAATCGTATATATATGAAATACGCGGGGTAAGACGGCCACCCATGTGGGGTAAGACGGCCAGTGCTATAAATCAACTTAATAACTTTGCTAAATCCACCCAAATTCCTACAAGGTTGGTTGAACAGACTTCTCTGAACATCATAACTATTTTGGTTGAAAAATCAGGTTTCAAATGTGAAGAAAAATGCTGTTTAAAAATTTTCATATTTTGGCTCAGTGAATTTCATATTATTGCGACCACATTTTATGAAAAACTGTGAATTTTACTACAAAACAAACACAATTTGATGCAAAATAATTAGTTTGTGTATTTTGATTAGAATAAGTAAATCAAAATTATGTAAACAATATTAAATTAGCGATTTTTATGAAAAGTTTGATAGGATTTCATACTATTCAATGAGTTTTGCTATATCACAGTAAAGAATGTTGTCGAAACGGTAGTTAACAGCATTTTGATTAAAAATGGATAGTTTTATTGAAAATGTTTTTCCTTATCTACAAATATGTCATAATAGTCAAAAACCGTCAAAAATATAACCTTTATCAATTAAAATCTACAAATTACGGGTGGCCGTCTTACCCCCGGAGGAGGTGGCCGTCTTGCCCCCAAATAAATTATTTTTTTAAACAATTTTTGTAAATAGCTCATCGCATTTTCTAAACTTTTTCGAGGGACATAATCTAGGAAAACTTCAATTTAACATGAAAAAATATTTGAAGACAGGAAAACATATTGTTATCTAACAAAATGCCTAAGTTGTAATTCATGAAAATTACATCCAGTTTCAAGTTCAAAAATTATTTGTTTATTTTGAGCTATTTTTATACTATTTCAAACAATATTTTTGGCAAAGGTGACTCCATATGCATTATTTAGCATGAGGAACAGTATTGCTAAACATTTTAGTAATATTCATTAGTATACTTAGTAAAACAGTGGGGTGGCCGTCTTACCCCGCCTGGCCGTCTTACCCCCAGCTCCCCTATTGTCACTATCTCATGGCTTGCATAGACATTTTTCTTTGCGAAACGAAGTTTTGAAGGTTGTTTGACATTAGTTTGTTTTTGTTTGATGGACGTTGCCATGATTCTCCCCCATTGCTGAGTACCAAGAAAAACATATTTTCAATCGAGTCTTCATTTTGCATCGTTCTGTAAACTGATGATTCTCTTCCTCGACGGTCCCTTGGATATTGACAACCAGAGAGTCGACTGTATATAGTTTATTTAAGATTAGTGCGTCCATCCCGGGAATTCCCGGGACAAAAATCCCAGGATTTTTCCAAAACCGGGAATTCCCGAATCCCGGGATTTTTTTTTATAATTTGTCCCGGGAATTCCCGAAATTGAAAAAAAACAAATTTTGGCCTGGAATTATATTTTTTTGTAGAAATACATATATATATAATTGAGAGACGCAACTTTTGGTACCATAACATCTATAGGTCATCGCTGAAATTTTAAAGTTATCGCAGTTTTAGTGGAAAAAGTTGATTTTTTGCCGATTTCGTCATTTTCCCGTTTTTGCGCGTGGCGCGTCGAAAAACGCAGTTTTTTTTTTCAAAAAATCATATCTCGGAAACGTACGGTTCGACATCGCCAATTTTTTGATATGTTATGTGAAATTTTCCGAGGAATCCGATAAAAATATTTTCAGACATAGGCTCTTTGGTCCAGACACGGTCAAAACGCCATTTTAAGTTTTCATACGACTTTTCAATAGTTAAGCTAGATTTTGGAACTTTTACTATTTTTCCCAAATAGCCAAACTCATCACCTTTCTTTTGCGTCTAAGACAGCTAAAATCGGATGAAATGGCGCGGAGATATGATTTTAGAAAAAGTGGTTTTGCGAAAAATGACGAAAATTGCCATTTTTTGAACCACCCTAGCACGATGTAGGCCACCCTAATGGCCAAACAAAAAAATACGGGTCTAATTATTTTGGCCAAGGAACCCCCAGAAAAATTTTGAGCCCGATCGGAGAACTTTTTTTTTGGTTTAGGCTCTTTTCAAATGGAATTGCTGTATAGTTAAATATATTATGATCGATAAGAATTCAAAAGCATTAAAATTTGTATTCGGCATATATTTATCAGCAATAATTTGGCTGATTAGTAAAAATGGTTAAATTTGAGTTTACACATTCACAAAATTCCAAGTGCTATAAATATTTTTTAATTATCTCTTTATATTTTTAAAAGACTGGTTATTACATCTATGAATATTAATAATATAAAAAAATTAAAAAAAAATAAACTATTCAGACTGTAGTCCCGGTTTTCCCCAATTGACCAAAGCAGAAATAAAAAAAATAAAAAAAAAACAAAAAATATATATTTTTAATTTGTTTTAAAGGGTTACATACATATAGAAAACGCAAAAAAAAACTTATTACAGAAAATGTATTAAATCCACATGAAAGATGATCACTCCTGAAAGTTTCATGAAGATATTTCATTATTAAACTGAGTAAGAGACGATTTAAGCTCAACATTTTGCCAAATGCGCAAAGCAAACTTTCAAACTTTGTGAACATTTATTTCTCAAGATAGGATGGACCAAATTGGCTAAAATTGGGGAGAAGACTCACAAGACCTCCCGTGTGCATGACGATGCCCGATTTTTGAATTTTGCATATTTGAAAAATGCAAGAATCTTTTATATGAAAAACATTGAAATATTTTTATCTTATTTAAAAATAAACTTTTTTGCATATCGGCCTTCGTCAGGCACACGGAACTAGTTTAACGAGTGTCCACCAAAATTATGAGCCGATTTGGTCAAAGCAGTGTTGAGATATCGTGGCACCCATTTTTTAAAGTGCCAAATTCAAATTCTGGAGTTTTTTTGAAAAGGTCCAATAAACCAATTTTCCAGTTTTTGCTTTTTAAGTGTTTTTGAACTGCCTTGAGTCAGGATTGTTAAAAAACACCCAAAAAGCAAAAATTTTAAATTTGGTTTATTTTAATGTCTTGAAAATAGATTTAGTTTCAATGTGTTCTCATACCAACCTCTGACATTTATGTCAATTTACATGTATGTTACCCCTTAAGCTATTTAAAAGCTGTCTGTTTAGATTGAAGTGTAGATTATCACAAATTGAAATAATTAAGCTGTTTGTTTGATTTTAAGCTTGAAAACATAACAAATATAATGAAAACATAGATGTTATGACTGTTTAAAAAAAAATCCAGGGATCCCGAATTCTCGGAATTTCAAAAATATTTTTCCCGTTTCCCGGGAAATTCAAAAACCGGAAAAAATGGACGCCCTATTTAAGATATCGTATCGTATCAATCAGAAAATCCATTCCATCCATTCTCTTAATGGTTGAATAAACAGCTAGCTAATAAACAATTATAAAAACTGACTTGAAATAAACATATAAAACTTCGATTTCCAGTCACTGTCAGTCACTGTTGGAGTTAAGTCCTTTAGCTCACTGCTGTATAACAAAGCTGACAGTAGCCTTTTTGTTAAAGATTAGTCTTATTTACTATGATGCCCCGTGGAGCGATGCGGATGTGCGCCTCGACCTGCCGCGGAGATAACAACAAGTCGTCGAAGTCGTCGGATCGAATCTTGGGATAGAGAAAGTTCATCAAAAAACGGAAAATCTAAAAGTTCGCCATGTTATCCTGTCCAAATGAAGAGAGATTAACGGTAGATGTAGAGCGCTATGGTTTGATTTTTATTTTATTCTTTTTCAAATTATTTCAGAATGAATCGGGAAGAAACAAGCTTTCCAAAATAAACAGAGATTCTATTCTTGTTGGCCTCGTTGAAATTCCAATAAGAAATATTTGTTTACCTGTAGATTGTTCAACAGTGAGACAGCTGTTTTCAATCGAACTTTCCTTTTCAGAGTGCGCTTTGATTTGACAACACAGCTGTAAACCACGCCCCTTTTTTCGTTGAATCTATTGTTAGCTAGCACAGTGTTGTCAAATACATTTGTACAACTTACTCTGACAACTTGCCCCTTGTTCTGGCAAGTTATACAACAGAAAAAAATGCGCCTTTTCCACTGCACAGGAGTTGTAGAACAAGATGGGGTAACACGGCCGATCGGTTATACAACCAGTTAGGAAATACGTTTATACGACAAAGTGTGTTGCTTGGGCTTCCAAGCATATTTGATTTATTTGGACAAAGTTTTATTCAAATAAACAAATACAACGAAATTTCGATTTGCAAAAAACGGAAGGAATTGCTATTTTTTGCAATTCCGTCGTGAGACTATTTACTTTTGTTGTCATTCTTGAACGACGAAATGGCCTACTTTTCTGTACCAAAAATTACAGAATCGAAAAGCAACACTTTTCAAAATAAATGCTGAAAAGTTCTACTTTTCAGCTCTGAAATGAGTGCTAAAAAGTCGAACTTTTCAGCATTTCTTTTGAAAAGTAATTCTTTTCAACATTTTTTTGATTTGAACGATTTATTGACAAAATACATGAACATTTGACTTATAATTTCACTCAAAGGGAGAATTGCAAAAAACTGTTGTATGGTACTCGTTTTCTTCTTTAAACTAATGTAAAAAAAATGATTTCGGTTAAAAAGATGGAATTAAATAAACATTTAGTTTTCCTTTGCCTATAATCAAATAATTTTCGATCATCGTATGCCCAATAAAAAACGGAAAAAAATCCAAATTCGAAACCAATCTGCTTAACAAACCGTTTACTTTCTCCAGCTTAGATTGGCCAATCGTAATGGTCAGCAAAAAGAAAATAACCCTTCATTCATTCAGAAAAAAACATCTCGAACCTGTTGACCGTGTATCCTGGGTGTGTGACAAATGGGACGAAATTTTTCATGGTCAGCAAAGAAAAACAAAATTCCCAACGACAGACCACGTTTCGCAAACAAACACCAATCCAAAAAGATGAAATTTGATTAGATCAACTAGGGGTTGATAAGAGATTCATTTTGCCCCGATTGTTGAATTCTGAGATGTTTTTATCCGGTTTCCGCAAATATCATGTCTCCTTTATGTCTCCCCAGCTTTTTAAATAACACTGCTTCTTAATCTTACTGCCATTTCAGGGTCGACAGCTTTTTCTAGCTGAAGCAAACTTTGTCCTGCTCCCAAAATCAGCCTTCATCTTGTCCTTTCGATGCGCACGTGTAGCTGGCGCCAAAAGTTGTTACATTACCGGAAATGGAGATTTATTTGAGTTTGGTACACCAGATTCCAGCGAAAAAAGGCGCAAAGGTTGTTTTTCCTCTACCCGTCTGGTGGTAATTTGTCGCTGGCCTTGATTTGTGCCAAGAGGGTGGCAAAATTACCCTCTGTCAATCGGAAAGTTATTTCTAAGATCAACAAGGTGATAATTTCATTAGCGTTTATTAGCCTCCCTGTTTGTTGGTGGTTATGGCGTGACGGGCTTTACTGGACCTTAAGGTCACCGGGGTTTAGCTAAGCTGCTTAGGCTGGAACAACATTGTGAGACAAATAAAAAAGTTACAACATCTAGAACAAGTTAATAAAGCTATTTTTAAATTTTTAAATCTTCAAAAACTTTATCATGTTTTTTTTTAAATTATGGTTTAGTCAAATAAATGTAAATTTTGACAAATTAATCGAAACAAATCAACCTGACACACCACCACGATCCTAACTTGGTAATGACTACAATTTTTCTTTTTGATGAGTATATTTATGTGTCCAGTCATTGCGGAACCGGTTGTCACGCAACTGTTTTGCAACGTCAGCACTACATTAGCAGAGCTGTGTTGGGGTGTTGAGGACTTAATGAAAGGATACTAGAGGGAAAAAGCTGAATAAGTTAACTTTTAGCTGTAAGGTTAACATTGTTTAAATGATTGATTGTAGAGGCATGGGATCGGCACAGTAAAATTTTACATTAATGTTTTGGCAATCCGCATTTAAAAATAAACATTTTCTGAAACAAAAAAAAATGATCGTAAACAAGGCAAAACTCTCATACAGATTTGCATAAAATGTATGGTTTACCATCAGATAATCACTTAAATTTGCAAAGAAAATATTCTCATATCATAAAAACAAACATTTACATAAAGTCTTTTCCTCATACCGTCTTGACATCGAAAGTTCCTCGAAAAAATATTTGCTCATTAACTTCAATGGCTTTAGCTGAGAGGCCCTCACCACATGGCCAAGATATCCGCAGTGAGATTTCCGACGCAGACATACTAAACTAAGTCCACCAAATCCAGGGAATTGACCTTGCCGTTTCATAGCCAAACTGTCTACTGGCTTTGCCTCTGAGATGCTGTCCCGCAATAATGGAGATAATATGTATTCAGAGGGACCACAATAAGCAGCAGTTGCACGACGTTCACTTTTCGGAAGGTCGTATTAGTTCGAGCTTGGTGAGTGAGTATGCAACACTCTACCCAGAGCCTGTTCAGGAGATAAGAAATGGCGGTCTTGGGAAAAGGCTTTCCTAAGTCCTCCACGGGGAGCAGCAAATAACAAACGCTGTCATCGGAAGGGATTTCGAGCAGAGGAGGAAATGGAAGAAAAATGAAAGATAAATTTTAGATTTTTTGTTTTAAAAAAGAAAAATTTCATGGACTATGATTTGGAAATCAATTTTCAATTTTTTTTTTATTTCCATGAAAGTTTGGCATTCGGTTCCTTATGCCAAAATGGCCATTTAAAATAATTAAATTTTTAGGCTGTCCATGTGAAAATAATCGAAATTTTGTTTCTCGAGTGAGAATTTCCAATCCATTCAGAGTTTTTTGAGCAAAGCTGTATGTTAAGATCAGGACGTTTCAGATAAAATTGTTACATTCTAACAAAAACTACCCATATTAAATTTTTTTTTTCAAAAATAGCTGTTTTGACAACTGTATCTAACATTTTTTGCTAATAATGATAATGATAGGTCCAATAAACCAAATTTTCAGTTTTTGCTTTTTGGGTGTTTTCGAAACCGCCTTGAGTCAGGAGTATTAAAAAACACCCAAAAAGCAAAAACTGAAAATTTGGTTTATTGGACCTTTTAAAAAAAAACTCCAGAACTGTAGTGCAGTTGTATTAGTGGGGAGCAGTGGGGATCATTTGGAAGTCACGTTACGCATTCTGTCTTTTCAAACGGAATCGACGTAACACCTTATAATGTGGCCCTCTTAAACCTTGCGGTTTCGTCAACGGATCCACAGGCGTGTATCGTTCTTTTTGCGACAAGACTCCGCCTCCCGGGTCTCCTAAGTGTGAAGGTATGGGCACGGGGAGAGGGCACCGAATACCTATATTTACACTTAGAATTTTTTGCGTCCGCCCGGGGATTCGAACCGGCAACCTCTGGATTGTGAGTCCAGTGCGCGGTCCGATTGATCCACACAGGCAGACAGCACCCAGCACCCAGCTAATACATAAAAAAAGCCCTATGTAAATTTTTATGTACAACGGTAAAAAACGCGATCAAAAACCATCTGTGATCACATTTTTCATTGTAATGCAAAAAATACTGACAAGACAACATTTTTTCGATGGATCAACTATGGTCCCCTTGGAACGAGCTGTCATAAGTAGGAACTTTTCTGTCAAGAAGGACCGCGAGGTTAATTTTTCAAAATTGATTTTAAAAACCATTTTAAACTCTTTGTGGTCGTACAAAGGGTCATTGTACTCAGAAAAATAAGCTTTATCGCTGTAAACAATAATACATATCAGCAATCTAAGCTTCATTTTAGGACCTAATTGAGATTGCAATCCTAACAGTATTTTTGAACAATTTCCCAGTTATCTCAATCCGAATTCTGAAACGGAATCTAATTAGAATCGTATACAAATTCCGTTTCAAACGCAACAACCGGTTCCGTGTTCGAACCGGTTGTTGCGTTTGAAATGGAATTTGTATACGATTCTAACTAGATTCCGTTTCAGGATTCGGATTGATTTGACTGGGTTTCCGTGACTTCGAGCAAGAAATAGGGGAGGATTCTCGTATGTTTGGCAGGGTAAGCACTCGCTCCTAACTCCATCCAATTTGATGATTTTCACTATTTAAACAAAACTTTTGATAGAAACTTGCTTGCTTACTTCTTATTGAGCTATTTATCACTCGAGATATTTTTAGTGATTTTCACTTTTTGCCACTAATATATTTGATTTGCAAAAAAAAAAACACTATTTTTTGTTATTTACTGATATGTTTTAGGGGACATTAAATACCAACTTATCAGTAATTTCCAGACTCGGCAGATAATCTTTGACCGAGTTTGGAATCAATACTGATTTTTTTCAAAATATCGAAATATCGGTCACCTTTTTTTTTAAAAGGGCGTAATATATAATGTTTGGCCCTTTTGAATGTTAGTCCTGATTTATAAAAAAATTAAAATATTATTTTCGAAAAGACAAAAAGTTAAATATGAAACCACCAATTTTTTTACCGTGAATATTTTTTTTCAGTAGAGTCGATCAAAAAATCTTTCAAAAGATACAGATTTTTGAATTTTTGTATGGGCATTTGCCAAATTTGTATGGAAGAATATATTGACAAACTAATAATGCAAAATGGTCTCTTTGGGCATACCGAAGGCACCAAAAAAGTTTCAGCCGGATTAAAAAATACAAAAATTAAAATTAATGAAAAAGACCGATTTCGCAGAGAGTTGCTCAGTAGTAAAATGCATAAAAATGTTTATTTTTTTATCCATGTGGATGAACCAATGATGCAAAATGCCTTCTTTGGTTTTTTGCATAAAGTTAAAAATAATATTTTTTTTATTTGAACTTATAAAAACCCTGAAAATAACAAATTAACCTAAAACATCTTGTTTTTTATTTGTTTTGACACCAAATATGCTATGTTTTTAGCTTTCACACAAGGCAGCTAAAATTCATATAGCAAAGCAGACAATAAAAAAATCAAACAGTAAGAGTAAAATAAAAAATTTAACATTTTTGACCTGTAACCACTCATGGTCATCGTTAGAAATAACTGAAAATCTTCGAAATATTTTTTTGCACAAGTCTATAAATTTCGTAGAAATTTGTTTCTAAGACTTTTAAGATTGGACCAAGGATAACGGTTGCTGATACAAAGCATTCCAAAGAAAATCAACCAGGGAAATTAGATTCTCAGAACTTTATCAAAATATTGTTAAATTTTGAAATGCTTATTTCTATGCCTTTTGCGACGAAACAGTTTTTTCAAACTTTTCAAAGTTGTTATACCCGTCTAAATTTTTAAAAAATAGCTTTGCATTTAACACAATTCCTTCCAAGCGTTCCTACCCAATAACACCGGTTAATGCCACTCCTCTTAGCTTCGTGACAATAAAAGTAGCAAAACAACTCCACCATGGTCTTGGCATTTTTTTATTGTTAGTCCTTAAGAAGAAGGGATCCTGTGAGCCGCCTGGCTGGGCCATCAAAGTGAGAAACTATCTGTAATCGGAAGGATGTGACACTTTTTTCTTCTTCTTATTGGTATGTGCTTCAGCCAAATTGGTTTGTTTATCACAAAGACGTGTGGATCGGATCCTTGGCAGCTTAGAGCAGGCTTAGTCAGGGGTGTTTATTTGGGCGACGTGGTGATTTGATTTGTTTTTCCTTTGGTTGTATAAGATTTGGGAACAACAAAAACAGTTGACGGCATGGAGTCTGATTTTAAAATATGTATTTATTGCTAAGAGTGCTTCTAAAAGCTATTAGGAGTTTGTTTTTTTTTTTTTTTTTTTGAGTATTTCAGTTCAAAAGAGAACTCAACACAAACGAACATTAAACATCCATTCAACGCCTTCGACAATCTCCAACCATCAACCACCAATTGAACGATGGATTCGTACTCTCAACCAACCAAAAGCCGGAAAATCAACCCCAGGAACAGGCAAAACGGGCGGAAATGGGTTCTTCTTGGCGCCATTCGCAAATCCTTTTGGGAAATGCCATCTCCCCATTCTCTGCTCTGTTGTGAGGTTTTCACTTGACGAGTGGATTTTTGCTGCGACTTTTCCGGAGAGACCGTTCTAAAGCTTCCCCCCGCCCCCCTTTTGGATTGCAATGCAGAGGGAAAGCGCGATGGAGGCTTAGCCCTGTAGGTTCCAACAATTTTCTTGGGGAAATCATATAGCATCAAAAGAAATAGAGTAATTTTCATTAGTTTGATTTGGGCAATAATCGATTGAAATCCTTTCAAATGTAGATGTTTGATTTTTTGAATATTTTTATCAAACAAACCAGAAAATTTTAATTCGGTAAAGTTGCAAAAAGTTCAAGGGCTGAATACATACTTCAGTTTAGAATTAAAACTTTGTTTAGAAAAAATAATAATGCATGAAACTTGTTTGTAAAAGTTTACCAAAACTAGTTGCAGAATTGCATGTATTGAAAAAAGAAAAACCTTATTTTTCAATAGAAATACATACAAAAATCCAGCCAATGACACGGTCAAAAAGATAAAAGGGCACACTTGGCTCGTTTGTTTACCCTTGTGTTCAGCGGATAATGTGAAAAACTTACGAATTGTTTGCCACTCAGACGTTGAGCTTCTAGTACTTAACCTACATTCCAAAGAGATTGTCATTTTCTTCTTCAGCAGCCAAGCGAGAGTGAGTGCATAAATCATAAGGTCAATGTTACGTGTAAGCCCACCCGTAAAGCTGCTCAGCCAGTCTTTTAGTGTCATGGAAGGTTTGGAAATGGGAAAAACTTTTGCTCACCTTCAACTAAATTACATGCCATGGAAACATAAGGAAATTCCGTTCCTCAAAATCACGTATTAAAACTTTTTCTGTCGGAATAAACGAAACAGTATGGTTACCGTAAGTTGAGGTTTATTAAATTTTTAATGTTACCAAAAAGTGTTTTTCCTTCGTTGAACGAAAAAATAAAACCTAACCTCAAATTAACCCCAGCTGACGGTACCTGTATTCCTGCACCGTTAGGCAGCGTACCAATGCAAGCGGAAGCCGAAGCTCTCATGTTGCATGCAATAATGAAAATGGTGAGACCGGCAGATGGTTTTGCTGGTTCTGTTGCAAGTAAAAAGGGAGAAAATAATAATAACAACAGTTGTTGGCCAGATTTCTGCAATCAGCTGCAATCATTGTAATCGGAGAATGGTTAGGGAGGAAAAGTTAGCATCGGATTCCTGGGGGATTTTGCTTTGCAACTTTTCAAATAACCATTCGTTGGCAGCGGTTTTGTGGGTGTAGTGGCATAAGCAGTAGTTAAATGTCGGTTGAATTGAAACCATACATATATTTAAACGAAACATAACCTCTGGATTGTCTTTATTAAACATATTTGATCTTTTAAAAAAATCGAAAAAAACAAAATCATTTTCAAATGATTTCTTTTTTCAAAAAAAATCAGTTTTTGCTTTATTGAAAAAGCACATTTTGTCGCTGTCGTGTTAATTTGTCGCACGTGCATTTTGGGCCAAAATGAGTTGCCTCACCTTTTGACCTTCACAGATCCTCAAATTTTCATTTTAATCCTGAGAGATTCAATTCAAACAAAAAACCGAGCATTCTTGTCGCATTCTTGTTGAAAGAAGTTTCAATCTTGTTGTGCTATTATGAAACACCCTGAATACTGATGTAAGTGCGACAAAGGGCAAAAGGATTTCAAGTCAGAACGTGTTTTACACGGGTGCGGGACATTTCGCCGATGGTCATTTCGCCGAAGGTCATTTCGCCGAATGTCGTTTCGCCGCATGGGACGTTTCGCCGAATTGACAAATAATCGTAAAATAAATATTTAAAATGGACACAAATTGTATTAAAATATTTTGAAAAAGTATAATGTCCCTGAAAGGTGATTTTGCAATCTTTTTTAAAAAAATAATTATTGTTTCTTAGTATGTTATTTTTATCAGTTTATGCATTATAACATGCATATTTTTTAAATTATTTCTGAGAGTTTTTCCATTCTTTCACACATGAACAGTTTTTTTTTTATTTTCTGCTTATACTTTTGATTATTTCTGTTTGTTTTTGCATTCTTTGTTTTTCAAGCAAATTATTTATATAATTTTTGGGAGTTTTCGCATTCTTTCAAACATGAGCAGTTCTTTTGGTTTTCAGCACAACATTTTGCAAAATTGCCGTTAGTTTTAGCAATCTATATTTTTGGCATACTTTTCAAATATTTCGATGAGTTTATGCATTATTAGTTTTTTAAGCATATTATTTCTATAATTTTTGGGAGGTTTTGCATTCCTTCAAACATGAGCAGTTTTTTTTATTTTTAGCAAAACATTTTGAAAATTTTCTGTAAGTTTTTGCATTCTTTGTTTTTTAAGCAAATTATTTATATAATTTTTATGAGTTTTTGCATTCTTTCAAACATGAGCAGTTCTTTTGATTTTTTGCAAAACATTTTGGATTTTTTTTGTTAGTTTGTGCAGTCTTTGTATTTAAGCATATTTTTTAAAATTATTCCTGTGAGTTTTTGCATTCTTTCAAACATGAGCAGTTCTTTTGGTTTTCAGCACATTTTGCTAAATTGCTGTTAGTTTTTGCATTCTATATTTTTGGCATATTTTTCAATTATTTCGGTGAGTTTATGTATATTTAGTTTTTTAAGCATATTATTTCTATATTATTTGTCAGGTTTTGCAATCTTTCAAACATGAGCAGTTTTTTTTTATTTTTAGCATAGTTTTTGCATTCTTAATTTTTTAAGCAAATTATTTGTATTATTTCTGTGAGTTTTTGCATTCTTTGAAACATGAGACGTTCTTTACTTTTTAAATTATTATATTATTATCTTGCCACTCCTTCTCAAGTTTGCATGAGTGAATTACAAGATGGCACTGCAGCGATCAAATAGCACTAATTATACAAAAAAAAATTTTATTCAATTCGGCGAAACGTCCACTCGGCGAAATGACTTTCGGCGAAACGTACCATTCGGCTAAACGACATTCGGCGAAATGACCGTCGGCGAAACGACATTCGGCGAAACGTACCAGATCCGTTTTACATAAGTACGAGCTTGACTACCGTAAACATTTCTAGAATTTTTTTTAAAAAGATCCTATATAGACATAAAAGACAATAGTTTGTAGGACCTTTAAAAAAACTCTAGATTTGCAATTATGACTCGGGACTTCGGCTACCAAATCCAACCAAACGTTGGCACAATGCACAGAATGGTCAACCAAACAAAACGTGTTTGTTATTGTTTACAATGCGTGCTCTCGTTTTTGTTTAAAACATTAAAACGCGTTTTTCTCGGAACGTCAAAAGGGACGTGCGATAAGATAGCACGACAGCGACGATTTGCAACACATATTTCCGAAAAACTGAGGAAATTTCCTACAATTTTCTTTTCAGACTGAGATTCATCCTCTTAAAGCATTAATTCAAAACTATTAGTTTGATTTTTTAGTTTGATTTAACATTCTAAAATGAAACTTTTGCGAATTTTCCAACAACATGTATGACGTGTCACAAGTGTGCACGATCAGTTTGATGATAAATTGGTCTATTTCACAAGTGTGTATTGGGAGATCCGGGAAACGGAAGCGAGTTCCCAAAATCGAGCTAAAGCACCTTGTAGTGTTTGTTAAATCTAGCAAAACGTCATCATTAACTCATTTTCGACCAAAATGGTCTATGTCACAAGATAGCACACTTATCGCTCGATTGCGGCTTCTTAAAGACGATTTCAACCCTTATTAATAGGGCTAGTGATTTTTCGCAATTTCGCGGAAATTTAAATTATTATTAGAAAAAATGATTTTTTTTAATCGTACACTTTACAAGTTCCCGAATATTAAAAAAAAAATGCGTGGCAAATTTAGGACAGTTTTGTCAAAAATTTTGTTCATTACAATATTCTTCGATGGACAAATAATTCATTGAAAATTTCCAGCAACATTTCTTGAATTCGCAAAATTCAAAAAGAATGTAAAAGAAAGTTATTCAAAACTACAGAAAAAGACAAAAATAAGTTGTATTATTTTTTAATCCTTGTAAAATTAATTAAAATATGGATGAGCAAGTTGCATATTACAGAAAGGTAACATATTTTTTTGGAAATTATTAATAAATGTAAAAAATACTACAAATGAAATTAGTCTGACTATTGTTTAAATTCAAAAACTTTTTTTTGCTGAAATTTATGAAAATAAACATAATTTGTATAATAATCATTTTGCTTATTCTACTTTTAAGATTGGCTTCGCTTAAGAGATATTTGAGCAAAAAGAATTTCTAAAATTTCAGTAAAATTTAAAAAGCTGAATGATAATTCAGCCTACGAAAATCCGGCATAATTAAAAAAAAACCATGACATTTTTTCGTAAATAAATACATTTTTATCTGTATCTTTAACAACTGCTTACTTTTTCTGACACTTTGCTGTTCATAATTATACCTAAACAGAACATTTTTATGTTTATATTAAGCAGATTTTAGAGTGCCGTGAAATTGCCGTGAAATCCATGGTTTCAAAAACTAACACGCCGCGTAGTTTCGATTTTTTTTGCCGTGAAAAAATCACTAGCCCTGCTTATCAAGCAATCAAAACCCTGATGGGAAGTGAGAACCCAAGTTTCTATCAAAATATTTGCAAAACAATATAGGGGGGGGGGGGGGTGACATTGGGTCAAATGCAACTAAAATGATGTCCAAATAAAAAGATATGTTAAAAACAAGTCATCCAACAGTGCTTATTGTTCGAGGGAATCGTATTGACATGGTACAATATTTGAAGTAGAACTCCAACTTTAGACAGCTGCCAAAATGACAATATTTGTTCTACACCCAAAGGAAAACTATATCTCAACATCTGCAACAGGGGATTTGTTGCAGAAAATGTCATATTTTATAACATTTTTTGCAGCAAGCCCGTAGATCATTTTTGCCCGCGTGTAAACATTTCAGCGATCTGCAGTTATCACCAATACATATAATGCTGGCCCGTCCCCGAGCAACACTCCAAAGAGAAGAATATGTTGGTGCTCTTTCACTTACATTTCATCAAGCGTCCATGGCCCGGTGGTAGCGTGTCGGATCAGTAACCAAGAAGTTGGTGGTTCAATCCTCGTTCTGCTAAGTGTTTTTTTTTGTGAAATACAACCAAAAAGCCGTCGGTAATGTCGATAATTGTAGGTAACGGGCAAAAATGTCATATCCCTATATCGCAAAAAATGCATGAGGACAGTTTTCATGCAGATTCTGATATACTTTCATGCCGCCATGCATCACAATCATGCGACCGCCGTTTGGGTGCAGTATCGGGATTTTTGCAAAATGATAAATAACGACTCAAAATAACAATTTAAATTGTTCGACCTTTTCGAAGGTCAATTGTAAATATTCATTCAAGAAAAGTTATCAGGAAAATCCGAATGTTCATATGTGGCGGAACTTCCTGAATAAGAAGATTAGAGATGTATGGATTATTCAAACTTTAACATCGAATATTAAACATCCAATGACAAAAACAATTAAGAATTTTTCAAATGTTTTTCTGATTTCGATTGCTCGGGAAAAATTTCCCGGGAATTCCGGATCGTCACCCTCTATCCAGCATATTTCAATTGAGTGATTAATTTACACTGCACTCTTCCACTTCAATACACCAATTTTACTTCTTTGTTTAACTTAGTTAGTTCAAAAACTTGTTGTGCTCCGTCAATAAACTCTGAGATGAAAATGACAACTGCCGTTTCTGCCAGAGTAGTAGAACACTACGCTGAAAACAGCAAAAAAAGCTGGTTTTCTGATGCCAGATATTTTGGCAGTAATTAGCGAAAACAAACCAGCAGAACAACACAGTTCTGCTGGTTTGTTTTGATTTGATTTGATCATCAAATCAAATCAAATCAAAACAAACCAGGAGAACTGTGTTGCTGGTTTTGATTTTGCTCAGCTGGTTTTAGCAAAAAAAAAAACGCTGGTTTAGAGCATTTTTTGGCAAATATCAGCCAGAAAAATCTCTCTGCTGATTGGAAGATGTATTCCCTTTTCGTGTATTAAAAATCCCAAAAAAAAAATGCGAAATTCCATAGAATTACTCATAAGGCTTTTAAAAGCCTTCATAAACTCTGTTTTGATCAAATTAACCAACTGTTACTTACACAAACTGCTCCAAATTCCTGCCATTTCACTGCCCCCTTCCGAGAACGAAGGGCTCAACCTCTTCAAACATAATATCGCCGCGATAATGCGACTCAGATCATCCGGAATGGGAGGCTGCAAATCCCGTAATCCTATTTTCCCTGTCACCAAGCGAAAATATCACTCAACGCGAGCCGCTTACTCTTGCTCTTTTTTTTCCTTCGAAAAAGGACCAACTTGTTTTCCGCCAGTTTTTCGCTTCGTTGGGCTTTATTATTTTTTTTTTCTTCTTGCGATTAACTGGAAGTATTTCCCATTTCCATATTGACTGGTCTGATGGTGGTGTGGAGGGTCCGGTAACAACTTTTTCTTATTGTTGCCTCTTCTTTTCTTCAAAGGAACAGAGAAAAGAAAGACACTTCCGGAAGGACACACGCTGACGGGCCCGTTTGCCCATTTTCCGACGGAGTGAAAACTTAATCCGAAAGATAACCAGACCGGAATGGTGGAAGCATTTCCTTGAACACGCACCAAGGCATGATATGGAGTAATGTGCATTTTATGGCCGGCTTATTCTGTTGAAAAGGGGTAGAATTTTCCGAATTGAGTTTACTTAATGTTGGAGTTACAAAAAAATCGCTTCCATTAAGAGCGAGTCCACGAACAGGGCATACCCCTTTGTATGGGACGTCGTTTGTACCTCACCAATCTGCCTGAAATTTTCAGGGGTTGTTTGTACATATAAAACTAGCATCTGGTCAAAATATGAGCACACTAGGTCAACGGGAAGTGGGGCAAATCGGGACACAAAGTTTGAAGGTTCAAAAACGTAAAAATCTTAAAAAGGCTATAACTTAAGCAAAATTCAATTTAATTTCAAAATTCAAAATGCATCTTGAAGGGCTTCAAAAATGCAACAAAATGCAGGGTAGAGCATCCCAATTGGTTAATTCTAAAGGGAGTTATTGGCATTTTAGTGAAAAAATAGCATAATTTTCAAACTGAAATAAAAAAGTGTTCCATCCAGATATCAACTCGGATCGACCTGCAGCTTGTAGGGGACATCTGGGACTACTATCTGAGACTGAGACCGCTTTGGGTAAGGCAGTTTAACATATTGAATAGACACTTTTACTTTTAGTGAATTTTTTGGTAGTAAATTTTTGCTCGGAAGACCTCTTAGATCCCATTTTATGGTGATAATTTTATCATATTCGTGTTTCTGAGACAATTTCACAATAGAAACATACATAAAAATGTATATTATCATCCATTTTATTCCTTTAAAAAATGAAAGATAAAAAAAATTAAGAAGCTGCTTTTTTTCTGGTGTCATCTAGTATCCTTGGAAACGAACTTGATTTTCAATAAATGTGAATCAAATTTTTTTTTCAACTTTCATTTTTTAGAGGGCTAAAATGGATGAAAACAAACATTTTTATGCATGTTTCTAATGTGAAATTGTCTCAGAAACACGATTATGATAAAATTATCGCCATAAAATGGGATCTAAGGGGTCCTCCGAGCAAAAAATTACTACCAAAAAATTCACTAAAAGTAAAAGTGTATATTTGATATGTTAAACTGCCTTACCCAAAGCGGTCTCAGTCTCAGATGGTAGTCCCAGATGTCCCCTACAAGCTGCAGGTCGATCCGAGTTGATATCTGGATGGAACACTTTTTTATTTCTGTTTGAAAATTATGCTATTTTTTCACTAAAATGCCAATAACTCCCTTTAGAATTAACCAATTGGGTTGATCTACCCTGCATTTTGTTGCATTTTTGAATGCTTGAATTTTGAAATTTTGAATTGGACCTTCAAACCTGAGTGTTGACCAGATGCTAGTTTTATATGTACAAACAACCCCTGAAAATTTCAGGCAGATTGGTGAGGTCGATGCGAGATGGGTATGCTTTGCTCGTGGACTCGCTCTTAAGCTAATAAATCATTCGTCAATAAGGTGAGATTTGCTGCGAAGGTTGGTCGTTGGAAACTTTTTTTCCTGATGACATCAAGCTTTCAGCTATCTAACCGTTGGGCCAATAAATCAAACTGGTTCATAATGCTCTGAAAGGCGCAATTTATTAAATTATGCCCTCCGCGGCAAGGATTGCCATCCTCGGCGTTCATAGTCCTAGGTGCAAGTCATGCCTGCAAAAAAATAAAAACTCCATTGTGATGGCCATCAGTTTGGTTGAGTTTCCTGGGCATCGGAAAACACTTTGGCACACGTGGTCTTATTAGGGTGACTGAATAAAAATGTGTTTAAATTTTCACAAAAAAAAATGAAATCATAAGCTTTGTCACTTGACCCAGAAAAGCTTTTTATCAAAACATCAAATCCCAACTGGTCGCCCTAAGTTGCGCACCAATACAAACACACGCCGCACAAATTGTTGTTCCATCAACTGACAGAGGGTGGTGGGGCTGAGGCAGCAAGACAAAAACTTTTTCCCATTAATAACATCATTATGGAAGAGAGAATGCGGAAAAGAGGATATATAAAATGGCAAATCACGACAAACACCTACCACCCACACACACACAATCGCAAACTCGCATCGCAAACACTTGACGCATTGTTGTAGCGTTCCATGCCGTTTTCTTGAAAACAAAAACAAAATGCTTTCAGGGCCAGGACTGAACGGAAGCATTTCTGAATAATTTGCCGGAACTATTAGTTGAACAGTTTTTGATCGTAGATTTAAAATTCGATCGATTAAAAAGAATTTAGAATAGTAAAAAAACTTAAATATTTTTAGTCTCTACTCACCAAATTAATGTGCATTATATAATGTCCATAACCTGAAAAGATTGAAAAGGAAAATTTAAGTTCAATTTCTCTAGTACATAAATTAAAGTAGTATAATCTCTTATCTCAATATTAAAAAAAAACTCCCTGAAACTTTGATGAAACCAGTCCATCACTGAGCGGATAAACTTCACTCCAGATATGATAACTTTCAGTAGCATTTCACGTCAAGCATCCAGCGTCATTGATCTGGAGTACGTGTAACACAGTCGCAGTCGTCACCCTTCATGAATTATTTAGTGCAGAGCAATCGAACATGTGAATAGAGAAGAGAAAGGGCTTTGGTAGATCCACTGGACACGATGTTCAATTTGGCAAATTGATTCGTCATTTTTATCAATGGAAGGAAGCTTTACGTCATGAAAAGTTTCGGGAACATCATTTTTTTATCTATACATTTTCAGAAGTAGGGATTTATCTGAAATTTCATCTTTTTAATACGTGTATTAGAAAAAAGCTTAACAAAATTTTAAGCCTAATTTACTAAAGTCTCAGTTTTATTTAAAAAAAATAATAATAATAAAAGAATGAAAAAGAATCATTTAAAAAAAGTGAAGCATTCCAAAGGTTTTCAATCCTAGTTTAAAAAAAGACCTCATTTGCAAATATGGTTGACTGTCAAACAGCCATGCTGTCAACATTTTACAACAAAAAATTTTCATAAAAGTTTTTATTCAATGGTTATACAAAATTTGAAGATTCAAATTCAAAATGCAAAATAAGATGCAAAACCAAATTTGCAATCGAAAATATTTTGTTACAAATTGTTCAAAAAAAAAATGCTGTTAAAAATAATGTGTGAAGAAAATCAACCTTGAAAAAGTATTAAAAGGCTGAGTAGATCTCATACAATTTTCTTTCCTAGACTTTGTTGATCGGAGTGCTGGTTACTAAGACACACCTTTTTAAAGTTTTTTTTATGAGTCTCTAGTTTATCAAGGCAATACAAATAAATCTTTGTAAAATTTTCTAACTTTTACAAAAAAAAAACAAATGTCATTGTGGTTTGGTTGAGCGTTTTAGCAGAATGCATTACTATGAATACAAAGAGAAAACTGTTGTTCCTATTAATTCCGCTATATATGTCATACCTAAGGCTACCAGCTCTTTCTGAGCAAATATCCGTACACTTTGCCTATATGACACCATGGTACAGTAGTTGTTCGGTAACTGGGCTGAGAACGTAGCCCAGTCACCGAATGCTGCTCGATAACTGGGCTGAACAAAAAATAACGAGGGGACCACCGATGCATAATATTTTCCAGATGAAATATAAAAATAAAAATTACTCAAATTTATTTACAATGCTTACTTTTCATATTTCTTTAATTGTAACTTGAAATCAAACAAAAGTTTAAAAAAAGTTTTTTTTATTTATTGAATGTTATTTTTGCATCCATTAACCCCTCGGTCATTTTGGTTTGTTTTGATTTTTTGACGTTTGTCTGCTTTTTAACTGGACTACGGCCCAGTTATCAAGCGCCCAGTAAAATAACGCCCAGTTACCAAAAAACTTCTGTACAGCAAAAACTGTCAAGGAATTATTTAGATAAATTAAATTAAATAAAATTGAGGATTACAAATATAAAACTGTGTTGTTTTTATAGCTAACAAATTTCACAAAATGCTATCAGAGTGCTTATGACTTGCACGTTTAAAAGTATTCATAAAGTAAACCGTGATTTGAATCAAATCATTATGGTCTTCATTTTTTTTAAACGTTTTACGAAATGTCAAGTTTGCTTTCACGAATGATATCGTTCTCAGTGTTTTCACAAACACTTTTCCAGAGTTTTTTTTTTTATTGAAAAGGTCCTATAACATGTGAAACACAACAGTTTATTGGACCTTTAAAAAACTCTAGATGTGTTGCCGAGCTTCCGTGGCCGTGAGGTTACGGGTTTCGCCTTGTAAGCGGAAGGCGATTCCTGTCTGGCTCGGCAAAGTCAGATCCCTTCAAAGAGCAAATCTGCTCACTGGAAATACTGACCGGTAGGGGATGAGTTTCGACTAACGGCGTGCTGGGTTTCCAATCCAGAGGTCGTGAGTTCGATTCTCGTACCGGGATGATGAAGTTTTTTTAAATGTTCAAATGTTTTCACAAGTTTTAGAAAGCCTTTGGATCTTTTAATGGATAAATATTAGGATGTAACAAAATCGACTTTTTGGCGGACATTCAGGGGTTTGTTCCGGTGGGCATACTGAGCCCAAATCCCAAATATGAGCTTGATTGGACGTAACAAGAGCTGGCGCTCCGCCCTTCAATTTTCAATGGGATTTAACCCATAAAAATACTTTTTTTCAAAAATGTCTATATTTGAGGCACTTTGGCCAACAATGCGTTTACCAAAAACATCACTGGCGTGTAGGCCAGATCCTTGCACATCTTTTGGTATATATAACTTTGAAGTTTGGAACACCCTGGAGCTCGGTACAGACCTTCAAAGTTTGGCATTTTTTCGAAAAATCGTCCCGGTAAAAAAGATATGGGTCGCACCTCGCGATGCCCGAGACGCCATTTGAATTTGCCGGGCCGATTTTTCGAAAAAATGCCAAACTTTGAAGGTCTGTACCGAGCTCCAGGGTGCTCCAAACTTCAAAGTTATATATATCAAAAGATGCGCAAGGATCTGGCCTACACGCCAGTGATGTTTTTGGTAAACGCATTGGTGGCCAAAGTGCCTCAAATATAGACATTTTTGAAAAAAGTATTTTTACGGGTTAAATCCCATTTAAAGATGAAGGGCGGAGCGCCAGCTCTTGTTACGTCCAATCAAGCTCATATTTGGGATATGGGCTCAGTATGCCCACCGGAACAAACCTCTGAATGCCCGCCAAAAAGTCAATTTTGTTACACTCTAATAAATATATTTATCAAGGAATGTCTAAAAGAACAATTCTAGAGTGTTTTTTTAAAAGGTCCTATTAACATATTAAAGAAAAAAAAAAACAAATAATCAAGTTTGAAATGAGAAAACTCCAGAAAACTCTCCCTTTTTAAATCAAACACACAGTTAAATTAAAATGTCTAAATAACAAAAGCTTTGACCAAATCAAAAAAGCAATTCAATGTTCAAAAATTGTTAAAATTCCATACAAATCTGTATTATGGGTGAAATTCCCTACAAAAATTCCAACCTGTTAAAAATCCGCGAAGAGGGTCGAAAATCCGTATGGTAAGGAAAAATCCGTGCAGTTGGTAGCCTTAATCATACCTTAGTTTCGAAAGTGTTAAAAAGGCTTTTTTGTAAATTGTGGATACTTTTTTAATCACAAATTTGTAATGGCAGTCTTAAAAATTTATTTATTTCCAAAACAATGTCCATGTGGTTTGTAGATGGCCCCACCCTAGATGGTTCATATAAATTTAGATCATTTTTTTTTGTAAATCAGAAGATGTTTGAAATTACTTCTGCGTATCATTTTTTTCAGTGCAGTCCTCATTTATACCTACAACTTTGCCGAAGACACCAAATCGATCAAAAAAATCCTCCAAAAGATACAGATTTTTTTAATTTTCATACATCATTTTTGTATGGACAGCTGCCAAATTTGTATGCAAAATTATATGGCCAAACTAATGATGCAAAATGGCTTCTATTTGGGCAAACCGAGGCATCAAAAAAGTTTCAGCCGGATTAAAAAATACAAAAAATAAAATTGAGAACAAAACGCACGATTGCGTAGAGAATAACTCTTCATTGGCAATAATACATGAAAATTTACCAGTATTGAATTTGAAATAATTTTAAATAGTAAAATATTTTAAACTTGGATTCTAAAAAAAAACTTGGAGAGTCTTGTGGTATGGTTAAGCGTTTAAGCAGAATGTAGTCAAATAATGCAAATTTTACAATATTTTTTTTATTTACTTCTGAAAATCAAAAAAATATGTCCGAGGTTTTCAAATTTATATCCAAAACATCAAATTAATTGTACCAACTGGAAAAATGTAAGTCATGTCCAAAAAAAATTAAAATATTTTTTTCGAAAGGTTAAATTGAAGATCTTACCAATGGTTTCCAAGATATCTTCGATTTTAAAGAGATAATCATTTATTTTGAATATTCCACCAAGAACAAAAGTATTTGTTCAGAATATGATTGATTTGTGAAGGTTGGTCTAGGAGATCTAATTAGGAAATTTATTTTCTCAGCAAGGAAGGCAAAAAGTCGAAAATATTGCTATTTAGGCCGTTACAATTTATTTTTAAAGTTTATGTCTCAAACTCTGGCCAAAGTGCTCTTTATCATTTGAATGAAAAAAGTTTTTTTAAACGCTTTTTACACCTGCCCACTTATTTTTCAATCATTATTTTTCAAATTATCTAAGTAATGAGTAAAAATCGAAAAAAGTCGTTGAGGTACTGTACATTGAAGTTTCACAGCAAAAAATAGAACTATTTTAAATTTATCCACACATGATGAATTTCATTTTAAACGCAGAAAATGCATTTCAAACTGATTTCAGTTGATTGGACCTCTCTTTCCATCTAAATCTGGACCTTATTTGGAAACAAGTTTAAAGGCATAAATTTTGATAAATATTTGCAACGGCCTTAAAAGATCACAAAAAAAAAATTGTCTTACGAGACATGTTTCGGATCAGTGATATGTCTTCGGTAAAGTTGAGTTATATTCATTCTTTGTCTTTTTTCAAAATATTCCCATTTTTAATAAAATAAACAAAATTTGTCACAAACGTTCTTCTCATTCACAGCACAAACATAATGTTTGATGCTCTTCTGAGAATTTAAACCTCTACAATCCAACTCCGCCTTTAGACGGGTTTCGATTTAGAAAAAATCGCCAAAAATCAATTTTCAACCAATTTTTGATCTTTAAAAAGCATTGGAAAGAAAAACTCTCAAAATTTTAGCAAATTTATGGGTTGGAAGTTGTACTTGTTTTATGTGATTTTGCCAATGTTTTTTGAAATGTAATTTTTTCAGGCTATATTTTAAATAAAAAGAAGTATGGGACCATCCATAAACCACGTGGACACTTTTTTGGGAATCTGGTACCCCCCCCCCCCCCCTTCGTGGACAATTGTCCATACAAAAAAAACTTTTTTGTATGGATCGTGGACAATCGCCATACCAACCCCCTAATGTGTCCACGTGGTTGATGGATGGTTCCTATGCAGTAATTTTTGTAGTGTCCCAGACTATACCCCTATGCATTTTTGACAATTTAAATGATAATAATGCCAAGCAAAACATTTAAAAGTGTAAAAATGTAATGATAGGAGGTGGAAGAACAGGCCAAATACTACCAAAACAAACTTAAACTAAACAAGATAAATCCAAATTGAAATACTAAAAACGAAACAAGAAAAACATAAAACAAGAGAAGTAAAGTTTTTCGTAGAACAAAAGTTGCTCAAAGTGACCTTCTGAACACGGAAAAAATAAAAATCCTCGAAAAAAAATTTGGGCAGTAGAGGGTTAAAGAAAAAAAAAATCATAGAAAATTTGACATTGAGGCGCTCTTTTTAGTCGCTCGGTCATTTTTATATAAAATCTACATTTTATTTATCTCGACACTTATTACGATGATTTGTCA